>NC_051086.1:58588777-59188777 GCF_004664715.2 Peromyscus leucopus
CAAAAAAAAAAAAAAAAAAAACACTATGGAGCCCGGCATGGTGGCATTTCGGGAGGCGGATCTTGTGATCTCTGTAAGTTCGAGGTCAGCCTGGTCAACAAAGCCAGTTCCAGAACAGCCTGGATGGTCTTTAAAAGCAAACAAACAAACAAAAAACATTTTTACCTATGATCAAAACCTAAAAAAAAAAAAGAAAAAAGAAAAAAAATCCCACAACTTTATAAACAAAGTCTAAGAAGTAGTATTTCACCCAATGTCTGAAACAGCTTTCTTTCTAAAATGTTTATATTTAAGAAAAATTTAGCAAATTATTTAAATAACCCTATGAACATTCTTTATAAGAGTAAAGAATCATTTGTAATTTGTCTTAAGGGTACAAGGTGGTAGCCATGTTAGTCAGGACAATTCAAAAATTATATCCCAAGTTTCAACATTAATGCAACCCTAGTGTATACAAATATCCCTTTGATTCTGACAACTGTTTTTCCTCCTCCTCCTTTTCTTCCAAGCTGCTTCTTTCCTCCTTTCTGCCTCTGTCCCCTCTCTTTCCACTGTTTCATTCTGTAGAGACAGGCCTCACAGTCTCCACAACTTAGTGTAGGAAACACAAAGTAACTCACAGCAATCAAATAATAAATGCACATTTACACCTGTGACGTCGACTTCAGAAACCCAATCCTCCAACTAGTCCTGTGCAATGGGTACTCAGCATCACCCTCATTTTACAGACAAGGGGAAGAGTTCAGAATGTTGCCCAATGTCATACATACTCTAACAAGGGAACAAAAACTCAAAATAAATGGATTCAGTCTAGTTACTTTGCCAACCAAGGCAGTAACAACTGAGCTGAACTGGAACATTCTGTTAACAAAAGAAATAGAAACAATGATCAATGGCCTCCAGGGAAAGATATTTTAAAAGAGAAAAACAGAAAGACAAGGCCTGCAAGGGGAGTAGATCTGACTAGTTCAGACAACAAATGATTGTTGCAGTGTGGATGGGAAGTAGATGACTGAGATCTGTGTGGAGTTAAAATATACTTCAGTTGTTGACAGGACTAGGCACCCAGTGAGGCAAAATGTAGGGAGGATTCCTTAGTTTCTAACTAGCATAAATTAAGGAATAATGGTGTAATTCATTGAGACAGAGACATCCAGAAATTCAAACTGAGGGCCAGCAAGATGGCTCTATGGGCAAAGAGGCCTGCTGTGCAAGCCTGGATACCTGAGTTCAATCCCCAGAATCCACAGAGAAGTGTGGAGAGAAGTAACAACTTCACGAAGTTGTCCTCTGCATCCCCACATCAAGCATATGCACTCGTGTATGTACACACATATACACATGTAATTCTTTTTAAAATTCAGACTTAAGGACATCATGAATTTGCTCTGAGATGTTCAATTTAAGATGACTTTGAGAATAGAGGGCAGAGAGAATCCTTTAGATCGAAGGTAGCTCAGCAGGAAGAAATTAATGAGCAATTGACATGCAGATGAGGGCTAGTGTACAGAGGGCCTTAGGTCAACAAAAACTTGCAAATAAATTGACAAGGAAAGAGCAGCCAACGTAGGTCACAGAACCCAAGAGAGTAGTGTTAGCAGAAAGAAGCAGTGGCCGACAAGCCCAAACAATGTCAGCTGAAAACTGAAAAACGTCTTCCGACTTGGCTACCTGGGAGACCACTGGCGACTTCAGCCAACGTTTTCTCCCGTGACCAGAGAAAAAGTCTAACAGGAGTAAAGAGTCAAGAGGAGGCAAAGAAATCAAACAGCCGAAAACAACTCTAGAAAAGTTTGGAGGTGATGGGGAAAGGGAGAAAAGGGAGGCCGCAGAAGGTACATAGGGGCATGTTTATTTGTCTTGTTTTCTTAGGTAGAGGAAATGCGGGCTTGTATACGGGAACCAGGATGCCTCGTGGGGAGGGGGATGACCACTGAGACCCCGGGAGGCTTTCCGGGCTCCCACGCAATCTCCTCCCCGACGCTCTCCCGTTCAACAGCGGCTCCCTCCGCCCCGTCTGCTTTGCACCGCTCCAGGCCGGTGCTGCCAGAGCCATCGGCCCCGCTCAGGGTCGTCTCCTTACCGCAATGGCCCCCTCGCTCAGGTGTCCCACCATGGCTGCACCGCTAACTCCCGCGCTCGCGCTCCAGCGCCGCCCGAGCTTCCCTGCCGGGGTCCCGCGGGCTGCTCACCGATTGGCCAGAGCCTCCGTGCGTGCCGCTCCCGCCCCCGGCGTGCGCGCGGCGCGAGGGGCGGGCCTGTGCGCCAGCAGCCGCCGCATTGGCTACCGCGCGGCGGGCCGGGCACGTGACCCGCCCGAGGCCGGGTTCGAGGCCTAGTGGCGGGATGGCGGGGGCTGAGGGCGGGGCGCTGGACCGCCGTACGTCCGGGTCTGCGCGGTGCCGCTGAGTCGGTCACTTGCCAGCTGTCGGAAGTTTGCCCGTCCGTGTGGCGGATGGGGCACAGCGTGGCAGCCCAGGGGGCCATCGGAGCTGTGCCCTGGTAACTCTCTGCTGCTAAATATAGTCAAAGCAGTGACCTGAGTCCTTCATCCATCCACGCGGTGCGTGCCCGGCGCCCGTGCCAGCCCCAGAGCTTGACGCTGTGGGATAAACCAGGTAAATCAGACTCAGTCCCTGCCCTCAGAAGAGCGTAGTCCGACCTAGGCGTTGTGGCAGCGTCGAGCCTAGACTCAAGGGAGACGCGATATGGGCCACACGTGGGGTGAAGTCCCGGGGGTGGGGGGACCAGTGAGGCTGTAGAGAGGAGATGCCGTTTAAACTGAGTCAAATATGTGTGGGAATTTGTCAGGTGGGTTCCGAGGGAGGGTAGTGGTGGTGTTCCTAAAAGCACGAACGGCCCATGCCAAAGTACTGGAGAACCTACCTACTTGTCTGCTGTAACCCCAGCCCTTGGGATGTGGAGGCAGTAAAAGTTCAAGGTCTTCCTTAACAACAAGGTAAATTCGAGGTCAGCCTAGACTACACGAGACCCTCAAAAATAAAAATTGGGGGCCTGGCGTGGTGGCGCTCAGGAGTTAGAAGCAGACAGATTTCTGTGAGTTCGAAGCCAGCCAAGGCTACAGAGGAAGAAGACCAGGTCTCAAAAAGAAAAAAGCAAAACAACAACAGCAACAAAACCCGAGTCTATGAACTGAAAGATCTGGAGATTGAAACAGAAAACTGAACCATCTTAGAAATTAAAATTTTAATTTCATAGTTGCTAGGGCGAAGGCCTTGAACAACTAGAGTAAACAGAGGTCTCGAAGGACTGGAATATGAATCAAATACCATATTTATATAACCACTACCTACCATAGTTCCTTAGACAGTCTTCCAAAGAATATTCTGAGTGACAGGATGTCCAGTGAGTTGGTACCACCGATTATATCTCCTTCCGCGTATCAACAACTATAGAAAAAGACCCGAGACATTGATTTGGTTGCTTCTCACTTGCTATATGAAATCTCGATTTTCTAGAATTGTGCGTTTGTAGAAAGCTGAATCCTTATTCTCTAACTTGGCAGAACTAAGGCGGCATGGACCTGCCTGTGGACAAATGGAAAGCCTACCTTCTTGACAAGTGGACTCTACTCCCGAAGGCTGTGCAGGACACAGTTTCTACAGCAGAGACGCTGAGCGACATCTTTCTTCACTCCGCCTCCCTCCTTCAGTAAGTGGACGGAAACGCTAGGGAAATTTTGATCTGGAATGCGTTCTCTCTCGTCATTTGATCTGAAGTTACATCTTTTTCTGCTGGAAAGAGTAGCTTCATGTTTTTTATATTATGAGGCATTAAGCAGTTCTTAATCTGTTTTCACATTTCTTCCTAGTCTGTGATGATAGAATGTGCAGGGATAACTATTTTCCTTTTTCGGTATGTATTATAGTTCAGTAATTTAGTGTCATGTTGTAGTCCTGAGGCTGTAAACCTTCCTGTCACTCAAAGGCTATATGGTGCAGATTGTGTAGCTGCCCAAAGAAATTCGTTGGGAAAGAACCCGAGAAATTATATCGTCTAGCCCCAGTAATTTTCAGATTCTATGGACGATATTCATTGGTAAGCTAGACATTTTATATCACAACCTAGTAAACATATGCATATGTAGAAAACAGTGGAAACCCAAGTTTCATTTATTCAATGAATGTTATTTTTAATTTTCTGAAATTAAAATATAATCGCATCGTTTCCTCCCTCCAGCCTTCTCATGTACCCCTCCCCACCTTGCTCTTTCCCTCTCTCAAATGCATGGCCTCTTTTATTTTTAAGTTGTAGTTGTGTTTGTGTGTGTGTATGTTTCTAAATATATAAATACAATCTAGCCAGGCAGTGGTGGCGCACGCCTTTAATCCCAGCACTCAGGAGGCAAAGGCAGGCAGATCTCTATGAGTTCCAGGCCAGCCTGGGCTACAGAGTGAGATCTAGGAAAGGCTCCAAAGCTACACAGAGAAAACCTGTCTCAAAAAACCAATAAATAAATAAATAAATACGATCTATGCCATCCATATGATGTTACTTGTATGTGTATGATTGCAGGACAGACCACTTGGTATTGGATAACCAACTGGAACTTGGTTTCCCTGGAGAAGACTGTTTCTCCCACTCTGAACATTCTTTAGTTTCTTGTAGTTCTTTGTCTGACATTGGGTCCCTGTGAGAACTTTTTCCCCTTTCAGGTTAACCTTTATATTGGTGTCATCCTTATCCAGGTCTTGTTTAGGCAGCCATGTTGTTAAGACTTCATAGCTTCTTGACATTTCTGGGAGATGCGATCTCACAGCAGAATTTCTGGCTCTTAAAATCTTTCCACCCATCTTCCTCCTGTTCCCTGAGCCCTAACTTCAAGAGCTGTGCTGTCAATGTATCAGTTGGGGCTGAGCTCCAGGTGATCACTTGTTCAGTAACGATTATTGATTGCTCAGTGGCAATCAGTAATATTAATCCCTGCACTCTGGAGGCAGAGGCAGGTAGACTGGTCTATGTAGAGAGTTCCAGGCCAGCAAGGGCAATATAGTGAGACTCTGTCTCAAAGACAAAAAATAAAGGGGGCGGGGTTGTTTCAGCAGGACACGTAATAAAAAAAAAAAAAAAAAAAAAAAAAAAAAAAAAAAAAAAAAAAAAAAAAAAAAAAAAAATTGGAACAAAAGAAGTCAAATGACAGCGATCACCAGGAAAGGATGTGAGTGTGTGTGCCCCGAAAATGACAGCCATCACCAGGAAAGGATGTGAGTGTGCATGCCCCGGGTAGGTCCGAGCACCAGCAAGAAAGCTAGTCTGGATCACAGCAGCGTGAGCTGAGAGTGAGGGAACATTGGTAATGGGCACAGTGGGTGCCGGGAAACACGCCGGGCACAAACCACACCATTAGGAAGTAATGACCTCAGGTAATCAATCACAGGAGCTGACTTCTGCCAGCAGCCCAGTGAGCCTGGGAAGGCTCTTCCCCGACCCTCCAAAGAGGATTCTCACCTTGTGAGGACCTGGGCAGAGAGGCAGCCTGCATAGGCTTCTGACCCCTGTGAAGGTAATAAATGGCTGCTGTTTTGAGCTGCTCGGCTGCCGAGTCTGTTGAAGAGCAAACTAGTTGGCGGAGGCTTGAGGGAAGAGTGATGTGAGCTGACTGTATTTTCAAGCGGAGATGAGCAAACTAAGCCTGCAAGATAAAGTTATTAAAATTGTATGTTTTCCTTTTAGGACCACAGCTAAGGATGGTTTTGCCAGATAGACATTTGTAGTTGATTTATGATAAGGAGTATTGGCCTTGAACCCTAATTAAGCAAAATGACATGGTTTTTTTGTTTGTTTGGTTGGTTGGTTGGTTGGTTTTGGGTTTTCCAGACAGGGTTTCTCTGTGTAATTTTGGTGCCTGTCCTGGATCTCACTTTGTTAGACCAGGCTGGCCTCGAACTCGCAGACATCTGCCTGGCTCTGCCTCCCGAATGCTGAGATTAACGATGTGTGCCACTGCCGCCCGGCTTGTTTTGTTTTTTAAAAAAAGGCCAGTGAGATGGCTAAGTACGTAAAGCTTGCTTCCTAGGATGTAAGCCTGCCTGACTACCTAAAATGCAAGCTTGGTGACCTGAGTTCAATCCCCATAGCCACATAAGGTGGAAGGAGAGATCCAGCTCTGCAGGATTGTCCTCTGACCTCCACACACATGCTGTGGAATATGAATGCACACACATACACTAATAATAATAAAATTAATTAACTAATTAGAAAAAATGATTTCATTGTTGTCATTAGTAGACTTATATTACAAAAATTATACTCTACTATTATATTTTTAATTTTGTCAAAAGATTTTAGAAATCTGCTTGCTATATGAGTAACTGTAATAGATTAAAATTTTCTTCTAGGTTTGCAAAGTCTAAATACTCTAGCCTTCTACATGAAAAGTTGGCTGAGCCCTGATTCTTCTTTCTAATGATTTTCTATTGAAATTTCTTTTACTTTTGTGTATGTGTGTGGCGTATACACACACATGCCACAGTTTACAGGTGGAGGTCAGAGGGCAACTCTGGGGAGTCAGTTCTCTCCTTCCACCACTCGGGTTCAGAGTTGAACTCCGATCATCAAACTTGGCAGGAAGTGATTTAGGTCTGAACAGTCTCACTGGTCCTGAGCCCTGTTGTAAAGACTCACTCTGCTGTGTTAAGGCCAGGCAGCAGAAGGAGCCAGAGTAAAAGCAGAGATGTCTGAAAGGCCACCAAAGTAACCCCGATGAGAAGATGGACATAGGCCAGGATGACTGTAATTAGGGTAGGAAGAAGCATTTGGATTCTGAGGTAGATTTAATAGCAGTTCTTGACATGAGGTGTTTTGGAGTAGAATGTGAAAAGTACACATGGCCCCAGAGAGAAGGATGACATTGCCACATCTGGGAACCACAGACAGGGAAAGAAGACCCACACTTTATATTTGAGTTGCATGTGTCCAGTAGATACCAAAAGGCAATGTCTAAACACGTTTGGAATTTAAGAGAGGCCTGGGATAGAGATACAAGTCTGGGAGAGCTCTGTGGCATTCAGAGCCGTCAAACTGGCTAGGTCTCCAAGCAAGCATGTGTGGCTGATCACTGCATGTGCTGTACTGTGACGGTTTGCTTTCTGTTTACCTCATTTTGAAATGCTAATCAGAGCCCACTAAATTCATTTCATGACCCATTGAATCATGACCTGCAATTTGAAAAATATCTAACGCAGTCTACAGGAGCTGTGGATTCCCTTTACAGAATTTCAAAAATGGTAGGGGACTGATGAAAGTATGGATCATAGGCAGAATTTTGTCTAGATAAATCAGTCTGGTTTACTAACAGAACAATGTAGTAAACAGCAAGAATCATCTGAATATTTGATGCATTGACAGGAATATAAATTAAAGAGGGAGATTGTCTGATTGTTTAATACAGGAGTTCCTCAAGATTAGCCTGGGCTCCCTTCTCTTTTGTATTCTCAACTGAAGTAGTTGCATTCAGACCAGTGACATCAGTTTTCTCGGAAATGTCCTTAAAATGTTTCACAAGCCCTGACCTCTTTTCTGAGACTCAAATCTATAAATCTAGCTAACTTCTTAAAAATCTCAAAAGATACTTAAGAATTCAGCATATCCAGAAACAAACACGTGATTTTTACCATTAAAATCAGATTCCCAGCTGGGCAGCGGTAGCACACAGCACTCAGGAGGCAGAGGAAGGCGGATCTCTGTGAGTTCGAGGCCAGCCCGGTCTACAGATCGAGATCCAGGACAGGCACCAAAACTATACAGAGAAACCCTGTCTTGAAAAACCAAAAACAAACAAACACAAAAAAATCAGATTCCCTTCCAGTGGTCCCTATCCTAGTGAATTACAACAGCCTTAAGCTCAGTTCCTAACCTGGAAATTTTAGGGCCTGTTCTAGTTTCGTTTCTATTGCTGTGATAAAATATCCTGGCATAAAGCAACTTGGAAGAGGAAAAGGTTTATTTGCCTTGCAGTTCTTGGATATGGTCCATGATTTCTGGGAAGTCAAGGCAGAGGCTAAAAGCATCACATCCACCATCAAGAAAAGAGAAAAAGTGAGCACCTGGATCCTGGCTTGCTTGCCTCTTTCTCTTCTCTCTTAATACTGCTTGAGACCTCCTGCTCAGGGAATGGTACTGCTCACAGTGGGCTGGGTCTTCCACATCAATTAACAATCACGATAATCCCTTACCAACATGCCCTTAGCCTACCCCATCATAGACAGTCCCTTCATTGAGACTCTTCCCAGATGATGCTTGGTTATGTCAAGTTGACTATTAAAGCTAACCATCACAGAGCTATTCTGTACTGAAAAACCAAATTTGTAAGCTAGGCCTGGTAGCACCTGTCTATAATGTTAACAAGAAGAAGGATCACAAGTTCAAGGTCATTTACAAAGCCAAGTTTGAGACCATCATAGACTTTGCCTTCATAAATAAGAAAGAACAAACTAACTCATGATATTCCCCCCTCAACCTATATCAGATCATCTTGTAGAGTCTATTATTGAACTATACCAACATCTGTCCAGTTACAATCCAGAAACTAGCTGATTACTTTCCTTCTCCATTACACTCCACATTAAATCTATTCTCAGATCTTGTGTTTGCAGTATGTATTGGCAAATTTCTTCACATTTGGCAAATAGGACTTCTGCTTCCAGGTGGGATATGCTAGGTCATAGCAGGCAATACTCCCAAGGCAACTAAAAAAATTCTACTGTAACGAACACATTCTACAGACATCAGATAGCAGCAAGGTCTAGATAAACTAAAATTTCTGAAGGGAAAAACTGCTTCTTCGTGATCATTAGCTATTTTCTTTCCTGAGGATAAATTGTAGACCAAGGAGTTAAGTATGAGCCCAGCAAAGTGACCACCATGGAAGAAGGGGAAGCTGGCAGAAGTCTTGGCAGTCATTTGGATCTGGTTTGGTGGGTTGGCAAATGAGCAAATTCAAGGCCCGAATACAGAATCCGTTTTCCCCAGTGCTCAGGAACAGAAAGTCCAGTAACAAGGTGGAGTAAAGTCTTCAGTCTTAATAGTGGAGAAGCAGAATCTCACTGCCAGAAAGGACACTGCAGCAAACACAGTCTCTCTGTAAGACACTTGCCAGCTGTTGAACGTCTGTGATGTGACAAGCCACAGATCCATGTTCAGAGCCCCTAAGACCAAAACCTTGAGGCCTAAAGAAGTGGAAAGTTCTTTCTAGGTTCTCAAACTAAAGCTCAGGAGGCCCACATCCAAGGATCAGTGAAAAACTAGCTATACTGAGTTTTGTGGGGTTGTTTGTTTGTTTGTTTGTTTTTAAGACAGGGTCTGTCCATGTAGCTCAGGCTGACTTCAGGTTTAATCCTAGCAGAAGGAAACTTTCTGTTTAAACACGAAGACTGAGTTCAAAACCCTAGTACCTACATATATTAGAATTCTCTAAAGTAACAAAGCTGGTAGAATAAATATATGGCTTTTGATTTTTTTTTTTTTTGGTTTTGTTTCTTTGTTTTGTTTTGAGACAGGGTTTCTCTGTATAGCCCTGGCTGTCCTGGAACTCGCTCTGTAGACCAGGCTGGCCTCGAACTCACAGAGATCCGCCTGCCTCTACCTCCCCAGTGCTGGGATTAAAGGCGTGCACCACAGTACCTGACTGAGTATATATATTAAAATGGGGTATCTTAAAAGTTCTTATTAATAAAATCAAACCTGAGGCCAGTTATTGGGGTCCATGCTGGTAGATCAGAGAGACAGAAGAAGCCACAGCTATCTCACCTCACCGGATCCTCAGCTGGTCTTGTCTCCTCAGACTGGAGGCCTCTGAGTCCTCATCCGGAATGGGTCTCAGCTGAATTACTGCTCAAAAGCCTGAATGCTTAACCAGCCAAATGCTTAACCAGCCAAATGCTTCTAGTTTCTGGTCCTCACGCCTTATATATCTTTGTTTTCTACCACTACTCCCTGGGATTAAAGGCTGGCTTTCTGGGATTAAAGGCGTGTCACCATGCTTGGCTAATTCCAGTGTGGCCTTGAACTCACAGAGATCCAGAGGGATTTCTATCTCTGGAATGCCAGGATTAAAGGTGTGAGTGCCACCATTTTCTAGCCTTTGTATCTAGTGGCTGTCTGTTCTCTGGCCCCAGATAAATTTATTAAGGTACACAATATTTTGGGGAACACAATACCACTACAGGGTTTATTAAATTGACTTACATAATATGGTCTGGGTGATCAACAGTGGCTTGTCTGACATTGGAGAGGCTGAGAATCTAATAGTTGCTCAGTCCACGAGGCTGGATGTCTCAGCTGACCCAGCTAAAAGGCCTTCAGGATTCCTAGAGAGCTTCTGGTCTTCAGTCTAGGTTGGAAGTTGGAAGAAGTTACTTGTAATATCAGCAAAGGAATGCCTCAACAACAGGACAGATGGACTTGCCAGCAAGAGTGAAGGCAAAGAGGCAAACAGCAAAGTTTTCTTTTCCATAACCTTTTATCTGGGTGGCCACTAGAAGGTACTGTCCACATTTAGTGTGAGTCTTCTCCCTTTTAATGATCTGATCAAGAAACTCACTCACAGGGACCTGGAGAGATGGCTCAATGGTTAAGAGCACTTGTTGCTCTTGCAGAGGATGTGGGTCCATTCCCAGAACTCACATGGTAGTTTACAACTATCAGTTACTCCAGTTCCATGGGATCCATCACTATCTTCTGACCTCTGTGTGCTGTGGGATGTTCTGTATGGCAAATGTGTTGCTCTGATTGGTCAATAAGTAAAACACTGATTGGCCAGTGGCTAGCAGGAAGTATAGGCGGGACTAACAGAAGAGAAAAGAAAGAACAGGAAGGCAGAAGGAGACACTGCCAGCCGCCACCTTGACAAGCAGCATGAAAAGATGCTGATAAGCCACAAGCCTCGTGGCAGGGTATAGATTTGTGGAAATGCATTAATTTAAGCTATAAGAACAGTTAGCAAGAAGCCTGCCACGGCCATAAAGTTTGTAAACAATATAAGTCTCTGTGTTTACTTGTTTGGGTCTGAACGGCTGTGGGACTGGCAAGTGACAAAGATTTGTCCTGACTGTGGGCAAGGCAGGAAAACTCTAGCTACATCTGTGGGCACCGGGCATGAATGTACACATACATACAGGAGGTGAAGCATTCATAAGTATAAAATTAAATTTGTAAGAAAATCCCTCTCAAGAATACCAGCAGCTTGAATTTTATTAGTTGATTACAGATCCAGTTGTTGACAGCTAAGATAAGCCAGACATGGCCACATGCATCTGTAACCTCAGATGTTACTTAGATGTGGGGTAGAGACAAGTGGATCCCAGGGTCTCACTCATAGGTAGCCTTGCTGAAAAAGTGAGCTCCAGGTTCAGTGAGAGATCCTGTCTCAAAAAATAAGATGAGCCGGGTGGTAGTGGTGCACGCCTTTAATCCCAGCACTTGGGATGCAGAGGCAGGTGGATCTTTGTGAGTTCAAGGCCAGTCTGGTCTACAGAGTGAGATCCAGGAAAGCCGCAAAGCTGGACAGAGAAACCCTGTCTCGAAAAACCAATAAATAAATAAATAAATAAATAAATAAGATGAATAAACAATTGAGGAAGATATCCATACATCATTCTCTGGCCTCCATATTCACCTTCACACAGAGATGCCCACATTCATACATCACATACACACACAGTAAAATGAAGTTAAAAATAAGACAAGTAGGACATGGTGGCATAGGCTTATAATCCAAATACTTGTGAGACTGAGACAGGAGCAGCAAGAGTTTGAGGCCAGGGGCTGGAGAGATGGCTCAGCAGTTAGGAACATTTGCTGCTCTTCTAGAGGACCCAGGTTCAGTTCCCATCATGGAATTCTCATGGCAGCTCAAAACCATCTATAACTCTAGTTCCAGGGGATCTATGCTGGCTAGTTTTTAGGTCAACTTGACACAAGCTTGTATCATCTGAGAAGAAGGAACCTCAGTTGAAAAAATATCCACCATCAGATTGGCCTGTAGGTAAGCCAATGATGAGATGATTTCTTGACTGATGTGGAAGGGCCTAGGCTACTGTGGGTAGTGCTGTTCCTGGGCAGGTGGTCCTGAGGTGTATAAGAAAGCCGGCTGAGCAAGCCAGTAAGTGGCTTTCCTCCATGACTTCTCTTTCCGTTCCTGCCTCCAGATTTCTGCCTTGAGTTTCTGCCCTGACTTAGCCCAGTAATGGAGAATGACCTGAAAGTTGTAAGATAAAATAAACCCATTCCTCCCCAAGTTACTTTTAGTCATGGTGTTTTATCACGGCAATATAAACCCTAACAGAAAAGAATCCAGTGCCCTCTTCTAGCCTCTGAGGGCACCTTGTAAGCAGGTGGTGCACAAACATACATGCAGGCAAAAACTCCCATACACACAATAAATTTTAAAGGAGGCTGGAGAGATGGCTTAGTGGTTATGAACACTGGCTGCTCTTGCAGGGGACCCAGGTTCAATTCCCAGCACCCACACAGCAGCTCACAGCTGCTTGCAATTCAAGCTCTAAGTGATCTGATGCCCTCTTTTGGCCTCCCATGGCACCAGGTATACACGTGATGCACATGAAAATAATTAATTAAAGAGGAAAAAAATGTAAAGAGTTTGAGGCCAGCCTGGGCTACATAGTGAGACTTTTCCTCAAAGCCAATAAAACAAAAAGCTAAATGTTAATAAATATTGGTTGAATGACATTTTAGAAAGTATATGAAATTGTGAGCTCAGGGACTAGTATATATTAATGCTCAAAAATAGCATATAAAGGAGAATCTGGGATGAACAACTTCATGGGCATCTCTGAGCGCAGTGTACCCTGGGCTCTCTTCTCCAGGGAAAGCCTCCAAATGTTTATACACCCCTGAGCACTTGGTAGGATATTGCTGATTCCAGAAATATCCTCAAAGGAACATTTTTGTTGTTGTCTTTACTACAAAGTACTCTTTTGGATTGTTGTTGTTATTGTTGTTGCTTGATTTTTGTTTTATTTGTTTTTGCTTTTTTAAGACCGGTTCACACTATGTAGCCCTGGCTGGCATAGTACTTGCTATGTGGTCTCAAAATGACAGTGATCTTGCCTCAGCCTCCAGAGTGCTAGGTGTATAGGCATGCATAACCTATGTGTGGCTGTAGAGTTCTTTTTTTAGTCTCTTTATTTGTGGGGCATATGTATGGAGCTAGAGGAAATTTGTTGGAATTGGTTCTCTCCTCCCATTGTGTGGGTCCCAGGGATCAAACTAAGGTTGTCAAATCTTTTTGGCAAGCACTTCACATGCTGAGCCATCTCACCAGCCCAGTTTTGATGTGTGGTTGTTTGGGGTTGGGGAGAGCTGTGTGGTTGTTTGGGGGTCTAGAGATTGAACCTGGAGCCTTTTTTATGTTTGTTTGTTTTTTGAGACAGGCTCTCACTATGTAGCCCTGGCTGTCCTGCAACTATGTAGACCAGGCTGGCCTTGAACTCACAGAGATCCACCTGCCCCTGCCTCCCAAATGCTCAAATCAAAGGTGTGCGCAGTCGTTCCCAGCCAGCATTCATCTTTTGAACGACTATGCCTTCCTTGTCCATATCTTTTTTTTTTTTTTTTTTTTTTTAAGATTTATTTATTATGTATACAGCATGTATAACTGCAGGCCAGAAGAGGGCATCAGACCTCATTACAGATGGTTGTGAGCCACCATGTGGTTGCTGGGAATTGAACTCAGGACCTCTGGAAGAGCAGCCAGTGCTCTTATCCTCTGAGCCATCTCTCCAGCCCCCCTTATCCATATCTTGACATGCACCCCCATTGTGATTTGTTGCTCGTGGTTTTTCCTCTACAAACTGGTGGTTTGATACTTGGTTCCTAGCGGGTAGTGGTTGTTGTTGTTGTTTTTCCTTCCTTTCTTTTTTTCCTTGGTAGTGTTCTTTTATAAACTGTGGATGCTTTAAGATGCAAGGCCTGGCTGACAAGGTAGGCTGGTAGCGATGGGCCTGTACCGTAGGCAGCTCTGTGTCCTGATCCATCACACAGAGAACCAAACGCCTTGCTCTTCCACGCCTTCCTGCCATCGTGCTGCGCAATTACAGCTCGTCTTCCTGCTGTCACGGATGGAAACCTCCTGAAACCTTCCCTCTGAAGTTGCTTCTGTCAGGGATTTTGGTCACAGCAACACAAAGCTAACCATAAAACTAAGTTGTATATCAAGAACCCCTTTTCTACCAAAACTGTCCTCTCTACTCTGCTTTCTTCCTCCCAGTTCTTAATATAAATCCAGTTAAATGCATCCAGTAGCATTCAAGCAGGAACCTGGGCTGCCTTAAAATTCATTCCAGTAGATTAATCCATTAACTCAGCCTTCCACAAAGTCTCTTGGCAAAAGGTAGACAAGTCCTTGTCACACTGTCACAGGAATGCCTCTAATCCAGTTCCCAAGAAAGCACTTATTCCCACCTGAAACCTCATGAGCATGGCCTTTACTGTCTGTGCTCTGTCAGCATTCTGTTCTCAGCTCTCGCCAGACTAGACCAGTCATTTCCGTTTATAACAGTCTGTCTTTCCGTAGCCTGGAACCCACTTCTTAGACCTCTAACCCACTTCTGGAGCATCTGAACTCCATCCGTGGGTAAACATCACAGCAGCCCCACAGTCAGCCCCGCTTTTCTATGTTGCTCAGTTTCTCCTTGTTGTTGCAAATGCCTGGTAAAACTCGGGGGAAGAAGCTTTGTTCTGGCTTACAGTTTCAAACAGAGTCGTCTGGCTGCATGGCTTTGAACATGAAGGAATCAGAGTATCGTGTGAGTAGGAGGAGCTTGTGGCAGAAGAGGCTGCTCACTGCATGGCAGCCAAGAAGCAGAGAAAGCACAGGACCAACAACAAGGTAGACCCTTCAGGGCCGTACCCCAAGTGACGAACTTCCTCTGGGTAGGCCTCATCTTGTTTCTGCCGCCTCTCAGTAATACCTTCAGATTATCAGTATATCAATTAGTTAATCCACTGATTAGGTCAGAGCTTTCCTGATCCAGTCACTTCCTAACAGTCCCTGGACTTTGCATTGAGGACCAAGGCTCCAACTCAGGAGTTTTGGGGAAAGTTTTCACATTCTTCTCATTCTTTTCAAAGATATATAGTCAAAGAGCTGCCCCGTCCTTTTGTGTATTTGCATATGTTTGTACAAAAATACACTCTACATCTTTCTTTATTCTCCATTAGATTATATTGTGTGCATTGTTCTGCAGGGGCTTTTCAACATCACACCTTAATCTTCTTAACAGCCGTATGATATAACTAGAATAGTATAATTATGTCCCAATTTAGTTGTTCTTTTTCCTACTGATGAGCAGTTAAGTATTTCTTGTTGTTTGGTTTTGTTTCACTATTACAAACAATGCTGTAGTAAACAATCTTTATGTGTGGTGTTGAGCACATACTTAAGAAATTAAGATAGACTCTTAGACAGAGAATTGCTCCACTGTGGTTATGGTGTCTTAAATGAACAGCTACTGCCATATTGTCCACCAGAAAGCCTTTACCACCTTACCATAATGTGTGAGAGATGTTTCCCTCATTCTCACCAACATTCCAGAGCAACAGGCCTTGGGTTCAGTCCCTAGAAGCACAAAATATGAAAAGAACAAAAGCAAATATTTAATTGACAGTTTTTCTGATCACAAGTGAAGTAGTATCTTTTTCTGGCATTAAGCTCTTTTGTATTGCTTCTGTGAGTTACTTGTTTGTCTCCTTTGTCCGCTGAGCTACAGAGTCATCTTACATCTATCTATAAGTCTGGCAGTTTAAATATTTGCTATGCTTCACTATGTATGTTACTAATTTTTCCAGATTTTTAAATCTCCTTTAAAACTTATGATACCTTTCATTGTACAGTCAGCCATCTCTATCCACAGGACCTTGGATGGAAAATATTAGGCAGGAAAAAGAATCCCACCAAGCCCTCCCAAAGCCAAGCTTGAACTGCATCACATGCTGTACTGAATCTGTGTACCTGACATGATACATAGGCTCTCCACAGATGCTCTCTCTCCGGCAGTCAGGGTTCGAGCACGATTCTCTCTACATCTGCTATAGCATTTGTGCTGTGTATAGGTAGCCTTAGGATGCATCTGTACTAATCATATATAGGCTCTTTTTTCTTATCATTAGTCACTGAACCATACAACATAACAACTGTGTAGATGGCATTTATGCTATCTCAGGTATTGTAAGTAACATATGGGGGCCAATGGTAGAGGACCTACCTTACCTGTCATACATAAAATCTTAGACTTGGTCCCCAGCACACGACCCCCGCCCCCGCTCCACATGTAGAAGGTTGTAAAGAATAAGGAAGGATTTGCATGTTACATGCAATACTACACAATACTGTATAGGGTCTTGAACACTGGCAGATTGTGTGTGTGTGTGTGTGTGTGTGTGTGTGTGTGTGTGTTGTTTTAACTTTTACACAAGCATTTCTGTCATTTGGGTTGGATTGTGGGGGGGTAGTGTATTTTTTAAATAATTTATTTAATTTCATTTTATTTGCATTTGTGTAAAGGTGTCAGATCTCCTGAAACGGGAGTAACAGACAGTTGTGAGCTGTCATGTGGGTGTCAGGAATTGAACCCTGGTTCTCTGAAGAGCAGCCAGTGCTCCTAACCCCTGAGCCATCTCTCCAGCCCAAGTGTAATTTTTTTTTTAAGATTCATTTTATGGCCAGGCAGTGGTGGTGCACACCTTTAATCCCAGAACTTGGGAGGCAGAGGCAGGCAGATTTCTGTGAGTTAGAGGCCAGCCTGGGCTACAGAGTGAGTTCCAGGACAGCTCCAAAGCTACACAGAGAAACCCTGTCTCACAAAAAAAAGAAAAAGATTTATTTTATGTATATCTGGGTACCACATATGTACCTGATGCCCACAGTCATCAGAAGAGGGCATTGGCTCCCCTGGAACTAGAGTTACAGATGATTGTGAGCTATCCTGTGATACTAGGAACTGAACCCAGGTCCTCTGCAAGAGCAACAGGTGCTCTTAACTATTGATCAGTCTCTCTAGTCTCTTTGCTTGAGTCAGAGCTTTTCTATGTAAACATGTCCTGGATCTTGCTATGTAGACCAGGCTGACCTTAAACTCATGGTGATCCTTCTGCATCTGCCTCTCCAATGCTTAAACTATGTGCCAGAACCCCAGCTTTTGTATAGTCCTTGCTGAACTGGTATTTGTCATATAGCTCAGGCTAACCTCAAACTCATGGTAGTCCTCCCTCAGTCTCAAATGCTGGGATTGCTAGTGTGCACCACAGACCTGGCTTGTCATTTTTTTTTTTAACAGCTTCTGAATTATATGTCTTGCTTATAATGATCTATTCTACATCAAGATTATAAAATTGTATTCTCTTTTAACTTTTTTTTTTTTATAGTTTTATACTTTTAACTCTCTAATCCCTCCAAAAATTTTCCAGCTCTTTTGGCATATAATTGATAGATTAAAAATTATGTGTATTGCCGGGTGGTGGTGGCACATGCCTTTAATCCCAGCACTCGAAGGAAGAGCCAGGCAGATCTCTGTGAGTTCGAGGCCAGCCTGGTCTACAGAGTGAGATCCAGGACAGGCACCAAAACTACACGGAGAAATCGTGTCTTGGAAAAAAAAAAAAATTATGTGTATCTACAGTGTTATCTTAGTCAGTGTTCTACTGCTGTGATGAGGTACTATGACCAAGGCAACCCCTATAAAAGAAAACATTTAACTGGGGGCTTGCTTATATAGTTTTAGAGGTTTAGTCCATTATTATGGAGGGGAACATGTTGGCACAAAGGCAAGCATGGTGCTGGAGAAGTAGTTGAGAACTTTACATCCTGATCGACAAGCAGGGGAGGAAGGGAGGGAGAGAGAGAGACAAAGACAGAGGCAGAGAAAGAGAGAGAGAGAGACAGACAGAGAGAGACAGAGAGCCTGACATGGGTTTTTGAAACCTTAAAGCCCACTCCCAGTGACATACCTCCTCCAACAAAGCCATACCTCCTAATCCTTATGGAACAATTCCATTCCCTAATGACTAAGCAATGGAATCCATTCTCATTCAAACCACCACAGGTCTATAATGTGATGTCACATACACATACACAGCTGAAATTAATGTTGTGTATGATTGGTTAGTTTTTCGTCAACTTGACACATACCTAGACATATGGGAGAGGTAATCTGAATTCAGGAATTGCCTCCATCAGCTTGCGGACATGTCTGTGGGGCATTTTCTTGATTGCTGATTGTTGTAGAAGGCACATCCCACAGTGGGAGGGGGGGGGGGGGGGGGGGGGGGGGGGGGGGGGGGGGGGGGGGGGGGGGGGGGGGGGGGGGGGGGGGGGGGAGTGGGCAGCAAAAAAAAACAACAGTGGGAGCAAGCTACACCTGGGCAGGTGATCTTGAGAAGTATTAGAAAGGTAGCTGTATAGACGTCTGGGAACAAGCCAGTAGGTAGCCTTCCTCCGTGGTCTCTGCTCCAGTTCCTGCCCCAGATTTCAGCTTGATGAACTCCTATCCTGACTTTGCTCAATGATTTACTGTTATCAGGACGTGTAAACCAACTAAACCTTTTCCTCCCCTGGTGGCCTTTATCATGGTCTTATCACAGCAATGGAGAACCAAATTAGGATGATATTTTACATTTTTTTTTTGAACAAGACAGTTTTTCTACAGCATTATTGAATGGCCCATTTTGTCCCCAATATTTCAAAATGCCATACTTATTTGTAAATATGAAACTAACATTTTCAAAAGCAGATGTATTTTCATACTTATTGAGTAAAGGCGTGCTCACTTTAGCTATGCAATGATTGCTTAATCTGATTTATTCTAAGTACAAAGTTCCTGTGTACTTTATAAATTTGTTTCTAGATTTTTGTTTTGTTTTGTTTTTGTTTTTTGTTTCTCTGTGTAGTTTTGGTGCCTGTCCTGGAGCTAACTCTGTAGACCAGGCTGGCCTCGAACTCACAGAGATCCACCTGGCTCTGCTTCCTGAGTGCTGGGATTAATGCATGCACCACCGCCACCTGGCTGTTTCTAGATTTTGTCTGCCAAAATCAAAGAGTTTTAATTACTATAACCTCATTCATTTTACAAATTTTTGAATTTCAAGTTAACAGAAACCCAACCCAAATTTGATATTTGTAAATATGAAACTAACATTTTCAAAAGCAGATGTATTTTCAGGCTGCTTGTATACAAAGGCTCAGAGCATGCCACCAGACTTCATATTTCTTCAACATCTAACATTTGGTAATGTTGTACCCATTCTTAGCCCAGGGCACACCCCCTTAGCTTACTAACCCCAGAGATAGTTTCATTGAAAAATTCTGGGAGGCTTTATCTTATTTTCTATGACAGGGTCTCTCTATGTAGCTCTGGCTGTCCTGGAACTCACTATGTAGATCAGATTGGCCTTGAACTCACGGAGATCCTCCAGCCACTGCCTCCCAAGTGCTGGGAGTAAAGGTGTGCTCAGCTTTGCCCAGCCATGGCAATAGATTAGCCTAACTCTGATTTCCCACATATCCCTTTGGTCAAAGACATGCAGTTCCTTCTGATTGTCCAAACCTGGTGTGATCTGGAGGTCAGTCCTGTTTCTACTCCAGGAACAGTTTCCCCATTGAGATTTAGGTGTAAGTAGGAGGGAAGGGGCACTCAAAAAGCAGGGAACCAGAGGCAGGTGGATCTCTGTGAGCTCAAGGTCAGCCTGGTCTACAAAGAGAGTTGCAGGACAGCTAGGGCTACACAGAGAAACCCTATCTCGAGAAACATGATGATGATGATGATGATGATGATAATAATAATAATAATCAGGGAGCCCTCCAGTACAAATAGACTTCCTAGCTATATAATTAGGCCAAGATGCACACATGCAGTCACTACCCTTCTTCAGAACCTTTGTTATGTCGTGTACATTTCCCCATGTGAACTTTAGAATTAGCTTGTTGAGTTTCATAAAAAATGTTGTTGGGCTCTTGATTGGGATTGTGTTAAATTTATAGATTCATTTACAGAGAACTGACATCTTTACAATATTAGATTTTTTTCATCCAAGGAAAAGATTGTCTTGCCACTTACTTGGGGTTTCTTTTATGTCCGTAAGTAAAGGTTTATAGTTTTCTTTATATAGGTCTTGCACATTTCCTGCTAGATTTATTTTCACTTGTAAGGTTTCTTTTGTTGTTATTGTGTATAAACATTTCCCCCCAATTACATTCTATAATTGATGGTTAGGGGTTATAAATAAAAGGTTGAATTTTTAAAAATTGCTGTATAAATGACTGCTTGGTGTACTATAACATTATTTCATTGTTATGCCAATCTCCTTGGCATTTTTAGGTTAAGTAATGATATCTGTTCATAGTAATCCTCTGACCCAGTATTTGTACTTCTTACTTACTTTCCACCTTTGATAGCCCAAGTACACATCTGTGCTGTGGTAATTGCTAATGCACACTTAGGATAGTTACCATAGGCTTATAACATGCAGCTTGCTGCAGTTCAAGGGAGTTGCCCTATATTCCTCCTTCCTTTTTCTTTTCTTTTTCTTTTTTTTTTTAATCCTGGCATGATTAGACACCAGACGGCCTAGGAATTGAACCTGGTTCCTCTGGAACATCAGTCAGTGCTCTTAACCACTGAGCCATCTCTCTCCTCTGCCCTATATTCCTTAATGCTAAAGTTTTATCATAAATACACATTGAACTTTATCAAATTTTTAAAAATATCTTGAGAAATGACCATTTTTCTTCATCTGTTGAAGTAAGATTTTTCTAACTATAGTTATAAATAATATTAGCCTACATATTTCTTCTGTTCTTTTTGTCTACTCTTGGAATCAGAATTGTGGTGGTCTCAGAATGAATCAGGAGCTTCCTGTCTCTTCCTCTGTTCTTAAATCACTTATATAATGTAAGGATGATATGTACATCTGCTATGGGATGACCTGTATGTTGTGAATATATGTTGCTATGATTAATTGATAAGTAAAACGCTGATTGGCCAGTAGCCAGGCAGGAAGTATAGCATAGGCGAGACAAACAGAAGAGAGGCTGGGAGGTGGAAGCTGGGGGAGACGCCAGCCTGCCGTCCAGGGAGCGGCATGTAAAGGCAGCAGGTAAAGCCACGAAACACGCGGTGACATATAGATGAACAGAAATGGGCTGAGTTTAAGTGTAAGAGCTAATCAGTGGTAGGCCTACGCTAATGGCCGAGCAGATTAAATAATATAAGTTTCTGAGTGATTATTTTATAAGCGGTTGTGGGGTCCGTGAGACTGGGCAGGACTGGAGAAAACTCCAGCAACATGCTTCTGCCAGCTAGGCCTTACACACAACAGGTGTCTGCCACAAAATTCCAAAACAGTATTACCGGTTAGAGACCATGTTCAAACACATGAGCCTTTGAGGGACTTGTCACATTCAAACAGAACATTGTTATCTAAGAAAATCTGGTCACTCCAAGCAGAAGCCTAAAAATATGTAAAGGTAAACATAGCTGCTCTTATTCCTCCTCCTCTTCTTTTCTTTCTTTCTTTCTTTCTTTTTTTTTTTTTTTTTTTTTTTTTTTTTTTTTTTTTTTTTTTTTTTTTTTTTTTTTTGAGACATGGTCTCACTATGTAGCCCTGACGAGACTGGAACTTGCTATATAGACCAGGCTCTGTCTCCTGAATGCCAATATTAACAGTGTGTACTACCACATCTAGCCTGCACTTACTTTGAAATGGATAGAGAAAAAATAGATATAAATATAGATGAATGCCAGTTACTAAATTATTACTTCAGTCTTACTTTGTACTTAGTTGAAGGCCAAGGCAAGGATTTTCCACTTTGCAAGTTGTCTCCATTAAGAGACTTTTCTTCTCTTGGTCTCACTAGAGGTGGGTGAGAGAGAGTGGGAGGAAGGAGGAGAGAAGGGGAAGGGAGGTGGTTAGAATGAGAATGCTCCCACAGGTTCATAGATTTAAATGCTTGGTCCCCAGAACTGTTTGGGAAGGATTGGGAGGTGTGTCCTGGTTAGAGTAGGTGTGGCCCAGTTGGAGGAGATATGTCACTAAGGGGTTGGGTTTTGAGGTTTCCAAAGTTCATGCCAGACCCAGTGTGTGTGTGTGTGTGTGTGTGTGTGTGTGTGTGTGTGTGTGTGTGTGTGTGTGATATATAATCTGCCTGCTGCCTACAGATCAGGATGTAGAGCTCTCAGCTACTACTCTGGCACCATGCCTATGTGTTTCTCGCCATGGTGATCATAAGCTAAACTGTAAGCAAGCCTCCAATTAAATACTTTCTTTTATAAGAGTTGCCTTGGTCCGTGTGGCTCTTCACAGCAATAGTGACCTTAACTAAGACAGAGAATGAGAGTGACTATTCCTGCATCACTGAAAGCCTACTCCCACGTAGTCAGAATGTTTGTCAGTCCGCCTGGCTATAAAATAATCACTCAGAGGCTTAATATTAATTACAAACTGTATGGCCTATGACCCAAGCTTCTTGCTAGCTAGTTCTTTCATCTTAAATTAACCTATTTCTATAAATCTGTATGTTGCCACATGGTTGCGCGTAACCAGTCTGCTGACATCTTCTTGCTCCTTCAGCGGCTGGTGTCTCTCTCGACTCCACTCTTCTTTGTTTTGTCTTCAGTTTGCATGCACTACCTAACCTTATCCTGCCCTGCCATAGGCCAGTGCAGCTTTCTTTATTATCCAGTGGGAGGCACGCATATTCATAGCCTACAGAAAGACATCCCACAGCACTCTAGCATGGAAAGCTAGAAACCTAGAATTCACTGAACAACTACAGACAGGTCATCAAGGTGTGTCTGGAGCAGACCCACGGGTCGGGCCTCCTGCAGACAGCTAGGCTTAGCTGGTGTGACAGTGTCTCCCCAGTCCTTACAGCTTCTGTATGCTTGGGGAAAGGATGGACCTAGTGAGTCCAGGCCGTTTCAGAGACTCCCTGAGCTTACAAGCTTCCTGAGCTATTTCACCTCCCATGGAGCATCTGTGTTTAAGGAACTCCCCCAAGGTGGAGGCTGTTTTCTGAAGAAATTGCCCCGTGACAGAAGTTAAGGCTGGAGGAAGCTGGAATTCAGCTCTTTGTTACTAGTTACAAGCTATGTGGAAAAAGATGAAGTTAGACCTTTATACCATATACAAAATTAAGTGAAACAGAATTTAAAAACTTAAAGAGCTAAAACTGTGAATCTCTTAAAAGAAAGTCTTCGGGATTCTATGAACAGGGAGGGTCAAGATCATGATGGGGAGATCTTCAGAGACAACTCAACTAAGCTCGTGGGAATTCATGAACTTTAGACCAACAGCTATGAAGCCTGCATGAAACCAAACTAGGCCCTCTGCATATGGGAGACAGTTGTGTAGCTTGGTCTGTTTGAGGGGCTCCTGGAGCGGGATCAGGAGCCATCCCTGGTTCATGAGCAGGCTTTTTGGAGCCCCTTACCTATGGTGTGATGCCTTGCACAGTCGTGATGCAGAGGGAGGGGCTTGGTCCTGCCTCAACTGAATGTACCAGGCTTTGCTCACGCCCCATGGGAGGCCTTACCCTTTTGGAGGAGGGGACAGGAGGGTAGGTCAGGGGGAAGGCTAGGGGGAAGCCAGAGGAGGGATGAGAGGGGATCTGTGGTAGGAATGTGAAATGAATTAAAAAAAAATAAAGAAGTCTTAAAAAAATTAAAATTAAAAAAAAAAAAGAAAGTCTTCATGGCTGGGTGTGGCAGTGATTACTCAGTGTGTCGATAGCATGGCCAGTGAAAGAAGAAATAAACTGGACTTCATCCAGATTAAACTGTTAAGAATCAAAAGACAGTACCAAAAGAATAAAAACACAGCCCACAAAATGGAAGCAAATACTTGTTAATCATTTTTATCAGAGTATTAATATCCAGAGTTAATGAAGAACTCCCACAACTCAACAACAATTTTTAAAAATCCAATTAAAAAACAGGCCAATAACTTGAATCAACATTTCTCTGAAGAAGATGATACACAAACAGCCAATAAACATGTAAAATGATGCTTTCCAACATTAATGATCAAGGAAATGCAAATCAACCCTGAGATAAGATCCCACTTCACAGTCATTAGACAGCTGCTACTCAAAAACGAAGCCAGAAGTGTTGGTGAAGATGTGTAGAAATGGGAACCCTTCTCATAGCCAGTGGGAATATAAAACGATACAATCATTGTGGAAAATTGCTTGAAAGTTAGATTAAAGGTGGTGGTGCACGCCTTTAATCCCAGCACTGGAGGCAGAGCCAGGTGGATCTCTGTAAGTTTGAGGCCAGCCTGGTCTACAGAGAGAGTTCCAGGAAAGGCGCAAAGCTGCACAGAGAACCCCTGTCTCAATAAACAAACAAACAACAACAACAAAAAAAGTTAGAGAATTATTGTGTGATCCAGTAATCCCACTTCTGGGTTTATACCCAAAAGAATTGAAAGCAGGATGTGAGCAAATATTTGCACACCAGTGTTCATAGACACATTATTCACAGTAGTTAAAAGTGGAAACCACGTTGTCTTAGTCAGTGTTCTATTGCTGTGAAGAGACAACATGACCATAGTAACTTTTATAAAGGAAAGCATTTAATTGGGGCAGACTTAGAGTTTCAGAGGGTTAGTTCATTGTCATCATGGCAGGGAGCATGGCGGCATGCAGGCAGACATGGTGCTGAAGAAGCAGCTGAGAGTTCTACATCTGCACTAGCAGGCAGCAGGAAGAGTGTGACACAGGCCTGACTTGGGTTTTTGGAGCCTCAAAGCTCACCCTCAGTGACATACTGCCTCCAACAAGGCCACACCTACTCCAAAAAGGCTACACCTCGATCCCTCTCAAGTTGTACCTACAACAAATTTACTTACAGTACCACTCCCTGATGACTAAACATTCAAATATATGAGCCTGTGAGGGCCATTCTTATTCAAACCACCACACACATGAATGTACCAACACCTGAATGGATAATGAAATATTATTCAACCATTTTTTAAATAGTGAAATTCTGGGACATGCTGCAACATGTTGAACCTTGAAAACTTTATCAAGTAAAATAAGCCAAACACACAAAAAAGACAAATATGCTCCATCCAGCAAGACTTGCTTCTGGAAACCCGAAGAAAGGATAGACATTATGTACAGAAAGGCTGGAATAGGTGGGCTATGCTCTCTGATGGAAGGCATCTGCTACCACAACGTGAACACTCAGCCCATTTCTTGTATACCGCATAAGCAGCAGGTTAGCTAGTCCTGGCGGGCAGTGCCTGTAGAGGACCAGTCTCAGGTTGCTGTCATCCCAAAGGAGAAAGCTCTGGTTGCTAGTTTTTGGACACAGCCAGGACCAGAGAACAGTGTTGCCAGTTCCCATGGGTCTGAGGCAAAGCCATGTCAACAGAACACGTTCACCCAGGACTTCATCCACTCCCTCATAATATTACATGCTCTCTTTATATAAAGAACCTCTAAGGGGGTCAGCAAGATGGCTCTGTGGGTAAAGGCACTCGGGACTAAACATTAAGACCTGAGGCCTACACAGTGGAGGAAGAAAACCAACTCCACAAGGTGTCCGCTGATCTCCACACATGCACTCTGGAACACATATACATACAAATAAATATATAAATGAAAATGTAATTTAAAGATTTCAAGAACCCACACTAGACAAATGATGTAGAATGTAAAGAATTTACAAGGAACTGGGGAGAAGGCAGAGTGATGAAGCAATGGCGTATTTCAGTTTGGGATGATGCAGAAGGACAGTGATGGAGCTAGTCATGGCGCTCATCCAGAATCCCAGCCCTTTGGAAGCTGAGACAAGAGGAAACAATTATGAATCACAGGCAGAGTGGAGAGCAGAGTGAGACCCTTTCTGAACGAAAGGGAGTGGGTGGGGACAGTCAGCTGGCTAGGGGGTGAAAACGCCTGCCATGCAAGTGCGACAACCTGAATTTGATCCCTAGGACCCACAGTGCAAGGAGAGAACCACGTCCTGAAAGTTGTCCTCTGGCCTCCACATGCATGCTATGACGTACATTATATGCTCGTACAGGCACACACACAAAATAATGTACAGAAAACAGAGACAGCAGTGATAGCCAGCAATGGGGGTGCACGCCTTTGAGTCCCAGCACTGGGAAGGAAGAGGCTGGGGGACAACTTTTGGAGTTCTCTCCTACCATCATTTGGATCCCAGGATCAAACTCAGGTTGTCAGGTTTGGCAGCAAGTGCCCTTGTGAGTTGAGCCATCTAGTTGCCCACACATACACACTTTTAACGTGTGTGTGTGTGTGTGTGTGTGTGTGTGTGTGTGTGTGTGTGTGTGTGTTTAAAAAAAAACTTGTCGGGCAGTGGTGGCACACATGCCTTGAATCCCAGCACTCAGGAGGCAGAGCCAGGCAGATCGCTGTGAGTTCGAGGCCAGCCTGGTCTACAGAGTGAGATCCAGGACAGGCACCAAAACAACACAGAGAAAGCCTGTCTCGAAAGAAAAAAAAAAGGAAAAGGAAAAAAACCTTATTGTCTTGCTCAGGCTGGCCTCCAACTTGTGGTAATCCTGTTACCTCAGTTTCTTGATGGCTGGGATTATAGGTCTGCACCACCATGCCCAAATCTTCAGTATTTTTTTTTATTAATTATATGTATGTTCCTGTATGTGGGTGTGCACACAAGTGCAGGAACTCACAGAGATCAGAGGTGTAAGATGCCCTTGGGACTGGAGTTACAGATGATTGTGAGCCATTTAATGTGAGCACCAAGAGAACTTGGGTCCTCTGATGACCAGTATATATGTGCTGAACCGCTGAGCCATCTCCCCAGCCCTCCTCAGTGTCTTCAAGACAGTATAACTGGAGAGCACTCCTTGGTGCAAAGATTCCATGTATTGTATCTTTCTCTAGACCCAGGCTTTGTTGTGATGTGTGATCCAAGGGATGACTGACTGACCGCTAAGCATGAGATAGAGTCAGACCCCAGCGCTCTCAGCTCTAAATGGCTACCCCTGTCCCTGTGTCTCTGAGACCAGGAGGAACACTCCAGTTGGGTTAAGAGTGCGTACAGGCCTGTGTGCACTGCTCCCAGACGGTTGTTGCAGTTTCAAGTACAGTGATTCCAGAGCCTCACTCGAAATAACACATTTCTCCTTCTTGTTTGTTTCCCTCTTACTTCAAAGACCTGAAGATGAGATGTTTTTAAAGCGACTTTCTAGTGCTTACTTGGTGGAAAAGGACCCCGATGCTCCCCTTTTCTACAGAGAAGAAGGAAACAGGAAATTCCAGGAGAAGGACTATGCAGGCGCTGCAGTGCTGTACTCTAAGGTAACTCGCATGCAGCCCCACGGTTGCACAAGGCATGCTCTGCAGAAGTTAGAGTCCTGGTACTGAATTTCATAGTCGGTGGGGTTTGGTTTGGTTTTGTTTTAATCGACATTTTGGATTGGATTTGGGGGAAAATGATAGAATTCTGTTGTTGATTATATTCTCAAACAAAGGGTAGTTTATATATCCTGAAGTTTGGAAGATTCTTCCCGTATTCCTTCAGACTCAGTGGCCACAAGCTTATTGGCTCTTTGCCCTGCTTTGCCGAGTGATAGTTCTCACTGAATTTTATGCCATTTTTATCTGAAGAACTGTTGAAAATTTTAGCTTAATAGTCCTAATTTAGTGAACAGCTAGATTTTTTTTTTTATAAGCAAATACTTTATTATGTATAAGTATACCTTTTTTTTCCCCCCAGTTCCTCAAGGCAGGGTTTCTCTGTGTAGCTGCCAGGGCTGTTCTGGATCTCTCTCTGTAGACCAAGCTGGCCTCGAAATCACAGAGATCACCTGCTTCTGCCTCCGAGAGCTAGGATTATAGGTGTGCGCCGCCGCCGCCGCCGCCGCCACCCAGCAACAGCTAGATTTTTAACTAGCCACATGCCAGCTTACAACCATAACAACTTAAGCTGAGCATGGTGGCACTTGCCTTTAATTCCAGTGCTCAGGAAGCAGAGTCAAGTGGATCTCTATGAGTTCAAGGCTGGCATGATCTACATAGCAAGCTCCAGGCCAGCCTTGCCTATGTAGTGAGACCATATCTTGATAAATAAAGTCAAAAAAGAAAACAAATGGATTTGCCATAGCCCAAACTAGGTTTTGTTGGTTGTTTTACTCTTTGGGGGCCCACCACTCAGCTCCCAAATAAATGCAGAGATTTATTTTTCTTACTTATGAATGCCCGGCCGTAGCTTGGCTTGTTTCCAGCCAGCTTTTTAATTTAAATTATCCCATCTACCTTTTGACTCTGGGCTTTTAGCTTTCTCTATTCTATATACCTTTCTTTACTTCTTACTCTGTGACATGATGTGTACCTGGGTGGCTGGCCCGACACCCTCCTCTCCTCCTTTCACTCCCCATCTTCTTTTCCCAGATTTCTCCTCCCATTTATTCTCTCCGCCTACAGCCCTGCCTATCCTTTCTACTGCCTGACTGTTGGCCATTCGGCTCTTGATTAGACAAAACAGGTGTTTTAGGCAGGAAAAGTAACACAGCTTCACAGAATTAAAACAAATGCAACATAAAAGAATGCAACACATCTTTGCATCATTAAACAAATGTTCCACAGCATAAACAAATGTAACACATCTTCACCTAATATTCCACAACAGTTGGTCATCAGTTAACATATTTTGTTTTGTCTTTTTGTTGTTGTTGTTTTGCTTTGTTTGTTTGTTTGTTTGTTTGATGGTTGTTGTTGTTGAGACAGGGTTTCGCTGTGTAGCCCTGGCTGTCCTTGAACTCTCTTTATAGACCAGGCTAGCCTCAAACTCACAGAGATCTTGAGTGTGCAATCTCTGCCTGGTCCATTAGTTAACATATTACTATTAGTGGCAGTCAGTAGATAGTTTACATTACACTAACTATGACCAGGCTATATTTTTTAATTATTATTTTATGTATATGGGTTTTTGCCTACATGTATGTCTGTGTACCACATGTGTGCTTGGTGCCTGAGGAGGCCAGAAGAGGGCGTCAAATCTCCTGGGACTAGAGTTACAGACTGCTGTGAGCCACCATGTGCGTTCAGAGAATCAAACCCAGATCCTCTGGAAGAGCAGCCAGTGTGCTTAACTGCTGAGCCATCTTTCCAGCCCCACCGAGCTAGATTTTGAAGCAAAGTCATGGCTTTTAAAACTGTGTTATTCTTACTGACCTGTTTCCATGGTGCCCTGAGAAAATTCTTTCTATTGCTTTTTCAGAGATTTCTTTTTCAAGACAGGGTTTCTCTATAGTTTTGGAGCCTATCCTGGATCTCGCTTCTGTAGACTGGCCTCGAACTCACAGAGATCCGCCTGGCTCTGCCTCCCGAGTCCTGGGATTAAAGGTGTGTGCCACCACCGCCCGGCTGTGTCAGACTCTTGATCTGTGATCTTATACAGTAAAAGAGTGGAGTGAGCCTTGCATGTTGGCATACTCCTGTAACCCAGGTTTCAGGGAGGAAGGAAAATGAAGAGTTGAAGGCCGGTCCTTAGCTTTGTAACAAGTTTGAGGCTAGCTGAACTGTCTGAGAGCCTGTCTTAAGAGAGAGAAAGAGTATAAGAGTGTGAAAGTGAAGTGTAGCTCCTTGGTACACATCTGCCTAGCATGCATGAAGCCCGAGGTCTGATTCCCAGCGCTGGAACTCGGGGTGTTGTAGCCCTTCTGCACCTTTAAAAAGTCAATATTCAGGGCTGGAGAGATGGCTCAGTGGCTAAGAGCATTGGCAGCTCTTCCAGAAGTCCTAAGTTCAATTCCCAGCAACTACATGGTGGTTCACAACCATCTATAGTGGGGTCTGATGTCCTCTTCTGGCATGCAGGTGTACATGCAGATCGAGCACCATATACATAAAATAAATAAATCTTAATACATTATTTTTTTTAAAAAGTCAATATTCAACACTTGAAATTAATTTTCCAAAAACTATCAAAGCTACAACAGCCATTCTGCAAACATAAAAGCCCTACTTTGTCATGGTGTAATAAAGTATTTGGTTTCAGTTCTGTGCCTTTACATCCTAAACATGACCCCATGGAAAATTGTTCAAGGAAAACAGGCAAGCTAAGAAAGGAGGGGCTGGAGAGATGCTCGGAGCTGGAGAGCACTTGCTCTTGCAAAGACCGTGGCGTATGGTGGTTCACCCCACCTCAGGGGTCCAAGACCCTCTTCTGGCCTCCACAGGCACCCACACTCACACATGCACATAATTCTAAAAATAAAATAAACTTTAAAAATGAGCTCTGGAATGATTTTGACATCAGCCTGGGCTGCATGAGACCCTGTCTCCAGGAGGAAAAGATGAAGGTTGGCTGGACGCAGAGGGAGAAGCGCTTCCTGTCTCACGAAGCTGGCATTTTGGTGATTATGGTACTTTGTAATTTTATAGAGAGCTGCTATTTTCTTTCTTTTAAAGTAATGCTTGTTGTTTTTGTCTGTAAAAGTAATAAATGTTACTTTGGAAAATATAGAGAAGTATAAAGAGTAAAAAAAAAAAAGTCATAACCAGCGATAAGTACTGTTAACATTTCTGCCTGTACCCAGGCAGGCAGCCTTCCTTGTGTGAGAATGTGTTTTTCTTTTATAAAATTGGGATAATGCTGCACTTACTGTTCTGTAACCTGCTCTTTCCCTTCAACAATTTATTGTACCCATTTTCTCATGGTATTAAATTTTCTGCTCTAAGTCATTTTCCATAGCTAACTCAGTGTTCTATTACAGAGAAGAAATGTACTTAATTTAACATCTAATATTGGCATATTATTTGGCATTATGATGCTATAATAAGCATCTCTGTATAAATATGTATGTACAACTGATTTTTGTGTAGGATGAATTAGTGGAAGGGTAGAGTGCTGGGTCAGAGGGAGGGTTTTCAAGCCTTTGATGCTGAGCCTAGCTTGTTCTCCAGGAAAGAACCAGTAAACATCTATTCTGACAGAATGAGAATGTTCGTTTCTCCATATATTAAGCAATGCTGGTTAGTATTACATATTAATATTTTGTTAATTGAGGCTAGGAAATGTGTTCATATAGTTACATTTTAAAAGTTGCAAGAATATATAGTGTGCTTTCTTTTTCTGTCCCCTAGTCCAACCTCATTTCCATCCCCGTAAGCTGGCCTTGTTACATACACTGTATATAAGGCAGATAGAGATAGGGGAATACAAACAGCCAGCAGAGTGGCAGTAACCTCCAGTTACTTGAGAACTGAAGCAGGAGGATCATGACTCCAGGAGCCAAGGCTAGTCTGGGCAGCATAGTAGCCCAAGCTGGCCTCAAACTCATACGCAGCTAAGCCTCATCCTCCTGCCGCCATTTGCCGTGTATTGGAATTACAGGTGTGCAGCACCATGCCCAGCCCATTGGTTTTTCAGTATACAAAGCGTGAGCTTCACTGGGACGTCTTCATCGAGTGTGTACTGCATGTCATTGTGCCTGTTCATCCCTCACTGTCCTCTTCCTTTTCTGCACTCGTCCTGTCCCTCATGCACCCCTCCCCCTTTCTTTTGCATGGTGCTAGGAAGCAAACCTGGGTCTTCACGAATTCTAGGCATGAGTTGTACCACTGAGCTATATTGCTAACCCCTCTTCAGCTCTTTTAGATCCTAGTCCGTCAAAAATAAAGAACCAGGCGATGGTAGTGCACGCCTTTAATCCTAGGACTCAGGAGGGAGAGGCAAGTGGACCTCTGAATTTGAGGCCAGCTTGATCTACATAGTGAGTTCCAGGACAGACAGGGCTACACAGAGAGACCCTACTCAAAAAAAAAAAAAAAAAGAAATAAAAATAAGATTAAAAAATAGGACTGGACTGGGCATGATTATCATACCTGTAATCCCTGCCCTTAGGAGGTAGAGGCAGGAGGATTGAGAATTTGAGGTTGGGGCTGAAGAGATGGCTCATCAGTTAAAAATATGTACTGCTCTTAAAGAGGACATGACTTTGGCTCCCAGCCCCTTCCTGTAACCCCAGCTCTAACAGATTCTCAGACACTGCTCTCAGGTGTATATGCATACACGTCATTTTTTTTTCTTGGTTTTTAAAGACAGGGATTCTCTGTGTAGTACTGGCTGTCCTGGAACTCGCTCTGTAGACCAGGATGGCCTCAAACTCACAGAGATCCACCTACCTTTGCCTCTTAATTGCTGGGATTAAAGGCATGCACACCAACGTCCGGCTACACATAACTTTTTTATTATTATTTTAAGAGCTCTAGGTGGGCCAGTGAGATTGCTCATTGGATAGAGGCAGTTATGCAAAGGCCTGGATAACCTGAGTTCAATTTTTAGATTCTGCAAGATAACAGAAGCAAACCAACCCCTGAGAGCTGTCCTCTGACCTCGATACATATGCCATGATACATATGAGCACAGGTGCACACATGCACACACACAAATGCAGAAAATATAGCTGGGCAGTGGTGGTCCATACCTTTAAGCCCAGCACATGGCAGGCAGATCTCTGAGTTCAAGGCCAGCTTGGTCTGTAGATCAAGTTCCAGGACAGCCAGGGCTACACAGAGAAACCCTGTCTCGAAAAACAAACAACCAAGCAAAATATACATATGTACATATATAATATATTTTTAGAACTAAGGGCATAGATCAGTGGGGGGGGGTTGTTTGGTGTGTGTTTTTGTTTTGTTTTGTTTGTTTGCTTTTGTTTTTGTTTTTTTGGTTTTTTTTTTTTTTTGCTTTTGGCTTTTCGAGACCCAGTTTTGGTGCCTGTCCCGGATCTTACTCTGTAGACCAGGCTGGCCTCCCAACTCACAGAGATCTGCCTGCCTCTGCCTCCCAAGTGCTGGGATTAAAGGCATGCGCCACCACCGCCCCGGCTAGATCAGTGTTATAATGCTTACTTAGCATGCATGAAGCTCTGGCTTTTAAACCTAGCACCCCACCCCAAAACATTTCCTAAGTATTTCTAAACTGTGTCACTAGTTAGCAGACTAGTTATACTACCGCTGGCAACCTGATGAGAGTGCCTGTTCTCCTGCTCCTCTGTCAGGTAGGCTGCTCTTGGTCTCATTTTTCCTTGACAGTTTGATGGGGAAAAGTATTTCCGCTAGCCTAGAACTCACAGAGATCTGCCTGCCTCTGCCTCCCAAGTGATGTACACCTTTAATCCCAGTGCTACTCTCCGTAGTGAGTTCCAGGACAGCCAAGACTACATAGAGAGACTTTGTCTCAAACAAACAAAAAACACCTTTTGCATACTTTTATTGAATTATCAGTTGACTTATTACTGACCTTTTGAAACGTGAAATAAAAGTTAGCTCTTTGTTTATAATATGTGTTTACGTTTTGATGTTGCCTTAATTTGTATTGTGAAGGATACATAATGTATATAAGATATGATATATATTCACATATATATATGCATGTATGTGTATATATATTTATAATACTAGAAATGGAACCCAGAGCTTACCATATGATAGGCAAGCACCTTGCCACTAAACTCTATCTCCAGCCCTTATGGACTCAATTTTATTATCCTTTTATGATTTCTAGAGTTTTGTTTTTGTGATTTTTCTTTTTCTTTCTTTTTCTCTCTCTTTTTTTTTTTCTCCCTTAATATTTTTGAGACTGGGTTTCACACGGCCAAGCATAGCCTCAAACTTTGTAGCAGAAGCTGGCTTTGAACTGCTGATCTTCCTTCCTCCACTTCCCAAATGCTGGGATTAAGGCATGTGCCACCATACCCAGCAACATCTGAGTTTTTTTTGGAGTTAGAAAGGGATTCCTCCAGCTTTACTTTGGACTCTGCATGGTTTCTTCCAGAGTTATTACTCATTTGTTACATTAAGAGTTTGGTCCATTTACACTGGACCTGCTAGCACAGGCCTGCAAGCCCAGCTACTTGGGAAGTTGAGACTGTGGGATCATGAACTCAAGGTCTGTCTGAGTGACAGAGTGAGTTCAAGGTCAGCCTAGACAAACTGGTAGATGTGGTAGAAACTGTGTCTGATGCTACTGTATTCAGCGTTGAATCTTCACTTTCTCATTGATCTTTAGAGGTTTGCTAAAAGGAAAAAATGAAAGAGAAGTAGCTGAAACAGAAAGAAAGGTTCAGTATTTTTTTTCCAATTACGTTAAGTCTTAGTAGTAGATCCTCATTATCAGAAAAGATTAGAAATGCTACTTCCCATTTGTCCCTTTGACCAGCTCATTGTTTTCCAGGGAGTGTCGCATTCAAGGCCTAACACTGAGGGTATTTCACTGTGCTATGCCAATCGCTCTGCAGCCCTCTTCCATCTGGGTCAGTATGAAGTGAGTATTGAGTTACCTGGGGTCCTGCCTGTGTCTTCAGTGGAAGACGAGGTCCTATCTGTTTCTTCTGATCATGTCACCTCCCACAGGTGACCATGAACAATAGTGTTAGTTGACTAGAAAAAGCTATGGCATTGTCCATAGGGATGGACTGGATACAATAGGCCAGCACTTCTCAATGTCTAAATCAGCCAGATGTGTTGCTAATAGTACGTTAGATTCCAAGTATGTCAAGATATCAGCTTGTTCATTTGTTTCTTCTGAATAAGCCGGGCATGAGGACAGGAGGGACGGCTCAGTGGTTAAGAGCACCAGCTGCTTCCCAGAGGACCTGGGTTTGATTCCCAGCATCCACATGGCAGCTCATCGTGGGCTATAACTCCATTTCCAGGGGATCTGACATCCTCTTCTGGCCTCTGCCAGTACCAGGTGTCATGCAGGCATGTGGTGCACAGACATATATTCAGGCAAAACATATACACATAAAATAGCAGTTTAAAAGAAGAAATTAAATAAGTAAGGAATGCTTAAGATTATCCCTCTTGGCTGGGCAGTAGTGGCGCACGCCTTTAATCCCAGCACTCGGGAGGCAGAGGCAGGTGAATCTCTGTGAGTTCACGGCCAGCCTGGTCTACAGAGCGAGTTCCAGAACAGGCTCCAAAGCTATACAGAGAAACCCTGTCTCAAAAAACAAGCAAACAAACAAAAAAGATTATCCCTCTTCTTACAGCTCTTCTGCAGGAAGCATGGAGAGTATGAAAGCGAAGCCTTTCTTCTCAACCCGTAATGGCTGCAGCAAGAACAGAAACAACAGAGGAGCGTTGTGTCCTTGGAGCTTAAGTCAGGAACTAACAAAAGTCAGATCTGTTTTTGGAAACACCCAAAGCCTCTGAAATGTGTAGTAGAAAGGCCTAAGGACAAGCTCTAAAATATCATCCCACCCATGTAGGAATTCTACATAAATGCAGTTACACACTGGAATTGAGGGCTGTTGGAGTAGTCACATGTTCACACTCACTGCCCTTCACAGTAAACTAGAAGAGCAAGAATCTTTCTGGGCATGGTGGTACACAACTGTAATCCTAGCATGGACAAGGCACACTATGTGTTTGTAGCTAGCCTGGGCTACACAGTTAATGCTGTCCAATCAGAGCTGCTACTGAAAACTGAAAAACAAAAATCCAGTAATCTGGGATTATATATATATATTATATGTGTGTGTGTATACATGTGTATATATATATAAAATATATAGTTTTGTTTTTTAATGGAGTGTGCAAGATGTCTCTGATTTTGTTCAGATGGCTACAGAACCAGGAAAACCTGCTGCTGTTGCTATTAATTCATAACATACTGCTATGATTTGACTTTTACTATATCTGTAAGTGTGTATATGTGTGTGTGTGTGTATACATATATACATAAATATATAATTTGAATTTGGGGAAGCTTTAGCTGTGCTGTCAACTTTGGAAAACAACATCCCAGTTTACCATGTTAAATTGGCATTGTACAGAAATCAACAGCCATATTGGTCTAGACACATTAAACTTAAATTTTCCATTTATATAGAAGTAATACACTATATTAAATATTCAGAGTCTTATCTACATGGGTTTGATCATAGAAAATAATATTCTCTAAAGAAAAAAGATCCAAGAATCTGACTGTCCTGGCACTTACTCTGTAGACCACGCTGGTTTCAAACTCACAGAGATCCACTGTCCTCTGACTCTAGAATGCTGGAATTAAAGGTGTTCACCATCAAACCTGGCAAGGTCTACCTTGACTCCCTTTAATTTTTTAAGACTTTTTTTGCTCTTTAAAAAAAACAGAACTAGGGTGCTGGAGAGATGGCTCAGAGGTTAAGAGCACTGACTGTTCTTCTAGAAGTCCTGAGTTCAATTCCTGGCACCCACTTCTAGTGTGCAAGGTTACATGGACGCAGAATGTTGTATACATAATAAAAAATAAATAAATCTTGAAAAAAAAACCAGAGCTATTGAGCTGGTCTCAGTGAGACAGGCTTCATCTTTAATCTCAGCACTCAGGAAACAGAGATAGGCCTATGGGTTTGTGTCAGCCTGGTCTACATAGAGAGTTCTGGGCCAGCCAAGGCTATAGGAAAACATTGTCTCAAAACAAACAAAAAACCCAGAACTGATTAATAAGAAAAATTAGATAATACTCTCAACAAGTATTACTAGTCACTCAATGAAAAGGTCACACAGGTGCTGAAATCAGCAGTCCCCAGCATAAGGAAGTAAAGAAGAAAGGAGGAGAGGAAAGAGGGGAAGAAAAGGAAGGGAGAGGGAAGGAAGCAGGAGGGAGGGAGTGAGGAAGAGAGAAAAAGGAAAGATCAGGAAGCAGAGCAGAGGATGTAAATTGAGGCCTAAGCTCTCGATCGAAACTGTCCACTTTGATGACCCTTTTCGTGCCTGTGGTTTTCAGTTGTCAGGACATAGAAAGAGTAGACATCAAGAGTCATCTGGAATTTCCTTTGTTTTCAGGCATGTCTTAAAGACATAGTGAGAGCAGGAATGCATGGGTATCCTGAAAGACTGCAACCCAAGATGATGCTGCGGAAGACAGAATGCCTGGTGAACCTGGGGAGACTACAGGAGGCGAAGCAAACCATCACTGACCTTGAAAGCAGCCTCGCTGCCAAGCCAACACTGGTACCTTCCTCTCATCACATTCTGCAGAAGAGCCTCCATCATCTGAAAATGAAGATCCAGGACAAGGAGACCCTCCCAGAAACCTTCCCAGCAGCTCTCAGCAGAGCCTTTGAGGATATGGCCCTGGGGGAAGAGAACAGACAGATTTCTGGGGCATCCCACTCTGTCAGCTTACACACAGACCCTTTGAAAGGTCGCCATCTAGTTGCCACAAAAGACATTCTCCCAGGAGAGCTCCTGGTGAAGGAGGATGCTTTCGTAAGTGTCCTTAACCCAGGAGAAATGCCACCACTGCATCATGGCCTAGAAAACAAGTGGGATACCAGAGTCACCAATGGAGACCTCTACTGTCACCGGTGTCTGAAGCACACTTTGGCCACAGTACCGTGTGGCGGCTGCAGCTATGCCCGGTACTGCAGCCAGGAATGTATGCAGGAGGCGTGGGAGTGTTACCATAGCACAGAGTGTCCTCTGGGGGCGCTGCTTCTCACGCTTGGGGTCTTCTGCCATGTGGCCCTGAGGATGACTCTTTTAACCAGATTTGAAGATGTTGACGGAGTTGTCGGGGTGCTTTGTGATGAGACCGGTAACAAAGACATCTGTTTACCTGGAAACAAGAGTCTGGTCAGGACATTTGATTATTCAGATCAGGGGGAGAGTGAAGAGAACTGCAAAAAAGGTGAAACCCCAGTTCCTGGATGCAGTGCCAGTGGGAAGTATGAAAGTAATTATAATGCTGTCTTCAGCCTTTTGCCTCACACTGAAAAACACAGCGCGGAACACAAATTCATCTGTGCCGTCAGTGTCTCTGCACTCTGCAGGCAGCTCAGAGCAGCCAGCTCGCAGACCCAGAGTGGGAGCTTCAAGTCCTCCAGGGGGAGAGCCGTGTCTCCAGGACTGTGTGCAGACGTGACCATCTGGGGACTGGCCATGCTGCGACACATGCTCCAACTACAGTGCAATGCCCAGGCGATAACCTCCGTGTGGCACACAGGTGAGGCAGAGACCACTGGGAAGACTAGCGTCGAACGAGTGAGTCATCAACCTGAGAGGAAGACAGTTGACTTATATTATCATTGTACTATCAAGAAGCTTTGTGTGCACTTCTGTAATCCGAGCTTGGGAGACAGAGACAGAATGGTTAGGAGTTCAGGACAGCCTCAGCTGTATAGCAAGTTTGAGGTTAGTCTCGGCTACATGAGACCCTGTCTCTTAAAAACTTAAGGAGCCAGAGCTGGTGGTGGCCCACGCCTTTAATCCTAGCAGTTAGGAGCCAAGCAAGCGAATCTCTGAGTTCAAGGCCAGCCTGGTCTACAGAGTGAGTTCCAGGACAAACAGGGCTACACAGAGAAACCGCTGTCTCAAAAAAAAAAAAACCTTATGGAGCCAGGCATGGTGGCACACGCCTTTAATCCCAGCACTTGAGAGACCGAGGCAGGTAGATCTCTCAGCTCAAGGCCAGCCTGGTCTATATAGCAAGATGCCCATCAGCCAAGGCTATACATAGTGAGATCCTGCCCCAAAAGTTAATAATAATCATCATCATCATCATCATCATCTAATTAATTAAAATTTAAAGACTGAAATATTTTTAGACTTTTATTTATTTTCTCTGTGCTGTGCGTGTCACAGTCACAGGAGTCAGTTCTCTCCCGCCATGTGTGTCCTGGGGGTCAAACTCAGGTGGTCAGGCTCGGCGGCCCCGTGCTTTTCCTTCCTCCACCATCTCCCAGCCATCTCCAGTGTTTTGTCAGAAAATGCCGTTGAGGCCTGGGGAGATGACTCCGTGGGGGATGCATTTGCTCTGCAAGCCTGAGAGCTGGAGTTCGGATCCCCAGGACCCAGGCAAGTGTGAGCAAGTGTGGCAGCCTGCCTGGGATTCCAGCACAGTGGAGAAAAACAGGGTCCCTGGAACAAGCTAGCTAACCAGACTAGCCGGATTGGTGAGTTCTGGGCTTAAGGGAGAGACCCAAACTCAGTGTGTGCGATGGAGAGTGAGTGATCCAGGAAAATCCTTAATTAACATCAGTTGCTGGCCTCCATGGGCAAGCTCATACCCACACACACACACACACACACACACACACAGATATGCACAGACATCACACAAATATATGAGGGGGGGTGGGGGAGAAAGTGCTGTTTAAGTTTTTTTGTTTGTTTTATTTCGTTTTTTGCCTAGTGTGGTGGCACAGGCCTTTAATCACAACATTTGGGAGGGAGGCAGGAAGCTCTTTGTGAATTGGAGGCCAGCCTGGTCTACATAGCAAGCTCCAGGACAGCCAGGACTACATATAGACAGAACGTACTCAAACTAACAAATAAGCAAAAAGGTTTATTTTATATTTATGAGTGCTTTGTGTATGTCTGAGTACCACATGTGTGTCTGGTGTCTGTAGAGGCCAGAAGAGGGCATCAGATCCCCTGGAACTGGAGTTACAGAAACTTAGGAAGCACCGTGTGGGTGCTGGGAATCAAACCCAGGTCCTCTGAAAGAGCAGCAAGTACTCTTAACTGCTGGGCTATCTCATCTTCTTTTCTCTGCTAAATGGGAAGAAAGGAGATAAAACCTAGGCTTTATTGACAGATTAACACTGTTAGCCTAACTAAACTGTAGAAGTTTACTCTTCAGACTTCTCATGTGATATTGTCCAGATTTTGCTATCCTTTTTTTTTGTGTGTATATGTCTACAGATCTTAATTCAGCTGCCAAATTATACAGTATGTAGGCATTCTTTGGGACATGGATCTTTTGCCCATTTTAAAGTAATGGAATTTGAAAACTAGCGTTTATATGGCCCATGGTCCTATCAAACCACATCTCAAGTTAGTCTCTGTTTTCTTTTCTGCCCTTCTTTCCCTCTTTGAACCACTGCTACAAAAACATCCAAATCTGTGCTAGAAAGATGGCTCTGCTAGAACAGTGCTTGTCTCTAAGCCTGAGGACCTGAGTTGTTTCTCTTTGGTTTGGTTTTTGGTTTTTCGAGACAGGGTTTCTGTGTGTAGTCCTGGCTGTTCTGGATCTCACTCTGTAGACCAGGCTGGCCTTGAACTCAATCCACCTGCCTCTGCCTCCTAAGTACTGGGATTAAAGACATGCACCATCACCACCTGGCTGAAATAAAAATGGAACACTTCACAAATTTGCTGTCATCCTTGCCCAGGGGCCATGCTAATCTTCTCTATATCATTCTCATTTTTTAGTATGTGTGCTGAGAGCACAGGTCCTGAGTTATATCCTCAGGACCACATGGCAGAAGAGAGAACCAGCTGCTTCTACACAGCTGTCCTCTCACCTCCATACACACATGGCATGTGTTTCCCCCACACAGAATACACGAATGTTGGAATATCCAAAATCGCTGCATATTAGTGGCTGCTCCTATATTTTTGAGGTCCTCTGTGTTTTTAAATTAAGAACACTATTCACATAGTGGAACAGTGTACTAGTAATTTTTGAAATGGTATAAAGCATCATTCATTCTAGGGGGGAAACTTTTTAAACTTCGGAGTGTGAGAAGGATAGACAGAGAGACTGTGTGAAGGTTAGGGGACAGCTCTTAGGAGTTGAATTTCTCCTATCTGTTTTTGAGGCAGAATCACTCTTGTTTCTGCCCCTGTACTTCATACATTCCACTTCTATTTCTACCTCTCATCTTGCCCTAAGCATGCTGAGCTTACAGATGCCAGCCACCACTTAGCATGGGCACCAGGATCAAGCTAAGGGCATCTGGCATCTGGCTTACATGGCAGGTGCTTTACCCACTGAGCCATCTTGTATTTTCACAAAGCAAAAGGTAACCAATGAAAATGGGTCTGTCCTGTAAAATGTAAATGGACAATCAGGCATGGGTGCACACCTTTCATCTCAGCATTCAGGAGGCAGAGGCAGGTGTATCTCTGTGAACTCTAAGCCGGCCAGGGCTACCTAGTGAGATGCTGTCGGGGGGTGGGGGAGTAAATGAGCTAAACTCTCTCTGAGCACTCTTTTTAAGTGAATCAGAAAACAGAAAATTAAGATTCTTCTGTATTCCATTCACAAAAGTGACTGCTGTAACAATATTTGGGCATGTCAAGAATCACAAGTAAACCAGGGTATTGGTGTTAATATGAAATAGCAGAACTCAAAGTAAGATATATAATAAATCAAAACATTTTATTTTTATGAAGGAGACTTTCCATACTGAAATATATTATCAGTGGTAGCTCTCAGGAACAGAGATTGTATCTATAAAACAAAAATGGTTAAGTGTACAAGAAGGAGCTTGGCAAAAACTCCTTGTTGTAAGAAAATTTAGTGTGCCGTTCTGACTTTGACTGGGCAAATATATTAAGGATCTCGAAACCAAGATTACATAATAACCTGGGGATTTGGTAGCTGTATCTATCTATCAAAACTTGGATCTCATAGATCAGAAGTCACAAACTTTCTGTGAAGCACCATATGGTATAAACATTTCAGGATTTGCAGGCCGAATGCTTTGTTACAGCTGTGCACCTCTGCCGCGTAGCCCGAAAACAGCTGTGAGCAATGCACAGTCACAAAAGTGAGCCCGCCCTGATTTCCATCCAAGTGCATTATAGACACTGAGATCTCGACTTTTGCAATTTTCCATATTCAGAGTTATTCTTGGTTTATTTTCAACTACTTAAGCATTAAAAAACAACAACAACAACAAAACCCAGCTGTGAAAATGGTTCAGTGAGTAAAATACTGTCATACAAGTTTGAGAACCTGAGTTTGGATCCCCAGAAACACCTAAAGCTGGGTGAAGTAAGGTCCTCTGTAATTTCACTGCTCCTATAACTAGATAGGAGGCAGAAATAGAGCAATTCCTGAAAACTCATGGGTCAGCTAGTTTGGCATACACAGCACTGAACAGCAAAGAGAACCTGTGTTCGGGTATGTCTTACGGCTTTCTATTGCCATTACCACGGCAACCCTTATTTTTATTTATTTATTTATTATGTATACAGTGTTCTGTTTGCATGTATCCCTGCAGGCCAGAAGAGGGAGCCAGATCTCATTACAGATGGTTGTGAGCCACCATATGGGTGCTGGCCATATGGGTGCTGGGAATTGAACTCAGGACCTCTGGAAGAACAGTCAGTGTTCCTAACCTCTGAGCCATCTCTCCAGCCCCCTTATTTTTTTTTTTTTAAGATTTATTTATTTTATGTGTATGAGTACTCTATCTGCATGTATGCCTTTATACCAGAAGAGGGCAACAGATCCCACTATAGATGGTTGTGAGCCACCATGTGGTTGCTGGGAATTGAACTCAGGACCTCTGGAAGAGCAACCAGTGCTCTTAACCTCTGAGCCATGTCTCCAGCCCAACCACAGCAACTCTTATAAAGGAAAACATTTCATTGCAGTGGCTCATTTACAGTTTCAGAGGTTCCAGTCCATTGTCATCATGATGGGAAGCATGGTGGCGTGCAGGCAGACATGGTGCTGGAGCTGAGATTACTGCATCTTGCTGGCAACAGTTAGTCAGCTGACTCACTGGGCACTATCCTGAGCATAGGAAACCTCAGAGCCTGCCCCCACAGTGACATACTTCCTCCACAAAGCCATACCCACTCTAACAAAGCCACACCTCCTAATAGTGCCACTCCCTGTGAGATTATGGAGGCCAGTTACATTCAAACTACCACAAGGTGGAAGATGAAGGCTGACACAGAGGTTGTCCTCAGACCTCCCTACACGTGTGTACACTCACACCCACACTCAGGCACAAATGCGCAAGCACACACACACACACACAGAGTATGAAAACCATTATTAGGCCACAGGCTATACACAAATAGGCAACAGGTAGGAATTAGCCCACAGACCACAGTTTAAAGATTCTTGATATAGCCTGAGATCTGGTAAACCTAACAGTCTCTGGATAGGGGCTGGGGATGTGGCTCAGTGAGTAGTGCGTGCTGTGCAGGTGTGAGGATCTGAATTCAGATCTGAAGCACCCACAGAAAAAGCTGCATGCTCTTGTCATCCCACCAGTAGGAGGCAGAGGCAGGAGGATCCAAGGCACTTCCTCCCCAGGCAGTCAGTGACCATAGTAACCAGTGAAAACCCTAATCTCGAAAACTAAGGTAATAAGGTGGAGCACACTCTAGAAAGACACCCTTTGTCAGCCTCTGGACCCAGCAAGCATACTTAGGGGTACACATACTCATGCATGTCAGAGAATTCTGTAGTCAGACCTGGTAGTGCAGGCTCTGTACTCCCAGTTACTAAAAATGAGTCAATGGTTCAGAGCACTGGCTGCCCTTCCAGAGGATCCGAGTTCAATTCCCAGCACCCACATGGTGACTCACAACTGTCTGTAACTCTCTCAGGGGATCTAACACTGTTTTCTGGCCTCTGAGCACCAGGAATACATGGAGTGCACATAAATCCAAGGGAAACATCCATGCAGATAAAAATAAATACATGAAAATTGAAAAAGAAGCAGCACTTGCTGCTGCGGAGTCAGGAGGATCTTGAGCCCAAGACCTGCCTGAGCCAAAATGAATTCAAAGGCAGCCTGAAGGGGTCAGCGGCTAGGGATGTGTCAAGTGGGTAAAGCGCTAACCTAGCACATGTGAGGCTCTGAACTCAGTCTCTAGTGGGGGGTGGGGAGAGAGGACATCTGTCTGTCGTCTGTGTCGGGAGGAAAAATTCCACAGAAAGATTAGCACCTTCAGCCAGGCATAGTGACACACAGCTGTAATCTAGGCACTCAGGAAGCTGAGGCAGGCTTGTAACAAAGTAACACCAGCACACTTGTCTACACCCATAGTCCAGCTACTTGGGAGGTTTAGTCAGGATCATTTGAGCCCAGGAGCTCCAGGACAGCCTGGGCAACATAACAAGACAGCTTCCTCTTTTAAAATTACATAATTTTATGATGCTAAATTTAAGAATGTTACATAGACACGACTTTTAGAAAATACAAATTGCCTTAATTGTTCTAGAAGTAGAAAAACACTTTGTAAAAAAAAAAAAAATCAAGTTATCAAAATAGTTCTGTTAGGACCTGACAAGATAGATCAGTGGTCCTAAATTCTATTCCCAGCCACCCACATGGTGGCTCACAGCTCCCTGTAACTCCAGTCCCAGGTGATGTCACGCCCTCTTTGGCCTCTGCGGACACTGCATGCACACAGTGCAACATACATGCCCTGACAAAGAGAACCTGTTTCAGGAGAAGATGAAGACTGACGGGGAAGTTGTCCTCTGACCTCCATACACACATGTGTCATGTGAGTTCTTTAAAACTTTTTTTTAATTATTATTTTTCAGTGCTACGGATTGAACCTAGGGCCTTACCCATGCCAGGCAAGCACTTCAACACGGAGTTACAGCCCAGGCCCTATTTGTTTTTACTTTGAAATTTGCCACCAGGCCTCATAAGTTCTTCAAAACTTTGACGAAGCATATTTGACCATAATTTTAGAAAAGAAGAAGGAGCAGAGCAGAGCACACCTGGAATCCCAGCACTTGGGGGATAACAGGAGATCACCCTGTGTGAAGAGTTCAGGGCCAGCCTGGGATACACAGGAGCCTGCCAGAAATACAGTTGAAAGGGGCTCTCGAATTAGGTCATTTCCTAGGGCGGACACATGGACACACACACAAACACGGACACAAACACGGACATGACGGACACACACGGACACACAGACTAGGGAGTTGCTAGAGAGATGGCTCATCAGATAAAAGCATGTACTACTCTTGCAAAGAACGTGGATTTCACATACACACACACACACACACACACACACACACACACAGTATAAAGTATACTTGTAAAATAAAAATACTTTTTTAAATTTTGAGACAGCCCTGGCTGACCTGGAACTCGCTATGTAGACCAGACTGTCTCTGCCTCCAGAGAGATCACTGTGAGTTCAAGGCCAGCCTGGTCTACAGAGTGAGTTCCAGGAAAGGCGCAAAGCTACACAGAGAAACCCTGTCTCGAAAAAAAACAAACAAACAAACAAAAAAAGTGTGCACTACCTGTTTATTTTATTTTAATATTTTTAAGATTTATTTATTTATTTTATACATACAATTGCTCTACCTGCATGTATGCTTGGACACCAGAAGAAGGCATCAGATCTCACTACAGATGGTTGTGAGCTACCTACCATGTGGTTGCTGGGAATTGAACTCAGGACCTCTGGAAGAGTAGCCAGTGCCCTTAACCTCTGAGCCATCTCTCCAGCCCCTATTTTTAATATTTTTATTATTTATTTTATATATAAGGGTGTTTTGTCTGCTGTGTGTATGTGCACTACCTTCATGCAGTGCTTAAAGAGGCCAGAAAAGGGTATCAGATTTCCTGGAACTGGAGTAACAGATGGTTGGTAGGGAGCCACCAAGTGGGTGCTGGGAATCAAACCCAGGTCCCCTGAAAGAGTAGCAAGTACTCCTACCTTCTGAACTACCTCTCCAGCCTCTATTAATTTTTTAAATTTTATTTTATTATTTCATGTGTTTGGGTACTTTGCTATTATATGGTTTTGTGCCACTTGCGTGCCTAGTACCCAAGGAGAACAAAAGAGGGCATTGGGTCCCCTGGAACTGGAGGTACATATGTTTGTGAGCCACCGTGTAAGTGCCTCTGACCTCCATACGTGCACCAACGCACATCATAGCAATAATAAAGTTTTAAAGGGAATGGCTGTTTAAAAATAAAGCCAATATGGAACAGTTAGGCACACCTATAGTCAGTACTGGGGAGGCTGAAGGAGGACAACAAATTCAAAGCTGGGGGCAAAAACAGACTGGAGAAATAGCGGCAGTCTGTTAGGATGCTCGGGGGTGGCGGTACACACCTTTAATCCAGCACTCAAGAGGCAAAAAGCAGGAGAATAATCACAGGTTTGAGGCCAGCTTGGTCTGCAGCAAATCCCAGGCCAGTCAGGGCTGTGTGGCAAGATCTGTCCAAAGGACAGGCAGAGGCCAGCAAGTACCAGACTGCACTCTGAGACCCTCTCAAGCAAAACCAAACAAATGCATATGGAGCTTGTGAGAGGCAGAAGTTAAACATGCTGGACATGGTGGTGCGCACCAGTACTTGTGAGGCAGAGACAGGAGAAAGTTCAGTCTTCTCAGCGATATAAATGAGTAGAAGTCAGCCTTGGCTACATGAGACCTTGTCTCAAAAAATAATGTATTAAATTTTAAAAATTAGGAGCCTCTAAGAGACTGGAGAGATGAGGACCTGAGTTCAGATCCCTAGTACCCATGTAAAAAGCTAGGCGTTGGCGATGTGTGTCTGTACCCCTAGGGTGTGGAGAAGCAGACAGACATCTGGAGCTCACTGCCTAGTGAGCCTAGCCCTTGTCAGTGAACCCTAGATTCAGACAAAAATCTGTCAAAAACACTAAGTTGGGACTAGCAAGATGGTCCTGGGGGTAAAAGTACTTGCCTAACACACTGAGTCTCACCCCTGGAGCTTATGTGAAAGCGGGTGGATAGAGCTGACTCCCACATGTATGCCATGGCACATGTGTACCCATACTCTCATATACATGTTAGTGATAAAAAAATAAGACAGCTGAGAACATTTGATGAAGGCACCCAACATCAACCTCCAGGCTCCACACGTACACATGTGCTCCATACCACACAAATAAATCCACACACCAAAAGATATAGATACAGATTTATATCTTCAATAGTGGATATGATGGCAGCACACTTGTAATCCCAATATTTGAGAGAATGAAGCAAAAGGATTACAAACTGAAAGCCAGTGTAGGATATATAGCAAGACCTTGTCTCAAAAAATAAACAAGGCAAGATGGTGCATGTCTTTAATCCCAGCACTTGAGACAGAGACAAGTAGATCTTCATGTGTTTGGGGCCAGCCTGGTCTCCGTAGTGAATTACAGGCTGTCCAAGGCTATACAGTAAGACCCTGTCTCAAAGAAAAATAATTTTAAAGAATAAAAATGAAGAGCTCTGGACAGCTGAACATGTGGCAGTTCCTGGAAGTGGTATACCCAGAGAGAGCTGAAGTATAGATCTCCTTTCCGTTTGTAGCTCCCCTGCATTCATGTCTTGTCTTTTGTTCTATGGAGACACCAGTAAACATTTAGAAGAGTCCATGATGAATTGCTAAGAAAAGGCAATAGGTTTTGCTCTCTCACTGACAGGGCATCAGAGGGCCATCCCCACAGTCAGAATTCAGCAGATAGTCTCACTAGAGCCCTGCTTACCACGGCCACCCAGGAACCAAGCTAGCCACTGGGTGATTGATGGATGCAAACCCTAGAAGAGGAATACCATGAGCGTGATGTCTGCCAAAAACAGCAAAACAAAAGGCAGTCTACAAGGAAAGATGTACAACATTGATTTCTAAGTGGAAAAGAAGTGTAGTAGTCAGAGTATTTATATATATATAATATCTATTAATATATATTATTATATAAGTATTTATATATATATATCTGTTAATGGCCAGCGAGATGGCTTACCTGGTAAAGGAGCTTGCTCCTGCCAAGCCTGATGACCTGAGTTTGATCCCAGGGTTTCCCATGGTAGAAGGAGAGAACCGACTCCCCAAAGTTGTTCTTTGACCTCCACACGCATGCCATTTACACACACAGATAACAAAACAGATAAGTCTAAGAAGAAATTAAATATATGCCTAATTTTTACTTGCATGCTCAGGCCTCATGTTTATGTAGCAAGTATTTTACCAACGAAGCCATCTCCTCAAGCTCTAGAAGCTCCTGCTTTTTAAAATATTTAACTGAAAGGAACTTGAGCGATAGCTCAGTGGTTAGAAACACTGGCCACTCTTTCAGAGGACCTGGATTCAGTTCCCAGCACCCACATGGCAGGTCACTACCGTGTGTAACTCCTTCTCCAGGGGATCTGACACCTTCTGGCTTTGAGGGTACTGCATACATGCAAGCAAAATAACTTATAAAATAATAATACTTAACTGGAAATAAATTTTTGAGGCAGAGTCCCTGGTAGCCCAGGCTGGCCTAAAACTCATTTACATAGCTGAGGAAGGCCTTGAGCTCATGACTCTCTTGCCTGCATGTCCCACATGCTGGGATGCACTCACTACCATGCCCAGCAGAATTTAACTTGTGACATCATGCAGTCTGTATATTTTATTTTGTTCTGGGTGTATGCATGTCAGAGATCAAACACAGGCTTCGTGCTTCCTAGCAACTGAGCTACACCCACACCCTCTTGATGACATTTTTATAAGTACACATGAGCAAGCACATTATCATGATAAAAATGGTCAGTCTATACCCACTCTATAGAAGTTAAATCGAGATGCCATTCTGCCTATGAGATTGGCAGTCATTTTGTTGATGTCCTGATTAGTTTTTGTTAACTTGGTGCACACCTAGATATGTCTTGGAAGAAGGAATCTTAATTGAGAAAATACCTCCCTAAGATTGGCCTGTAGGCAAGTCTGATTAATGGTTGATGTGGAAGGGCACAGATCACTGTGGGTGGTACCACCCCTGGGCAGGTGGTCTGTGGTGTATATAAAAAAAGGCTGAGCAAACCAGGAAGCAGCACTCCTCTATGGCTTCCACTTTAGTTCCTGTCTCCAAGTTCCTGCCTTGAATTCCTGCTCTGACTTCCCTTAGTTGAAGGCATGTCACCGAGAGTTGTAAGAAGAAATAAACCCTTTCCTCCCCAGGTACCTTTTGGTCATGGTGTTTTATCGCAACGGTAGAGGCCCCAACTAAGATACTTGGTTTGCTTTTGAATTACATTTTTAGTGCATTTTAGATCAATTTTTTAAACGGCCATGGCATATTACGTGAAAAGAAATAACTTACAAATCACCATGTGTCCTTGTCACAAATTATGTTAGAAGTTCCATCCACCAGGTATGATGTTCCATGCCTACAATCTGAGCACTTGAGTCTGAGGCAGGAGGATGGTGAACTCAAGGCCAGCTTGGGCTGCATAGCAAGATCCTATCCAAATAATAACAGTAATAATTTCATACATAGAACTAGAAGGGCCACTGCAAAGACAACGTATCCAAACATTGGACCTGCTAATTGGACTTTAGATAACGGTCTTTGTCTCTGTCATTTTCAGTTTCTAAATTTTGCATAACTACCATGTATTCTTTTTGTAATTTTAATTGGTTTTTGTAATAGAAACAATCTAAGTGCTAAGAATATTTCCATAGGAACATGTTTAAGGCACTTGATACATACTGCAAATTTGCCCTCCAGGTGAGTCGTACCAGTTACATGCCACCAGCAATGTTCGCTTTCATTTTTTTACTGTCTAATTCTGTTTTAGTCTATTCATAGTTCTAATCTCGTTATATCCCTTTTTATTGTTTCTTTGGGGTTCCAACACCTCCCAGTTTAGTGTTCTCATTGAATTTCATTAGCAGCTGTTTCATTAGTGGCACAGAAGAAGGATTAAAGCGTTAACTAGGATAGACTTTGACAAAAACCTGTAAAAATGTATGTTATTATCTTTGCATAAATTCTTTTTAATCAAAGTTCCTCAAAAACCTCTCTCTGTTCCCATCTCCAGGGATAGGTCTGGCCACTGATGATATTCTTGGTAGAGGGGTGTGTGGTTCTGTCCCCGTAGGAAGGGCACATCTGTGTTGCATCTGGATTCATGTCTTAACAAGCCTTGATGAGGCTTTGTGTGGTCTGGAATCAGCTAACTGCCCTTTGGGCTATTTCAGTTTGGTCCTGGTCACCTCCACACACTTCTCATTTACAGACTATTTATCAGGGCAGCTGTGTCCTAGACATGCAAATGAGTCTTTCTGTTGTTTTCCTTCTACTTGAGTCCCATTTGAAATGTACCAGGGAACACTTTTAAACCCAAGGTACACTCCTGCTAGAGAATCACTCACACTTATTTTTATATACAAAATGTCACCCATTAAATTCGGTTGATAAGGTGCGTACATACCCTCTCTTCCTATTATCTCCACTAATAGATGACTAATGCAAAATATTGAGTAATTTTTAAAAATCAATACTCAATTTTTTAGAAATAATTAGAGAGACATTCAACTCTGACACCAACACCCACTCAGTTCCTGAGCCTACTTCTGCTCGAGGATGGTCTATAAATAACTCACATTACTCACTGGGGCGCAATCAGTTTTTCCTGAGAAAATTTTAGCAACTGTTCTAATACAGACTGCCAGTTATCAGTAGTTGAGAATGCAAGTCAACTTTTAATTATGCAGACGCTGATTATTCAGATGACAAATTGTTCGTGCCCTGTACTGCTCCTTCCTGCTGCCTACCATTTAGCATTTGCACTGCTCATTAGCACATCTTCCAGAAGGTAGGCATGGAGGCGAGGAGAGGGACTCAAATCAGCTGAGCACTTAGGAGAAGCTCTGATGAAAGATTTTAATGCAGTTTGTACAACTATTGACTAAAATTGAGTCATTTGGATTCCCTGCGAATTATATTTACATGTTCTGTGCTTGTCCCCCATAGCAACAGATAATAGAATTGTCTGCAGAGAAACAACATAATTCTGATATTTAATTTTTCCTTTGTAGAACATTTTTACATGATGGTTCGTGGTGTTTTCTCTGTTCATTACATTTGTATCCAGACCAGTTACTTCTCTGATAAACAACTAGTTGAGATTCCTGGCACATGTACCGTGACAGCACAGTGATCTGAGTTTCCCAGGTTTTTAGAAAACCGTGTCCCTTTAAGTATCAGTTTTCACATCTCAACCGGGTTGTTGGAAATAGGATTTTCCTCCTGCTTAAACTGAGGCTGTGATCTTAACTGAAGCCTTTCCGGGTAGCCCATTTTACATGTATCATACTACTCCTTGCATATGTTTGACTATTAGAAAAACCCTTGTAGATTTGCAGTCCTTCTAGGAGCCTCTGGTCAAGTGAAATGTCCCCGTGTGATGACATTGGAGTGGGATGGGGTTTTCTTTGTCCTGGGACTGTTGTGTCACACTTAAGGGTTCTCTGCCCCCTCTAGTCTATTACTGTCTGTCTCCCTTTGGCAGAAAACATTGCCATATATCCCCACATGGTAGTTATCTGCTTCTGAACTTTGACCTGAGAAACCGCATAACAAATCAATTAGCATTTTGTTTGAAGAGCATGTAGGCTGTTAGAGTTTGGATCTTACCTGTCACCCACAGATCCTCTCGCTAGAGCCTTGACCACCGCTAACTTTGGGGAGGCAGGGAACAGTGGGAGGAGAGCTAGCTCCCCAGTGCCTCTTCTCTCGCTTGTTTTGGTTGGGTTTGGGTTTGGTTTTGATTCTGGTTTGTTTTTTCTGAGCCAGGATCAGTTCTGGGTCCCAGGCTGATCTTCTTGTCCTAGCCTGTCAAATGCTAGGATTGCAAGCATGCATCAGTCAGCCTACCTTCCTTTGCTTTTTTAAAATTGATTTTGCCATAGCAACAGAAACCTGACACGAACATAGCTGTGCACATGAGTGTGAACAACTCACGTCTGCATGAATGTTCATGCAGACGCATCACTGCCTAGAGGCCCTTTTTCTTCCTTCCATATTTGCAGTTGTCTGAATTGGCTGAGTGTTACTGCAGAGAGGTTGTCTGGGATGTAAGACTGCCTTCAGTAAAACAAGTACAGACGGTTTGCTTACATGAGACTGCAGAGCAGTTTCCGAAAAGGTTAGACAAAGGGCAGGATAAAGAAGGCTGAGGGTTTTATACACACTTAAGTCTGTGTAAGTATATAAAATATGCTACACTAACTAGGACACTTATTCCAATAACTAACCAAAGACCAGTTAAACAAAAGCACCCAGACGTTAAAAATCTTGGGGAGATAATCCCAGGGGTACTATGGTTCTGCATCCTGTGAACATTATGAAACTCTAGAAAGTTCCCTACTGATAATCCCTTTTTTATTATTTTTTATAAATTCTAATATTGGGATTTTTGAGTGACACACAGGCATAATGGTTAGGCTCCAGCGGACTTTTCATGGACTCATTCACTTTACTTCCTGGGGACCAGAGTTTGCTATGAGTCATGTTCCACCCGATTTATACTGGATCCGGCTGCCGAGCCATGACTCAGATGGGCCCTCGGGCCCAGCTGCTCAGTTCATCTTCTGAGAACAGATGTAAGGACAGGACAAATGTCCTGATGCATGTTTCCTTCTGTCCTTGCACTTTCAGGGTCTAAAGAGAGCATCGTTACCAGGAGCAGGCAGGTACGCCTTGCCACGGGCGTCTTCCCTGTCGTCAGCCTCCTGAACCACTCCTGCAGCCCCAACACTAGTGTGTCCTTCGCTGGCACTGTCGCCACCGTCCGGGCAGCACAGCCCATCAGAAGGGGACAGGAGATTGTGCACTGCTATGGTGAGCCAGCCTTTCTTGCTGCTGCCCTGCGCTGCCCCGTCCTCTGTGTTTTTCCTGGAAAAGGCAATGCATCCTTCGGCCAATAAAAAAGGCCTTCTGGCCATAACAAAAAGGTCTGTTGAGGGCAGTGAGCCATGTCTCTCGATGCTGAATTCCTATAGACTGCATATCCTGAAAATGGGCTAGGAGCGTCTTCTCGGCCTCTTTCTCTTCCTGCCCTCGCAGCTTGGAAGCTTATCCACTTCTACCCATGTGGTGTTTCTTTTGAGATGATAGGATAGTACCCAGCCTCACGTATACTAGTGTCTGTCACTGAGCCGGAACCCCAGCCTGGTTCTGCCAGTTCAGTCACATGACGAACATCCCAGCCCCTCTGTTGAGCAGTCTTTGACCCTCTTGATGTGAGAGTAGCTGTGGGTGATCTCTCTCCAGGGCCTCACGAGAGCCGGATGGGTGTCGCCGAGAGGCGGCGGAAGCTGAGTTCTCAGTACTTCTTTGACTGCAGCTGTCCAGCCTGTCACACTGAGACGCTCAGAGCGGCCGCAGAGCCCAAGTGGGAAGCCTTCTGTTGTAGCAGGTGCAGAGCGCTCATGCAGGTACGTCCAGCACAAAGGAGTCGCTAAGAGAAACCACTGGGGGTATATTGAGAGCACTACTATTACTTCCGTCTCAGTAAGACATCTAAACATGTTGCCCGATCCTGAGAACAGCCACAGTGTCAGGTGGGATTTAGTAATGTTTTCCTTACAAATGACACAAAATCTTAACTTTGACCCAGTGGAAGAAAAAAAAAACTAGAAATATACTTGCTCAAATAAATCACCACAAGTTCTGTATCAGACCTGGTGATTGGCTCATGCCTGTGATCCCAGCACCCAGAAGGCTGAGGCAGAAGGATCTCAAGTCTGAGGCCAATCTCAAGTGAGGCCCCATCGAATAAAACAACATTCCAGAGAACAGTTTCAGATACGGCTTAACTTAGGAGCAGCCCCCAGATTTTGTCTTCTCAACCCCATTCTCTCTGTGCTAGCCTCACCGGACACACTCCTCTCATGGTGACAAGATGGTTGTCACCACCTCAGCCTCCTGTCCACCCAGCCCAATAGGATGAAAACGTATGCCAGTCCAAAGTCAGTCTGACCAGAAGTCTTATTGTGTGTCATTGATGCAGAAACTGGGAAAATCCGACCCAGAGAGTTTTCCTTCAGCCATTTGACCCAGAGGAAGGAACCACATCTGAACCCTCAGCTAAGGGCATTGACCTTGGGAGAGGGGCATAGATCCTTAGAGAAATTGAGCTGTTATTGCCAGAAAATGGCATAGACACTGGAGTCTTCGACAGTCCTGCCCAGATGAAAAATGTTCTCCACTACCAGAGGATGGCATTCTTGTTAGGAATACTGTAAGTGGAATTAGTTATGTTCAGAAGCTAAAATCGTAAACCTAAGGGTGAATATGAGGTCTTACCTAGCACTTTTGTTTTGTTTGTTGTTTTAGCAGGGTCTCGCTGTGTAGCCTTGGCTGGCCTGGGACTCACAGAGATCTACCTGCCCTCTGCCTCCCAAGTGCTGGGATTAAAGTTGTGCGCCGCCATGCTGGGGCCTAGCACCCTTTTGTACTAGTTCCCCCCACTCTTGCTCTCTTGAGACGGGGTTTCATTGTGTATCCCCAGTGTCTTAGTTAAGGTTTGCTGTTGCTGTAAAGAGACCCATGACTATGGCAACTTTATAAAGAAAACGTTTAATTGGGGTGACTCGCTTACAGTTTCAGAGGTCATCATGGCGGGGAGCATGGTGGCGTGCAGGCAGATATGGTGCTGGAGTTGAGAGCCCTACATCTTGACTCAGAGGCAACAGGAAGTCAACTGTCACATTGATTGAAGCTTGAGAAAAGAGACCTCAAAGCCCACCCCCACAGTGACACACTGCCTCCAACAGGGCCACACCTCCTAATAGTGCCGCTCCCTTAGGGGGCCATTTTCAAACCACCACACCCAACTAGCCTAGAATTCATTTCATAGTCCACAATGGCCTCACACTTGAGATTCCCCTGTCTCAACTTCCCAAGTACTGGGGGTTTTACAGGCCTTTAGAACTACACCTGGCTTTCTCCAATAGATTTTTTTTTTTTAATTTTTATTTTTTTCAGAGCTGAGGACCAAACCCAGGGCCTTGCGCTTGCTGGCAAGTGCTCTACCACTGAGCTAAATCTCCAACCCCTAGTTATTTTTTTTTAATGATTTATTTATTTTTATTTTATGTGCATTGGTGTTTTACTTGTATGTCTATGTGAGGATGGCTGGTCCCCTGGAAGTGGAGTTACAGACAATTGTGAGCTGCCAGGTGGGTGCTGGGAATTGAACCCTGGGTCCTCTGAAAGAACAACCAGTGAGTGCTCTTAACTGCTGAGCCATCTCTCCAGCCCCTCCAGTAGATTCTTAATAAGATGATTCTGTCCTTTGAGCCGTATCTCTCTTCTCTTCGGGTTTTTCTTCCTCTTCCCTCCTCCCCTCAAGGATGGTCTAGAGCTCATTACACAGCCCTGGCTGGCCTCAAGCCTGTCATCTTCTGCCTCTGGCTCCCAAGTGCCACTGTTACAGCAGTGCGTCACCACATCCCGCCTTCTGTGACTGGGTTTCTTATGGTTTGTTTTTTTTTTAATAACTAGTATACATATGTCCATCATCTAAAGGCCTGTTCCCCAAAAGAGATGGGGGGCTGCTGAGGTGGAAAGGATTACAGACTATATCGTTTCTGTCCCAAAATGAAATCTCGGCGTGGGATCAGCTACTGCTCCCACCAGAATTGCTCTTAGACCGATTCACTCAGGCCTTGTTTGCAGTGTGTTAGTGCAGGAGTCTCTTTCCCCATCAGGTCAGTGGCCCTGTAGCTCAGTGCATGCAGCATGCAATGCTGGTAACTGCTCTGGCTTAGGAGTAAAGATAGAACCGGCTTCCACAGGGAAATGATGTGCTGAGCTGCAGCAACGAATCTTGCCCAGAATCCGTCAGCAAGGACCACCTGGTCTCCCGCCTCCAGGACCTTCAGCAGCAGGTTTGCGGGGCCCAGAAGCTCCTCCGGAATGGTAAACTAGGTGAGGCTGACTCCTGCTTCTGCTCTCCAGCCTCTTCCCTGTGTTCATTCTGCTGTCACCTTGCACTCAAGACTAGTCCTCAGTGAATGAACCAGGACTTGAATTTCATTATCCCAGCACCAGCCACAAGATGGCCATATAGGCCAGGGAGACCAAACCCTAACCAGTCCAGTGTCCTTGAAAGAGTGCCTGATGGTTTAAGCTGTTATAGTTTAAGCTGTTAGGTAGTTCCAGTACCTCGAGCACCAGAAAGACTTTCTGACTTCCATGAGCGTTGTGTGGCCCCGAAGTCCCATGTCATTTATCTTAACTCTCCGCCTGATGACTGAGGAATCCGTCTGGGGAAGATGGCTCTGCCCTCAGCTACCGCGGTGGACCCTGCTCGGAGCTGGTGCTGTGGCTCAGGACAGAGCTTTTATAGTTAGCCTCGGCACAAAGAGAGAGGGAGGGAGGGAGCCCTTCTTTTCAGAAGGGGATTTGTGAAACTTGCTATTAGACCCTGACATGGTAGGACTCCATTTCACCTGTTTTAGCCAAGATTCTGAAGTTGACCTTTAGCCTAGAGTCAAGAGAAGTAATGATTGCAGTAATGTGGGCTGTGGGGTTGGTTATACTGGAGAGTGGATGTTGGGAGCCTGGGGTAAATGTGGAGAGGCCTCATCTAGAACCTTTTCTACTGAAAGAGAAAACATAAGGAACAACAGCTTTCCTGGAATGCTGGGTTGTTGACTCGGGGAAATAAGGGGATATTTCCACATTGGCCCAGCCAATAGAGAACCTGTAATCTGGGCTCCAGTGTCCAGGTCTGTGTCTATTGTGAGGTGTTTTTCCTTTGACTCAATAGAGCAAGCCATTCAACAGTTGTTGGGATGCCGGGAGGCTGCCGAGAGCTTCTTGTCAGCAGAGCACACCACTGTGGGGGAAATTGAAGATGGCCTGGGCCAGGCCTATGCTGCCTTAGGTACGTGGCCTCGTGTTCACTTGTGGCCCTGCTCAGTCTCTTTGGCTCTCCCTCCATTCTGCTTTCCTCATCCTGAGAGCCCTGGGCAGATGGTGGTTCTTTTCTGAAATGAGACTGTTCCCACAGGAGACTGGCGAAAGTCTGCTGCCCATGTCCAGAAGAGTGTCCGTGTGGTTGAAGCTCGCCATGGGCCATCCAGCATTGAAATTGGCCATGAGCTCTTCAAACTGGCCCAAGTCTTGTTCAATGGGTAGGTCTTTCCTCTTCCTAGGCAGGGCACGTACTGTTCTGCGTTTTACTGGTTACTTCAGTGGGTGACTTCTGCTACAATGCTTTTGAGCATGCTGAAGCTCTTCTATTTCCTCTGTAGGACAGAGCCTTGCCCTCTGCCTCACTGGCAGACTTGAAGCTTTGACTTTCCTCCTGAGAGAAGTGGAGAAAGCTCTCAGATCTGAACTGAGTTTCCCAGGGAGGGCTTCCAGGCAGCCTCACCCGCCCGCCCCCCCCCCCACCACCCACCCGCCCCCCCCGCCCGCTAGCATTCCTCTTGACTGAATCACACCTCCCTTGGCTTCCCAGCCACTGTCAACCCAGGACCTCTGCCTTTTCCCTGGTTTGCATCCTATTCCTTTTAAAGCAGTTGTTTTCCAGCAGAAGGAACGCTGCCTCGGATGGCACTGGCCAATGTCTGGGGACAGTTTTGATTGTTAGGGTCGAAGGAGGGGGTGCTGCCAGCATCTAGTGGGTGAAGAAAGGCTCCGCCTGCAGTGCACAGGACAGCCTCCACAGTGGCGTCCCCCAGGTTACGTGCAGGTTGAGAATCCCTGCTTTAGGGTTAAAAAGGCAGCTGGGGGCATGGCCCCGTCGGCAGCACCTTTGCCTAGCGTCCCGAGGCCCAGGGTTCCACCCCTCCACTGCACACGCAAGACGAGAGTGGAGTCACTGTGCCCGCTGCTCCTTCACCCAGTGCTGCCGCTGAGATCACTGGAAGAGGACCACGTCCCCACTGGTAGTGTGTCTGTGGGGGTAGCGTACCTCCAGCTGGATTAAAAACCCATTAGTGTACATGGATAAGGGAAAGTGCTAGCTTAGACCTGCTCCCCGACATAAAAACAGCATGTTTGGTCAGAGAGAAGGAAGGACACAGAGTCAGTCAGGTGAGACGTGGGCACCCTAAAGTGAGCACCTCTGGACAAATGCTGATTAAGGTTTTAAAACATGCCTGTCTTTCTCGGGGTCCTGGAGTCTGTACACAACAAGAAAAAAAAAGACACACACACAAAGAACACAAAGAGAGAGACACAACACAGGAGTTTTCTCAAACTCTGCTTTGCGGTATGCTTGTGAAAGTTTCTTATCTGTCCTTGATAGATGGTAAGATCCTGGAAGGTGTGGTGAATGTAGACCCTTTGTGCCCTCCATGAGATTTGGAGGATGGAATGGACTTGACCCTTGTGTCCTCTGTCCAGAAAGGAGTTGGCTTTCATTTTGAGTGAGTGAGTGAACTGACCAGTTTTCGTCCCTTGGTTCAGCTTGGCAGTCCCTGAGGCTCTGAATACCATCCGGAAAGCGGAAAAGATCCTGTCGGTGCACTGTGGCCCCGAGAGTGATGAGGTCCAGGAGCTCCGGGAGATGAAATCCTGTCTACTGGATCTGCCGTTCATCCCTTCGGGGTAGAGTACACATCCAGCCCACGGGGAGGGAGGGAACTCTGGCACATGCGGTAAAAAGGCTCTGTTGGTCTGGAGCTGTCATCAGAAAGGACAGGCCCTGCCCAGCTGTCCTGAGCTGTGTCCTGATGGCAGGGAGCACTGTGCTGACGGCTGCTGTTTGCAGGAATTGACTGCCTGCCCTCTGATAGAAACTCCCCATCCCCAGAAAAGACTTACACCAGCCAGATGGTCGTGGCACACACCTTTAATCCCAGTACTCGGGAGGCAGAGGCAGGTGGATCTCTGTGAGTTCGAGGCCAGCCTGGTCTACAGAGAGAGTTCCAGGACAGGCACCAAAACTGCACAGAGAAACCCTGTCTCTAGAAAAAAAAAAAAAAAAAAAAAAAAAAAAAGAGTTACACCAGCGTCTGGAAGCTGAGTGCTTTCAAGGGCCGCAGATGATCTGCAGGCAGCTGACACTAGCCTAGGGTTTTGGCTTCATTTCATCTCACTAAATGATGAGTCTGTTTCCCTGGAACATTCCCATGGTTCCTGGTAGTAATGAGTGCTGTGTACCACTCCAGTGGGAACTTCAACTCTTGGTCTTGTGTTGTAATTGAAAAACAACACACAGCAAGAAATCGGTGTGACTCTACCTCAAGAGACACACAGGTACACTTACTGTATTCTGCTTCCCTAAATTCTTCCTTAAAACTGGTGGTGTGTAATCTGTGAATGGAGAAATAAACATGGGGCTGTCTTACTGTTGGGCAGTTTCTTCCTGGGATGGCAACTCTGAATTTGTTTCCTACCAGTTTTCTAATTCTTTGTTTTTTTTGTTTTTATTCATTGATGTTTTACCTGCATGTGTGTCTGTATGAGGGTGTCAGAAGGCCTGGAACTGGAGTTACGGACAGTTGTGAGCTGCCATGTGGGTTGCTGGGAATTGAACCCAGGTCCTCTGGAAGAACAGCCAGTGCTCCGAACCTCTGAGCCATCTCTCCAGCCCCGCAGTTTTCTAATTGTATTCTCTGGCTTTTATTGAACCTTCTTGGCAGACTCACTGTCCAGGTATTAATAAACGTCAAACGCGAAGGAATGACGTTATAACACACACCTCCTTTCTGAGTTATTTATTAGCAAACCTGAAAGTAGACGACTCGGTTTGTTTATTTGAAGACAGGCTCTCACTCTGTAAGCCAGTCTAGCCTCAAACATGTCATCCTCCTGCCTCAGCCTTCCAAGTACTAGCTTTAAAAGTAATGGGTACAAAGAAGAGAATCAAGAGTCTGCCGAACCTTCCATAGGGAGCTGGGTGTGTGGCTCACTGGTCGAGTGTGTGGCTCATGGTTGTGTCCCCAGATCCCTGCCGGCCCCCAGTGCTGAGGCTGTAGACTTTGCTACTTATGGTTTCAAACTGAGACAGAGGGAGGGAGCCTGCCCCTTTCCTCACTGGTGTGTAGTGGTGGGCCAGACCCCAGGGTCAGGTAACTGGGATTTTCTGACTGATTCTTATAAAGTTATCACTGGTGACCAGTGTGTTCAGATGAGTTAGTGGGAAAGAAAACCAAGTTTGTACGCACTGCTCTTGAGAACTTGCCCACCCTGGCCATGCCCAAGAAGTGGCTGTTAGTTGCCATGGCATTACAATCAGGAAATAAATAGCCCTGAAGATGCCTGACAGCAACTTTCCAGGAAGCTGGGTGACGGAAGATAGTTAGCAGTCAAGACATCTGTGGAATGGAGAGTGGTCAGAATTTGATTCTCCTACTGTTAACTTACTCTGACAAAGAGGTTTGTTTGTTTGTTTTTGAGGTTTATTTATTTATTTATTTATTTATTTATTTATTTTTTTTTTCAGACAGTTTTTTTTTGTTTTTTTTCTGACTCCTTTAGCCACTGCCTCACTCAGAATCCGCCTGCTCTGCCTCCCGAGTGCTGATTAAAGCGTGCACCACCACCGCCCGGCTTTATATTTATTTTATACATATACACACACATGTTATGCCTGCATGTATGCCTGCACACCAGAGGAGGGCACCAGATCTCATAGATGGTTGTGAGTCATCACGTGGTTGTTGGGAATTGAACTCTGGACCTCTGGAAAAGCAGGCAGTGCCTTTAACCTCTGAGCCATCTCTCCAGCCCCAACCTGTAAGATTTTTTTGGTAGGGTTTTTTCAGGAAAAAAGTTTAGTCATACAGATGGTTCTATTGTTATTCTAGTCTAAACACATACTGTGTGTTTTGTTCCTAAGAGCCTGTTACCTCTGTAAAATATGTACTCGGTTACATAAAATATGTAAACATATAATAGACGTTTAGACTTTTACATATTAGCCTTATTTTATATATATCTATGGAAGCTTTTTTTAAATGCTTTGTAAAATAGTTATTTCCTAAAGTTATAAAGTATGTGTACTCAGGGCTGGAAAGATGGCTCAGTGGACTGCTCTTCTGGAAATACTGAGTTTGTTTGCCAGTACCCACATGGCAGCTAACAGCCATTTGTAATTCCAGTTCCGGAGGTCCATTGCCCTCTTCTGGCCTCTGTGGGCACTGCATGCTCATGGTTCACATAAAATATAAATATATAAATATAAATGCAGGTAAAACAGTCATACACATAAATAAAAACTAAAAATAAATCTCTCATTGTTTCATGTAACCTTAGCTTGAGAATTCCTGTGCCAGCCTTAAAATCTAGCATGGGCTGGCCATGGTGGCAACCCACCTATAATCTCAACACTCAGGGATCTAGACAGGATGGTTAAGAGTTAGAGGGCAGTGTGGGCTACAAATGATCTTGTCTCAAAAGTGAAAAGGCTGAGCTGGGCATGATGGCGCATGCCTTTAGTCTAAGCACTCAAGAGGCAGAGGCAGGCGGATCTCTGAGTTCTAGGTCATCCTGGTCTACAAAGCACATATTCCAAGACAGCCAGGGCTGCATAGAGAAACTATAGAAAACAAAACAAAACAAAAATAATAAAAACAAAAGGGCTGAGGAGCTGTTTCAGCAGTTAAGAGCACATACTGCTTTTCCAGAGGACCTCAGTTCAGTTCCCAGCACCCACATGGAGTGGCTCACCACCACCTGTAACTCCAGGTTCATAGGATCCATCACCTCTGGACTACATGGGCACCCACACTCAGTTACACAGATACTCAAGTGTGTGTGCACACACATGTGGTGATATTTTGTTTGTGATCTAACAAATCAAGCTTACCTGAAGATCAGAGTGCGGAGCTAAGCCACTAGTTAGCCATAGAGGCCAGGCAGTGGTGGCACACACCTTTAATCCCAGCACTCAGGAGGCAGAGGTGGACAAATCTCTGTGAGTTTGAGGCCAGCCTGGTCTATACAAGATTGGTCCAGTCTAAAGAAAAACAGAGCCAGGCAGTGGTAGCACACACCTTTGATCCTAGTACTTGGGAGGCACACACCTTTCATCCCAGCACTCGGGAGAGGAAGTAACATGGCTGGGTGTGTAATAAGTAATATAGGTGGGAGGAGACAAGAGCACAGTCTCTTTCAGGCTGAGGAGCTGGCGAGGTAAGAGGTGATTGGCTGTGGCTGGCTCTCTCGTCTCTCTGATCTTGCAGCATTTACCCCATATCTGACTCCAGGTTTTTGTTATTAAGACCAATTAGAATTTGTGCTGCACACACACACACATACACGCTTAAAAATAATCTTTCAAAGTAAATAAAAAGAGAGATAAAATGAAACAGCATTTATGCTTGATATGGTGGCACACAATTTGAATCCCAGCATTCAGGAGGCAGATGCAGGCAGATTTCTCTGAGTTTCAGGGTAGCCTGTTCTACATAATGAGTTCCAGGCCAGCCAGGGCTACATAGTGAGGCCCTGCCTATAAATAAGAGGGCTGGAGAGGTGGCTCAGCAGTTAAGCATATGCTAGTCTTGCAGGAAGCCCAGGCCCAATTCCTAGCTTGGTGGCCAGCTATTCCAGTTCCCACTCCTGGTGGCCAGCAACTCAAAACCACAGTAACTCCAGCTCAAGGGGATCTGATGCTGCTGACCTCTGCAAGCACTTACACACTATGCACATATCCACACACAGACACATATATACACGTGTAACTAAAAATAAACATCAATCCTTGCTAAAAAATAAAACCACACAAGCTGGGTGGTGGTGACTCACACCTTTAATCCTGGCACTCGGGAGGCAGAGGCAGGTGAATATCTGAGTTTGAGGCCAGCCTGGTCTATAGAACTAGTTCTAGGCCAGCCAGGGCTACACAAAGAAACCCTGTCTCTAAAAACTAAAAAATAAATAAATAGGCCCAATTGTTAAAATTTAGCTTGTCCTCCAAGCACAGGAACCCAAGGTCAACCCCCAAAACCCATGTGAAGAGAAGTGAGATGTGGTGGCACATGCTTGTGACCCAGTATTGGCGAGATGGAGACAGATGGATCCCTGGGTCTCACTGGCCAGCCAGCTAACCTGGTCTACCTAGTCTGATGCAGGCCAGTGAGAGACTGTCCGTAAAAAACAGGGTGGGAAGAGGTAACAGATGTCTCTGCAGGAAAAGACACTTACAGCACAAGCTTGGCAACTCCAGTTCAGTCCTCAGAAGCCACATAAAGGTACAAGGAGAGAACCAGCTCCACACAACTGTCCCCTGACTTCCATATGCATGCATGCTGTGGCACCCACACGCATCATGCATGCATACAGATAATAACTTTTTTTTTTTCAAGACAGGGTTTCTCTGTGTAGTTTTGGTGCCTGTCCTGGATCTCACTCTGTAGACCAAGCTGGCCTGGAACTCACAGAGTTAAAGGTGTGCGCCACCACCGCCCGGCTATGATTTTTAAATGTTTATGGGTATGGTATTATTGCCTGCATACATGTCTGTGCACTACATGCATGCAGTGCCTATAGAGGCCAGAAGAGGGCATCAAATTCCCTGGAACTGGAGCTATACAGGGTTGTGAGCCACCATGTGGGAGCTGGGAACCCACCCCTGAGTCCTCTGCAAGAGGTTCTTAATCCCATAGCCATCTCTCCAGCCCCTCAATAATATATGTATTTTTTTTTTTAACTTTTAAAGTGGACACCTCCTGAGAAATGACACCCAAGATTGACCTCTGGCCCCTACATGACCCAATGCACAAACACATACCTACATAAACACACGTAAATGCACAAGTAAACCTAGTTGGGTTCTTCAGGAACATGTGCTACGGTTTAGATTGTGAGTCCCCCAAGGGCCCATGTGGTAAAGTGTGGTCCCAGAACATAGTAGAACTATTAAGAGGTTGGGCCTAAGGCTGGGCGGTGGTGGCGCACACCTTTATTCCCAGCACTCGGGAGGCAGAGCCAGGCGGATCTCTGTGAGTTCGAGACCAGCCTGATCTACAGTGAGTTCCAGGATAGCTAGGGCTACACAGAGAAACCCTGTCTCAAAAAAAAAAAAAAGGAGTTGGACCTAGAGGAGATCTCTGGTCTCCTCTTTTCTCTTTGCTTCCTGGTCATAAAAGACAAGTCACAAGACTGCTCATCCCATGTCCCAGAGCAAGGAGCCCCATCATGAGCTGGGACCTCTAAAGCAGCTGTGGATTTCCCCAGGAAGGTGTTATAATGAGAGAAAGCTGAGGAGCGCCCCAGCAAGCGGGTGTGAGTCCTCATTCACCGATGCTCTGGAGCAGAAAATGGTGAGTTTCTGCAGTTAAGCAGGGCCAGTTACCACCCGGTCAATTCATAAGGACCAGTTTCTCTCCATACTAAACACAGCTCCACGCAGAAGGAAGAAAGCAGTGAAAATTCAGGAAAAGCTCGTTTATTGCAAAGGATACATTGAAGCTATAGGGCAGCCTTCCTGGAATGTGTGATCTGCCGTCCCTCGGGTTTTCTTCTGGAACACACTGAGGAGAAGCATTAAGTGCCCCTGGGGTCCAGAATTTTGCCTATGAAGAGCAGGGCCCCCGTGTCTGTGTCTCTCAGGACAAAGATGAAAGGCTGGTTAAGGTGATAGTCGAGTGGGAAGGTGAGGCGGACGGGCTGGAGGCTTGGGTTAGGGCTGCTTTCCGCCCCCTCCTCGGTCCACTCAAAAGCGGCCCTGTGTTCCACCTGGGTGAGCTTGACGGGTTTGCCTGTGATCTTGCTGAAGTCAGGGGCCTCAAACAAGGACTGTAGCTCTGTAGAGATTGAGAGAGATTCCATTAAAACCCTCCTTGTCACACACACACACACACACACACACACACACACACACACACACTCACAGTCCTGGTTTGTGTAAGATGATTCTCAAGAAAGAAAGCAGGGAGTGGAGCATCGCTCTGCCCTGTGGGGTATGAGGTGCTCTGAGCTGCTACAGGCCCGGGACCTACCTGCCAGCATAGAGCCAGCAAGGCTGTCTGAGAAACCAAGGTAAACAGACCGGGCCTGAGACGGCCTTCTGGGCTGTTAAGGGTATGTGCTCATAGGACCAAGGACTACATCTGATGGGACAGTGCTTCTGTGTTCCCCTCCCTCATAATAATGTAGCAAGTGCCCAAGAGCCTCCCTACAAAGTTTTGTCAGCAAGGTGAAACGCTGAAAGACTCAGCCTCATTTCCAGCCCCTGGAGCAAAGTGGTCTTCAAACATACTCATCTCCTGCAGAGACTTAGTGATTTCGCCCTCATAGCTCAGCTTCAGCTTGGGGACGCTCAGCACGGCTTGGATGGTCTTCAGTTCTCGATCTATGTCATGGATGAACTCAGAAGTGAGGCTCTCCTCTATCATGGTCAAGTTCTGGGTCACCGTCAGGGGCAGGAAGAAGATGATGCTCATGCTTCCTGTCAAGGGCAGCTGGGCAATCTAACAACAGAGAAGCGTGGGAGTTAGTCCTGGGGCCAGCCTCAGCCCTGAGTTAGTCCTGGGGCCAGCCTCAGCCCTGAGTTAGTCCTGGGGCCAGCCTCAGCCCTGAGTTAGTCCTGGGGCCAGCCTCAGCCCTAATCTGTGCAACGGCTGTCTTCCACAGTTTTCTTCTCAGCTTAATACCAACGGAAGTTTGATGAAAAAATGTTAGCTTGTGGTTTATCTTAGTTGGAGTTTCTATTGCTGTGATAAAATGTAACCAAAAGCAATTTGGCGAGGAAAGGGTTTATTGCATCTTAGAACTCTAAGGTCACACTCATCACCACAGGAAGTCAGGGCAGGAGCTGGAGCAGAGGCCACAGTGGACTGCTCTCTGACTGACTCCCCCAAGGCTTGTTAGCCTTGATTTCCACCAGCCAGACCACATGCTGAGAAGTGGCATGGTCCATGGTGGGCTGGGCCCTCCCACATCAATCATTAATCAAGAAAATGCCCCATAGGTGTGCCCAGAGGCCAGCCTGGTGGGAGCACCGTCTCATTTGAGGTTCCCACTTCTAAATGATCTTGTGTCAGGTTGGTGACACTAACCAGGACCTGGTTCTCAGGAGCTGGAGTTGAATATCCTCCCAGAGTCTACTACCTGCCAGCGTTTACTGAGCATTGCTTTGTGCAGAGCCCTGGGCTACAAACGAACAGTAAAACAGACCCTAAGGCCCGTGGGACAGTGTCAGGGCTTCCCAGAGCCCCATGTGACCACAGACAGAAATGTCGTTTCTCTAGTGGGGCTTTGTTTTTTTTTTTTTTTTTTTTTTTTTTTTGAGACAAGATCTCTCCATTATGCTGCCCTAGAACTTTCTATATAGACCAGGCTGGCCTCAAACTCCCAGAATCCCACCTACTTCTGCCTCCCAAGTGCTGGGATTAAAGTGTGCCACCACATCCTACTGTTTCAAGCCCTTTTGTCCGATTTCCGAAGAAACCATAGCCTAGAAGAGGTTAGTGACTACTGATTTGGAACTGAGAGAAGTCAGATGCACTCTGAGAGTCTTAGAATGTCAGTGTGGACGTTCCTGACAACTTGTCAGAATTTGGCTCTTGATTCTAAAAAGAGGAGCTGTCAGGAAAAGACAGCTTTGGGCTGGGGCGTAGCACGGTTGGTAGAGCACTTGCCTGACATGCATGAAGCTGTGGGTTGATCCCCAGCACTGCATTAACCAGTGGCACGTGCCTACAATGCCAGCTTTTGGGAGTAGAGGCAGGAAGGTCAGGAGTTCGAAGTCATCCTCAGCTAGTAAGTTTGAGGCCAGCCTGAGTTACATGAGGCTCGGTCTCGAAGAGACAAAAGGAAAGAGATGAATGAATAAATCAACATTTGGGTGCTAAGTTTCTTTCTTTGTTTCATTCTGGCAGTACTAAGTTTTAAACTCAGGGCCTTGCTCATACTAGGCAAGTGTTCTACCATTGTGGGACATCCCAATGAGTGCCTAGTCATTTTTTGGTTGGTTCTTTTGTTTGTTTGGTTTGGTTTGGTTTTTCTGTGTATGAGTAGTAGCCTGAATGTCTGTCTGTGTACCACAGATATGCCTGGAATCTGCAGAGGCCAGAAGAGGGTGTCAGATCCCCTGGAACTGGAGTCACAAACAGTTGTGAGCTGCCATGTGGGTGCTGGGAATTGGACATGGTCCTCTGAAAGAGCAGCCAGTGCTCTTAACCCCTGAGCCATTGTCCTGGTCTATTTCTGTTTTCTGAGATGGTCTCAAAGTACAGCTCAGACCGGGCTCTTGATGACCCTACCTTAGCCTCCTTACTGCTGGGATTACAGGTGTGTGTCACCATCCCCAGCTCTGAGTGCCAGATTTTGAAAACCCATTTTCTGTGACCTTGGTCCTAACAACAAACCCTGGAGAATAACTGCCTCTCACTCTGCTTCAAGAAAAGGAAGATCCCAGGTGGTGGTGGCGCACACCTTTAATCCCAGCACTCGGGAGGCAGAGCCAGGCGGATCTCTGTGAGTTTGAGGCCAGCCTGGTCTACAAATCAAGTTCCAGACCAGCCAGGGCTATACAGAGAAACTCTGTCTTGAAAACCAAAAGAAGGGAGCGGGGAGGAAGAGGAGGAGGAAAAAGGAAAGGCCCAGAAACATTACTAACTTGCCCAAAGTCACACAGTAAACTTTAGATCGCTGGCCATTCTCAGCGGCCATCCATTCCTTTCCCACCCTGGCCCTCTCTGGCTCCTCCCACCCACCCCTCTATTCCTACAGACCTTGCAGTTGAGATCGGAATCCAAGCCATATCGTAAGATGGCCTTGGGTTCTGACATCATGGGGACTTGCACAGTCCTGTCCTCATCCAAGTGAAAATCCTGGAGGGTCGTCTTTTTCGAGTCAAACTTTGTTACCCACTGCCCTGGAAGGAAACACATAGAGCTTCCTGAGCTGCCGTCACTGGAAAGGCCAGAGGACCGTGTTGTGTCTCCACTGGCCAAACAACCCTGAGCTGTCATGGACACAGGAGCTGCTGGGTCCCAGCATGTGTGACAGAGACCACAGGATCCAGCTCTCTTCCCCACGCCAACTCAGACGAAAATAAGTGGGTGTTCTCACTTTGGCTCCGATCACCAAGCTCTTTTGTTTAAGGTGGTCTTTAGCGTGCTGGGTTGCGCCTGCTCTCCTCTCCTGTGTGCTCGGAGTAGGAAGGCCCAGGCTTTCCTCTAGCTCAGGCGTCCACTCTTGCTGCTACTCAGTAAGATGGTCACATTTTAAGAGGGAAACTGGTCAAACTCTTCCTGCCTCAAGCCCTTTTCTGAGTAAAGCAGACCTCCTATGAGGCCTGTGGAAGGGTCTCCTGACACATTACTGCTGCCTAGAAGAGTGTTAATAGGTAACCTGAAGCAGCTTCATGAGCACAGGGCGGGCCCAGGAGTGGTACTGGGTTGCTGTGAGAATAAGACAGCATATATTGTACAGAGTATGAAGTAGATGTATAATCCTCACAGGAAAGCTGAGGAGACAGGCGGCACAGGAGAAACTTAGACAGGACTCTGCACTCACAGGGCACAGCCATGATTAAACCTGGTCTGATTCAAATCAGAGATCTGTGTCCAGCTCCACGCAGATGTTTCTCTCGTCACATAGTTCAGAGACGCTTGTAGGTGATAAGCAGAGAAGCAAGCCCAGGTGGTTTTCATAGCCTCCTCTGGCCTTGCACCTGCATTCATGTTCACCGCCACACTACACACACCTACCGTCCTCCCTTGGCCCAAGAGAAGTGGGGAAGCCCTCACCCTTGAAGTAAGCCACGCCCAGGAGGAGGATGCTGATGGCACTGGGCATTTCTCTGGTGGACCGAGCGAGTTTCCCTTTCATCTGGGCCTGCACCCAGTTGTTGATTTCCTGGAGGTCTATTCGAGGGTTGCCAGTGAGGATTCTGGGCCTGGTCCCATATGACTTCTCCAGAGGTGCAACAAAGCTGGATTTTACTCGAAGTTCTTGAGAGGGAGCAGATCAAAGATTAGTGTGTGAGAGCTGAGCCAGCACTTTGAAAGCCTGCCAGACCCCAGCTTCCTGCCCAGCATCTTCCCTGACTTGCTGGGGCATCTGCTGGCTTGTCCAAACCCTGGACAGGGAACAATGGATTCCACCCTTTGCCTTCCCCTTCATGTTCCTGCCCTCCCCAGACCCCCCTGCTGTCTCCCACAGCCCACTTCCTCTTTCTGCTCCTTTGTGGTCTCACAGGCCCTTTCCTGCCCACCAGTGCCAGGCCTGGCCTGAGCACACACAGTCTATTGTTTAGACAGAAACCCAGCATAGAGCACACAGATGACCCAGGCCAGAAAAGCAGCCACATGCCAGGCATGATGGCGTGTCTGCACTTGGAAAGCAGGGGCCAGCTTGGGCTACATAGACTGAGGGGCGGGGTGGGGGTGGCTACTGACTCCTCTCAAACACAATTCTGGAAGCACTCTTGAGGCTCTTCCCAGGGGCAGTAACAGAGGCGAGGAGTTCCTTGTAGGTGCCGTGGATGTCGGGGTTGCTGATGAGGTCGTAGTAAAGAGCCCGGTGTATGACAGATTCTGTTCGCTGTTCAGCTCCTGCCAGGGGGGAAAGGATGGCAGGCTTCATAACTGCCCCGGGGACCCACAGCAGGACAGGGTGTTAGACATCTAGTCTTGTCTTCTGGGAGCCTGAGGAGGCTGATATTGCAGACATTCTAGGTGGACAAAGAGCTTCAGGGGAATAATGACTGTATCGCTAGGAAAAGTCTCTAAAATAGGCCAAGGCATCAGACCTACAGAGAGAGAAGGGGGGATGCATTCCCTCAAGTTCTCCCATCGTTATCTACACTATTGTGAGGGGGACCCCGGGCCTGCTTGTGACAGTTGTACGCCTAGAACCGGGGTAAGTGACCAGCACACAATAGGAGTCCGCTTAAGGAACCAGGATTGAGTGTCACTTCGATAAAGTGGTAGGGTGTGTGTGTGTGTGTGTGTGTGTGTGTGTGTCTCGCCAGGACCTGGCCACAGCTGCAGCCCCACCCCCACCCCGACCCTTTCCTGTTCCCTGGCAGTGTACGCAGGAGACTGCGGGGGGGGGTGGGGGGGGGGAATCCAGGTCCACCTGCAGCCGCCGTCCGCTGACACTCACCCAGAGAAAGAGCAGACAGGGCTGTGGCCACGCTGAGTGGGGACAGCAGAATATTGGCAGTTGGGCTGGCACTGGACCTCAGGCGGTACAGATCGTAGCCGAAGTTGGAGACGGCTGCTGCCAGCTTGTTGACAGGGACCTTGAAGAAGGGGTCCTCCTCCTCCACTGGCTCCCCTGTGCTGTCGGGGGCTGGGGAGCCCTGGGTCAGAACACAAGGACCAGTGGGAAGGCGCAGTGAATGGCGTCGCCTCTGGGTTGGGGCTGTCCTCTGGTCCCCGGGGGCCGTTAGTCTAAGGTCGGAATGAGTGTGTGCTCTCTGACTGTACATAACCTCTGTGCTGGGGGGAGGCAACACTCAGGGCTCGCCAGGCTGAACTGTGACCTGAGAGCGGGAAGCCTGGCCTACTTCACAATAAAAATGGGAGGGCTGGGGAGCTAGGTCAAGTCCTGGCCTGACAGCATGAGGACCTGGGTTCAGTCCCCGAAAGCACGCAAAAAGGCTGAGCATGGTGGGGCATGCTTGTAATCCCAGCACTGGGGAGGAAGAAACGACCAGGTCCCTGGGGCACACTGGCCGCTCGGCCTGGGCTAGTCAGTGTGTTCCAGACCAGGGAGGGGTCCTGGTTCAGAAACCAAGGCAGACAGCCCCTGAGGAATGACTCTGGGCTGACTTCTGGCCTACAGTCTCTCTGTCTATCTATCTGTCTGTGTCTGTCTGCCTGTCTCTGTCTTTCTCTCTCTCTGGAGACCTCCCCATCACCATCACCAGAGAAACCTGTCCTTAGGCCACACCACACTCTCCTGCTCACCGTTTCAGACTGTTCTGTGTCTGCCTAAGTTCTGCTGTGAGACTCTCCCTGTCTCTCCTCACAAGCCATCCTCTCTGACCATACCTGAAGGGAGTGTGTAGTGTTCTCACCTTTTCTCAGTGTCCACTACTTCCTTATTAGCTAGCAGCTTTGTGGGGAACTTTCTGCTCCTTTTTGTCTCGTCTCCGGGTTTGGGGAGCAGACCCGTGCTCTCGCATATGCCGGGCAAGTGCTGCCACCTCCTGTTCCTGTTGCTGTCGGTGGGGTTGGGGTCGGGGTCGGGGTCGGGGCTGAGACAGGGTCTCACTGTGTGTCTCTGGCTGTCCTGGAACTCACTCTGTAGATCAGGCTGGCCTTGAACTCACAGAGATCCGCCTGCCTCTGCCTCCCGAGTGCTGGGATTTTTATATTTCTATCCATACCTACCAACCTCAGAGTAAGTGTCCGTGGGTAGGGCTCAGTTAATACAGCACTTGTGTAGCATGCCTGGGCTCCTGCATATCATTTCGGGGGGGGGGGGGCAGGTGGTTAGTAGGTGAGGAATAAGTAAACGGCCATAGTGGCCTTGTAAGGAAACAGACTGAGGTAAGAGGGCATTGTCTAAGGTCACTAAGCCCTAATCCGAACTCAGAACCCACAATGCCCAGCTCTATAGCTGATATACCCAACTGGCTTGTCCCTCGTGTGACCCTACCCCTACTTCCTCCATACAGCAGAGGCTTCTCCATACCCTGAAAGGTGAAGCAAATACTTATCTTGCTGCTAGAGAAACCAAGACCTGAGAAAGGAAGGCCAGAGCCCGCCCCGGCCCTAGCACCACCTCCCTGTGCTGGCTCCTCTGCCGCCGCCGGCCGGCCGGGGAGGGCCTAGAACAGCTGCTGCCCGCACCTACCCGCCCTACTGACCTCAGAGCTGCTGCCGACATTCTGGCCGCTGCCGTGCCCAAGCAGGGCTCCAGTCCAGAGGAGTAGCACCAAGGCCTGCATCCCGGGGCTACGAGGGAGACAAGACAGGTGACTCCCCTCCCCCACACCCTGCGCTGCCACCCCACCCTTGACAGGGGCCCCAGGCTTGGTGTCCCTGGCCTGCACCTGCCGCTTCACCATGAGCTGTGCCTCCATGGTGGTTCCTACCAGGAGACCCACCTTCCAGCCTAAGCGCCAGAGCAGTGAAGACCCAGCAGCAGGCTTTCTGGTCATACACACACACACACACACACACACACACACACACACACACACGCGCGCGGAGGCGTTTCCTTGCAGGCATACAGCCAGCTCATTTCGTAGGATTGGAACCCTGTCTCAGAACGGGAGCAGAACCAGGTCTTTATGGACTCACAGAACATCTATCCGTCTAGCCCTGCTATCCACCAAAAGTTTTCCGGCTAAAAGCCTATGATAAGGGGGCTGGAGAGATGGCTAAGCACTGACTGCTCTTCCAGGGGTCCTGAGTTCAATTCCCATCAACCACATGGTGGCTCACAACCATCTGTAATGAGATCTGGCGCCCTCTTCTGGCCTGCAGGCAAACACGCAGACAGAACACTGTATACATAAGAAATAAATAAATCTTTAAAAAAAAAAAAAAGCCTATGATAAGGACTCAGTCTATTGCCCCTGACCCTTTTTATTCAGATAGGATCTTGCCTGCAGCTGTCCTCCCCCATCCGCCCCGAGTGCTGGAATTCCAGGTGTGTGTCACCATGCCGTCAACCCCATTCTTCCATCTCTAGAACAACTCCGTGTGCTTAGTTAAGAGGTGTGGACGAGGGCCACACTGCCAGACCTGACTTCATAGCTGTCCAAAGAACAAGTCCCTCCTACTGTTATGAGGGTTAAATTATATAACCCCTCTCTCTCTCTCTCTCTCTCTCTCTCTCTCTCTCTCTCTCCCCCCCCCCCCCTTTTTGAGACAGTCTTGCTATATTTAGGCTGGCCTTGAATGTGTGGTCCTCCTGCCTCTGTCTGCCAAGTGCTGACGTCACAGGTGTGCACACCCACACCTGCCTAGACAGTATCTTAGCAGCCCTTAGCAGTGCCAGGGCTTGGGAAGATCTCAGCTGTCCCTTCACTGACCTCTCTTCTGAAAGGCCATTTCTTCTTCCCCTCACTAGCATGGAAACAGCTCTAAACCCCAGAGCCTGCCTTCCTGCAGGTTAAACAACACTCATTTTTGGTGGGACCTCCCACATCCCACCACCTCCCTAAGCAGCGACCTTTCTGCCCAGACTCTAGTCTGGCACTTGGAGACCACAGGGCAAAATGAAATCTGGGCTATGGGTTCTCCTGAATCATTCCTGGGCTCCCCTGGAATCAGGTCTAGGGGTGGGAATGAGGGCCACAGGGAAGCTCATCCTAGAGTCGGAAAAGACCACTGGTTGTCCTAGCGTGTCCCCCACCCATCCTCCAGCACACACACCCTGAAGAGCCCCTCAGCGCCACCATTACCCTGTCACGTGTATTTGCCCCCCCACCCATACATCACCAACTTTTCTGACTTCCCAGAACAAATTGGATCTGAAGAGTCAAGCATGCAATCTGCAATCGTTGGCTAAGGTCCTGAAAATTAAGTCAGATAATCCACTAGAAAACTGCAGCCCGTGAGGGCGAACAAGAGAAAGTTTACCCTGCTTCCTTCCGCAGCACCACCAACACAAACAGCCTCCTTCTTCCTAACCCTTCATCAGATCTCCCAGTGGGAATTCTAGGGACCCCTGTGTTCTCACCCAGGGGCGCTGCCTCCCAGCTTGCTGGGGAGAAAACCCGTTGGAACAACAGAGAAAGTGATGCAGATTTAGCCCTCCCCACCCAGCCCCACCCATCGTAGGCAGCAGCCTCCCTCTGCTGATTTATCGGAGATGCACAGAAAGCCCCCTCTGGTCCCTCTGGGTGGGCACTGACTGACAGAAGGGAGGAGATGGTCACCTTTGGCATCCTGTTCCAGGAAGTAAGTGAGATGCACTTGCAGATGGGACCTCCTGGAGTTCCTCCAGGGTCTAAGTCAGATCACTGTTACCAAATGGGTAGGCTGAGAACGGAAGCTGAGCTGGGGAATAGTAGGCGTGGGGAGACACGGGGTCCAGTGCTGGCCCAGGAGTTATAAACAGGGACAGGTGCTAGTGGAGTGTCTGAATTCTCCACCCGAAGCCACAGGAGTTACAGGAGTTAAGGAAATGGAGACCCTAAGGACAAAAAGTGCGGGTGTGCAGCAGGGGCCCCACAGGACACATGCAATGTCCTGGGAGCAGTAACTGTGGATCGGGTAGGCAGCTTTGACTAGCCAGGGGCACAGGGACAATGATGCCATCCCGTCCAAAGGGCAGTGTCCAAGCCAAATTCCTGGGCTACCGTGGGGGAGGGCATGGGGAAGGGTCAAGAGTCTCCCCTCTGAGCCAAGGTCTGCCCCAAATCAAGAGGCACAGAAACTGGGGTGTTGTGGTCTCAAATCCGAGCTGGGAAGACAAATAGGAGCCGGCACATGTGTTTCCGATTAGGCCCAGCCGGGAGACAAACACGCTGCTCCTCCTCCTCCACTGCTCCCTCCTCCCAGAGCCAAGCAGCCTTCCAGCCACATGGCAGTGGACATGTGGACAGTGCAGGGCAGGACACCTCCCTCCTGCTGCCTCGAGGACTGTGCCAGGGGTCCAGTCTGGCTGGCTCATCTACACCACTCACCTCCGGGGCAGCTTTTTTTGTTGTTTTTCTCTGAAATCTTGGAACCTGAAACGCCCCATAAGCTGCACCTCCCCAACACCCCAGAAAAGCCAGCCCTGGGGCCAGAACTCCCTGGGCTCCACCCATTCCCCTCAGCCCGGGGGCTGAACTGATGGGCAGCTAAGGTCCAGACGATGGCTGGCACTTGGAAAGTCTGTCTCTTTTCTTTGACCCAGACCACTCCCTGCTGTGGCTTCCCCGGGAGGTTAAAAGGCTGCAGAAGAACAGCCAGACCCCACACACCAGCTAGGCTAAAGGGTGCTTATTGTTTGCAAGAGGCCGTGACCTCATTTGTCTCCCATTCACAGAGAATCGGTGGTAGCTGGACAGAGGACCTAGCAGGCATCCCATCCCAGCAGGACTCAGGCAGCCAGCTGCTCCTTGCGGGGGGGTGGGGGTGGGGAGTTGGGGGGGGGAGGATAAGCACCAGTTGATTGTGAAAAGCAGCAATCCGAGTGAGTGGAGCCAGGTCGGTCTGCAGGAAAGACCACCTTCCTTGCTCACTGCTGATGGAAGCGACTTCGGGGAGAGCCCTGCCTGTAGGATGATAGCCCCTGTGGGGCCCTTTTGGGACCAGACCCAGAGCTTAGCCCCCCACCTCCCACCACTACCACATTGTTCCCCGACTCCATTCAAAACCCGTCCAGCCTCTCCGTTTGCTGCAGTGGGATATGGGGATAATAGCATCCTGGCCCTCTGTCCCCCAACTCCCTCTTCCCTCTCATCTGTTCACCCTGCTCCCTAAACTGCAGAGGCTACTGTATCCCTACCTCCACCTCCTTGCACCCCTCTTTTCTGCTCTCTGGGGTGCCCCTGCTCCTCCCAGTCCCTCTAGCCAGGGGGCCATCTGTCTTCCCCAGGCTAGACCAGGAGCCGCCTTACCTGTGGTCCGCCGCAGCTCCTTTCTGAAGTAAGTCTGGGTCCCTCTCAGCCTGCACCCTGAGGGGGCTCTAGCAAGCCCTGGAGTGGATTGCTGCTTCCCAACCCAGCGTCCAGCAGGCTTCGGATTACAGCTACTCCTTTCTTAAAGTGACCTGACTCAATTTGGAATCTGTGATTGCATCATTGTGTGGTGTTAACTTTAACCCACTGCTGCCCTTCCATCCTGTGTCCCCAAGACCATGCATTCCCATCCCACTCCTCACCCACCACATCTTCCCTGATGGGCCCCTCCAACAGGGTGGCTAACTCAAAGCACTTGGGCCAGCCTGGGGTAGGTCATGAGTCTGAACTTGAACATCAGAAAGGGTTGGCTGAGGGGCAGGCTGCATGAAGAGAAAGTGAGTCGGTGTAGAGACAATGGTTTTTTTCCAGGTGGTTAGCTCTGGCTCTACCTGCAGTTGGAGAGCCAGATAATTCTTCATCTCCTGGAAAATGAAGGGATGGCACTGAGCCTGTCTGCTGTGAAGTTCTGGGCTCTCTGAAGATTACAAAGGACGGTGGGGGTTGGGGAGATGCTAAGCGATTAAGAGCACTGGCTGCTCTTGCAGATAACCTGAGTTCTGTTCCCAGTACCCACACCAGGGACTCACAACTTCCTGTAACTCCAGCTCCAGAGAATCTGATGCCCTCTTCTGGCCTCCTCGGGTATCACACACGTACAGATACCCATACACCGACACACAGACACATAAATAAAAATTAAAACCTTTAAAATGAAAAGGAGGGACAGTGGAGGAAACATCTGACCAGAGGAAGAAATGGAGTGTACCGGACACCCATCCTGGGAGGGGGCTCACACTAGAGGTTGCCTGCACAGGAGAACACTTACATTCAGCTTGCCCTGGGGTGTTAGAACTCATAATACAGTTTCAAAACTAAAACATAAGCAATGACTAGCGACTCCAGGTTTAATCCCCTGACCTGAAATACTTAGGCCTATAAAAAAGAAAAAAAGTGTTGGATTTGGGGGACCTGGAATATTTGCGTCTATATGAGAGATCTTGGGAATGGAAGGAACCCAGTTCCAAACTTGAAATTCACCTGCTTCCTGTAACTCTGCACACACTCAGCCTGGAGGTAATCAATACTGAATAACTGGTGTGGTGCCTAGAGTCACAACAATTGAAAGGTGGTGACACAAGTTCAAGGCCAGCCTTGGCCACACAGTGAATTTGAGGCTAGCCTGGGGCTACATGAAGTCCTGTGTCATAAAATAATAAAGAAAAGAAAAAGTGGCCACCGAGGTGGCTTAGCAGGTGAAGGTGCTGGCCACTGAGCCTGAAAACCCGAGTTCTCTCCCCAGCACCCACACAGAAAGAGAAAACCAACTTCGACACGTGATCCTCTGACCTCCATGTGTGTGCCATGGCTTGTGCACATACCACCCTACACACACTACGTAAATCAATGCAATGATTTTTTAAAGAACAGCCTTTTTGTTACTCCTGCTCATGGAACAAAGTTCGTGCACATTGAACTGTCCACTGTGTAGCATGGAATCTCATCCAGAAAGCGGAAGGTTACGGAATACTTCGTATTGCAGCTGCTCTGGTTAAAAATGTTGCTTTCTAAATGTATATAACCAGTGTTTTTTAGGCTGACTAAGAAAGCCTGATAACTATTCAGAGAAAGAAAGAGGGAGGCTCAAAAGAGAAAATTTAGGGGACTCTGAGCATTCTCGAGGAAGCCCCAGAAAGCAGAGCTTGGGCCAGTGGGACTTTGCATTGGGCAAGGTTCAGCTTTATAAGAGGGAGAGTGTCAACAGTCAGGGTCCAGGGCCTTTCAATAAAAATACCGGAGTGACTCCAGACAGAGTGCTGTGTTAGGGGTAAAGGCACTCTCAAGTGTAGTAAGACTGCTGATGAGAGTTCAGTCCTTGGGACTCTAGGTGGAAGGAGAGTGCTGACTTGACAAAGTTGTCCTCTGGCCTACACACACACACACACACACACACACACACACATACACACACAGACAACACACACACACACACACACACACACACACACACACACATACACACACACACACACACACACACACACACACACATACACACACAGAGTCAAAAGCAACAAAAGATGAAAATTTCTCAGTTAATCTCCCCAATCACCCAGTGCCACATTCTGAGCACAGCTGATACCAATATCTTCCCTCGCTGGTTGGTGGTTGGTTGGTTGGTTGGTTGGTTGGTGACCAGGCCTCACTATGTAGCCCTGGCTGGCCTGGAACTCAACAAAGATTCTCTTGCTTCTGCCTCCCCAGTGTTGGGATTTAAGGTGTACCCCATCACGATCACGCCTAGCATATTCTTCAAGCAATATCATGCTCTAAAAAGCAAATATAGGCAGGACAGGATGATGCACACCTGTAATCCTAGTTCTTGAAATGTAGAGGAAGTATGGCCAAGAATTCAAGGCAATCCTCCATAAGAGTTGGTGGCCAACCTGGGCTACATGAGACCCTCTCAGAAAGAAAAACATAGGGTCTATGAGATGGCTCAGCAAGTAAAATAAGCATGATGATATGAGTTCGATTCCCCAGGCCCCACATGGTAAAAGGGGAGAAATTACTTCCACGGGTAATTTTCTGATCTCCACTTGCATTCCATGGCATGCACATAGACATTCAAGCACACAAAACAAACAAGCAATAAATAAATATCTGGGTGTGGTGGCACACATAATTCCAGCATTGAGGAGACAGGAGGAGAAGTATTGGAAATTTAAGGTCAGCTTGACCTACATAAAGAATTCTAAGCCAACCAAGAATACGCAGCAAGACTCCATCTCTAAAAATCAAAATAAGATAAATAATACCCGGGCTGGAGAGATGGCTCAGAGGTTAAGAGCACCGACTGCTCTTCCAGAGGTCCTGAGTTCAATTCCCAGCACCCACATGGTGGCTCACAACCATCTGTAATGAGATCTGGCACCCTCTTCTGTATACATAATAAATAAATCTTTAAAAAAAAAAGATAAATAATACCCAAAGAAGTGCAAACTATAAGAGAAAAGGTTGATGATAAATGCGGCATTAAAGTTAGAAATTTCTCTTCACATAAAGATACCATAAAACAAAGAGGAGCCCAGCAGTGGTGGCACACACCTTTAATCCCAGCATAGGCAGACAGATCTCTATGAGTTCCAGGTCAGGCCCGTCTACAGAGCTAGTGCCAGGACAGCCAGGGCTACACAGAGAAACCCTGTCTCAAAACAAACAAAAACTAGAGAAAAAACAACCACACCAAAACATTCTAGTGAGAAAACCAGAAATGATTCAAGATGTGGAGAGATGACTTAGCAGTTAGAACATTAGTTACTCTTGCAGAGAACGTGGCTCAGTTCCCAGCACCCACATGGTGGCTCACAACTCTGTAACTCCAGTTCTGGGGATCCAGTGCCCTCTTCTGACCTCTGTGGGCACAAGGCATGCATGTGGTGCATAGACAAACACTCAAACAAAATGTTCATAAAACTAACAAGTTTTAGGGACTAGAGAGATGGCTCAGTAGTTAAGATCACCAGCTGTTCTTCCAGGGGACCCGGGTTCAATTCCCAGCATCCACATGGCAGCTCACAGCTGTCTGTAACTCCAGTTCCAAGAATCCAACAACCTTACACATACATACATGCAGGCAAAACACCAATGCACATGAAATAAATAAATAAATAAATCTTTTTTTAAAAAATCTAGCAAGTTTTAAATTAAAAAATGTAAGAGAAAAGTAAGGCCAGGTCATTCATAGCAGAATCCCAAGTGGCCAATAAATGTATACAAAGAAGTTTCATGGGGCTGGAAATGGAGCTGAGTGGTACAACATTTCCTTAGTATATTAAAAGACTCTCAGCAGGGCAGTGGTGGTGCACACCTTTAATCCCAGCACTTGGGAGGTAGAGCCAGGCGGATCTCTGTGAGTTTGAGGCCAGCCTGGTCTACAGAATGAGATCCAGGACAGGCACCAAAACTACACAGAGAAACCCTATCTTGGAAAAAAAAAAAAAAAAAAAGACTCTCGGGGTTGGGGATTTAGCTCAGTGGTAGAGCGCTTGCCTAGCAATCGCAAGGCCCTGGGTTCGGTCCTCAGCTCTGAAACATAAGTAAATGAATAGATAGATAGATAGATAGATAGATAGATAGATAGATAGATAGATAGATAGATAGATAAAAATTTAAAAAAGACTCTCAGCCAGGCATGGTGTCTTTGATCCCAGTTCTCAGGAAGTAGAAATAGAAGGATTTTTATGAGTTTAAGGCCAACCTGGTCTGCATAGCCAGTTCCAGCACAGCCAGGGGTAAATAATAAGAGACCATCTAAAGCCCCACCCCCACAAAAATGGGCCCCCGAAAAATGTTATCATTGCTGATAATCAAAGGAATGCAAATTAAAACCATAGGAAGTCATGTTGCATACTCATCAGGTTGAGAAGATGTAGACACGTGACACCACCAGTGTTGGTGTGGGTGTGGAAAATGAACTCTGCTCATCACAAGTCTGTGTTCCTATGACAACTTTGAAGAACAATATGACAGTACATACGAGCATTGTGTGTGATTGTGTGTGGCAGCCCTGGCAGTTGAAGGTGGACAAAAAGCCCGCAGCTAAAGCCCAGTATTCTACTTCTGAGTGCGTACACCAAAAGCCTCCCACAGGCCTGGAGGGTTCGCTCTCATAGGGCGCTGGCCTGGCATGCATGAGGTCCTCGGTTCCATCCCCCACTCGACCAAAGAATAAAATGAGCATACAAGGAATTATTCACAGGAACACTATAGCGGCGTTGTTCCCAGTGTTTCAAAAAAAAAAAAAAAAAAAGGAAGCTTCTAGAGTGACCTCAATCCAGCTGCCGATACTCTAGTGCCAGTGCCTCCCGGGGCCGCACCTAAAGAAGGGAAATGGTAAAGAGGGTTCTCTCTACACCATGGCTCCCACCAAGCCAACCACCACAAATGCATGATGGGAAAGCACTCTGGAAGCCACTGGCTGCCAAAGGCTCTGGCGAGAGTGCTCCCTCTACTGGAAGAGAGAAGAAACCTCATGGTTTCATTCTTGGTTCTGTGGGATTCCAGGACATTAGACAATATCCAAAGTTCACCCAACAAACTCTCAGACCCTCCTTCCAGTGTCTGCTCCAAGAAGTCACTCAAGGCTTCAAACAGGTCTGTGCTGCCAGGGCACAGCTGTTAGCACCTGCTGCCAAGCCAGATGACATGGAGAGAGCCTACTCCCACGAGAAGTCCCCTGACCTCTACAAGTGTGCTAAGGCATATGTATGTGCACACACAATCAACAAACAAGAAAATGCATAAAACATTTAAAGACCTCTTCTAGAACTGGGAGTATAGCCTAGTGCAGAGCACTTCACTAGCATGCACAAGACCCTGGGTTCAATCTGAACATTGAGAAAAAGAGAAAAGAAAGGAAGGAAAAATAGACTTTGGTTATCTACACGTCTCCTTTTTATGATATATCCCCCAAAGTCACTGTCCATCTCCCTCACAGCCATGATATAAAGAGCTGTTTGCTCTTTTTTTTTTTTTTTTGGGGGGGGGGGTTCAAGACAGGGTTTCTCTGTGTAGCTTTGGTGCCTGTCCTGGATCTTGCTCTGTAGACCAGGCTGGCCTTGAACTCACAGAAATCTGCCTGACTCTGCCTCCCGAGGGCTGGGATTAGAGGCGTGCGCTGCCACCACCAACTGGTGAGCTGTTTGCTCTTATGTCTACATAGTTTCTCCTCCCATCTTCTCTGGAACTGCTGTTGTCACCGCAGGGGTGACTTCTGTTGACTGCCACAGGGAGACCTCCATCCTACAGCAGCACGCAGCAGAGCCGAGTTCCTCCTCTCAGAGTCCTTTCTCTCCACGGTTTCTGTTTGCTCCCATCTCTGTCTCTGCTTGCTTGATCCTGGGACCCTTTTCCTTTCTATTAAATCTTTTCCCCTTAAGGGTTTGTTTTTATTTTTCCAGTCCAGTGTCTCTCCAGCCCCCCTGGGGATGAAACCCAGGGCCTTGCACACGCTAAGCAGGAGCTCCCCGCAGCATCTGGTTCCATGACATAAAGCATCTCTATGCTGTCAAATCTACGCTCCCATCCCTTACCAGAGCATTCGGGCAACTCCTTGATATTTAAAATGGGTAAACTCAAAACCATCATTAGCAATTCCTTGCCTACCAGATCCACACTATAGGCCAGGAATTAACTTATAGGACACTTCCAACAGCAAGACTGGATGCTGCTAATTAGCTCAAATGACAGAAATAACCCTAACTTTCCCAGGCAAAATGGGGCATGGGATTGGCCTGCATTAGCATAACATTTTCATTCTAACATGTTTAAATTGCAAATCCACCACCCACCCCATAATCATTCTGCTTCCCAGCTCAGCCAAAGGCACCACCCCTACCCATTCCTTTACAATGGAAACCTGGAAATGGCCAACTCCCATCATCCCCAGTACTCCCTTCTCCTCCCTCCCTCCCACGGTCTAACCACTCTACGGCTTTGATCTACACCCTGGGTGGGCCTGCCAACCAGCTTCTTATTCCCACCTCATCCCTCTCCCTCCAGAAGCCACATGAGCCTTCCAGAGCCAAGCTCAGATCCAGCATCTCCCAAGTCAAAGGCTTTTGGGTGAGGGGGCATTGTTGGGTACAACACAGGCCGAGGGCAAGAAACCCGACAGATACAAGAGAATACAAACTGAGCTAGAAACATAGCTCAGTGGTGGGGTGTTTGCCTCCTAGGCAAGGCCTTGGGTTCAATCCTCAGCACTGCCAGGCCGGGGCAGGGCACGGGGATAGAGGAGAAGACTTTATGATTCGTTTATACAAAATTAAAAGCCAGGGAAAAAGGCCAGCAAGATGGCTAAGCAAGTGAAGGAGCTTGCTGCCAAGCCTGAAGTCCTGAGTTTGATCCCTGAAACCCACAAGGTTGAAGAAGAGAGCTGATCCCTGCAAATTGTTCTCCCATCTCACCTCTCCTCGTGCACCGTGGCGCACGCACACACACACACACACACACACACACAGAATCATAAATAAATAGATAAATAAGAAAGTAAGTAAATTGCTAGGTGTGGTGGCTCTCGACTTCAATCCCAGCACTTGGGAGACCGAGGTCAGCAGATCTCTGAGTTTGAGGACAGCTTGGTCTACATAAATGAGTTCCAGGCCAACTAAGGCTCCATATAGTGAGATTTAGTCTCAAAAAACAAAACAAAGCAAAAAAAAAAAAAAAAAATCCAAAAGTCAAAAAAAAAAACAAGCAAACTAAATGTAAAAATTAAAATAAAAAATACACACACACACACACACACACACACACACACACACACACTGGAGAGGTGGCTCAGTGGTTAGCGTGCTGCTCTCACAGAGGACTGGAGTTTTGTTCTCAGCACCCACATCAAGTGGTTCATAACCACCTGTAAATCCATCTCCAGGGCATTTGACACCCTCTTCTGTCCCCTGGGAGCAACTATACTCATGGACACATATCCACACACCTACACATAATTAAAAATAAAATAAAAATCCTTTTTTAAAAAGTCAGGGGGGCCTGGCAGTGGTGGCGCACGCCTTTAATCCCAGCACTCGGGAGGCAGAGGCTGGTGGATCTCAGTGAGTTCGAGGCCAGCCTGGACTACAGAGCAAGTTCCAGGACAGCCAGGGCTACACAGAGAAACTCTCGGGGTGGGGAGTGGGGGTCAGGAGAAAGAGGAAACGATGGCTCAGAAGTCAGGAGCATTGGCTGCTCTTACAGCAACCCAGGTTTGGGTCCCAGTGTTAGGGTTCTGCCGCCATGCCAGCTGCATGGCCACACATGCGCAGTTCAGCAGCTAAGCAAGGGGTCTTACGTCATCAGTGCGCACTGGTGATTACGTGTGCGGCGTGGTCACGCAATCAGCACATGTGTGGCGTAGCTCCATAACCCCACCTGCACATGTTCACGGCAATCCTTAAAAAGCTGGACACATGCGGGGCGGTGGTGGCGCACGCCTTTAATCCCAGCACTCGGGAGGCAGAGCCAGGCGGATCTCTGTGAGTTCGAGGCCAGCTTGGGCTACAAAGTGAGTTTCAGGAAAGGCACAAAGCTACACAGAGAAACCCTGTCTCAAAAAACAAAAACAAAACAACAACAAAAAAAAAGCTGGACACAGATGCCTCCTCTCCTCTCTGTTCTCTCTTTCTCTCTCTCTCTCTCTCTCTCTCTCTCTCTCTCTCTCTCTCTCTGCACATGCTTCTTCCCCAGGCCTGGTTCTTTTGTTGTCGTCGTCCCCACCCCCGCCCCAATAAAGCTCTGATACTAGGTTTTGTCGGTGCCTCATGACCTTTCCGCACGGTAACCAGTGCCGCTTACCATTTTTTAGAAATAACACCCAGTATCCACATTGTGTCTCAGAACCCTGTAACCCCAGTTCCAGATGATTCGATACCCACTTCCGGGCTATAGCCATTGAACACATGTGACGCACAAAGATACATCCAGAGAAAATACTTGTACACACAAAATAAAAGTAAACAGCAAAGCCTGGTGGTGGTGGTGGTGCACACCTTTAATCCCAGCACTCTGGAGGCAGATGCAGGAGGATCTCTGTGAGTTTGAGGCCAGCCTGATCTACAGAGCGAGTTTCAGGACAGCCAGGGCTACACAGAGAAACCCTGTCTCAAAAAGCTTTAAAAAAAAAAAAAAAATGACTAGCAAATGTTTTCTTTAAAGTCTTTGCACGGTCCTAGAGCCCTTCGTGTTCTTCCCCCAGCTCCTGACTCCCTTCCCCTGCTCCCCAGCACCACGCTCAGCTCATCCTGATCTTCTGCGCATGCGCTCAGCCCAGGCCTCTTCTCTTGCTTTTCCTCTTCCCAGCAGCCCTCCAGATCTCTTCTAGAAACTTCTGAGGTGCTCTCCATCACTTCCTTCAGCTTCTGCTCGATGTCACCTGCTGGATAGGCCTTCCCTCCTAGCCCTGCCCGCTCCTTGCTCCACTGTTCAAGTCTCAATTAAGGGCCCTCGTCCTCTGACATTGCCCTCTGACCCTCACCCTCTGACACGCCACATATTCCCCTAGTGTAATATCTGCCCACCCCCGCCACACACACACACACGCACACGCACACACACGCACGCACGCAGAAGCAGTTTAGCAGCATCAGGATCCCACACCAGTCTCTTATCCCACCCTCATTGCCCCCCCCAACCCGGCACATTAGGGCTCCAGAGGGCTACTGCCACATGGACACCCTGCACTCACACAGGAGATTCCAACAGGGAGATGTGCCTGCCCCAGAGGGCAGCCATCACCACCCACATGGACACCAGTTCTGCCTCCAGCTCCTGCTCTCCCACAGGAAGTAGCCAGTCCGGTGCCAAGGTATCCCCAACTACATCCCCCCAACCCTCAGACACTGCCAGCCTCCAGCTGTCAGCCTGCCCCCCGGCTGGCGGGCGCCTGCTCCTGGCAAAGCAGCTGGGGTGTAATTAGAGACCCGTTAGCTCCCTAATTGCCAGTTCTGAGCCGTCCTTGTTACCGGCTGCCTGAGGCGCACACAGAGGGAAAGGCTACGAGCTGAGCCAGGCTGGCATGAAGGTAGACCTAGAGAGGACTGGCATGTGGCCAGAGACCAAACGTGGCACAGAGAGGGCCCAGCGCCATCTGCCCTCTGGGTGCCTCCCAGCCACATCCACTTGCCCAGAACCGCGACGTCAAACCAGCCCGGCCCATTCATTCTTTATTCAGGTGGCATAAAAGTCACTACAAAAACTTTACAAAAGAGTCTTGGGAGCTAAAGAGGCCCCTCCCTGCCTCAGCCCCTGAGCTTCCTGAAGAGGAGGACAAGAGAGAGGAAAGGAGGGGGGTCCTGGCAGTGTTGGTATCTCCAAAGACCAGAGGGGTGACTGGGGTGGTGGGACATGGGTGGGGGCCTGGAGGTCTTCAGCAAGGTCCAACAGAGTCAGAGGAGGTCAACCTTCAGCCATGGAGTACAACACCAAGGACAGTGTCTGAGCTCAGGGTGTCTGGGGACATGTCTAAAGGTGGCCTCCTGCTTCTGCCTACACCTCTAGCCGGAACTGTATCCACGAGTGCCCATCCCACAAAAGGTCACCCTCTGAACTCCTTTGGAAGAAATGAAGATTCCTTTCGCCTGCCTTCTCCCAGATCCCACCCCGCCTCCTATCCCCAGGAGCCTACTGCAAGAGAACGGCTCCCTTCCCTGGAGAATGCCTCCCCAGGTCCCACCCTATCCCACAAAGCTGGTTGGAAAGAGTCACAGGAGTTGAGAGGCTGATCCAGACGGGGACTCAGGATGCTGCTGCCCAGGGCCCCTCCTCACTTGGGGGTGCTAAACTGGGGGTAATCATCATCCAAGGGGGGTGCAAGTTTCAAATCAGGACCAAAGGTCTTGTCTCCGGGAAAGTCAGCTTTTTCATGCCGGAAGACCCGGTTGTCGGGGGAATCTTGCTGTTCCTGGGGCTGGGGCTGTGCACTCGGGTTGGGGTTCCTCACGCTGCCCACAAAGAGGGGCATGCCTAAGGCGTCCTCCATGATGAAGAAGAGGAAGGGTCGGTTCACAGCAAAGGAGGAGACAGACATTCGGTTCATGGCTGTGCTCGTGGCTGCGGCTGCCTCCACGCCCGCCTCACTGAGTTCCATGGTAGACTGATGCTGTACACTAGACACCACCAGACTCTGGTCAGAGATCCCACGCAGGTCTGGGCCCTGGAACAATTCCTGCAGGCCTGCTCAGAGCGACAGATGGTGAGTCAGTGCTGCCCCCAGGCTGCCTGGACCTGTCTGGCACCCTGGCCAAAGAGAACACTTGAACCCACCGATTGATTGGCACCTGTTAAACCTTCAAGTCTCAACCTAGACACCACTTCTAGAAACTTTTTTTTTTTTTCAATCAAAGTCTACACTGGGTACCAGTTTGATATTCTCTGGGGTGAATTGGAGAGACCCACTCGGACATACCACTCACACTAAAGAAAGTACCCGAGTCTGCATGTGTCCACTCACTCCATTAGACTGAGTACTTTGTACACGGTGAGTTCACAACTAAATGCAGAGTAGTTGCAGCATTTAACACAGTGACCCCAGCTTCTCCTCGTCCCCTTTCCAAGCTAGACGATGAACTCTTTTTTTTTGAGACAGGGTTTCCCTGTGTAGTTTTGGTACCTGTCCTGGATCTCCCTCCGTAGCCCAGGCTGGCCTCGATCTCACAGAGATCTGCCTGGCTCTGCCTCCCGAGTGCTGGGTTAAAGGTGTGTGCCACCACTGCCCAGCCCACCCTGAACTCTTTACCCAGGATTCTTTGTAGTGCTCAGGCAGCAGAGTGGTTCATCCCAATCCATGCCAGGACAGAAGGTCTACAGGAGCATATCAATTGCTCCCATCCAGGATGCTGGGCTACCTCTGACTCAGATACACGGCCAGCTGAAGGCCTCTCCTCCCATGCCCTGCCAGACCACCTATCCCCAGCCCGCTTACCTAGCTGGCCGAGGGTGGCTACCAGGTCCAGCTGCTGCTTCAAATGAAGTTTTGGCAGCCGCACCTTGGTGGGCTTCTCCCTCAGTGAGGGATGATACAAAGTGTCCAAGGTCAGGTTGGCCAGTACCTGAGACACGTTCCATTCAAAATGAGTGGGCATCATGACCACAAAGCTCATGTTGTTCTTAAAGGGGAAATGAGCCACCTACAGATAAGAAAGGAGAGAACATGAGGGCCAGACAAAACCTGGGGGCTGGGCCAAAATTGCTTCTGTACTTCTGAGACTTCAAGTTCAGTGTGCCTTCACTTCACCTGCAAAATGGAGTACTCTCACTGGCCCTTTGCAAGGTGCCATGACCAAATGGGATAATGCTTTTAAATCTCTGTGTGTGCATACAAATGTCTGTATGGCTGTGTGTTTGCACATGTGTGTGTGAAGGCCAGAGGTAGGCTGACACAAGTTGTCTCCCTAAATTACTCTCTACCTTTTTTAAAAAAAACATCTTTTTGTTGTTGTTTCTAGGCATACTTTCTCTGTGGAGCCTTGGCTGTCCTGAAATTCACTGTGTAGACCAGGCTGGCCTTGAACTCACAGAGATTCTTCTGCCTCTGCCTCTTGAGTGCTGGGATTAAAGATGTGTGCCATCACACCCCCCACCCAGTTTTTGAACATAGCGTCTCATGAATCCCAAGCTGGCTTTGAAAAACTATTTAGCCAAGGATAACTGAACTTCTGATTCTCTTGCTTCGCTTGCTTACTGAGTGCTGGGATTACAAAGCTATACCATCACGCCCAATTTTCATTTTGGTTTGTTTTTTAGACAGGGTTATATATCTCAGGCTGTCCTCAAACTCACTGTAACTCAGGATGATATTGGATTTCTTTTTAAGATTTATTTTTATTTTATGTGTATAGGTATTTTGCCTGGATGTATGTCTATGTATCATTGGACTTGGAGTGCCCTCAGAGTGCAGAAGAGGGCATCATATCCCCTGGAACTGGAGTTACAGATGTTTGTGGGCTGCCTCATGGGGGCTGGGAATCAAACCCCGGTCCTTTGAAAGAGCAGCAAGTACTCTTAACTGACGACTCATTTCTCCACCTTGAACTTTTGATCCTCCTGCCTCCTTCTCGAAAGTGCTAGGGATGACAGATGTGCCCCACAGAGGTTGAACAGAGGGCTTTGTGCATGCCAGGCAAGTACTCAGCGAGCTACGTGTCCAGCCACTCTGGTGAATCTTCTAGCAGTGTCTTCCCCACAAACCCAGTTCTCCATCTGCTATCAGCTAGCTGTACAAACAAGCAATGGACCTTCCTGTCTTTGCCTCTCAGGTTTCCCTGTGTACGATAGGTGGGGGCCTCTGGCTTTCCAAATGCCCTGGAGAGGAGCCACTGGAAAGGGTAGGAAGGAACCCTGCCTCTCTCGCCTTTCTCCTTCACCCAATGAGTTTGCTGTACATGCCAAGATTTGGAATGCGATTTTTTTCCCTCTTTCAACAGGGTCTGGTTATGTAATCCTGACTATCTTCAAACTCTCAATCTTTTGAGTGCCGGGATTATGGTGTAAGCCACCACACTCGGGTCACAAGACCCTTTTTGAAGAATTACTGCAGTTACAGCCGAATGGAAACCACCAGGCTCAAGACTCTTGAAGCCGTGCCTCCCTGAGGTCCCAGCACAGGCCTGCAGGCAGGTCCTCTGCCAGTGGGAGATGAGTGCCAGGTCTGGCCAGAGCCTGCTGACGAAAGGCCGGAGGAGGATGGGGAGATGGAGCCAGAGGATGAAGGAACAGTGGGTAGGCAGGACTTTGAGGGAGGGAGCAACAGGAAGACGAGAAGCTAAGGGGGGCTGACCAGGCCGTCATTCTCTCACCATGAGCTAGAGAGAAGCCAAGCTGCCCACATGGCTCCTTCCTGCAGAACTGACTGTGCTGTGCCCTGCTTGCCTACTAAAACCAACAACCAAGTTGGTGAGTAGGCGTGGTGGCAAACACCTGGGGTCCCAGCACTCAAGACAGCTAGGGCTGGAGGATCATGAGTTCAAAGCCAGCCTGTGTAAGACTGCCAGACCCTAAGACAAACAAAACTAGCCCATACTGTTATCTCAGCCACAGATGATGGGCGCAAGGGTGAGTATCCCAGCCAAGGAGCCACGGTGAGGCTAGAAGCAAGGGAAGCCTTAGCTGAGACAGCTCGGTGCAGAGCTCCATCCAATCAGATTGTCCGGAGCAGTAAACCCCACCTGGCAGAATCCTCCCTGCCGAGAAGCTCTCGTGGGAACTCTTACCTTCCCTTAGGAGCAGGGCCTGGTCTCCTTGAGAGCCCCTAAGACTCCAATGCAGAGAACAGCATCTCCACATTTGCAAAAGCTCTGTATATTTTCATTGAGCAAATGAACCTGGGTTCAGGCATAATAGACCCTTCCAGAACTGCATACCCCAGAGGCCAGACCACAAAGAAAATGGGGTATTCCCTTCACCCCCGAGGTCCCTGCACAGTCTTTCATCCCCTCCCAACACCAGGCCTAGTTTGCTGGGAAAGCCAGGGTGACCTGTATCTCAGGTTGCTCCAGCAGGAACCAGCGCAGAGGGTACGACTGTGCCTGCATCATGTCCACGGGCACTGTGAACTGCTCGTCCAGGTGGAAGGAGTCTTTCTGGGTGAGGCTTGGGTCAAATTGGGTCCTCCAGAAACCTGCAGCCAGGCAGAGGGCAGGAGCCATGTAACATACGACCCGCCTCCCGCCCATCCCAGCTAGAACCCACTCAAGGAACAAGAAGTGGAAGCCAAAGTTGCTGCTGCTGGTGGCGCGCGCCTTTAATCCCAGCACTAAGGAGGCAGAGGCAGGCGGATCTCTGAGTTCGAGGCCAGCCTGGTCTACAGAGTGAGTTCCAGGACAGCCTGAGCCATTGCACAGAGAAACCCTGTCTTGAAAAACAAACAAATGAAGGTGAAGCCACGCCCCCAGTGCGGACACCCAGTGGAACTTAGGCATCTTCCCTACATCTAGGCTTGCATTTCTCCGTCCCTCTGCAGCCCCAGTTTTCTCTCAAGCCGTCTGTCCTCCGCAGCTTCAGCCAGCCTCTGAGCTTCCGCCTCACACGCCCAGGCAATCAATCCCCTGCTTCACGGCCTAGCAACCTCAGAGCAAAGCTTACGCGGCCCCTCTCAGCCTACAGGGCAGGTGGGGCTGTCAGGGTGAGGGGCTTAAGAAGAACAGTGCACCATGAAAGTGGATGGCATTGAGGAGAAGCAACACGGTGTTATCTGGCAGCTCAGAGAGGAAATCCTCAATCTTCCCCTCCGTGGCCTCCTTCACCCATTGGTTGATGTTCGCCAGGTCTTCCTCCTGGTTTCCAGCCAGTTTCACAGGCTTTGCACCAAAGAGCCGTTCCGACTGCTCCAGGAAATCCTCTTTGATGGGAAACCCTGCACACCGTGAGTCACAAGCTCATCCCAGGGCCGGGGCCTCCACGGCCACCAGTGCTCTGCCTCCCCGAGGCTAAGCCCCCCTCCCTCACCCTTGTTCCCTGGCGACAGAGCAACTCATGGGCAGCTGACCGCCATCACCACCTACCCTTCTGCAGGTATATTCTGGCAGCCAGTCGGATTGTCCCGGGGCTTAGGTTCCGGCAGAGATGGCTCAGCAGATGGGGAAGGCAGGATCCTGTGTTCACGTGCAACGCTCGGTGCAAGCTCTGCAGCGTTTGGTTCCGAGCACCTGACGGGGACCGAGTGGGCTGAGGCCCAGGCCACGGGTTCTTGCTTGCCCCCACGGCCCGCTCCCACACTCTCACATCCCCATGACGAACGTGATCACAGGCCACTGCTGCCCTCCCCTCCCACATCCACTGAGCTATCGGACTCCCAAATTCCGCTTTCATTTCCGCTGCTGACAAGCTGGGCAATGTCACCTCACTCGAGGTGCCTTCCCTCTCTGGACTGCAGTCTCCCACAGTGAGACACTCATGTCCCGGGGAAGATATTGCAGCTGTCAAATTCTTGGGCTAACATAACGAGGGGGATTTGTCAATCACCACATCCTCGGGCCATCCCCGGATTCCTGACTCGCAGAGGGTGGTGTGACAGCTTGGGCACCTGCATGCTACCAAACAGCCATGTGTCGTCCCTGATGGAGGAACCACCCATGGGCCGCCTCTGCAGCACTCAAGTCCTTGCGACTTCCTAGTTCTTCTGCCCCCGTACCTAGTGCCAGGTGAGAGAGTGCCAGGGCCACACTCAGCGGTGACAGGACGAGGTTGGAGCTGGTGGATGTCTGGGCCACCAAGGAGAACAGGTCAGCAGTAAAAGCCATCATGGCCTGAGACAGCCTGCGAGTCTCCTCTGCAGTTGGGGGACTCTTGCAGACTCCCGGGGACCTCTCCAGGGTAGCGTGGCCACCAAGATCCTACAAGGACAGATCAGGGTGAAAGGTCAAGGGGGCAGCTTCAGATTCTGTGTCTCCCTCACACTGCTGGTGCCACAGGGCCGCAAGGCCTTGTCCCAGATCTGAGGGGTGAGGAAGAGTCATCTGGGGTCTTTCCCACCCTATGCCCTCTGAAGCCCTGAACATCAGTCCTGTGACCGCGTCTCCCCTCCCCCATCCCGCCGCTCCTGCTGATTGGCCCTCCTCCCTCTGAACCCACTTACTCTTCCCAGCCCCACCTGATTGTACCTGGTTGCCCAACTTGAGGAGAGCAAGTGGAGGCAGCTTCTGCTGGGCCTGCTCGCTCATTGGCTGTAGAAAGAAGTAGATGGTGCTCCCCAGAGGTCCCCACTTGGCCCAAGACTGAGGTGAGACCCCTGGGCTCTTCCCCCCACACCCCTCACTGTTGTGTACCTGCTGGCCCAGGAGATCCGTGGTGCTCACGGGGGAGAACTGTTGAGAAAAGGGTGAACAAGGCAGGGAGGTCCCTCAGAGCCAGCCCCTCCCTGGACTCAGCATTCTTCCTCTCTACCCTTCTGGCCTCTCCCAAACGCGCCCCTGCCCAGCATCTTCTTCAACCTGACTGACCTCTTCCAACCCAGACCTCAGCCCAGCCTCACCATGGAGCAGGGGCTTTGCAGACAGGACAAGCTGAGCACCAGGAGCCCCCAGAGTCGCGCCATGATCCTGTATCCAGAACAGGAAGGGTTAGTTCCCACCTCACACTCCAACGCCAGGCAGCAGACTGCTACCCACGGGCTCCCTGACCCCATCAGGCTACAGAACTTAGGCCCACACCCAAAACATATTAGCCGTGGTCCCCATCCCGAGAGGTTGGATTGCCATGATTTTTTTCCCTCACTCTTATAGTTTCTCAATTAGTCTTCATTCTTTAGGCCTCACATTGTGGATGAGACCTGGGTTCAAATCTGGACTCTGCTTCTTGCCACAGGACCTGTGGCACTTCCCTTAATGCCTTTGGGCTTTACCTTGTCTTGTAAAATCATGGCAGAAGTCTTTCCTCCTCCCATGCAGAGTTTGAGGACCAAAAATAAGAGCCTTTGTAAACACTTGAGTATGATGCCTGGCCCTCAGTGATCCACAGCTGAGAAGGCTTCCCACCCCAGAGAATCCATCTAACCTGTCGTTCATTTCTTCCAGCCTTTCTCAGGCTGCCCAGGTCCTACCCGAAGGTCCCGAGAGCTCAGCTGGGGTGGCAGAACAGCCAGAAAGCGGCTTTGTTGACCTAGTAGCAGAACCCAATGAATGACTGGCCCAGATACCTTTGGACTTACGGGAACCACAGGCCTCATCCCAGCTCTGCCCCCAAGTCTGCTCCAGGGTGCTTAGGGGAAGCCAGGCTGGCGGAGGGGGTTGTGCAAGCCTTAGTCTAGGGCTTCCAGTAAAGGCTTCCTGTCCTCCAGCCCTCCCCAGGCCTTGTCTCCAGGCCAGCTCTTCTGGAGGCTCCTTCTGTTGTCCCCAGCCCCCACCTTGATGTCCAAGAGCCTTAGCCTGGGTCAATGATTCTTCTTGACAACAACAGGCCTCTAGGTTTGGAGGTCCAGAGGGACTTCTGGAGCTGCCCACACTTCTGCTCCCCGCCACCCCAGGCAGCTGTGAAACTTCAGGTTCCCTGAATAAGTTCAGCCAGACCCCTTGCTGAGAGGGCAGCTCCCCACCTCCTCTGCTTCCCCGAGCAGGCGCAGGCGGCACCCCTCCATCCTACCTCGTCAGGCTGCTTTTGCTACAGCACACGGTGTTCTCCTGGACCCACTTGCTCCCCACGCTCTGCCTGCTGCGGCCAGCCGGGCCCAGCTCTCTCTCCTCCCACAGGACCTTTGCTCTCAGCCAACCCCCGTTCAGCTTGCTTTCTCGGCTGGTAAATATTGACCCGAAACGTCCCGTTAAACATTGATTTGGGGGCCAGAAGCCCCTTTCCCATCAGGACTGCTGATCCTAAGACAGTCACCCAGAACCCTGCCCGAGCCTGGAGAAGGGAGGCACAGGAGCAGACAGTTGAAGAGGCTGGGGCTGTCTAGGCAAGAGGGTAGATCCAGGATGCTCAGGGGCCTGGTAAGCCTTCTAATGACCCCTCAGCATGGGGATGATCCACGGCCAGTTAGGCTCGGGGAGGCTGTGTGATTTGACTAAGGGCACAGAACTGGGACCAGAGTCACAATCAGATTCCTGTCCCCAAATTCCTGTCTTCCCACCACCGTCATCACAGCTGCCTCAGGGAAGGGGAGGCCACAGGAGCCTGGAGCAAGCCCAGGATTCTGGTTGGCTACCTTTGGCCTAGGCCCCAAGACGGAGTGGAGAGATGAGACTCGGCAGAGGCAGGCCCTGCCAGGGTTCACCTCTTCAACAGCAACATTCACTTTCCCTGCTTTCCCCAAGGATGAGGGATCTGGAAACTTGCCCGAGGCCACCCAGACCAGCTGCCCCACATCCAAGGCAACCAGAGGACAATGGCTCCTTCTCTACCCTCTTGCTCTGCTCTCCACAGCCCTGGAAACGACCAGGTCTTGGCTTTCCTGGCCCTACCGCCATCAGGATAAAGTGTTAGGCATGGTGGTGCAGGCCTATAGACAGTATCAGCACTTAGAGGGGAAAGGTAAGAGGATTGGGAAGACAAGGTCAACCTCAGCTACACACCAAGTTCAAGGCCAGTAGTTTGAGCTACAAAGAACTTGTATTTACTTACTTACTTACTTATTTATTTATTTTTTATTTTATTTTATTTTATTTTTTTGGTTTTTCGAGACAGGGTTTCTCTGTGTAGCTTTGCGCCTTTCCTGGAACTCACTCTGTAGCCCAGGCTGGCCTTGAACTCACAGAGATCCTCCTGCCTCTGCCTCCCAAGTGTGGGATTAAAGGCGTGCGCCACCACTGCCCGGCAGAACTTGTATTAAAAAAAAAAAAAAAAAAACCTGGGCATAGGGACTAGAGAGGTGGCTCTGTGGTTAAGAGTCCTGACTGCTCTCGCAGTGGATCCAGGTTCAGTTCTTAGGATCCACACTGATCACAACCATCCATTAACTCCAGTTCTAGGGAATCTGGTACCCTCTTCTGACCTCCACAGGGTCCAGACACACATATGATGCACATACATACATGTGGGCAGAACACTCATGCACATTAAAAATAAAGTCTTTAAAAGTTAAACATTGGGCCTGGTGGTTCATGCCTATAATCCCAGGACTTTGCTTCGGGCAGGAGGGTCATCCCAAGATTAAAATCAGTCTGAGCTACATGAGACCATCTCAAAAAATCAAAGATAAGCCATAAGCCAGACATGGTGACACACACCGGTAACCCCAGCTCCTTGGAAGGCTGAGGCGGAACTGCTTGAACCCAGCCTGGGTAAAACAACACACAACACAGCCTCACTCAGCCCCATGGCTCTTCCAAAGAATTTATTGATCCTATTTACATGGATTGCAGACAGTGAGGAGGCAGCTGGGGGCATACCTCAGACCTCTTCTCTGCTCCACATGGGGACTCAAGAGATGCCAGGATCTTCATCCCCTGGGAGGGACCTGAGATGCAGAGATGATTCCTGTTGCCCCTTCTCCCCAGGGGTGCTGGCCCCAAGGGCTGCCTCCCTGGCTCAAGGCACAAACACTGTGGTTTAGGGTACCAAGGCAAGGCATGGATTCATTCCTGGACCAGCTGGGGCCAGAACCACCTCTTCCCTGGCCCCACTCCCCCTTCTCCCCCCTTTTCTGGTCCCATACTGGGAAGACCTGGCCGAGTGAATACTGAAACCCCACACCAAGCCCTTAAACTCCTAGGTCACGGCCAGCCCTCCTTAGGCTAGAGTCCAGGTACCATCAGTACCCCGGATAGGAGCAGTTTCCTATCCTCGGGAGATAGGGCTAGGGAGAGCTTGGCTAGAAGAAGCTGGCTAATCTCCCTTCGTGTCCTGGAGCTTCCCCGTCCCCATGTGAATCAGAAGGCAGAGTTGGGGAGCAATGGGGATCATAATGCTTTTCCCTGTTCCTCTTCTTGCTGGTTAGGAACAGCATCTCCCAAGTTTCATGAATGACGCCACTTCATGGCCTTGGAGATTCAGGAGCTGCATGATTCCAGATGGCAGGCCATGTGGGTACCCAGAGCCTAGGGCTTGCTTAGGGGGAGCTGAGAGCTCAAGAATGAGCAGCTGGACCTGAGGGGGGCCATCTCACCCCTGCCCTCAGCCAGCTCCTGCCTGGACCTAGGCCAGGAGGCGGATGATGCCATTGTCCGAGCCCAGCAGGAGGTGGCGTTTCGTGGGCAGCAAGGCCAGGCTAGTGAGTGTGCCACGGAAATTCTCGGAACTGAGCTTGGTGGTGGCCTGAGAGGGTGGGTCAAGCAGGGAACAGATGCCAATCTTGTTGGCTACAGTGCCAGTGACCACCTCGCTGCCGTACAGGTCGAAGGTGTGGATGGGGTCGGACGCTGACTTGTAGTGGTGAGTTGGCTTCTGCTCCAGCTCCTTCCAGACAGTCAGGGAGTGGTCGGAAGAGGAGCTGACCAGCGTGCTGCCCTCGATGGCCTGTAGAGAGTGGGAGCAGACAGACAGTTTCAGTAGGGGCCTGGGGATATCCTGTCTACATATCAAACTCCACGACCATTCCAGAATGCCCTGAATGTCAGCACTCAGAGGGCAGATCTCTGTGAATTCAGATCAGCCTGGTCTACACAGTGATTTCCCTAGGTCAGCCAGGGTCTGGGAGATATACAGTGAGATCTTGTCTTCAAAAGAAAAATTAGCATGGCGGTGGTGGCGCACACCTTTAATCCCAGCACTCAGGAGGCAGAGGCAGGCGGATCTCTGTGAGTTCGAGGCCAGCCTGGACTACAGAGTGAGTTCCAGGAAAGGCGCAAAGCTACACAGAGAAACCCTGTCTCGAAAAGCCAAAAAAAAAAAAAAAAAGAAAAAGAAAGAAAAATTAGATATGTTATTAACATAATCATCATTGGCTGGGCAAGATGATTGCCATGAATCGCACAAGCCCATAAGTCCAGCACTGAGAATAAATTTGAAGCCAGCCTGGTCTACATAGCAAGCTCCAGGCCACCAGGGGGTTCAGGGTCAGACTTTATCTTAAAGCACAAATAAAACAAATCAACCAAAAAAAGGGAAAAACAAAAAAATTTTAATCATTACTCTCATTTAAGAACTGACTCTACTCCAAGATAGCCAGGACTATATAGAGAAACCCTGTTTAAAAAAAAAAAAAAAAAAAAAAAGACGGAGTTGGGGATTTAGCTCAGTGGTAGATGGTTCTCAGCTGGGGGGTGGGGTTGGGGGAGTATACAGGGCTGGAAAGATAACTTAGAAGTTGAAAGTACTTCCTAACTCTTGCAAATGACCTGGGTTCAACTCCCAGCGCCCACATGGTGGCTCCCAACCATCTGTAACTCCAGTTCCACAGGATCTGACACTCGTCTGACTTCTGCTAGTTAGCACTGGATGAAGGTAGTGTTCACTTACACGCAAGCATGCAAAACACTCCTATAAACCAAGTGATGGTGGTGCACACCTTTAATCCCAGCACTCTGGAGGCAGAGGCAGGCAGATCTCCAAGAGTTTGAGGCCAGCCTGGTCTACAGAGCAAGATCCATGACAGCCATAGCTACACAAGAAACTCTATCTCAAAAAAACTAAAAACAGAGCTGGAGAGATGGCTCAGAGGTTAAGAACACTGACTGTTCTTCCAGAGGTCCTGAGTTCAATTCCCAGCAACCACTTGGTGGCTCACAACCATCTGTAGTGAGATCTGGTGCCCTCTTCAGGCGTGCAGTCATACATGCTATATGCATAATAAATAAATAAATAAAACTTGAAAAAAAAAGACAAAAAAACAACTAAGCAACTAAACAAACAAACAAAAACCCCACTTCTATATATAAAATAGCTGAGTGTGGTGGGGCAAAACTTTAATATCAGAACTCAGGAGGCAGAAGCAGGGGGATCTCTGTGAGTTTGAAGCCAGCCTAGTCTACATAGTGAATTCTCGGACAGCCAGGGCTATATAGGGAGACTGCTTAACAAACAAACAAACAAACCAAACAAATAAATAAATGTAAATCTTTTAAAAAATAAAGAAAAAAAATTCCAACAATTCTGTGCAGGCATTGTGCTACACACACACACCTGCATTACCGTATCTACTTAACAACCTGTGAGGTACATGCTGCCACTCTCCTCTTTTTACATTTATTTGTGTGTATGTGTGCTTGTGTGTGCGTATGTGTGCTTGTGTGTGTGTGTGTGCGTGCTTGTGTGTGTGTGTGCAATGCACAATCATGCATGTATGCCATATGAAGGCAGGTACCCACAGAGGCCATAAGGGTGTTGAATTCCCTAGAGCTGGAGTCACAGGCAGTTCAGAGCTGCCCAATGCTTGTGCTGAGAACAAGACTCGGATCTTCTGAAAGAGCACCTGGAGCCATCCTCATTTCACATGGGAAAACACTGACGTCCAGAGAAGCCTCAAAGAGACCTGGAATTGACACAGGATGACCCCAGAGCCATCCTGACACTTTCTTAGAATGTCCCCGGGGCTCTGGATGGAGCTGAGGGCAGCCTACATTCCCCAGGAACATGACCTTAGCCTCCATCCATGCTGGGGAGGAGAGTTCCAGGGGCTGGGAGAAATCCCCCCACAAGCAGCCCCAGAACTTCCTGAGCATTCCCTGAGGCCTGTGACTGAATATAGAAGGCGGGAACATGATGCCCACACCTGGGCCTGCTCCTGCCCCCATCAGGACAGCCCAGCAGGGGGCATGGACTCTGCTCAGTGGTCTCCAGGCAGTAAACAGCCTCCAGGCTGAGCTTTATTTAACCTGAACTGGGTCACGGACAGGGCGCGACCCCTGATCCTCCAAGCAAGGCAAATATGGACAAGGGTTACTCATTAGAACATCTCTGTGGAGCAGCAGGGTCAGGGCTAGCCCTGGTTCCTGGCCCTAGCCTGCCTCCTATGCAAGCTGGCTCCTGAGCTGGCCTGCGAGGGCCACCTTCCCTACCCATCGGATGTCCCTGAGTAGGTATAAGGGGTATCAGCATAAGCCTGTCCTCGCTCGGGCCAGGCTCTAAGCAGAAGTGAAGGGAGGGACCTAAGGCAGGCAGTCACCTTGATCTGTAGAATGTCCCCCTCGTGGGCTGGCCAGCCTCGTAGAACCAGGCCCGTGCGGGTGTCCAGCAGCACCATGAAGCCCGAGGAGAAGCCAGCCACAACGCTCCGGCCACTGGGGCTGACTGCCAGGGCGCGAACAAGCCCAGGGTTCAGCCCTCCGCCCAGTCGAAACTCATGCTGCAGACAGAGGTAGACTGTGCTCGAATGCCAGTCATCACCACCCCCCACCCTACTGCAGCCCACCCCACTGGAGCCCATAAAGCCGGGAGGCCTGACCCTCCCCCGCCACCCATGGAAGGGAAGTCCCCAGACTCCAGTCCATCCCAGAGCCCCCCCCCCCCCCCCCCCCCCAGGGCTGCCACTGCCGTGTTCCTGCTGGAGTCCTCTTGGAGTTTCTTCCCCGACAGGCTCCTAGAGACCCCCAGCTAGAGCACAGGGAACTGCACACCTCCTGACCTGCAAGCCAGGCTTCCTGCAGTCCACAAAGCGCAAGGTGGAGTCCGAGCTGGCCATGGTGATGCTGGTGTGGGGGGCAGGCATGGCGGCCACAGCCGTCAGGGGCACCCGGCTATCCGAAGGTTCCACGGCACGAAGGGTCTTCCCTGGAAAAGGGCACAGTACATTTGGGGACCCAGTGACTACCAAAGAGCCCTGGTTACTTCAAGCCCCTGACTGACCCCACGCCTGCATCCCTTTCCCCAGGGACCCACAGAAAATGCAAACGATTCCAGGACACTCTCATATGCATTCACTGGCTTCCATAGCCAAGCCAGGGTCCCACCCCCAAAGCAATCTCCTCTTCATACAGCATGCTCTCAACAGCTAGCACTGATGCTCCTCTATTCCCTCCGCCTCCTTTCACATTCCTCTTTACAGTGATGGGGGTGAGGCTGCGCCAGCCCTACTACGCGCATCCTCTCCTAACCAAAGTGTTTGGATCCCCACAGGTGGAGAGCAGATGCTTCCAGCAGCAGAGCAGCTGGAGGGTAAGTTAGGGGAGCGGATTCGAACTCAGGTCCCACAGTCTCTAATCCCTAACTGTGCTCCCACCTCACTCAATCTTCCCCCTCAAATTACGCCCTTATACACTTCCCACGAGGGTCCCATTCCCAGCGGCCTGGCTAAGGCACAGTAAAGCAACCACAGAACAGGCCTCACGTGGGCCCGCTCACCTGTGAAGGGGTCCCAGACGTGCACGGTCCCATCACAGCTCACCACATGCTGTGGGGCCTCAAGCTGGCCCACGTAGAAGACACTCTTGCGGTGCTGGGCGTAGGTGAGGCGGGGGGCTGTCTCACTGGTCCCATCCCCATAGTTGTACAGTGGCCAGAGGCGCACGGTCCGGTCCTTGCTGCCACTCAGAAAGAAGTCCTCGCTGCTCAGGGCAGCCACACATTTGACAGCCCCCGTGTGGCCTAGAAAGCTCTGCAGGCGGATCTGGTGAAAGTGGAAGTGGGCGTCCTGCTGGTTCACACCAATCTCGTATTGCCAGTACGCCAGCCAGTTCCCGCTCAGCCCGTGGGCGCTCCGGGGCAGCTCCCGCTTCAGGGCGTTATCCTCGCTCCTGGTGCCGAGGCCCCCACCACTCACTCCAGAGATGGGGCCCAGGGGCCCAGGACTCTCAGGTTGAGAGTCAGGGATCTGGATGCGATTTCCAACCAGGACACTCCCAAAGGTCCCTGAGTGACCATCGTCCTGGAGACAGCTCCCACTCTGAGGGTCCCATTCAGGGCCGGCACTAGGCACACTGGGCTCCATGCTGGCTGGATTTCGAGCACTCGGGCTGATGCTTTCCAGATACAATCCTGCCAGCTCCCCGACCAACTCATGGTTGGGGATGATCTTCCGGATGATGTCACCTACGTGGGAGTGGGAAAGGTCCCAAGATCAGGGAAGATGACAGGCAGCTGCTACCACCTAAGGGAGCAGGGCTTAAGTTACTGACTAGGCTGCTCTGGGCAATTATGTCCCTGTCTTTGAGCCTCAGTTTCCTCCCCCCGAAAAAGTTTCCTTTATCGATACACAGACATAGGCGCTGTCTCTATAGAGACAGACACGTATGCCAGGCACCATACTGGCAACAAACACAGAATGACTAAGACAGATGTGTCCTGCCTCTTGGAGCTTAGGATTCTGTGGGAACAATAGCATACACAACGGCAAGGCGCATCCTATTCAGAGTGAAACCCAGTACAGCACCCATCCCATAAGGAAGGCCACAAAAATGGCAGGCTGTCCATTCCTTTGCAGATAGCTTCTGGAGACCATCGTATTCCCCAAGTCCCCAGATTTGTATGGCCCAGCATGGCAGTGCACACCTTTAACCCCAGCACTCGGGAGGCAGAGGCAGGTGGTTCTCTGTGAGTTTGAGGCCAGCCTGGTCTACAGAGTGAGTTCCAGGACAGCCAGAGCTACACAGAGAAACCTTGTCTCAAAAAACCAAAAAAATAAAAAAAATAAAATGAAAATGAAAAATAAAAAAAACAGTAACAACAAAAAAGCAGGCTGAACCAAGCCATGAGGAACAAGGAGCAAGTCAGTGTTCTTCCACAGCTCCTGCTTCAGCTCCTTCCTCGAGTCCCTGCCCTGACTTCCCCCAGTGACAGCATGTGACCCTGAGAGCTGTAAGAGGAAATAAACCCTCTCCTCCCCAAGTTGCTTTTGATTGTCATGTTCTATCATGATGTTCAACAGAAACGCTAACTAGGCTGGGTGGTGGTGGTGGTGGTGGTGGCGGCGGCGGCGGCGGCAGCAGCGGTGGCGGCGCATGCCTTTAATCCCAGTACTCAGGAGGCAGAGCCAGGCGGATCTCTGTGAGTTCAAGGCCAGCCAGAGTGAGTTACAGGACAGCCAGGGCTACACACAGAGAAACCCTGCCTCGAACAATCAAAAAAAAACAAACAAATAACCTAACTAAGATCATCACCATGGAAACTGGGGTCTGAGACCCAATCAGTTTGATCTGATTCTGAAAGCACTGTGCTTAAAATCTACTGTGAGCTGGTGTGTGTGTGTGTGTGTGTGTGTGCGTGCGCGCGCGCGCGAGCATGCCTGTAATCCCAGCACACAGGAGGCAGATGCAGAGGCAGGGGGATGGAAAATATGAGGCTATACAGTAAGAGTCCATCTTTAAAAAATAAAAACAAGAGCTAGAGATGACTCATCAGGCAGAGAGAGGGCCCTGCCGCCGAGACTCAGCACCTGAGTTCAATCCACAGAACCACAGTGGAAGGAGAAAACCAACTCCTAACGTTTTTCTCTCACTTCCACACATGCCAGGGCATGCGTGCACCCACACTCACACACATCATATACACACACACAAAATCAAGAACCATGAGTGTTGGCACATGCCTATAATGTCAGCAGTGGACAGGTAAGAGCAGAAGAATCCAGAGTTAAGGGTCAGCCTGGGATAAATGAAACACTGTGTCCAAAACGAAAAAAGAAAAAAGAACCCACTGCTGACTCTGGAAGTGAAAGCATCAGGGCCCGCCCCAGGGAAGCGATGTAGTCACCAACGCTGTGCAAAGGAACGTGACGGGCAATACCCAACAGGCAGGAGAAGGGCACGTAGATCGTGTACGCCATTTCCAGGGTGAACACCTTCTGCAGCTCTTCCAGCAGGGTGGGGTCCACTGGCCGTCGATGCCCATCAGAGAAGGTAGCCTCTGGCAGCTGGCCCTCATTACAGCCCTTAGGATCCAGCTGCAGCTCCTGCAGGCGGGAAGCCCGGGGAGTCAGCGAGTCCACAGCCCTGGCCTGGCCTGCCCGGCCCAGACACCCTGCCTACCTGCTGCCGCAGCTCATGCACGTGGGAGAAGACTTGGAAGAAGGTGGCCACAGGCTCGCTCAGGTGCTGCTGCACCATCTCCTGCCCGATGCGCAGGCAGATGAGGGCGATGAGACTAACGGTCTTCACGCACAGGACAGTCCGGGCCTGGGCCCCACTTGGGAACCTAGAAACAGAGCTCGTGAGTTCCAAGCCCTTCCCTGAAGGACTTGACCAGTCCACCAAGAATTTCAAATAAAAGGAGCTGTGAGGCTGACCAGTTCACACCAGATAAGGAAATGGGGGCACAGGAAAACAGTGTGGCTTCCCGGGGTTAGAGTCAGGATAGAACATGGAACTTTCTTTTTTTTTAAAATGTATATGGGTGTTTTTCCTGTATGTGTCTGTTCCGATGCATGCGGTGCCCACTGAGACCAGACGAGGGCATCAGATCCCTGGAACTGGAGTTACAGATGGTTGTGAGCCACCACGTGGGTGCTGGGAATCTAACCTGGGTCCCCTGGAAGAGCAGCCAGTGCTCTTAACCCTGAGCCATTTCTCCTGCTCCTATTTTTGTTTTTCTAAGGTGCTGGAGTGCAAATGTAGCATCTCCTGCCGGCTGGGAAAGAGTCCTTTCACCAAGCCCCACCCGCAACCCAGAGCCAGGACGCTTTCCTTTTCTTTTTTTCTTTTTTTTTTTTTTGGTTTTTCAAGACAAGGTTTCTCTGTGTAGCTTTGGAGCCTGTCCTGGAACTCACTTTGTAGCCCAGGCTGGCCTCGAACTCACAGAGATCCGCCTGGCTTTGCCTCCTGAGTGCTGGGATTAATGGCATGTGCTGCCACCACCGGGCTCTTTTTTTTTTTTTTTTTTTTTTTTTTAAAGACAGAGTCTCACTATGTAGCCTTAGCTAGCCTGGAGCTCTCGCTATGTAGACCAGGCTGGCCTCAAACTCACAGAAATTTCCCTTCCTCTGGGTGCTGGAATTGATGGCCTGTGCCACCACACACAGGATTGGAACCACAACTCTTAACACCAAGATCACTATTATGTCCTTTCCCCTGAGCTTCCCAGCTCCTCCTGGGGACCCCTCGGCCAGGTGGCTCTCCCGTGGAGCAGGGGCCTACCCTGTGACAAGAGAGGTGAGGAAGCTGAGCACAGGCAGCAAGACCTCATGGCTGATGCGGGGCAGAATGTCCATGAGGGTGGTGTCGGAGAGGTACACGATGATCTTCTGGGTCAGCGTCACCGCCGCCAGCAGCCCTGCCTCCTTGCGGCTGTTCAGTCGGCTGGGGCTTGAGCTGTTCCCTGGGGCCACCTGGGAATAAATAAAAAAATAAATAAATGAGGGCCAGGCCATCCCACAGACCTCCTGGAACCCCAGAGGTTGGGGGTCAGTCCTTGGGCCCTGAGCCTCCCCCACCCCAGGCCTGCTGAACCAGCAACTGACCAGGTAGCTGATGTAGGGCAGGTACTGGTAGGTGAGAACAGGCTCTCCATACAGGTGGGCAATGTGGAGGAGACAGCTGAGCACGGGCCCCGACACGATGTCCCCGAGCACTGGCCTCTTCTGGTAGATGTTGCCTGCACTCAGAGGGGGGCTCTCCTCACTGCTGACAGTGAACTGCTGCCGGGTGGGGCCTGCCAAGGAAGGGCTTTGAGAAGCTGGTGGAGGGCAGGAGGGAAGTCGGCCTTCTCAGATTGTGGGATCGTCCCCTCTCCCAACCCAAGAAAAGCAGCAGCTTACAGGACCTGCCCCGGAAGCGATGTGAAGTTAGGGGAAGGAATCCCCTGGAGAGGGCTAAGGATGGGCAGAAGCCTGGGAGGAAATCTGGTCTCCGGCACTAGCCACAGGCCTTACCCACATAACAAGACGTCAGCAGGCGCAGCAGGTTCCGGGCCACATGGCGAGAGGCCACTGTGGGGCCGAGCTTGGCGGAGAGCCAGCGGACCATCTTGCAGGCCGTATCTGCAGGGCAGGAGCACACTCTGAGCGAGATAACTCGCTCAACACCCTTCCCACCCCACCGGCTACAGCACACCCTGCCCAGCCAACTCGGGCAGGAGCTCTGTTAGGGAGCCTGACCACACTGGGCCCATCCACTGAGCCATGGTAAAGGCTGACCTATGGGAAAATGGCTTGTCAGGAGAGACCTGCAGGAAGGTCGCCCTTACGGCAATGTTCCCAAGTCCCTGAATATAGGCTTGCCCCTGGGTGCCACTCCTCTGGCCTCTCCTCAGTAAACCTTCCTGGCCTGTCACTGCCTCTGATGGAACTCAGAGAGCCTCAAGGTCTTGCACACAGGCTATTCCCTCTGTCTGGAATACTCTTCCCGTTTCACACCTAGTATTGCCAGTTCCCATTCAATTTTACACCTCAACCATTGCCTGCTTTTACTTCTTAATTACTTTTCTGGTGCTAGAGATAAGCACCCAGGGCCTCACGCATACTAGGCAAGCGCTCCACCACTAAGCTCCACCCCTAAGCCAACGTGTCTCTTCTAAAGATGCCTTCCCTGACGTCTGAAAGCTAAATCTAAGCCCCCCTCTCCACTCACACATTACACTGTATCACAGGCCATTTGACCTCGGGTGTAAGCTCCGTCTGTGATACCATGGGATGGGGCGGACCCATGCGCGGCACAGGAAACACTAAAATGGGGAGTGGCTGACCCACATCTCCCAGGCCCCAAGGACTCACCAAGGAGGATCTTCTGCTCTTTGCCTTCCGTCTGCTCTGTCAAGGGCTCCTCTTCCTCTTCTCTGTCTCTCCCGTCATCAGGAGCCACGACGGTCTCCATGGACAGCATTGTGTCAGACAGGGCGAGCTCAGATGTCCCCGTGACTTCATCCGTCTCCTCCTCCTCCTCCAAGATCACACAGCCTTCCTCCTCCTCCTCCTCCTCTTCGGAGCCCTCACTTTGCTTCAAGTCCTGGCTGCTGTCACCCGACTTGAGGCTGTTCTTGTCCACAGGGGCGCCCCCGTCCTCCCCACCCCGCTCCTCGCCCTGTGAGGCCTCACTGGTACTGCTCTTGTCACTCAGCTGGCCCAGGCTCATGGCCTCCGCCTCCTGGGGCTGCGGAGATTCGGCCACATAAAGTCCAGACTGGAAATCCTCTGTGTCCGGCAGGTCGGCTTGGTCGTGGAAGCTGACGCCTGACCTGTAATCTGGGAGTCCCAGGCCTGAGGAAGCAGCAGGCTCCCCATCCATCTGAATCTCCTCCCCGAAGGCACAGGAGCCAGGCCTGGACCCTGGGAGCTCGCTTTCCTCATCCTCAGTGGTTCCAACCAGGCCTTTGCTCTCCTCCTGGGAGGCCTCCACCCCAGCTAGTACCTGAAGGACGTGGGGCAGCAGGTGGATGAGGAAGGCTTGCAAGCCCAACCTCACCACCAACTGGGCCACAAAACAGTCGGTGTACAGGTAGAAGCGGCCATGCAGCCGGCAAGGGCTCTCGTAGGCACCGATGAGGGGCTTCAGGAGGTACTTATTGGCATTCTTGGGGCCCAGGGCCTTGGCGACAGGTTCAAACAGGTACCAGGCTGTATACACAGCCGTGTGCTCCTCGGACATGAGGGACAGCACGAAAGGCAGCAAGATCTCCAGGCCCTCAGGAGTGATGTCAGTCAGTACTGCCCCCAGTTGCTGCCACAGAGCAAACACCAGCTCCCGTCCCTGGGCCTCATCCTCCACACGCCTCGCCTGATACAACAGAATGAACCTGTGCAGTGCTGGGAAGTACGGAGGAAAGGGGACCACGGAGCTGAAGGGGCTGAGGAGCTGGGCTGGGCTGGGGGGGGGCAACCCCTGGGAAACAGGCCTGTACTCAAACAGTGGGTCCAGCTTGCCCTTCTTCACCACCCCGGGACTTCTGGGTCCACTCAGCTGCAGAAGTGTGTCCAGCACCGGCTGCAGAGACACGGGGATGTCCTTGGAGTGGCGTGTGCAGAGAGCCCGAACAGCCTCAAAGCGTACCCACAGAGGCGCATCAGGCTGCAACGTCCGGACCCTGGTGGCAAACACCATCTCTGCCAAGAGCACACCCAGCACCTGCATGTCTCGCTGGAAGAGGTTCTGCAGGCGTACGGGTGGCTGGACCTGAGGCTGTTGGGGTACCTCCAGCTGGCTCCCCAGGCCTTTAGCCAGGAAGTTCCCCATTTTCTCCAGCTCCTCCAAGGCCTGGATGGGACTAAAGCCTTCAGGAAGAACAATCTTCCCCTCTTCACCCTCCCCAGGGTCCAACCCAGCAGCTCTGCTTCTGCGGCCTGGTCGAGAGCCTGAGGTGGCTGAGAAAGACAACAGGCCAGGTGAGGCTTGGCTGGAGGAAGAGCCCAACTGGTCACCTGCCTTCCCGGGGAGGGAGATAGAATCCAGAGCTTCCGTAGCCTGTTCTAAGTCATCTTCCCCTGTCATGGGCCTGTCTCTAGTCCAGCCTGTCTCACAAGGAGCGGCCTCTACAACAAGCCTGCCCACCCCATTGATAAGTTGTCCTGGAATGTCTTCCTGGCCTGTGGCCTCCTGAATGGGCTGGACCAGGAGCCGGGGGATGAGTGGAGGCTCAGGCGTCAGGGTAGGAGCCCCCGCCAGGCGCTGGGGATGTGGCTGATCAAAGAGCTGTACTACGCCATAGCTGGTCAGGTGGGTGTGGGCATCCACCAGGTGCAGACACACGTTCTTCTCCTTCACAGCCTCTTTGCCCTGGAGTTTGTAGCCGAAGGTCAGGTCAATCCAATGATGCAGGTCTTGGGATACCTCCCAGCTTTCCAGCAGGGCTCTATGGGCAGCCACAAACTCCTGGCTAGAACTGCACCAGGCTGGCACATCCAGGTCAGGCATGTCAGGGTGGATGGAGCAAAAGATAGAGGGGTCCGTGTAGAATTCAGGGATGCACTCATCAGGTGTCCAGGTCTGCATCCGCTCCATGGAGGCAGGATACTCATGGGGCTCCCACTGTGCTCGGACATGTCCGCAGAGTACGGAGCGGGGTGTGCGCCGAGCCTTGTAGACGTAGTACGTGATGTCAGAGAGGACGTCAGAGATGTGGTGAGGAACGTGAGGTGGCTCCCCACCCCCGCACCCCCTGCTACAAACGCCTGCCGGGTCATCTCATAGGTGAAGTCCAACTGCTTATCTCCCTTGTTGAGTCGGAACTTGGATTTACGCAGGTCTCGGAAGCGCCCATAGGGCATGGTGAAGTCCACCACCCAGGGCAGCACTGGGTGATAGTTGGGATCCCCCTGGCGTCGGCCTGCCAACCGATTCAGCTGCATGAGGTAGTGGAAGTTGCTGATGCGGCCATGGACCCAGTCTAGAACAAGGCCCTTGAGTTCCTTCTGGCAGGCGGAACACGCAGGTCTCCCCGCCTCCGCTTTTTCAGATTTCACACCCGTCCCATTTTTCTCTACAGAGACCTCCTGGTTCTCATGCTCAGAAGGCATCTCATAAGCACTCAGGTCCAGCCGGAGCTCACTGCAAAGCTTCTCATCCACAGCAATGTGGTGCAAAGACAGGGCCCCGCAGGCCAGCCCTTGGCGGTGACAGGCATCCATGGCTCTGAGGACACGGAAGAGAATGAAAAGCACCTTGGCTTGGCTGTTGGTCAGCTTGGCAGGGCTGAAGGTAACTACATCGTGCAGGGAGAACTGAACATAAGGGTGTACCACATACAGCATCTCTGGCGACTCCAGCAGGGCCTCGGCTCGCAAAAGGCTGGGGCAGGCAGGGCTGCCCCGAGACGGGCAGGGCCCGTCTCTGACATTTGATGAACACTGGATGGACTCACCCACTGACAGGAAGGTGCATCCGTAGACCCTCTGTAGAGCCTCTCTTATAGAGTCCAGAGCGGGTACAGAAGAGGGGGCAGTGGTATGGCTATAGGGCTGCCCGTAAGTGTGGTATGCATGGCGCCACAGGTTCCGGTAATTCTGGGCAGCCACCTCCTGCATGAAACGAGTGAGAGTCTCAGGGCTACAGGACCCCTCCTCAAAGGGCAGGACTCCGCCCAGCGGGTAGGACAGTCTCCGTTTCCGCAGCCCGTGCACCTCCACTCGCGTCCAGCCCGCGGGCAGCCTCTGTACCGAGCGTTGCAGTAGAGTCCTGACTTCCGCTTCCCCCAAGCCCTCGGCCCGGGGGCAGGGTCCCAGCCGGCGCTCGCGGAGACTAGCCAGCCAACGCGCGGGCACTAGGGCCACCACGTGGGTGCCCCCCGGCGCCGGGGCCAGCTGCCGGGCATCGATATTCAGGTCTCGCTCCACGCTCCGGAGCAGCTCCTCCATGTCAGGTCTCGAGGATGGAGACCAGCCCTCAGATCCTGCTGTAAGAACCACTTTCCGCCCTCTGCTTCCCTGGGCCATCTGGTCCTGGCCCCCTGAGGGCAGCGCGAGGCTGAGCCTGGCCCCGGCCCTCCTCGCAGTGGCTTCCGGGGTGCCAGGCCGGGAAGATTGGGAGAGGCGAGGAGCGAGGGCTGGCGTGCAGGTGACGGGGCGAAGCAGCGACAAAGGAGAGGAGGCCTGAGGATTCTCTTACCCCTCTGCAGGGTCCTGCGCTCCCCGGGGCGCAGCGGGGCGGGGAGCGCGGAGCACCAGAGCTGAGCGCCACCGTGACGGGTCAGCTGATCCGGGTCATGTGATCTCCCAGACACGGAAACAACCGCACGTGTCTCTAAAGGGCCCGGGGAGACCCCGCCTCCGGCTTCTGCCTCGGGCTTCTGCCCCCACCCTTGCGAACGAATCAAGACATCATATCTTCTGCTGCTCCTTTGGGGCTTCGTCCCAGCCTCGCTTGGTTATGGAACCACCCTGGCAATCCACCCGCTCTCAGGTGCAGAGGAAGACCATCCTGAACAGGGCACCGGACCTCTCTCCCCTTTCTGATTTCTCCTGCAGGCTCTGAGACAGGGATCTAGCGAGGCTCATCTTGGAAATGCTAGCCTTTCAGCCAAGTGTCAGCAGCAGAACGAGACCTTTTGACATGCACCCTCTCAGCGTTCCCATGCTACTCCGCGAAACAAGGAGTTTAATTTTCCAATTACTTGATTAGTAATTGGGAAATTAACTTACTTGGTTAGTAACTTGCCCACTTGGCCCTCACAACGTTCTGGGAAGTAGGGAAGTGGCCCAGGCACAGAGGCAGAACGTTCTCCTGAGACTTCCTGTTGAAAATGTAGATGGCACAGAACCAGCTCGCGTGGTCACAGCCTTGCAGGTGCTTACTATGGCTCCAGGCAGGGTTCTGCACAGAACAAGGAACAGAAACCAGAGAGTCTGTGCTCAAACTGTGGGTCTCCCTCCAAAGGTCTTCGTTCTGGCTCATGTACAGGCCAGGCCAGCAATAAAACCACTTTGTGTGCTCTGGCGTGTGTGTGTGTGTGTGTGTGTGTGTGTGTGTGTGTGTGTGTGTGTGTGTGTTTTGAGTCTCCTAAGAGTTTGGTGCTGAGGTTCAGGCCTTTAAAAGCACTTAAACCGGGCAGTGTCTGACACCCTCTTCTGGCTTCCACAAGCACCCACACACCCACACATATACACATACATAAAAATAAATGGGTTTTAAAAATTAAAATCCAGCCGGGCAGCAGTGGTGCATGTCTTTAACCCCAGCACCCTGGAGGCAGAGCCAGGCGGATCTCTGTGAGTTCGAGACCAGCCTGGTCTACAGAGCGGGATCCAAGACAGTCACCAAAACTACACAGTTTGGTTTGTCTCGAAAAACCAAAAAAAATAAAATAAAAAAAAATTAAAATCCAGTTGTGATGGCACACACTTTTAATCCCGGCATTTGAGAGGCAGGGGTAGGCAGATTTCTCTGAGTTCAAGGCCAGTTCAGTGTACAGAGTGAGAGACCAGCAAAGGCTACATAGTGAGACCCTGTCTCAAAATTAATAAGACAGATCAGGCAGAGGATCATTGTAAGTTCAAAGCCAATGTAGTTGAGTAAAGACTTCCAGGCCACCCAGGGTTATACAAGACCCAACTTGAAAAAGAAAGGGGGAGAGAAGAAGGAGAAAAAGGAGAAAGACTGCCCAAAGAAAAGACGCCAGTGGTTTAGATAGGATAGATTCCATCTGTTTCTTCTTCAGGGGCTGCTGGAGGCCCAGATGTGCTTGGTCACATGACCTTATATGTAGTAACTTCCCCATTTGTGGAGTGCTTACCAGGAGTTAGCCACCTGCCAAAAGCTTTACATATCTCATTTCATTTCTCTCTCTCTCTCTCTCTCTCTCTCTCTCTCTCTCTCTCTCTCTCTGGTGTGTTTGTTGTTTTTACTGTGTGTGAGAGTGCATGTGTGTGAGTGAGCAGCTGCACGTGTGCCTAAGTACACATGTAGGGGTCAGAGAACAACTAGAAAGTCGGTTCTTTCCTTACACCATGGGATCAGGGACTCCAGCTCAGGTCATCAGGCTTATGCAGCAAACTCTTTTGCCTGATGGACCATTTCACCAACTCAAGTTTGGGGAACCTTGCCGGGCAGTTGTGGTGCACACCTTTAATCCCAGCACTTGGGAGGCAGAGCCAGGTGGATCTCTGTGAGTTCGAGGCCAGCCTGGTCTACAGAGCGAGTCCCAGGACAGGCTCTAAAGCTACAGAGAAACTCTGTCTTGAAAAACAAAAAAAAACAAAAAACAAAAAGCAAGAGCTACTTTCATACCTAGTTTAGGATGAAGAAGCTAACCGGCCACCTTTGGTAAACTTGTTAAAGATCACATAAGAAAAACTTGAGACAGGAATTAAATCCAGGCCAAATAATTTTAAAACCAGTGCTTCACATCAGCATACTGATGCACACCTGTAATCCCAGCCCTTGGGAGGTGGAGGTGGGAAGAGCAGAAATTCAAAGTCATCCTGACTGTGGAGGGAGTTTGAGGACCAACCTGGGCTACATGCTACCCTATCTAAAAAGAAAAAGAAAAAAAAGAAAAAAAGAAGGAAAAGAAACAAATTTATCGTCTTTTGCTTCATGCCTACAGATCCAATGTGGCTGGTTGTTTCCAGTTCCTGCTGTCAGGACTTCCCTACCATGAGGGACTTGAACTGTGTCACATATTCCCAAACTGCTATGTAGATGAAGATGACCTCGGACTTCAGACTCTCCAGCCTTCTCCCGTCAAGTGCTGGGATCACAGTTATTCACAGATGGAGCATCATGACTTTATCAGTGACTTCAACCAAAGTGTGAATGAACCCCAGCTGTAATTCCAGACATTGTCTGGTGGCTTTCCATTTACCCAGCTATGAAATACAAGGCCCGTAAGCGGTCCTACATCCAGAGACAAAGTGGTTATCTGAGTGAGAAATGTTCCCCATAAGCGCAGGCCTTTGAACTCTTGGTCCCAGTTGGTGGTATTGTTTGAAGGGGTGAGAGAGAGAGGTGTGGCCTTGCTGGTAGAATACATCACTGTGGGCAGGCTTGAGGGTTCAAAGCTTCACCTCACTACCAGTTTGTTTTCTCTGCTTGTGCTACTTGGCTTCCTGATTCTGCCTCTCTGGCAGGATGGACTCTTACCTCTCTGGAACCAGAAATAAACACATTTTTTTTTTTTTTAAAGACAGGTCTCTCTACATAGCCCTGGCTGTCCTAGATCTCATTATATAGATCAGGCTGGCCTCAAACTTACAGGAATCCTCCTGCCTCTGCTTCCTGAGTGCTGGGGTCTAAGGTATGTGCCATCGTTCCTGGCTAAACTCTCCTTCTGGAGCTGCCTTTGGTCTTGGTGCCCCATCGCAACAACAGAGAAGAAAATATCGCAGATGAGCTGTCCTCAAGGATGAGATGAGACTCAGGAAAAGGGATGTTTAGTCAGCCTGCTGGGCCAACCATCCCTATGACCTGATTGGCTTTCGAGGATCTCAGACTATGCACAAATGATAATGACTCTCATTCTAAAAGGGCCCTGAGGTGAACCGTCAAGAGATTAGTTGGTATTTGTTCTACAAATGACTGAAGAAGATTAGTATAACTTAATGTGTGGATTTTCAAACATCATACAGACTAAGGCAGGGCCACTCTGGCTGTATCTTACCTGCCTCTTGAGGGCTCTGATGCAACTCCGTAAGCATTCAGGGAGAGAGCCACACTAGACACATGGGACAATCCATAAATCACTGCAGCAGGACAAGCCCTGGAACTCTCACTGGATCTGCTTAAGTTACTTCCATGCATCATTTTACACAGCTGTAAAGTGCAGTTAAGGGCTGGGCAGATGGCTCAGTGGTTAAGAGGGCCCTTCAGAGGACCACGGTTCAATTCCCAGCACCACATAACTAACAACTTGTCTGTAGCTCCAGTTCCAAGGGGATATGACGCCCTCTTCTGGCCTCCATGGGCACTGCACACATGTGGTGCACAGAGAAACATGCAAGCAAAACACCCATTCACATAAAATAAAAATGTCTTTTTTAAGAAGTCTAAAAATAAAATGAAGTTAATGGGGAAAAGTGATAAGTTTTAGGCCTCCTGAAGGCCTCTCCACTGACGCAGCAAACGGAATCAGACCGAATTGGAAAGCCCAGGTTTAATGGGTAAAGTGTTCAGGGTGACTCCCCGCCCCTGCAGAGAGGAGGGGGACACACGGGACACGACACAACATCGACTACACATGAGACTGAGAGGAGAAGAACCATGTGTCTGTTTTCGGGGATGCTGCTTATATACCCTGTGGAAGTGGCCTGTAGCCTCTCTGGGGGAGGAGCTGTGTTTGGCAGGCTTTGAAGGGGTGGGTTTAGGGAAGGATGGGGAGGGGAGTTGAGGTGGATCTTCCACCAGACTCCTTCCAAACAGTAAGTTTTGTTTCACTTCAGTCAGTGTTAGGGACTAGAGAGATGGCTTCCTGGTTGCTTGTTACTTTCACAGAGGACGTGGGTTTGGTTCCTGGCACCTACACTGGGTGGCTCACCGCCATCTGTAACTCTACTTTCAGGGGGTTTGGCACCTCCCCTGGCCTCTGTGGGCTCCAGGGACTCACAGGGTGCATGCATACATATGCAATCAAAATATTCACAAACATTAAAAAAGAAAAGAAAGAGCCAGGCATAGTGGTGCTTGCCTTTAATCCAACACTACAGAGGCAGAGGCAGGAGAATCTCTGTGAGTTCCATGCCAGCCTGGTCTATGAAGAAGGTTCCAGGATAGCCTGGGTGACATAATGAGACCTTGTCTCAGAGAGAGAGAGAGAGAGAGAGAGAGAGAGAGAGAGAGAGAGAGAGAGAATATACAGGCAAGTGAGCTTATATTCTCTTTTAATCAATTAAACTAGTATTCCTGTACTTGGACATTATTATTTTTCAGTTGAGAAACAAGATGGCCCATGGAAATTCTCTATCTTCAGGTTAGATATGAGAACCTGAAACCAAAGGACAGGAGATTTTTGTTTGTCCATTTGCTTTTTGCAGCACCCTCCCCCCCCATACACACCTTGGAAGTATGTGTAGAACCCAGGAAAGAACCTTTTTCTTAAATCAGAATCTTAATATGTACCCAAGGTGAATCTTGAATTCAAGATCCTCCAGCCTCCTCCCTTTTTCTCTCTCCCTCCCTCCCCTCCTCTCTCTGTCTCTCATGATTTGTTTATTTTTATTTTATGTGAGTTGATGTTTTCCTGTATGTGTCTATGTGAGGGTGTTGGATCTCCTGGAGCTAGAATTACAGACAGTGAGCTGCCATGTGGATGCTGGGAATTGAACCCAGGTCCTCTGGAAAAACACTCAGTGCTCTTAACTACTAAACCATCTCTCCAGACCCTAATCTTTTTTTCCGGATGGGAGGGGGCAGGGTTTGAGACAAGGTTTCTCTGTGTAACCCTGGCTGACCCAGAACTCATGCTGTAGACCAGGCTGGCCTCAAACACAGAGATCTGCCCTAGTGCTAGGACTAAAGGCGTGTGACAGGCCACCACCTCTGAAACGCTGAGGTAACAAGTGTGCCTTCTTACTGCCGTCTGTGAGGGACTGTTTTGATGATCCAAAGGTTGTGCCTTGGTACCAACAGAACGGGATCCGAAAGGTCTTTGCTCTGGTCTCAGTTTATCTAAACTGAACAAAAACTACTTTTCTCTAAGTCTGTGTGCTCTGCCCTCTAGTGGTGTTGGCTGTATACTACAATAATGATCTTGAATGTGTTTAAATTTACCTCTAGTGTCCTCTCAAGGCTGGGTGGGACCTGGCTTCTAGGGCACTGCACTTTCCTTTATCTGAATTTTGTAAAACATCTTGGCTTTGTTATCTTGGGGATTGAACCCAAGGCTTCCTGCATGCTAGCTGAGCAAGTGCTCTGCCACTGAACAAACTTTAAGGTGCACGTCTGACTTAGTATGGAGCGAGACCCTGGAGCCTGGACTTTTGTCATGAACCCTGGATAGCTCTGATGCACAGACATTCAAGGCACAGCTTGAAAAGTAAGGCTTTGGGGGCTGGAGAGATGGCTCAGTGGTTAAGAGCACCAACTGCTCTTCCGGAGGACCCGGGTTCAAGTCCCAGCACCCACATGGCAGCTCACAACTGTCTGTAACTCCAAGATCTGACACCCTCACACAGACATACATGCAGGCAAAACAAATAAATAAAATAAAGAAAAAAGAAAAGTAAGGCTTTGGAGTACAGGGGGTACAACTCAGGGTCACGTGGTCTGCTTTATGTGAATAAAGCCCCACCACTACTACCATTACTGATAATAATTAAATAACACTCTGTAACTGTCTCCCAATTCCCCTCTCCGTCACCTGTGATCTCCTGAATTCCCGCTCAGGCTCCCTTGGGCTTTGGGGAATCTGGGGCCGAGGATTAAGTCACTCCCCTTTGCCTACTTTCATACCGTGTTTCCAGAAGAACACTTTTGGCTCGGCAGTGAGGAAACTGCAGCTGCCTGTGGGCCACCAGCCCGCGCCAAGTGAGGTCAGCAAGAAAGAAGCTGGCAAAGAAAGTGCCAACCGTGGGTCCGCTGAATTTGCACCGTGCTAAGAGGTTTCAAACAATGTCTTCTTAAAACCCTACCCGAAACCATCCTTTAGGATTTATACTGCTTTGGAGATGAGGAAAATATCATCCCTAAGCTCACTTGCCAGTCAGCACTGGAATGGAAAGTTTGCCTAATTCAGTGCTTCTCACCTAGAGTCGATTTGGACTCCCCAGGGGAAAATTGGGGACACTTCTGTTAGTTATAATTGGGATCCTATGCTGCTGGGATCTAGGATAGAGGCCAGGGTAGTGCTGACCGTCCTACTGTGCACAGGGCAGCCATGCACATAAGAAATTATCTGGCTCAACCTATCAATAGTGCTAAGGTTGAGAAATCTCAGCCTGAAGCCCATGCTCTTGGCCTTGAGGTGGTGGGAGGAGGCTAGAGAGGAATAACACACAGAAGGGCCACCCCAGGGGTCTTGAGTGAACAGGGAATGGGGCTCCTATGCGAGGGAGAATGGAGAATGGGGCAGCTTGTTGAAACTCCTCTTTCTTCCAAGCTTGGCCAGAGCCCTGCTCAATTTCCCCCAACCCTGCCAAGTCAGTCCCGGGACTTCACACTAAGTTTGTCCTGGAGTGACCCTGACTCCCAGCTCAGAGCTGGGGTAACATATTTACCTGGGTCTTCCCGTAGGAGTTCCCAGAAGACGACCCTGGCTTCTAGGACCCGTGTGTTCCACCTGCAGTACTGGAGCTAACAAAACGTTGGCACATTAGCTGTGGGAGGGGGTGGGCTAAAGTAAAGTGGTACCTAAGAAGTTAGACGTGGAGGAAGCAGGCAAAGGCAGAGGACTCCCCCAGCTACCTGACCCAGGAAGGGAAACAGCGAGAACCAGGCAGCTGGCACAGGAAACAGGGTTCTGACCCACCAGGCTTACTTTACACAACCTTTCCTTTTCCCTCGGCCTGGACTCGGTTTCCCTGTACCATCCTCGGGAGCCTACTGGAGCACCCACACTCAGCTAGCCACCATAACAGGCCTCCCCACCAAACTGACAGTGCTGACAAAGTATCTCCGGTTCCAATTTCCTCAGAACTCTGAAAAACTAAGATGTTGGGGGAGGTGGCAATCCTGGAGTGATGGAGAAAAGATCACTGAAAGAACAAATCCATAACCCTCCAACCTCCATGCTTGGGGTTCCATTTCCTTCCCTTACCACCCAATGGGGGCACGGGGGAGGGCGGGGGGGGGCGGATCTGAGCAAAGGAGATGGAGAAGGACAGGCTAAAAGGAGGAGGATGTGGTTAAGGCTGATTCGTCCCCTGGGGTCGAACAATCAGCTGTTACTGGGGCGGAAGGCAGGAAGTCTCCTTAAAGGCACAATGTCCTGAACGCAGAACTTAGGAGTCTGAAGAAACGTTAGCAGTCACCTAGCCCATACTTGACCCAGGAGCTACCTCAGGCTCCCCTCTCATTTCTCCGCCTCAGTTGCCGGCACCCTCAATCTGGATATGATGCAAAAGTCAAGAACCCCGGGCCACAAGTTCCTCCTTGAGGGTGAGGAGGGAGTGATGAGGTGGTCCCAGGCTTGTCCCTTTAAATAAGCAATTCAGCAGCTTTTGCCAAGTCATTGGGTTCATTTCAGTTTTTGCCCACCCCCCGCTCTTCAGGCTCTGATTGGCCCCTGGGGAAGGAGCAGCCTCTTCATTGGTCTCCACCTTTGAAATCACTTCCCTAAGTAGGTCTGAGTCAGTGAAGCGCTTTGGAGGCCGGGACTGAATGGGTGCAAATCAGAGAATGGGGTTTCTGGCTGTATTACTTTTCCACAGATCGTCCCCTAATTTCTAAACAGACGCCTTCTCTCAAAAGTGAGAGCTGTGCTATAAATCCTTTGTTAGGAAGCTGCCCCTTGAGAAGCCGTGGCTCTTCGGCGACCAGGACGAGACAGACCTTTACTAGAAAAGACTCCTCTCACTAGACCCACGAAGGGTAGCCTAGATCTCCAGTGAAGACAGGGGCCGCGCGGGTGACAGTCGTCCCTATTCCCCGAAGCCCTCGGGAGTTCTGCTGCCTCGGTGGCTGACTTCCATCTTCAGTTCTGCCCAATCCTGTTGCTCTGCGAGCTCCACCTTCCTTAACTTAGGCCTTCTGTGGAGGCTGGTGAATCAGTTCTGAGGTTGTCTAAAAGAAGTTCCAAGAAGGAGGGGCTGTAGCCCTTTAAGGACTTCCCCGCGACCGATTCAGAGATCAGTTTAAAAATGCCAACTCACAGAGCGCGCTGCATTCTGGGAAGCCGGGTGTCACCGTAAGAACTTCATTGACCAAGATGCATTGCAAAAACACACGCCTTCACTTCCTTCTGCTCTTTAAACTATGGCTTGACGTAGAACTGGTCTAAGCAAGTTGCCTAGGCCGAGGGCTAGCCACACCTTTTCAGCTATTGGCCAGCTGGTGAGTTGTTGGGCGTGGCTTAGGGAAGTTCCTCCAGGCAAGGGGGTGGCCTCCTTGCCAATCAGAGCCCAGACGTCGGGAGGGGCGGGAGTAAGCGGAGGTGCTGGCGCCCCCCCCCGAGTGGGTGTGGTCACGTTGCTCAGCAGTGGGCGGTGATTGGCCCTGGGCGGTGCATTCGCAGCTCGTGCGTCACGACGCCGCCAGCTGATCGGAGACTGGAGCCGGTGTGTGCTGGGCGATGGGAAGAGACAGAGCGGTCGGCCGTGCGGAGAGGACGCAGTGATTTTGCTCCCCTGTCCTCAGCAACCCCCACACCCAGCATCAGGTGGGTGTGATCTGGGGACCCGGTCATTCCGGGGGGAATCGCGGTAACAGGGTGATGGGGGAAAGTAGGGTCCTGGCGACCACACCCTGCCCTTCTGGGGGAGGGGAGAGGGGGCGGCGGGGACGGGGACGCTCCCGGGAGAGGGACCTGGACTGGCCCGAGTAGTGTGTCTGGACGTTTAAAGAGAGGGTCTCGGACAGGAATCGTGGCAGAAGGTCTGGAGAGGTAATTGGGGGGAAAAGATGAGAGACCAGAGGGCTGGGGACGTCTAACCCCGACGCCCTCTGGTTTGAGTATCCGGGAGCTGACCATTTAGCCTGGGGAGAATCTGGGGGAGCGAGTAGTTTGGAGGAGGTAGAAGCATTGCTTCTACCGGCACTGACTGTGTCAGGGCCAGTTCAAGTCCCTGGCAGGGAAGGGGTCGCTGGGCGGGCCAGCCCCTCCTCTCGTTCCCTCCCGGGGATGTTATGTAAGGGGGGAGGGGAAAGGAGTAGGGGGCGGCGGTGCAGAGGCCTTATGCAACCCAAAGGTTAGGGTTTCACCGCGGTTGGGCGGAGGTTGGGGGGGCGGACAGGAGGAGGGCCTGGAAACTCTACCCCAACCCCCCCCCCTCCAGCCTAACTGGCCGTCTTGGACAGAGAGAAGGTCACCTTTGCACCTCCCCCCAGTATGTCCGGTGGTGAGGCCCCTAGCCCCGGCTTGGCCATGACCGCCTGGGAAGCCCGCTGGCTGGGTGGGGCGCCTGGGTTAGTCATCGCTGGGCTCCCTCTCTCCCCACCTCCTGGCCAACTCTTGGCCCCTCCCCACAGCCTCCGGCTAGGCTAACGTCCCCACCTCCCTCTGGCCCTAGTTTCAGCCTCCAACTCATTTGGCCTGTCATCCTGGCTGTCAGAGTAGGCTAGAAGCTGTCGAGGTGCCAGAGGGTTGATGGAGCAGCTGGTCAGAGGGTCAGTGCCCTGGGCCCACCCCGCCCGGCAGCCAAGGGCACCTGCTTGGCACAAACTCTCAGCAGCCAATGAACCCTGTAGCTGAACAGAGCCATCTCGGGCAGAGAGAGGAGTGGACAGAAAGTGATCACCTAGGAGAAGGAAGATACCACAAAGTTTATGCTTCCCAAGAGGCTTTTTTGGAATTTGAAAATCGCCCACCCCACCATAATCTTTCCACTCCCTGAATATAGAAATCCCAAGGCACAATCTCCTTGGCCCCTCAATCTGGCAGTGGCCGTGCCCTTGGACTGACTGTGCAGAACCACCCTCTCCAGCTCACAGCCCTCTAGCCTGCCACGCCCCCAGCCCCCTCCCTGGGCCATGCTGCAGGGCCCCGGCTTTTCCTGCTGATTCATGCGTTGGAAACTGTGGGGGCGGGGCTTGGAACTTGGAACAAAGTTCAGACGTGGAGGGGCCGGCAGACAGCCTGGAATTCATACCAGATGTACCCGGAATGTGCAAGCGGAATGCCTGGCATCTCAGAGTCCTGAGGAAGCTGCCCAGCCACCCTGCCCATACCTCCCTCCCCTCCCGCCTTTGGTCAGCTGTCCTCTCCCTCATACTCCTCAGAGCCCCCGCCGACCTTCCAAACTCTAGCCCTCCTCCCCATTCTAATCCTCCACCGACCCTCCTTCCCGCTGAACTCACTAAGAGCAAGTCAGTTGAGCCAATCTACTTTTTCACTTGGGACCTAGGTTCTAGACCCTGCCCTTTGAATGCTGAAGATGCTGGAGTCCTCAGCCGGTTGCCAAGGTAGCTAGTGCCTCCTGGTCTGTAAAGCGGGGCAAGAGACGTGCATTTAGAAGCCTCTTGCCTCTCACTCAAGAACCCCTCATTAGAAGGTATTGAAAGTCAGCTTGAGCTAGTGGGTCCCGGTCGCTCGCTGTCCCCCAGCCCTGTTCTGAGCTCTCCTGTTTTTCTCCCTCCCGTTTAGGAACCTGTGCCTCCCACACCCTCACCTGGCTGAGCCGCAGTAGTTCTTCAGTGGCAAGCTTTATGTCCTGACCCAGCTAAAGCTGCCAGTTGAAGAACTGTTGCCCTCTGCCCCTGGCTTCGAGGAGGAAGAGGAGGAGCAGCTTCTTTGCCTACCATCTGGAAGGTGACAGAACTGGCCTTGGGAAGGGCTGGACAGCCGGGTGATGGCTTTAAGGAAAGGTGCCCCGGGGAGCCCTTACCCGCACTGGCCCAGCCAGAGATCCAGGTTAAAGGCCCTGACTGAATTGGGGAATAGGTGGCCCCACCTCCCCAAGGTTAGCTGATCTCTGTGTGGCAATGGGAAGGAACGGAAGGAAAGTCTGCCTACCTGTTTACCAAGACTTCCTTGTAGGCCTGCCCTTCTTATCTCTCACCCTCTGCCCCAACTTTCCTTTCACATGAGGTCTCAAAGTAAATGTACTCCCGGGGAGGTGACACCAAAATTCTGATCTGAGTGGTCACCCGTGCATTTACCTTTCTCTGTATCTTTTAGATTGGTCCAGACTTTGGATTTAGGGGTACTCACCTCTGTGGGGACCCTTACACATGTCTACTTCTCCATCTGTGAAATGGGGAGTCCCATAGATGAGCAGGCAGGAGGGCATCAGAAGTCCACCTGGGCTGACTCAGAGCCCGGGCTCTTCTCTTTCCGTGGGTGGAAACAAGACGGCTCTTCCTGTAAACTGCTCTCCCTCCCCCACCCCCGGACTACACACCCAGCTCTGGGGGATTGGGGTGGAGGGAAGGTTAGGGTTAAGACCGGTGTAGTGGGAGGCTAGTCCTATGCTGACTTCTCATCATACAGGGGTGACCCAAGGTCTCCCCTCCACCCCAAGTAAAGACTGCAGCTCCTGGATGGGCCCCAGCAGCCACTGCCATTTATTTTCTGCCTTTGCTTTCCAGGATAGTAAGACTCAGCTCAGTGCTGTGCAGGCCAGAAATTGTCTCCTCTAGCCATCGGGGAGACGGGTTGTAACGATAGGACCCCCTTCTGCTGCCTCTAGCTCCTGAGACATGCTTGGGCTTGGGCTCTGGCTGTGGTTCACCTTTGGCCCAGTCTCCCTACCAGAAGATGGGGTTCAGGGGCTACAGGAAGCTGTTTGTTCTGTTGGGCAGGAGAAGGAGGAGTCGTCCTAGCCTATTCTCATTTATGAGCAACTGAGTCATAGGGGAGAATAGACCGCAGAAGCCAGCCCCGCTGCAGCCTGAGATGAGGGTAGGATGTGTAAGGGCCTGCAGCCGAGGCGGGTGGGGAGGCCGAGTCTACTCGGACCCTGCAACGAAGATTGCTCTGTCCCTCCACCCTGCCTTCTTCCCCTCCTCACGCCACTGGTCACAGTGCGTCTCTCCAGCACTGGGTCATGGCTCTGCTATCTTCACCCAACACGGAGCCTCAGAGGTGAGGAAGGGCAGCCTGGAAACACAGAGGCAGGCAGAAGACCAGTGAAGGACCTGGCCTGGAGCCGCCACAGGGGCTTGTCCCAGACATTGGTCAGAGGGGCACACAGAAGCCTGGAGAACACCAGGAAAGAGAACAGCCAGCCTCCGTGAAAGACAAGCTTCCAGCCATCTCCTCTCCAGACCTACCTCCCTTGGAGATGAAGACCCATAATGAAGTATGGTCCTATCTCTTCTCTACCCTGCAGTTTCTGTATAACCACCCTGGAGGAGCATGAGCCACCTCTGAAAGGAAATACAGAGCAAATTCAAAGAGAGACTCAAATGGGTAACACTGGAAAAACATAGCTTTGCCTGGGGCTCTAGCTGAGGTGGGAGAATGCTTGTTCAGCTTGCACAGAGCCCTGTTCTGTCTTTGCACTGCCTAGAGCTGGGTGTGGTGGCACAGGCCTATAATCCCAGCGCCCTGGAGGGTGGTGGTAAGAGGATCCTACATCCAAGGTCATCCTGGACTACGTGAGACACTTGTCTCAAAAAAAAAAAAAGCAATTAAAAGAAGGCTGACATTGATGAAAGCATTTCCCCTCATCATGGTATAACAGGTCAATAGAGGCCGAAGGAACACACCCATACGTTGTGGGCAGTGGCGTCAAACATTGTAAGAGATGTCTTTTGGCTTTGTAATTTTGTGTTCCAGAAATGTATCTTAAAATCAGAGTTTGGTTATAAAATGCTTATCTCAGGGATAATGTCTGGAAATCCATTCTTTTTTTGCTGTTTGGAAATCTATTCTTTTTCTGCTGTCATGAAAATCCGCAGTGGGGGTTGCTTGGGTGAATTATAGTCATCCCAGTGGTGGAGTACTGCACAGCCATCCAGAGTCCTGCAGAAGAAAAATTGACTGGAAAGAAAAATGCTCTTTGAATATTAAAGAGATTATAAAAAGTGTGAGTTTTGTGACCTTAATTTTGTCTTTAAACAATTTGTTTTAAAATATGAGTGAATACTTGTAATACATAGACTAAAAAAAAAAAAAAGACTCAAAGTAGACTCAAAATGTTAGGAGTGGTTATTTTTGAATGATGGGATAGAGCAATTGTGAATTTCCCCCTTGTTTTCCCGTCATTCTAAGTTTTCTATACTAGTTGTATATTGCTTTTGCATGTTAAATAAATGATAGCAAAAGATAAATGTGATTTTTAAAATTTTTACTTTTTTATGTGTATGAGTGTTTTGCCTACATGCATGTATGTGCACCATTCTTCTGCCTGGTGCCTCCAGAGGCCAGAAGAGGGCTTAGAACCTCTTGGAACTGGAGTTGGACTATTTTGAGCCACCACATGGGTGGTGGGAATCGAACATAGGTCCTCTGCAAGAGCAGCCAGTGCTAACTTCGGGGCCATCTCTTCACCCCCTCTACGTAATTTTGAAAAGATTTATATTGTGTGTCTGTGTGGGGGTATGGGCACCTGATGTGGGTGCCTGCAGAGCCAGGAGAGAACATCACTTTCTCTGGAGCTAGAGTTACATGCTGTTGTGAGCTGTCTGATGTGGATGTGGGGAATTGAACTCAGGTCCTCTAGAAGAGCTGCAAATGCTCCTAGCCACTAAAGCCATCATCTCTTCAGTCCTTGAGGTAATTTTTTTAAACTTCAGAGAATTGGATATAGGAGGATGGGCTGTACCTAATTGCCTTGGTGAAAACGTTTGTTTGGGGCACCTATTGCTTCGTGAACGTGTGTGTGTGTGTGTGTGTGTGTGTGTTGCTGGGAATCACACCCAGGGCCTTGTACAAGCGAAGCAGGTGCTCACCACATTGAAGTCAGCCCTGTGAACTTCTTTCTTTAGTTGGCTGAATCCACCCACTTGCTCTGCATACAGGAAGCATTCCTCCGACTTCTGGCTGCCAGCCAGCTGAGGAGGTGTGGCTCGGAGTAAGAAAGAAGGAAAATGCTCAAACCAGTCACTCCAGGGAATTTGGGGTTGGAGAGGATGTTCCTTAAAGCCAAACCAGTCTAGAATCGGAACAGGCTTATAGTGTTGTCACCGTGGGTGTTTATCTCTTGAGTCGGCCTTTTTCTTGAGGCCTGGGAAGGGATGGAGGATGCATTTCAGGTATGTGGTAGTAGTGATTCCCATTTGCCTTCCCTGCCTAATAAAGATCCCCAATGGGGGGGGAAACTTGGGAAGGGATCCCCTAAGACTGCTCCAAAGGGAGTGGGGAGCGCTCTTCGGTTTGGGAAGTACTATGTAAGGGAATGACAGGTGGCCGAGGGCACCTCTGCCTAGCTAGCCATGCTCTCAGGTAAAGGTGAGGTGGTGCAAGGTGTGGGCCCTCAGGGGTTGGCTGCTCTAGCCTTTGGGGCTGTGGGTAATGATGACCAGTAGGTGAGAGATGAGGAAACCAGAGCAGAAGGTGAAAGTTAGTTGGCGGAGCCCCAGACCTGTCAGGTAAGGCTAGACTAGATCGCTTTCTGGAACTCTGAGGGGTTTGGAGACTCGTGGCGTTGGAAAAGACTTCTAGTGTCGTGCAGGAAGGGGGTCTGAGCTCGGTTGCCGGACTTGATGCCCGGGAGCCCCCAACCGGCTACCCCCAGGCAGGGGCGGGACGCCATCATTTCGATGGCTCCACGGGCGGTGGCCCCACAGCTGAGCCAATCACTGCCCTGCCGAGGGATAGGGGCGTGGACAAGCAGGGGAAAGTTACAACAGGTTGGCAAGGCAAGGCAGGCGAGGAAGCCCCCGGCACAGCTCCGTGGAAAAGCCAGATCCCGACTCCGCCGGGGCACTGAGAGGTCCGGTCCACCAGGCGCGGGGATCGAAGACACAAACTGAAGCCCAGCTGACCTGCCAGACCATGGCATCCTGGGGACTCTTTGTGGCTGGCGCCTCCTTCGCGTCATTTCGGGGGCTGCACTGGGGACTGCAGCTGCTGCCCACCCCGGAATCTACTCAGGACAGCTGGATGTGGCGGAACATTTTCGTTTCGCTGATGCATAGCCTACTCTCTGGATCAGGGGCGCTGGTCGGGTGCGGAACTTAGAGACTGACGAAGCACTGAGGGGTGGGGGTGGAGATGAGGGCGTGGAAGACTGAGGTCAGAACGCTGGGTGGGTACCTCTTAGAATAGATAGATTCGAGGTCTTCAAAGTCTGGAGCTGGGTTGAGTTGCAAGCGGATGGAGTACCCAGGGGAAGGCTGGATCTAGGTCTTGGAGAAATTGACCTTAGCCCCCCATCTTCCCCAGGCTGTGGCTTTATCCTCAGATGGTCACCGACCCGATTCATGGCCACCCACCGTGGGCAGTGGTCCTGGTAGCGGTGTCAGTGGGTGAGTGTACAGAAAAGACTGAGCCACGGAAGGCAGCGTGGAAACGGGAATTCTAGGTCCCTCCCCCGCTTTGGAGTGGAGCGGATGTTGCTGGAGGTTTGCTGTGAGGGATTAAGGACCTGGGAAAAGTGGGACTTGAGACACCTCTCTAGGCTGTGCACCAGCGAGGAGCTGATGCACAATCCTCCCCCATGCCCACAGGTTATTTCCTGGCGGATGGAGTTGACATGCTGTGGAATCAGACTTTGGCGCAGGCCTGGGACCTTCTCTGTCACCATGTGGTGGTGAGACTGAAAGGGAGACGCCAGACAGACAGATAGAAAGGAGGCACTCCCAACCCCTCTTCAGCCTTCTGTCCTCTGACTTTCCCACCAAGTCCCCTGAAAACCTATCTTCCCCGTCTTGGACTGAACTGGAGGGAGGTTTTGGCTGCTAGCCACAGTTTGGAGTCTGGGCATTACCCAAGGAGTTTGGATCCCCCACAAACATCCAGCTGGTCATGAAAACACGGGTACAGAGTTTTGCTGAGAGCGAGGAGTCATGGTATAGCATGCGGGAATGAGGCAGAAAAGGCCAGGAATGGAAGCTGGAGTGTGTTATGCAAATAGCGTAGCTCTGGGGTGAGACAGACTCTGGGTGAAGGCTGCTAGATAAGGGTCAGCAGAAAGGTCAGGTTTGGGGGGGAGTCCTACAAAAATGCTTGTGCATCCCCAGTATAGATATTAGGCTGGCGGGACTTGACGGGCACAGGTCAGGCAAAGGTCTGACTTTGAACCTCACCCCCAGGTAGTGAGCTGCCTCAGCATCGCGGTTCTGTCGGGCCACTATGTGGGCTTCGCCATGGTATCTCTGCTTCTGGAGCTGAACTCCATCTGTTTGCATCTGCGGAGGCTGCTGCTGCTTTCCCATAAGGCCTCGTCCTTGGCCTTCAGAGTAACCAGCTGGGCCACCCTGACCACCCTGGCCCTCTTCCGCCTTCTACCTCTAGGGTGGATGACCCTGTGGTTGTTTCGGCAGCACTACCTGGTGCCTCCTGCTGTGGTCATCCTTTGTATAACTGGACTGGTCACTGTGGGTACCATGAGCATCTCACTGGGTATCCGAATCCTGATCAGGGATGTCTTGCAGTCTCGGCCCAACTCATTTATCGTCGTGCACAAGGAGATTCGGCCGATCAAGACGCATGATGGTGAGCCTGTCACCAGGAACAATTCCACTCTCAGTCTGAAAGACTAGAGAAGCGGAGGCTTCCTCTTCTGTCAGCCCTGGGGGGCTGGGGCCGGGAAGAGGAGATGGTAGCCTTCACTGCATAGTCTACTGTGTAGCAAGGGCTAGACTGTATTATCAGCATCTCAGGACCTTTTCCAGCTAACTCATTTCTCTCCCCTTCCCAAGACCCAAGAAGAAATGTGAATGTTAGTGGCTTCGTGGGAACCTAGATTACCGCTCAGTGAATTCCTTTGCTCCAGCGTAAGGACAGACAATGGGACAGGAGATCCTTCTAGAGTCAGGGAGACCTCATTTATGATCAAATTCTGGTGGTGAGATGAGAGCCCAAGAAACATTATCTGTTGCCAGAAGGGATGGGCATGGCAGTTGCCAGGGACAGACAGAAGCCAGGCCAGTGCAGTTGTTGCTGATACCTCCCATCCTCTGGGTCAGACTGCAAGTACTAGGATTGTACTCAACCATACTCTGCTGCACACAGCCTTTCTAATACTTATGTATCTTTTGACCTTTTTAAAGAAATGTAAATTCTTAGATGAACATGGTGTCTCTCCTAAGGCAGCACAGAGCCAGGAGCCACAGAAGAGACTGAACCATCTGGACTGAATACACAATGTGATCACCCAGTGCAAAGCTTTTGAAGGCTCTGGGTTGTGTTGAGCACTGAGGCAGAGGCCCAGCAGGGGAGAAGAGCCAGAGGGGCAGGATAGCTGACTGACCCTTTTCTGGAGTCTTTTGAAGGCTCTCTCTTCCCTGTCTCCACAGCTAGTCTCCTATTGCATGCAGGTCTCCACCCTTTCTAGTCTGAACGTCCAGGTTACAGGAACTGTGGAGCAGATTGGGGTTACTGTTGTATTGAACAGTAAAGTGATAACCCCTTGGCCGGACGGTGGTGGCGCACACCTTTAATCCCAGCACTCGGGAGGCAGAGGCAGGCAGATCTCTCTGTGAGTTTGAGGCCAGCCTGGACTACAGAGTGAGTTCCAGGAAAGGCGCAAAGCTATACAGAGAAACCCTGTCTCGGAAAAACCAAAGGGGAAAAAAAAGTGATAACCCCTAGTCACCCTCAGAAAGGATACAGGAAGCAGGAGGGAGGGGCTTTTAAAAAGCACTGCTAAGGCCAGGCGTTGGTGGTGCACACCTTTAATCCTAACATGCGGGAGACAGAGGCAGGCAGAGCTCTGTGAGTTTGAGGGCAGCCTGGTCTACAGAGTGAGCTCCAGGACAGTCAGGGCTACACAGAGAAACTCTGTTTTGAAAAACGAAAAACCAAAACCATAAAAAAAAAAAGAAGAAGAAGAAGATGAGGGAGAGAGAGACAAAGAGGATGAGGGAGACAGATGTCCACAGATAGCGGTCTCGGTAGAAGAAAGATTAAACCCCATAGAGAAGCCAGGCAGTGAGAACTTGAGGGCAAGAAGAGTAAAGCTTCAGCGGACATATTGAAAAAGCTTGTTACAAACAAAAAGCTTGTTACAAAAGCCTGTTCTACATATTGAAGGACCTGAGAGGAGCCAGATCATAGTGTTGATGGAATGATCACCAAGAAAGCAGGAAAAACAGGAATAAAAGAGGACAGAAAGGGACCCCAAGGGAGGAAGGCCCAGCTAGTCTAGACATCAAAACATTGAAAGCAGACTCAGGAGAGACAGAGGTGGTAGTGGCCAATGGAGAAACTAACAGAGTGAGAGAGAGAGGTGGAGATGGAGAAGAGGGGGAATCAGAGAGGGGACCCAGAAGCAGGGGCAGAGGCCGGAGAGGGGTTGCTGTATAGAAACAGGAAGTACGTTGAGCTGGAGATGGGCAGCTGCAGCGAGAGGCAGACAGGCTGACAGCGACAGGGAGGCAGAGCCTGGGGGGAAGAGGGGGTCGAGTCTTCAGAGGTGCAGTGAGACAGAAGGATAGGGCAGGGCAGAGGAGAACCACGGGGGTGGGGACAGCATGTAAAGCAAGGAGGCAACATCCAGAAGGAGGGAAAGGAGGAACGAAGGGATGGGGAGGGAGGGGGAAAGAGAATGAGAAGCAAAGAGAGAACGTTGCATGAGAGCTCCATTGCAGTCAGAAAAACAGGAGCAAAGCAGAGAAAATAACGAGCAAAGACTGGAGCCTGGCAACGTGGCTGGCACATGCTGATAATGCTAGTGCTTGGGAATGACAAGCAGGAGGATCAGGAGTCCAGCCTGGGCTACATGAAATCCCGTCTCAACACACAAACCAAAGCAGAAAAAAATGGACATGGCAGCTGCAGCATGATGGAGCATTCTTGAGGTCCTGGGTTCAATGCCCAGCACAAAGAATTTTCCTCTTTTTTTTTTTTTAATGTGGGTTTTGGCAGGTGCTTTGTTTGATATGGGTCTGGTCACCGGGGTAATACCATGGCCAGGTGAAGTAGTCCTCGAGACTGACTCCACGCTTGCCCAGTCATTTGCTGAAAGACTGTCTTCCAGCGGAGGAGAGGAGCGCCACTGGGGAGAGAACATTGAGATTTTAGGTCTCAGAACACTATCCTTATTATACAGGAATAAATTGCTATGCAAATGATTTCATTAGTCTATTGTGAGTGTGATTGCTTTGAGTCATTTCTCTTGGCTCCAGTGGTATCCTGGTTTGCAATATGGTGTGCGTTGTGGAGGCTTTGCCTTGGGAGGGCTTCCTGTTACTGATTTCTCTGCCTCTCCTTCCCCTCCGATTCTTTCCCTCCCTCCCCCCTCTCCCTTTTTCTCTCTCTCTTTCTCTATCTCTCTCTTTTTCTGCTTGTTTTGTGGGTTTTGTTGTTGTTGTTGTTGTTGTGTGTTGGGGGTGGGGTGGGGAAGTTGGATTGGATGTCGTGGAGGCTGGCATCTGAATTTTTCCTGATCTTCCTGCCTGTACCGCCTTAGGACCTAGACCTGTGGGTATGGAAGTGTACTACATACCAGGCCAGGCTAGCACATTCTCTTTGTGACCTACAAATAACTGAAGTGTTTTATTAGATCCTCCATGCCCAGAAAACAAACCTCAGAGCCAGGGCGATGTCTCAGTAGATAAAGATACTTGCTATCAGGACTGATGACCTGAGGTTTTTTTGTTTGTTTTTGCTATTGTCTTTTTTAATTTAATTTTAATTTCATTATTCTTAGTGGTAAGCTCTGGGCTCGGCACTAGAATTCCGATAGATCCGCTTGCCTCCGTCCGCCTCCCAGCAGTGCTATGCATTCAAAGGCGTGCACCACACTGTGCCGGCCTAATAACCTGAGTTTGATTCCTCGAGGAGCCCACAGATGATGGTATTTTAGGCATACGAGCATAGACCTAGTCAATCCATAAATTGCTTCCTCGCGACTTCCTCATGTGCTACTGATGGCGTGAGTCCATCCTTCCCTAATGGGAAACAAAACAAAACAATCAACTGATTTAGAATTAAGCGGGCCAGTGGTGGACCACGCCTTTAATCCAGACAAGCCTCGGGTAGGCAAGAGGCAGGCGGATTCCTCTGTGCAGTGTCGAGGCCAGCCTGGTCCTCCAAAGCGAGTTCCAGGAAAGGCGCAAAAGCTACACAAGAGAATACCAACATGTCATTGAAAAAAAAAAAAAAAAAAAAAAAGAATTAAAAAAAAAGAGCAAACCCAGGTCCTGTGATGGTGGCTCAGAATCAAGGTGCCGTCTACCAAAACTGACCACCTGGTGAAGAGTGAGAACCTTCTCCCTCAGGTTACCCTTTGACCTCCACAGGCGTCACACACATGTGTACCTACACATACACACCACCAAAAAATAATAAAGAAATACACCAAGAAATGTAAGGACGTTTTTAATATTAAAAATTATTTTTAAAAGAGCAAATCTAACTAGGCCTGAGGACACACTTGTAATCCTAGCCCTTAGGAGGCTGAGATAGAAGGATGAGGAGTTCAAGGCTAGCCTCGGGTATGTGATACGTTCAAGACCAGCCTGGGCTACAGAAAAACAGAGAAGAAAGTGGGGGGAGAGGGAGAGAGAGAGAAAGAGGGGGCGGTAGGGGGAGAATGGTCAGCAAAGACTCTGGAAAAACTGAAACTCAAGGGAAAACCCCTCAGGTTTACTTAAGTGAGGAGGAGGAGAGTTGAGAGTGGAGAGCTCGAGAGTGGAAGAGTGGAGAGAGGAAGACCAATCCGTTCAGATGAATTACCTCCGAATGGCATCTCCACGTCAGGATGTTTCACTTTGAAAGTCAGCCAGACCAGTCAGCAACTATCGATTTCTGCACTTTTCAAGACTGCAGTCTCTGCCCAGCTTTCCTCTGCAGACATGACAGCCACTGATGTTGGCATTGTTGAGCAGTACCTGCCTCGGATCTGGTAGATCACCACACACCTTCTGCAGGATCTGGACACAGATGTGATTCTCAGTCTCAGGGAGTCTTTCTTTGAGGGTCCCTGGAAAGGGCTCCCTGCCTGCCACCACTGAAAACACAAACCTTGGGATAACATGTGACATTCCAGGGAATAAGTGTATATATGTAGGATGTAGCCCTGGCTGTCCTGGAATGCACACTATAAACCTGGGTGGCCTCAAATCTCAGAGATCCATTTGCCTCTGCTTCTCAAGAGCTAGGATTAGAGGGGTGTACCACCATGCTTGGCTCGTGGTTTATTTAGTTTTATTTTATGTGTATGAGTATTAGCATGCTTATATCTGTGTGTTTCATGTGCACACCTGGTGCCCACAGAGGCCAGATGAGGGGGTTGGTTGCATCCTCTGAAAATGAAGTCATGAACAACGGTAATCAGTCAGTGAGCGTGCTGGCGATGAAACTCAGTTCGTCCACAAGAGCAGTAATGCCCTTATCTGTTGAGCCATGTCTTCAGTCTCAGATTTCTCAGTTAATCTTTGCCCTCTCACTCAGCCCCACCTGCTCTTGCCCTTGAGAGAACTACTTCATCTCCTTGACCTTCACCAGCCGCTGGTGCCAGTCCTGGTGGCTGAGAGACATGCAGATCCCAAGTTCAGGCAGTGCAAGAGGAGGCCAGAGAAGCCCTTGGAGCTGGAGTGCCACACACTCACCTGTTCCCTTCAGCCACTTGTCTGAGTATACTTTGCCCCAACCTCCTGCCCTTCCTTCCTCCTAAATCTAAATCTTTGCCCAATCCAAAGGTGCCCCTCCCCCACAGTAATCCAAGTGATGCCTAGGGACCCTAGGGAGTTGGGAGAGAGAAATTTGCGCAGCTTAAGGCAGCTGCAGTAGTATTTCTTTACTGTATAATGAATCTTAAAAATTCATGCCAGGGCTGGGCGGTGGTGGTGCATGCCTTGAATCCCAGCACAGCCAGGCAGATCTCTGTGAGTTTGAGGCCAGCCTGGTCTACAGAACAAGATCCCAGACAGGCACCAAAACTACACAGAAAAATCATGTCTCGAAAAATTAAAAAAAAAAAAAAATCATGCCAGGTGGTGGTGGTGCTCACATTTAATCCCAGGACTCAGGAGGTAGAGGCAGACAGATCTATGTGAGTTCTAGGCCAGCCTGGGATACAGAGTGAGTTCCAGGACAGCCAGGGATACACAGAAAATGGGGGGAAAATTATTGTTTCCTTTGCTGTGCAGCAACTTTATTTTCACGTAGTCACGTCTGTTGAGGATGGTTAGTTTCTGTGCTGTTGATGTTTTATTCAAAAAGTTCTTGCATACACCAATATCTTGAAGGGTATCCCTTATGTTTTCTTCTAGAAGTTTCAGTGTTTCGGGTTTCAAATTAAGGTCTTTGATCCACTTTCTTTTCTTTTTTCTATTTTTTTCCTCCCCGAGACAGGGTTTCTCTGTGTTGTTTTGGTGCCTGTCCTGACCAGGCTGGCCTCGAACTCACAGAGATCCGCCTGGCTCTGCCTCCTGAATGCTGGGATTAAAGGCGTACGCCACCGCTGCCTGGCCCTTTTGTTCTTTTTAACACTTATTGAATTTGTTGTTTGACAGGTTCATACACGGGTAAAGTGCATCCTGGGTAGCTTTCTCCTTAAGATAAAAGCGAAACTCACTGAGTGGCCTGTAGATTCCAAGAACCTCCCTTTGTCTGTCTTCACACTTGGTCCCATCTGCTTTACGCTTTGGATAGCTCTCTACGTTTATTAACTAGCTCATGCTTCTTTCTCTCTCTCTCTCTCTCTCTCTCTCTCTCTCTCTCTCTCTCTCCTTCTCTCTCTCTTTCTCTGTTTGAGACAGAGTTTCACTTTGTAGCCACGCTAGTACCAAACTTGAAATAAATCTCTCACCTCAGGCCCCTGAGTACTGGCACACCTCCTCTCCAGCTTCCCATCTCCTCCCAACTTCTCCCAACATGACTGAAATGTTGATGATGTTAATAACTGGGCTGAGGTTGTAGCTTGATCGGTAGAGTGCTTGTCTGGCACACACTAAGACTTAGACTCCATCCATGCACAGTTACATAGACCAGGCATGGTAGTGCAGGGCTGTAAGCTCAGCCCTTGAGAAACGCAGGCAGCAGGGGCAGAAGGTCCAGTCATCCGCATCTCTCACGTTTGAAGCCAGGCTGGGTTATAAAAGACCCCATGTCAACAATATAAATAAATCAATCAATCAATTTTCGAGTCAAGTCATACACCTTTAGTCCAACACGCTGGAGGCAGAGGTGGGCAGATGTCTGTGAGGTCAAGGCCAGATGGTCTATAAAGCCAGGGCAGTCAGGACTACACAGTGAGACCTTGACTCAAACAAACCAAGTTCATTTTTGCATAACTATGAACGGATATAGTGCTAGCTCACCCTCAGTCGTTTGTTGTTTGGTTTGTTTGTTTTGAGCCAGGTGCTGTCCCTTTTCTATAGGGGAAGGTGAATCAGTAACTCCTGACACTGAAGGCCCAAGAGGAGCTGTGCTTCTTAGTTGGGAAATACTATAAATGTGATGTGGAAATGCATCCGAAAAGAATCAGTTCAGTCAGTGAACAACCTTTAAACACAGTCTCACTGTGCAGCCCAGGGCACTTTTGAACCCTCCATGCCCAAAATACAGACATGTGCCACGACACAGGTTGAAATCGGCCTCCTTGTGAGGAGGAAACATGAACAGGAGAGTCTGTCCTTGTTAGCAAATCTTTTCCACAAGCTTTATGAGACTTTATTGCTTTCTCTTTACAGTTTTTTTTTTTTTTATCACATTTATTTATTTGTTGAGGGGAAGCCTGAGCGTCATCGGCCATGTGTGTGAGCACCCACAGCACGTGTGTAGAGTTCAGAGGATGACTTGAGGGAGTCGGTTTCCTCCTCCTCCTGTGTCGGTCAGGTGGGTGGGACTCAGGTCACTCAGTCTTGGTAGCAAGCTCCTTTATCCATGGAGTCATCCCGCCAGCCCAACTTTGTCTTTTCTCTTTGTTATGTCTATCCACCCCAGATAAAGAGGACATCGACAAACCAAAGAAAGGGTTCTGTTCCAGGCCACCTTGGTGACCTCATGTTATCAGGGCTGCTTATAAGAGCACGGGTAACCTTGGACATCTATGTTTCTAGGAACTCTATCCCCAGCAGGGATGACTCAGGAAAAAAAAAAAAAAAAAAAAAAAACATCACCAAAGAGTTCCACCACTTTGCCCAGCAAATGTTTACCTCCTGTATGACCTTGAGGGTGGGTGAGTGAGCCTTGTGATTTTTCACTAGGACTTCATGTGAATGATCACAGCTGGTCTACTTCATAACCAGAATGGTGAAGTCTAACTGAGAAGAAACAGCCACACTATGGTGCGCCACTCTGCCTGGTTCCAGTTTTCTTTCTTTTTTCTTTCTCTTTTCTTCCTTCCTTCCTTCCTTTCTCTTCTTTTCTTTTTCTTTTTTCTTTTTTTTTTTTCTTTTTTTTTTTTTTTTGTGTGTGTGTGTGTGTTGCTGAGGATTGAACCCAGGATCCTGTGTATAGAAAGCAAACTCTACCAGTGAGCTACAGTCCCAGACCTAGTGTTCAATTTCTTTCTTTCTTATTAGGTTTTATTTTTATTTGGTTGTATGTGTTTATGTGAATGTATGCTATGTGTACAAAGAAACCTGAGGAGGTCAGAGGACAGTGTCTGAGCCCCTGGAGTTACAGGGGTTGGGAGCTGCCCTGTGGTGCTGGAAACTGAACCTGTGTCCCCTGCAAGAGGATTGCGAGTTCTTAACTATTTCGCTGCCTCTCCAGCCCCATGGTTCTATTTCTTCATTAACTTTTTATGGGCTGGGATTATGGCTCAGTGATAGAGCATTTGCATTCAAGTACTCCGAAGTTCAATTCTCCTTTTTTCTTGTTGTTGTTTCAAGACAGGGTTTCTTTGTGTAGCCTTAGCTGTTTTGGAACTTGCTTTTAGACGAAGCTGGCCTTGAACTCATAGATCTGCCTGCCTCTGCCTCCTGAGTACTGGGATTAAAGGTGTGTGCCACCACTGCTGGCCTCTAAATTCAATTCTCAGCCTCACAAAATCAAATAGACAAGGACCTGTTAGAAGTTTGCCTTGTAAACCTGAGGACCTGAGTTCACTGTCTGGAACCCATGTAACGGTGGAAGGAGAGAACCAAGCTCTATGAAGTTGTCCTCTGACCTCCCCATGTGTGCCGTGGAAAGGATGTCCTTCCCATACATACATTAATAATAAATAAAACTAAAAATTAGATTAGTAACTTTTCTACTGAAAATTTACTGAAAGTAATTTTTACATGCATGTGCAAAAATCAGGAGAATATAAAGGCAAGCATGTACATCAATGACTAGCATTGAAGTAAAAATAAACACATAGTCAGTTGATTGATTTCAGACAAAAGAATCCAGGAATTTCAATAGCGAAAGAATGGCCTTTCCTATAAATCATGCTGGCTATCTTAGTTAGGGTTTCTACTGCTGTGTTAAAACACCATGACCAAAAGCAACCTGGGGAGGAAAGGGTGTATTTCAGCTCACACTTCCACAGCACAGACCATTACTGAGAGAAGCAAAAACTCAAACAAGACAGGGACCTGGAGGCAGGAGCTGATAGAGGCCATGACGCTGCTTACCCACTTGCTCAGGCTGCTTTCTTTTTTCTTTCTCTCTTTCTTCCTTTTTCTTTTTTTCTTTCTTTCTTTTTTTTTTTTTTTTTTTTTTTTTTTTTTTTTTTTTTTTTTTTTGGCTTTTTGAGACAGGATTTCTCTGTGTAGTTTTGGTGCCTGTCCTGGATCTCGCTCTGTAGACCAGTCTGTCCTCGAACTCACAGAGATCCGCCTGGCTCTGCCTCCCAAGTGCCGGAATTAAAGGCGTGTGCCACCACCGCCCAGCTCAAGCTGCTTTCTTATAGCATCCAGGTCCACTAGCCCAGGGATGGTGCCGCCCAAAATGAGCCAGGCTTTCCCCACATCAGTCACCAACCAAGAAAATGCACCCCAGCTTTACTCACAGGCCTGTCTGGTGGGAGCATTTTCTCAACTGAGGTTCAGTCTTCCAAAATGACGCTAGCTTGTGTTATGTTGACATAAAAACTAGCCAGCATTCTCGTGAAAGGAGACATTTGGATCCCTGTATCATACCATATCCAAAAATTAACTTTTTTCTTTTTCCAGAGCTGAGGACTGAACCCAGGGCCTTGCGCTTGCTAGGCAAAGTGCTCTACCATTGAGCTAAATCCCCAACTCCCAGAAATTAACTTAATGTGAATCATAGCCCCCTATAAGTAAGAGCCAAAACTAAGAAAAAAAATCTTAGAAGAAATCAGGAGTACGGTGGGGATGTAACCCAATCAAAAATACTTGCTGACCTGCGCAAGCCTTGGGGTTCCCTCTCTAGCACCCCCAACATGGAAAAAGAAATTGGAGGCTGAGACCTTTGTGACCTGACTTAGATGATGAGTTCCAATCATTGTGACACCAAAATCGTAAGTGATAAAAGAGACCAACAAGATGGACTTAATATGAATTAGAAATGCTGTGTCATTAAACGCCACCGAGAAAGTGAAAAGGAGCTGGGTCTGAAACCCAAACTACCGGGTGGGCTGACGGAGGACAATCGCGAATTCAAGGACTATCTGGGCTCCAGAGCTAATCAAAGGGCAGCTTGGAAAGCTTAATGAGACTTTGTCAAGGCTGGTACACAGGAGAGATGGATCAGGGGTGAAGAGCATTTATTCCTCTTGCAGAGGCCCCAGGTTCGATCCCCAGCACCCACATGGGTGCTCACAATCATCTGTAACTCTACTTTTCAGGAGATCTAATGCCCTTTTCTGGTCTCCACAGATACCAGACATGTACATGGTGCACATACATACATGCAGGCAAAACATACACACATAAAATAATAAACAGATAAATCTCAAAAGAAAAGGAGGGGGTTGGAGAGATGGCTCAGTGGTTAAGAACACTTGTTCTTCCAGAGGACCTGGGCTTGATTCCCAGTACCCACATAGTGGCTCACAACTATCTCTAACTCCAGTTCCAGGGGATCCATCGTCCTGTCTTCTGTGGGTATCAGGCAAACATGGAGTGTACATACATACATGTATACACTCATACACATAAAATACATGAAATAAAAGGTTTAAAAAAGGAAGCCGGGTGGCGGTGGCGGCGGCGGCGCATGCCTTTAATCCCTGCACTCGGGAGGCAGAGCCAGGCGGATCTCTGTGAGTTTGAGGCCAGCCTAGGCTACCAAGTGAGTTCTAGGAGAGGCGCAAAGCTACACAGAAAAACCCTGTCTTGAAAAAAGAAAAATGAGGCTGGGGGGTGGCCAGAGAAAGAGCTCAGTGGTTAAGAGCACTGACTGCTCTTCCAGAGGACCTAGGCTCAGTTTCCAGCACCCACATGACAGCTCACAACTGTCTATAATTCCAGTTCCAGGGGCCTGACACCCATAGCAAAACACCAACGTACATAAAAATATAAAAAAATAAATACATAAGGAGACTGGGTCTGTACCTCAGAGGTAGAATGTTTGCCTTGCATGCACAGCAAGGCTTGTGTTCAATCCCCAGCACCACACACAAAAAAATCATGAATACAGAAATACAGACCCCTCTAATCCAGAGCCTGGGGATGTCACTTAGCTGGTACAACACTTACCTAGCATATACAAAGCTTTGAGTTCAATCGCAGCACTGGATAAATTGATTGTAGTGGTGCATACCTGTAATCCCAGCACTTGGGAGTAGAGGCAGGAGAAATAAAAGTTCAGTGATATCCTTGGCCACATAGAGGATTCGAAGCCGGGCTGGTTTGCTGGTTTGTATGGGATCCTGTCTCAAGAAACAAAAGGAAAAAAAAAAAAAAAAAAACAGAAAGAAAAGAAAAGAATTCTGATAATTATCTTGGCCCCTGACCTCTGCTAAGAGACTATGTTTACCAAGTCTCCTTAGCAGGAATTCACCCATCATCTTGTGAAAACCTACCTCAGAATCTCTGTCCAGAGGACCCAGGCTCCATCTATGGGCACCACATAGGGTTTTTATCCCAGAAAAATAAAGTAAATGAAGTCTCTTTTTAAAAAGCACACCTGGACTTTTATTTCCTCCCCTCTGCTCTCCTCTTTTAAGAAGGTCTTGCTATGTAGCCCAGGTTGGCCTTCAACTTCCCACCTTCCTGCCTCTGCTTCCCCAGTGTTGGGAACTACTCTTTCAGCATGTTCACCCCAGGAGGCTGGGGACATAGCTCAGTGGTAGAGAGTCCCTCCAGTTTGTGTCAAGTCCTGGGTTCAATTCTTTATTTTGTATTATTTATTTATTTATCTGTTTGTTGTTTTTCCGTATAGCTTTGGAGCCTGTCCTGGAACTTGCTCTGTAGATTAGGCTGGCCTCGAACTCAGTGATCCGCCTGCCTCGGCCTCCAGAGTGCTGGGATGAAAAGGCATGCGCTGCTTTCTGGCCTGTCCGAGTTCAATTCTTTTTCTTTTTTTTTTTTTTTTTTTAGGGGGTGGTTGTTTTTTCAAGCTAGGGTTTCTCTGTGTAGCTTTGGAGCCTGTCCTAGAACTCACTTTGTAGACCAGGCTGGCCTTAAACGCACAGAGATCTGCCTGGCTCTGCCTCTGAAGTGCTGGGATTAAAGGCGTGCGCCACCGCCCGGCTGGTTTCAATTCTTAACATTGCAGAGAAGAAAGTAAACAAAAGAGTTGTATTGTAGCAGTTTCTGCTGTCTGGAATTACTTTGTTTCTGTTCATTTGCTTAGGTCAAATCCTTCTCATCCACATTCCTCTGTCAGTCTAAAATGCCTGCCCCTTTCTTGAAATGCTGGGAAATGGTCTACTACAATACATGCTCAGTCTTGCGCCCATGCTTTCTTCTAAGATGTTTTTTTTTTTTTTAGCCCTTATAGGTCTGTGATTCACACTGATTTAATTTTTGTCTATAGCATGAGTTAAAGCGATCATTGCCAGATAGAGGAAGGAGAAATAAAAGAAGAAAGATACAATCAATGAAATCCCCCTAAGACATTTTTAATTTTTCTAGGCTAACTCCTTGCATCTTCCAAGGGAAGATTTTTATTTTATTTTATTTTTGATACAGTCTCTCTGCATAGCCCTGGCTGTCCTGGAACTTACTATGTAGGCTAGGCTGGTGAACTAGAACTGATGGGGATTCACTTACTACTGCCAACTCACTACTGGGATTACTATCATGACTGACAGGATTTTTGTTTTATTTTTTAGTTTATTTCATTGCTTGCAGTGCCAGCCATTAACTCTAGGGCCTCACTTGTAATAAGCAAGCATTAAGCTGAAAAACCCTTGCCCTGAAAGCATGCTAGCATGCCCTGCTTGCCAGTGCCCATCACACTGCATTACAAGTTTTACAAGAATCTTTAGGGGGTGGGAGAGATGGCTTAGGGGTTAAAAACATTTGTTGCTTTTGCAGGGGACCCAGGGGATCTGATGTCATCTTTTAACCTTTATGTGCACCAGGCATGTATGTGGTGCATAGACACACAAAAGCAAAACACTTAAAAATAAAAACAAATAAATAAAAAAGGAACAAAGAATCTTTGGTATGTTTTGTTTTGTTTTTGAGATGTGGTCTCATGTAGCCAACTCTACACAGCTGAGGATGACCTTGAATTTCTTTTTGAAAAAGAAAAAAATTTTGTTTTATGTGCATGGGTGTTTGGTTTCATGTATTTATGTGTACCGTGTGTGTGCAGTATCCATAGAGGCCTGGAGAGGGTATCAAGTTCCATGGAATCAGAATTATAGACAGTTTTGAGTCGCCATGTGAGTGCTGGGAATCGAACTAGGTCCTCTGGAAGAATAGTGCTCTTAATCACTCAGCCATGTCTCCAGTCCCAGACCTTGTATGTCTGATTCTCCTGCCTTCCACCCGCAGGAGTGCTGGGATTAACGACACGCTCCACTGGTCTATTCGGTGCTAGAGAAGATAAGAAGCAAGGGTCTCCTGTACAATTAGACAGGCACTCGGAGGTACATTCCCAGTCCAGATCTTGCATTCTTGTCAGTCTTCCTGTTGCCCTGGGCTTCCAAGAATTGTTTGACTCCTTGGTACATAGTAGGAACTCTAACGATAATGTAATGAACACACAGAAGAACAAAGGATTCATTGAGTTGAAGTCAGTACTTCATATCAGCTCTGAATTCATGAGAATAAATACAGGGAAAATGTGCATCATAAGCAAACTTCTTAAAATTGTAATGGCTTTGCCTTTTGCGGGAGCAATGTCAACAGTCAATTAAAACATCAATTCTATTAAAAGCCTCCTAGGTCGATCCGACTGGCGGAAGGCGGGGCGCGAGCCCACCCTGGCCACACCCCTCGCCATGACATCCACTTTTAGACCCGCCCCCTAGGCGCGGGCTGCAACGTCCATTGGACTCCTCGCCAATCCTTCAGAGCATCTCTGCGCCTATTGGGTGAGTTTCTGACCCCGGTTGCGCACTTCCTGGAGTTGGGAACGCGGGGCGGACGTCGTCTTTCCGCCATTGCTCTGCGTTCCGAGCCGCTACCTGAGTGAGGGGCGACAGGTGGGTGGCGGGCGTCCGAGGCTGGGCTGCAGACGGTCGGGTGGGCCGAGCGGCCTGAGGAGCTGCGTCAGGCCCAGGCCGCGAGCGCTCAGCCCGGCTAGCGTGCAGGCCGGGTGGCTCCGGACGCATTCCATTTGCCCCTTGTGGGCCCGGGCCTAACGGCTTAGTTTTGGCTTCCCTCTCCTTCCCCGACTCTTCCGGCATGGCCGGGGTGTTTCCTTACCGAGGGCCGGGTAACCCGGTTCCCGGCCCTCTGCCCGCTGCCGGACTACATGTCAGAGGAGAAGCTGCAGGAGAAAGGTAAGGAGTGGGAACGGGACAGGTGGGTACCGCGCGTGCGCGGGCCGGAACGTGTAGGCGGGTTGCAGGAGCTAAGTGTGTTGCAGGAGCGGTGGGTGGGGGGGGGGGGGGGTGTGTGTGCTAAGTGTGTTGCAGGAGCGTGTGTGTGTGTGTGTGTGTGTGTGTAAAAAACAGAGATCGTGCTAAACTGTGTTTAAAGTCATTCTGCATGTCAGGCAGCATAACTTGTGTGTCTGCGTGTGTGTGTGTGTGTGTTTTTTTTTTGTTTTGTGTGTGTGTGTGTGTTACAGCAGTGAAACAATGTGTGTTGTGTGTGTGTGTGTGTGTGTGTTACAGTGAGTGTGTGTGTGTGTGTGTGTGTGTGTGTGTGTGTGTTACAGCAGTGGAAACAAAACCACTCCCTTATGGGGTTTGCATTACAATGAAGGAATTAGACAGTATTCCCTCCTAAACATCTATAGCAGAAATGTCAGGTGTTTGGGAGAGTAAGATACTTGGCGGCAGTATGCCTCTTTCCCACAGAATGCCGGGGGTTGCCATAGGGGCAAGAGTGGGGATAGTTAGGGTGAGAGTGTGCAGCCCTTTAAACTGAGGTGCCTTTGTAGCTCGAAAATGGCAGCAGTTGCAGGCCAAGCGCTATGCAGAGAAGCGGAAATTTGGGTTTGTGGATGCCCAGAAGGAAGACATGCCCCCAGAACATGTCAGGAAGATCATTCGAGACCATGGAGACATGACCAACAGGAAGTTCCGCCATGACAAAAGGGTCTATTTGGGGTAAGTAAGCAACATCCTGGAATAATTTCATGTGGAGTTTGGTGACTTTCCTTTCTCTGTTCCTGCATTGACAGTGGTGGATAGAGGGACTATCATTTGGAACATGACACCCTTCCACACACACAGGGCTTCTCTCTGTTGCCCTGGCTGGAGACCAGGACAGGCTGACCTCAGGTGCTGGAAATAAAGGCAGATGCCCCCATGCTCAGCGTGGAACATAGCTCCTGACCGCACTTAGTGATGATTGTAAGAGTAAGGCGAGACCATTGGAATTCCATGATAATATTCACATCTTCTGCTTAGGCCATTGTTTTGCTTTGCCCTGGTAATCTCATTGTAAAATGTTCGTTCAGTCACCAGAATTTGGGGGTTTAGGTTGTTTAATTCCTGGGATCTCTGTACTACTGTTAATTCTTCAACCCTAAGCTGCAGAGATTCTTAGCATTCCATTTGGATACAGAAATTTGGCTAGTTAATGAATTGATGTAGGGAAGCCTTGGAAGTTTTATTTCAAAAGTAATTTCTTAACCAGCCACGTAAGTATATGCCTCTACACTACTATAATCTCTGGGTTGCAGAGACAGGAGGATCACAGGCTTGAGGCCAGCTTAGACTACTCCATGAGAAGCTCTGTTCAAAACATCAGCAAAAGCCAGATGTGGCAGCACAGGCCTTTAATCCCTGCACATGAGAGACAGAGGCAGGTGAATCTACATAGTGAGTTCCAGGCCATCCAGGGCTCTGTGGTGAGACCCTGTCTCAAACAACAACAAACATCATTACTATTATTACTGGATCTTGCTCTTGGTGCTCTGGATATAGCTGTGAGCAGACAGTATTGATCCTCTCCTCTAAGAGCATACCATTGAGTGGCATGATAGGGAGCATCAGATGGTTGCAGTATAGGGGATATGTTGGTATTTACATGAAGGGCAGAAGGAAGGTGCCCTCAAAAGGACAGCTGTTCATTTAGAGGCTGAGTCCCGGTACTATGAACTAAGACATTTAATGGCACCAGATGAAGGTGGAGCTGGGAAGGCAGGACTCCTAGTCATGTAGGACCTGAGTCTTAATTTGGGGCTTTAGACTATAAGGCAGCATTTTCTGTGGAACATGTGATAACTTTCTGGCATGTCAGCAAGGGACAAGTAACAGCATACTTTGTCATTTCTAATGGTCTCTCTTCCTAATGTTACAGAGCCCTCAAGTACATGCCTCATGCAGTTCTCAAGCTCCTAGAGAACATGCCCATGCCTTGGGAGCAGATTCGGGATGTGCCTGTTCTGTACCACATCACTGGAGCCATTTCCTTTGTCAACGAGATTCCCTGGGTTATTGAGCCAGTTTACATCTCCCAGTGGGGGTGAGAAGGGCTGAAGTCCGGTGGGTGGCGGCAGTGGGTGATGGTGGTGGTGGGTGGTGGCGGCTGGTATGGCACTTAGGGTTGGGGATGGTGGCATCGGCAGCTGAGGATTTGGGTAGAAACTGTTGTATGATGGTCTTGCCTTCTAGGTCAATGTGGATCATGATGCGTCGAGAAAAACGAGACAGGAGGCATTTCAAGAGGATGCGGTTCCCCCCTTTTGATGATGAGGAACCACCCCTGGATTATGCTGACAACATCTTAGATGTTGAGCCACTGGAAGCCATTCAGCTGGAGTTGGACCCTGAGGAGGATGCCCCTGTGTTGGACTGGTTCTATGACCACCAGCCATTGAGAGACAGTAGGAAGTGAGTGGAACTAATCCCGTGAGAGTTCTGGGAACTATAGCTGTGGGAAGGCAGTAGGTAAGTGGCTTGGCTCAATGCCTACTTGATATGGGCCCTCCATCTTTTCCCTAGGTATGTTAATGGTTCCACTTACCAACGCTGGCAGTTCACGTTGCCTATGATGTCCACTCTCTACCGATTGGCCAATCAGCTTCTGACTGACTTGGTGGATGACAACTACTTCTACCTGTTTGATCTGAAGGCCTTCTTTACCTCTAAGGCACTCAATATGGCCATTCCTGGAGGACCCAAATTTGAACCTCTGGTTCGAGACATCAACCTACAGTAAGTTGGGGAGAATATCAATTTTAGGCACTTTGTATGTAGTAAAATCTAATCCTTATCCTTAAGATCCTTGTCTAGCAATGGAACTAGACTACTCACTTGATTTCCGGTTCTAGGGATGAAGACTGGAATGAATTCAATGATATTAATAAGATCATCATCCGCCAGCCTATTCGTACTGAGTACAAGATTGCTTTTCCTTACCTGTATAACAACCTTCCACACCATGTGCACCTGACCTGGTAAGGTGCCTGGAACACAGCAGTTAGACTGGAGAAAGCCGGCTATGGTCTGGGCCAGAGCAGACCGTTGGCTGACTCTTCTTTCTGTCTAGGTACCACACTCCTAACGTGGTGTTCATCAAGACCGAGGATCCCGATTTGCCAGCTTTCTACTTTGATCCTCTGATCAACCCGATCTCTCATAGACACTCAGTCAAGGTAAGAGGAAATCACGTGCTTTAGAGGGTGCTGGGGTGTGAGAGTCCTGAATGAGCCTGGGGTCTGGTGCATACTAGGCACGTTTTCTGCCTCACCAACCTCTACCCCAATGTTTTTTTTTTTTTTGGACGCATAGTACAGGTTGACACAGAATTACTGTGTAGTTCCAGGTTGGTCTTTTACTCTCAGTCCGTCTGTTGGCCTCCTCCTAAGTGCTGGGGTTTCAGGCCTCCTTCCCTGAGCTCATTGGCCCTTGGTGGGAACTGGCTGCAGCGGGCACCTCCCGTGGTATGGCATGGGAGCTCTTTGGGAGGCTTTTAGTGGTAAGCGGAAGGGTTGGTTTCCTGGTTAGCCCTGTCTTGTTCTTGGCTCCCTTGGCTCCTTTGCCAGGCTCTTTAGGGCTTCTCTCGTCCGGCATCCCGGTCTTCGTGACCTGTGTAGCTACTGTGCTTCTTCCCAGAGAGTTTTCCGCTCATCTCAAGTCTGTGCTCAGTGAGTGGAAAATGAACCCTTGAGGATTTCTTTTTCAGAGCCAGGAACCACTGCCTGATGATGATGAGGAATTTGAACTTCCGGAGTTTGTGGAGCCCTTCCTGAAGGACACACCCCTCTATACAGATAATACAGCCAATGGCATTGCCCTGCTGTGGGCACCACGGCCCTTTAACTTACGCTCTGGTCGTACCCGCCGGGCCCTGGACATACCCCTTGTCAAGAACTGGTAAGGTTTCTACCTAAGGGATCGGTAGTAGAGAAAAGACTCCATCTGGATGGGCATGCAGCCTTTCCCAGAGTGTCTGGAAGGAGAGGTGGGCAATTCTCTGATGGGCTAATTTAACCAGGTATCGGGAGCACTGTCCTGCTGGGCAGCCTGTGAAGGTGCGAGTCTCCTATCAGAAGCTGCTGAAGTACTATGTGCTGAATGCCCTCAAGCATCGGCCCCCGAAAGCCCAGAAGAAGAGGTAAGGTGCTGGAGGCCCCTGCTACAACTTCCGCTGTAGAAGAGTCAGTGTGCCAGCTTTAACTCTCTCCTTTATTCTCACCCAGGTATCTGTTCCGCTCGTTCAAAGCTACCAAATTCTTTCAGTCCACAAAGCTAGACTGGGTGGAGGTGGGGCTGCAGGTTTGCCGCCAGGGCTACAACATGCTCAACCTCCTCATTCACCGGAAGAACCTCAACTACCTGCACTTGGACTACAACTTCAACCTGAAGCCTGTCAAGACGCTCACCACCAAGGTGCCGTCATCAGACCGCGGGGCTCCGCAGGGCTTAGGGGTGGATGGCACTGTGGCATACCTCCTTTTGTGGCCACTGTCATTAATGTTCTTCTGTTCTTGTCCTTTTCAGGAAAGAAAGAAATCTCGTTTTGGAAATGCTTTCCATCTGTGTCGGGAGGTACTGCGTTTAACTAAACTGGTTGTGGACAGTCATGTGCAGTATCGCTTGGGCAATGTGGATGCCTTCCAGGTGAGGCCATGCTGCCCGGACCTCTGCCCAGTTGGGGAGGCAGGGTGAAGGCTGTGGAGCGGGCTCAGGCTCTAAGTCTGAGGGTGATTTTATTGCAGCTGGCAGATGGATTGCAGTATATATTCGCCCACGTGGGGCAGTTGACTGGCATGTATCGCTACAAATACAAATTGATGCGCCAGATCCGCATGTGCAAGGACTTGAAACATCTCATCTATTACCGCTTCAACACGGTGAGAGCCGCCCTCTGCCTGCCTTCTCAGCTGGTCCTTGTTTGGCCTTTTCCCCGGGACCTCCTTGGAGAGAATCGCTTGACTGTGTCATTACCATACTTGGTGGATCTCAGCACTTCCCCCCAAACCTACCACTGATTCATTCCATGCAGGAGCCTCACTTTCTCCTTGACGTTCTCATACGCTTCCCTGTTCTAGAGTTTGAGGACTCCAGAGCATTTACCCTGTCCCCTCAGCAGCCTGACAAGTGGCTCTTCCTTCTCCACCTCTTATCTTTTTGTAAAAGAATTGTTCATTTATGTGTCTGATTTCTGCTTGACTGCAGGGCCCTGTAGGGAAAGGCCCTGGCTGTGGTTTCTGGGCTGCTGGCTGGAGAGTCTGGCTGTTTTTCATGCGTGGAATTACCCCTTTGCTAGAGCGATGGCTGGGCAACCTTCTGGCCCGGCAGTTTGAAGGTAAGTGACTTTGTCTACCCATGGTGTCTCATTGCTTCACAGGTAGATGAGGGGTGCCTGCTGTCCCGGGCTTTTGTCTGCGTTTGTCGTCTAGTCTTGCTTCTAAGTTCGCTTGTTTCAGATGAGTCTGACCTAGTAGTGTGGTTCTGGGGCTGCTCTGTGGGATGTGAGCTCTCATGCATTCGCAGCAGAAGTTCCCCCGAAGTATGGTTGTGACTGTCTGAAGTGGCTTGTCTTTTTGCATGTGGGGAGCATATGGACACTTGTTACTCTTTATTGATCTAATCTTCTTCACTCGTAGGCCGTCACTCAAAGGGGGTGGCGAAGACAGTAACAAAGCAACGAGTGGAGTCCCATTTTGACCTCGAGCTCAGGGCAGCTGTGATGCATGACATTCTGGACATGATGCCTGAAGGCATCAAACAGAACAAGGCCCGGACAATTCTGCAGCATCTCAGTGAGGCCTGGCGCTGCTGGAAGGCCAACATTCCCTGGAAGGTAGGCTTTCCTCCGCCTCCAAGGAGGCACAGCCATTCATCTTCCTGAGGTTAGGATTAATGCACCTTTAATGTCCACCTTCTATCGCTCCCAAACCCTCCTTTCTTAAGACCGTTCCACTGTGTTGTCCTGGCTGACCTGTAACTGTGCAGGCCAGGCTGGTCTCAACTCAAGAGATCTATCTGCCTTTATGCTGGAACACAGGGGTGAAACACTGTGCTCAGCTCCTATTATCTTTTTTGTTGTGTTTGTATTTTCAGGTCCCAGGACTGCCAACACCTATTGAGAATATGATTCTTCGGTACGTCAAGGCCAAGGCTGATTGGTGGACCAATACTGCCCACTACAACCGTGAACGAATCCGCCGTGGGGCCACTGTAGACAAGACTGTTTGCAAAAAGAACCTGGGCCGTCTCACCCGCCTGTACCTAAAGGCAGAGCAGGAGCGGCAGCACAATTACCTGAAGGTTGGGCCAGCTAGGCTGGGTGTGAGGGCTGGGTGGTAAGGGGGCTGCAGATGGGGTCCTGCTTTGTACTGGTTTGGACGATAGTGGGAGACTAGCTTCATGCTCCCCTTGCAGGATGGTCCGTACATTACGGCAGAAGAGGCAGTGGCAGTGTATACTACCACTGTGCACTGGCTGGAGAGCCGTAGATTCTCTCCCATCCCATTCCCCCCGCTCTCCTACAAGCACGACACCAAGCTGCTCATCTTGGCTCTGGAGCGCCTCAAGGAAGCTTATAGGTGAGGAGTGGAGGGGAGGGCTCCCGCTGGGAGGGTAACGGGGAGGGAATGGCGTTGTGGTCAGAGTCCAAAGAATGGGGTCATCCTTCTGGTGTAGCATCTTCTTGGGTTTTCTCATCCACCTTTTCCTTTGCCTTGTTAGTGTGAAGTCTAGGTTAAACCAGTCTCAGAGGGAGGAGCTGGGTCTGATCGAGCAAGCCTATGACAACCCCCATGAGGCTTTGTCCCGCATCAAGCGTCACCTCCTCACACAGAGAGCCTTTAAAGAAGTGAGTGAGATGCTCTCTGAGCTTTCTTTTGGTCTATGCTATTTATTCTTGGCATCTAGAGGGTGCCAGGTTGACTAGGTGAATTGATGTGAGCCAGGTTCCTTCTCCCACAGGTGGGCATTGAGTTTATGGATCTCTATAGCCACCTGGTGCCAGTTTATGATGTAGAACCACTGGAGAAAATAACTGACGCCTACCTGGACCAGTACCTGTGGTATGAAGCAGATAAGCGCCGTCTTTTCCCGCCCTGGATCAAGCCTGCTGACACAGAACCACCTCCGCTGCTTGTTTACAAGTGGTGCCAAGGTAAAACTGTGCCGGGGTTAACATCCCACAGAGAAAGGGGGAACTAAGCTCTATATAAAAATTCCTACCCAGACTGCATAGTCATTTGACGCTTTTTCATGATGAGAGTGAATAATACTGCCTGGTGGTGGCTGCGAACGCCTTTAATCCCGGGACTTGGGAGGCAGAGGGAGGCAGATCTATGAGTTCAAGGCCACCCTAGTCTACAGAGTGAGTTCCAGGACAGCCAGGGCTACACAGAGAAACTCTATCTTGAAAAAAACAAACAAACAAAAAAGTGAATAGTATGGTTGTTGAGCAAAGCTGACACTTGTAGCAGCCTGGATGGATGGATGGATGGATGGATGGATGGATGGATGGATGGATGGATGGAAGGATGGATGGATGGATGGAAGGATGGATGGATGGATGGAAGGATGGATGGATGGATGGATGGATGGATGGAAGGATGGATGGAAGGATGGATGGATGGATGGATGGAAGGATGGGTGGGTGGAAGGAAGGATGGATGGATGGATGGATGGAAGGATGGATGGATGGATGGAAGGATGGATGGGGGGTGGAAGGATGGATGGATGGATGGATGGAAGGATGGATGGAAGGAAGGATGGATGGATGGATGGATGGATGACAGAGGGTTTTGGGATGTGTTGAAAGCTGCTGTGGTTACTAGACCTGAAAAGGAATTTCTAATCTGCAATAGCTCTGTCTTTTTGCTTTTTTTAGGTATCAATAACTTGCAGGATGTGTGGGAGACCAGTGAGGGCGAGTGCAATGTCATGTTGGAGTCCCGATTTGAGAAGATGTATGAAAAGATCGACTTGACCTTGCTGAATAGGCTGCTGCGACTCATTGTGGACCACAACATAGCTGACTACATGACAGCCAAGAACAATGTTGTCATTAACTATAAGGTCCGTCTTGGAGCAAATAGCAAAAACGTGTTAAGGGGTTGTCTGACCCATTGAGTTAGGATTTGCTGAGGGAGAATGAAGGAGAGTGGACTCTGAAGCACCTGGGCCACACACAGCCATCCTTAGCCATAGTTAATAGCTGTGGTCTTTTTTTTTTCTAGGACATGAACCATACAAATTCATATGGGATCATCAGAGGCCTGCAGTTTGCCTCGTTCATTGTACAGTACTATGGCTTGGTGATGGATTTGCTTGTATTGGGATTGCACCGGGCCAGTGAGATGGCTGGGCCCCCCAGATGCCAAATGACTTTCTCAGTTTCCAGGACATAGCCACTGAGGCTGCGCACCCGATCCGCCTCTTCTGTAGATACATTGATCGCATCCACATTTTCTTCAGGTAAAGAACACGGACAGATCCTCTGGCCTGCAGAATACTGAAGAAGCATGCCCTGCCTGTGAAGTGGCTCTTTGGCTTAGTTGACTAGTGGCTGAGATGGGGCTGTAAAGTGAAACGAAGTCTAGAGTGGCATGAGGTCCCCACCCATGGAGCTGGCCTTCTCAAAGGGTCCTACTGTATTTGGGCCTCAACATATACCTTTCCTTAATGTAGGTTCACGGCAGATGAGGCTCGAGATCTGATCCAGCGTTACCTGACAGAGCATCCAGACCCCAATAATGAGAACATTGTTGGCTACAATAATAAGAAATGCTGGCCCCGAGATGCACGCATGCGCCTCATGAAGCATGATGTCAACTTGTGAGTCTCAGTTGGGTTTGTAAGAGTTAAAAGGACACCAATCCTAGGGACCCAGAAAGCAATTAATATTGAGGAGGTTGTGTCTTGGGTAGGAGGAATATAGGCCTGTTGGGGTGTCTTCTGTCTGTTCTTTGAATGCAGATGTGTTCAACAGACTGAAATTTCTATGTGTTCTCTGGACAGGGGTCGGGCAGTGTTTTGGGACATCAAGAACCGGCTGCCACGATCAGTGACTACAGTGCAGTGGGAGAACAGCTTTGTGTCTGTGTACAGCAAAGACAACCCCAACCTACTGTTCAACATGTGTGGCTTTGAGTGCCGCATCCTGCCTAAGTGCCGTACCAGCTATGAAGAATTCACCCACAAGGACGGGGTCTGGAACCTGCAGAATGAGGTAGAGCCTAGAAAGGACATCACTTCACCACCCCTGTAACTCTGGCATCACTGGGGTGAAGAACAGAAATACCTTATTATCAGCTCCGTGAGCCTTGGGTGGGTTGAGCTTAGCGGTGATCACAGTTAATCCTTGCTTGTGTAGACAGGGTTTCTCTGTAACCCTGGCTGGCCCTGATTGTCTCAGAGACCAGTCTGCCTCTCTACCTCCCACAGGTTAGAATTAAGGCACATGCCACCATGACCTGTTCTCTCTGTTTTCTTTCTTTCTTTTTATTTTATTTTATTTGAGACAAGGTCTTACTGTATAGTGATGGCTGGCCTAGAACTCCCTATATAGACCAGTTGGCCTTGAATTCACCAAGATCCATCCCTGCCTGTGCTTACTGGGTTTAAATGCATGCACTACCATGTTTCTTTTCACCTTTATTTATTGCCATGGTACTTGTGTGGAGGTTGGAGCACAGCTTGTAGTCAGTTCCACTCTGTGGGTTCTGGAGATGGAACTCAGGAAATAAGGCTCGCTAGCAAGCACCGTTGCCTGCTCTAAGCCATGTCGCCAGCCCCTCTGGAAGTTCTGGGACAAGTTAACACTGACTCTATGGTTTAGGTTACCAAGGAACGGACAGCACAGTGTTTCCTGCGTGTGGATGATGAGTCGATGCAGCGCTTCCATAACCGAGTGCGTCAGATCCTAATGGCCTCTGGCTCCACCACCTTTACCAAGGTATGTAGGCCCTAAGTCTCCGTTCCCTGCCATTCTCAATCCGTCCTCCTCCCTTTCCACTCCTCCCCAGGTTGAGCTTGCTCTTTCCCAGCTCTGCCTACTGTGGTAATCGCTATGCTTTCTGCAGGGCAACCTAGAGTGTTGGGTCAGTTGGGCTTTATTTCCGAGAATTCACCACAAGAATTGATCAGACTGCATCTGTGGGGGGTTGAGGATTTTATTTTATTTTGGTGACTTTAGATTAAGGCAAAAGTAAGAGATTTTAATTTGAACAAAAGCATCTATTTTGCATTTTCCCTTAGGCTTGTTTTTGTTTGGTTTTGGGGTTTTTGAGACAGGGTTTCACTGTGTAGCCTTGGCTGTCCTGGAACTCACTCTGGACCAGACTGGCCTCACAAGTGCTGGGATTAAAGACGTGTGCCACCACTGCCCGGCCTCTTTACTGTGTAGTAGTTTAGAATGTCAGTTCTGGGTGGTTTATTTGTGGGACGAGGGCTGCTGTGGATCGGGTCTCAAAAGTTGAGACAACTTTCCTGCCTCAGCCCGTCACTGCTGAGAATCCAGGTGTGGTGTGCACCACCACACTTGGCTTTTGTACCCCCATGGTGAAATGGAGTCTTGTTGTGTTACTAGCTGTTTGTCTTCATGTTCTCTGCTTCATCTCTGGCTGCCCTGTGTGCTATGCCATTTCTCATGGTGATGAGGTGACAGGTGTGTTCCAGCACACCTGGCCAAAGTAATGTTACATTGATGACATGACACTTTCAGCCATGTCGTGTGTTGTCTGGCACTACCCCCAACGTCTCCCCATCAGATGCCAAGAACAGTCCCTGTGTCAGAACCAAACATGTCCTGAGAGACTGTCATTTCCCCTGGGTGTGGGGAAGGGATAGATCTGGGAGTCTCGTGGTGTAAAGGTTGAAAGCTCAAGACTCACAAGACTCCCAGGATGAGTGGAGAGTGAGACGGGAAGGGCAGGTTAGGATGATGGGAAGCGCTGAGGTGTGCTGAGCAGAACCGAGACAGTGCTGGGATGTGGGCAGTCAAGGCTGTCAGGAACTGGTGTCTGGAATTGAGCAAGTGTTTAACAGCGTCGGTTGCCTAAGAACAGTTTGGTTAGATAAGGATGAATAGGAGCCAGTGGAATTGGCAGTGAGGACGTCATTGCTGACCTTAGAACTATTTCAGAACTAGTTGGGATGGAAGCCAGATGGTGTGAATGAGACTTTATGGGAGGTGAGTGGAGACAGTAAGGACAGTTTGCCAGTGCTAGAGTAGATAGTTAGAAGCCTCCTAGAGGGAGCTGTACGTCAAGACAGGTCTTTGGTTTTGTTTTTTGGCTTTTTACTTTTATTCCCTTTTTTTTCCTATTTCTTTTCTTTCTTTTTTTTTTTTTTTTTTGTATAATTCACTTGTGTGTACAATGTGTTATAACCGTATTTATCTCTTTTTACCCTTTTTTGTTTTCTTCCCATTCCTGCTGCCCCTCCTTTAAAAGGTTCTGTGTGATGTGTGTGTGTGTGTGTGTGTGTGTGTGTGTGTGTGTGTGTGTGTGAGAGAGAGAGAGAGAGAGAGAGAGGGAGAGAGACAGACAGACTGACTTGGGGAGGATGGGGTGCTGTGCTGCTCTATCACCCCAGAGCTTGGGGTTTGACTGGAAGCCAGTGAGCTCCAGCAACCCTCCTGTCTCTGCACTGCTCAGAGCCTGATGGAGGAGTGACTGGGAATTGAGGGAGGTGCTTCCCAATCATGGTTAATGTACATGACTCTAACGTCTAGAGTCGAGTTGGATTGTTGGGTCTGTTGAGACCCTCACCCTCTCCCCCTTTTCTGTAAAGTGAGGGTAACCATAGTTCTAGCTCAGGGGGCTTTTGTGAAAAGTAATGAAAGAGTGCATATAGTAAGTCAATTAGCCATATTATTTTACAGAGTGCTTTTAGAGATTATGAGAGCATAATGTTGGATTTGAACTTGTTTACTTTATTTCTTTGTTTTGTTTATTTGTTTGCTTACTTGAGACAAACTTTATTGATAATCCAGACTGGTATTGAACTCTTGATCCTTCTGACTCAGCCTCCTAAGAACTGGGATTACAGGCAGAAGTGGGTCCTTTCCTCCAACTCTGTGGGTTTTGGGGGTTGCGCCCAAGTCTTCAGGATTGATAGCAGTCCTTTTACCCCCCCCACCATCACAGCGGCCCAGTCCTCTCTCTCTCGATTATGTCTATCCTGGTGGCCCAGTCCTCTCTCTCTCGATTATGTCTATCCTGGTGGGTGTGAACTAGCAACCTCGTCGTTTCTGTTTGTTGTTTGTTTAGTTTTTAAGATCAACGCTTTCTTGTACTAGAGATGTAGCTAACTAGATCTGGAAGGCCTGCATTGCTCATGTGGCATTTACTCTTTCCCACTAACTTTAGATTGTGAATAAGTGGAACACAGCTCTCATCGGCCTTATGACATACTTTCGAGAGGCCGTGGTAAATACGCAGGAACTCCTAGACTTACTGGTAAAGTGTGAAAACAAGATCCAGACACGTATCAAGATTGGATTGAACTCCAAGATGCCAAGTCGGTTTCCTCCTGTTGTGTTCTACACCCCTAAAGAGCTGGGTGGGCTTGGCATGCTCTCAATGGGCCATGTGCTCATCCCCCAGTCTGACCTCAGGTAGGGCTTGCTTGGCACCTTTCGTGTTAGTCTCATTATGTAGACTCTGAGGGGAGTGGGTGTTTCGTTACTTTTGATTTTACTTTTATCCCTTGTCTTGATTTTCCCAAAACAGGTGGTCCAAGCAAACAGATGTAGGTATCACACACTTCCGTTCAGGAATGAGTCATGAAGAAGACCAACTGATTCCCAACTTGTACCGCTACATACAGCCGTGGGAGAGCGAGTTCATTGACTCTCAACGGGTCTGGGCTGAGTATGCACTCAAGAGACAGGAGGCTATTGCTCAGAACAGGTGGGCATCTGGGAGGGTATACCAATCTAAGGACTGGGGGTTGCATCACAACACTGTGAGTCTTACGTTGAGGTCATGGGCAGAGTATGTTTTTAGGAGTTAAGACTGATTCTACTCATCCTTGGCCAAAGAATGTTGAATGTTTCTCTTTGCATGAGAAAGGATGTTGACTTTATTTTTTCTGGCAGACGTTTGACATTAGAAGATTTAGAAGATTCATGGGATCGAGGCATTCCACGGATCAATACTCTCTTCCAGAAGGACCGGCACACATTGGCTTATGACAAGGGCTGGCGTGTCCGAACTGACTTTAAGCAGTACCAGGTATATGGAGTGGTGAATGGATGGAGTTCTCTAAATCAGGATAGCTTTTGGCATCTCTGTCACTTGGGGCGGTGGGCACCCAGAGCTTCACCATCCTTGTTGCATGGTCTAGGTTTTGAAGCAGAACCCCTTCTGGTGGACACATCAGCGGCATGATGGCAAGCTCTGGAACCTCAACAACTACCGCACAGACATGATTCAGGCCCTGGGTGGTGTGGAGGGCATTCTGGAGCACACTCTCTTCAAGGGCACTTACTTCCCTACCTGGGAAGGTCTGTTCTGGTAAGGACTCTCTCTGTCCTCTTTACAGGGACTCGTCACAACCACTTGAGTTCCTCCCTGCTGGGCTTGAGTGGTCTGCTGCTTCTCAGTTATCCTGTGAGGGTTAGCCATCTCGGGGAGATGCATGGGCATCTTCTTATTTGGTTCCTCTGCCCCTCAGGGAGAAAGCCAGTGGCTTTGAGGAGTCCATGAAGTGGAAGAAGCTAACCAATGCTCAGCGATCAGGATTAAACCAGATTCCTAATCGTAGATTCACCCTCTGGTGGTCCCCAACAATCAATCGAGCCAATGTGAGTGTGATTGTCCAACATGGGAGATAAGAAAAGGTGTTTCTGTGGCCTTCATTTTGTCCTAAGAACTGGCCTCTCTGATCTCTAATGTTATTTCTCTTTCCTGGCAGGTATATGTAGGCTTCCAGGTACAGCTGGACCTGACAGGAATCTTCATGCATGGCAAGATCCCCACACTGAAGATCTCTCTTATCCAGATATTCCGAGCTCACCTGTGGCAAAAGATCCATGAGAGCATCGTGATGGACTTATGTCAGGTGGGTAGCAGTGGAAGCTGAGAGATCATAGTTACATTAGCTTGCTGTTTTTGATTTTTTGAGAGTCTTTCTATGTGACCCTGGCCTAGAGCTCCTTACGTAAACCAGGCGGGCCTCAAACTCAGAGATCTGCTTACCTCTGCCTCCCAAGTGCTGGGATTCAAATCATGCACCACCATGCCCAGCCAGCTTGCTCTTTTAAGTATGGGAAATTTATCCTGGACACATTAAGGATTAGACTCTTACTGCCTCATATAAATTCTATCAGTTGTCATTGTAAATGGGTTTCTATAATGAGGTCCAATCTTTCCATCTTTCCCTCCAGGTCTTTGACCAGGAACTGGATGCTCTGGAAATTGAAACAGTACAGAAGGAGACGATCCATCCCCGAAAATCTTACAAGATGAACTCTTCCTGTGCTGATATACTACTCTTTGCTTCCTATAAGTGGAATGTCTCCCGGCCCTCACTGCTGGCAGACTCCAAGTAAGTGTTTTGTGGCCCAGCTTTGGGTATCCAGGAACTTTATGTTACTATGATAGCCATGTTACTTAAGGGATTAGCCATGCCCTTTTTGTTTTGTTATTCTGGCTTTGACCTTATAATCCTGTTGTCCCCTCCCCTGCAATGCTCTACAAGAGTAGGCACCGTTCCCAACTCTGACATCCTTTTAAACTTGGAGGTAGTGTTACCCTGTAACCCACCAACAGTCAGATCTGCCAATTGCTTGGGGTCTTACTAATCTTTTTTGTTCGTTTTCTGTTTTATTTTGATTTTTTGAGACAGGGTTTCTCTGTATGCCCTGGAACTCACTCTGTAGACCAGGCTGGCCTCGAACTCACAGAGATCCACATGCCTCTGCCTCCTGGGTGCTGGGATTAAAGGCATGCGCCATCACCACCCTGGCTAAGGGTCTTGCTGATTTCAAATGAGAAAGGAGATGGTTTTGAGATTTAAGTGCAGTGTTTGGGACTTCTTATGATTCTGAGACATTGCTTATGCTATGGTTTCCTGGAAACTTGAATTTTTTCCGCCCTTAGGGATGTGATGGACAGCACAACTACACAGAAGTATTGGATTGACATCCAGTTACGCTGGGGGGACTATGATTCCCATGATATTGAGCGCTACGCCCGGGCCAAGTTCCTGGATTACACCACAGACAACATGAGCATCTACCCTTCGCCCACAGGTGTGCTCATCGCCATTGACCTGGCCTATAATCTACACAGGTAAGCCAGGGCTCAGAAGCAGGGTTTCCATTAGCCCTGTACCTTCTGTGTTTTCTTTCATTTGAAGCAGTCTCACTACATAGCCTTGGCTGGCCTGGAACTCACTGTGTAGACCAGCTTGGCCCCAAGCTCACAGAGATCTCTCTGCCTGAGCCTCCCAAGTGCTGGTACTAAATGTGTGTCCCACCACACCCTACACGTTAGCTCATTTACACCAGTTTTAGTTTGCCTGGCTAAGACGAGGTTTTTCTTCCTGGGTCACTGACTCTCTCTCGTATGTACATGCATTGGCAGGCCAACCGGCTCTGTCCCTTTGCTGTCCCTTCACCTTTTCCTTGGGGCCTTTGGCCTATGTTTAAGTTCTTGTAACCCTTTCGTCCTCACAGTGCCTATGGAAACTGGTTTCCAGGCAGCAAGCCTCTTATACAGCAGGCTATGGCCAAGATCATGAAGGCAAACCCTGCCTTGTATGTGTTACGGGAACGGATCCGCAAAGGACTCCAGCTGTATTCCTCTGAGCCCACTGAACCTTACCTGTCCTCTCAGAACTATGGTGAACTCTTCTCTAACCAGATCATCTGGTTTGTGGACGACACCAATGTCTACAGAGTGACCATCCACAAGGTGAGTGAGCATGCAGACTTCAAATGCCTGTGAGAGCATGTGTACCCACTGGATGAAGTTGGGCTGGTTATGTCCAGTCCATGCTAACTAATACACTTGTTCTTTAGACCTTTGAGGGGAACTTGACAACCAAACCCATCAATGGGGCCATCTTCATCTTCAACCCACGCACAGGGCAGCTTTTCCTCAAGATAATCCACACATCTGTGTGGGCCGGACAGAAGCGTTTGGGTCAGGTAAGCCGCAAAAATAACAGTGAGGCCATGAACATTGCTGCCTCTCATTCCTGATAGGGGAAGGGGGAACGTGATAAAACATACCTATTTCTCTATTGAGAGATGGCATTGCTGGGTGTGGTGGCATCTCAGTACTCGGGATGCAGAGGGAAGAGGATTGCCGTAGGTTTGAGGCCAGCCAGGACTGCACACAGTCAAAGAGACGGAGACATGTTTTGTGTGAATCTGCAGAGCTTGTCGGCATACTTGGCTTCTTGAGCATTAGGGTTATGAGTGCCCGTGCCTGAGATTTAAGTGGGTGCTGGGAATCCAGACTGTGGCCTCACACTTGCCTGGTAAACCCCCGACTGAGTCAGTTCTTCACGCTCTTAGAGGAGGTCCAAGTGTGTGAAGGCCTTCTTTATAAAGGGAATGTATACCCTTTGGCTTCCTGGACATTTGATGCCAGGCTGGGCTGTACCTACCCAGTCACGATTCTCTTTTCTATATTTATAGTACATATAGCATGATAATTACAAGTCCTCTTAATAATTATTCCAAAATCCTACTCTCCCAAAATCTCAATGCTCATCTCATTTCTAGGGCTTTGTCCATATTTTTCTTTCTAGAATGAGCTCTTGTTTTTACTTGGTTCACCGCAGTCTTATCTATCAAGACTCATTTCTTTATGTAGCTTTAGTATTTTTTTTTAAGATTTATTTATTTATTATATATACAGTGTAATGTCTGCATGTATCCTTGCAGGCCAGAAGAGGGCACCAGATCTCATTACAGATGGTTGTGAGCCACCATGTGGGTGCTGGGAATTGAACTCAAGACCTAGATTTTTTTGAAAATTATCTTATTAGGCTGGGCATGCTGGTACATGCCTTTAGTCCTAGCAGTTGAAAAGCAGAGGTAGGGGGCTGGAGAGATGGCTCAGGGGTTAAGAGCACTGGCTGCTCTTCCAGAGGTCCTGAGTTCAATTCCCAGCAACCACGTGGTGGCTCACAACCACGTGTGATGAGATCTGCTGCCCTCTTCTGGCCTGCAGTCATACATACTGTATACATAATAAATAAAAGTTTTAAAAAAAAAAAAAGAAAAGAAAAGAAAAGCAGAGGTAGGTATATATTCATGAGTTTGAAGTCAGCCTGGTCTATATAGTGAGTTCTAGGCGAGCCAGGACTGCAGAGTGAGGTCATGTCTCCAAAAAATAAATACAATTTTATTTTAATTGTGGGGTGTGTGTGTGGTTACATGTAGGGGAGAGTAACTACAGAGGCCAGAGGCATTGGTCTGCAGCTAGAGCTAGAGGCAGTTAATTGTGAGCTGCCTGGTATGGGTGATAGAACCAAACTCGGGGCCTCCGTAAGACCCATTGCTCTGGACCCTGTCTTATTTTGCTGTTTCTGAACTATAATTCATCATTAAGCATATAGGTACTTTTTCTAATTACTAAGTTAAGCAACTGTGTTCATGTTCATTATAGAAACAGTCAATGTTCAAAAGTAGGATTTTTTTTTTTTCTACTTAATTGAGGAAGGTAGACTCAGCTTTGTTTTGTTTTGGTTGTTAGTTGGCCAAGTGGAAGACAGCTGAGGAAGTGGCTGCCCTGATCCGATCTCTGCCTGTGGAGGAACAGCCTAAACAGATCATCGTCACCAGGAAAGGCATGCTGGATCCATTGGAGGTGAGAGGTGAACACGGTAGACGAAAGTAGGCCTGAGCCCTCTGGGCGTTCTCTCTGACCTTGAACTTTGCCTTAGGTACACTTGCTGGACTTCCCCAACATTGTGATCAAAGGATCCGAGCTCCAGCTCCCCTTCCAGGCTTGTCTTAAGGTGGAGAAGTTTGGGGATCTCATCCTTAAAGCCACAGAGCCTCAGATGGTTCTCTTCAACCTCTACGATGACTGGCTCAAGACTATCTCCTCCTACACGGTAATTTGACTCCTGAGGAAGAGGGTCTCTCTGGGGTGGATTTGGAACAGAGAGAAGATACTGTGCCTCAGTATCTCCACAAGCCACTTGATGAGGTCATTTTCAAATTCTTGAGCTATGCGTACAAAGAGTGAGGACTTTTGACTTGTGAGGGGTTGGCGCCTTAAGAATTTGGAAATAGCGCTTGCTTTCCCATGAGGACAGGGTAAGGGGGGAAATACCCATAAGGCTGATGACCTCACGCTCTTCCACATATCCTCCCAGGCTTTCTCCCGGCTCATCTTGATTCTTCGTGCTTTACACGTGAACAATGATAGGGCCAAGGTGATCCTGAAGCCTGACAAAACCACCATCACAGAACCCCACCACATCTGGCCCACGCTGACTGACGAGGAGTGGATCAAGGTGGAGGTGCAGCTCAAGGACCTGATCTTGGCCGACTACGGCAAGAAAAACAAGTGAGCAGGGAGGGTCAGGTGCCACAGTGCAGACAGGGCAAGGTGCGCCGCTCGGGGTAGAGGTTCTGGGGTTTTGAGCTTTTAGCCATAGAAGTTTCTCAGATTTTTTAGCTGTGTTTGGTAATGCCTATAACCCCAGCATTTGGTAGGTAGAGGCAAGGGGATCAGGAATTCAATGTTATCTTTAAGTACATGAGTTAGAGGTGGGCCACATGAGGTCATGTCTCAAAAGAAAAATAGCATCTCAGAGGTGCTTAGGAAGAAATGAAGTCAATATCCAGTCTCACTATTGACCACTATTCTCAGTGAAGGTACTGATGCCGTTTTGAACAGATGCATTCTCTTGCTCTTGCTCTCTTAATTTCTCTTGTGTTTGAGACAGGGTTTCATTATGTATCCCAGGCTGGCCTTGAACTCCCAACACTACTCTTGCTTTAACCTCCCAAGTGCTGGATTATCAGTGTGTATCCCTACACCCAATTTGGGGTTTCCATTTGTGAGAGTTGTCCTGTATGGGGGCAATTTTTGTTGAAGAAAAGTAAGTTACAGATGCTGAGTAGCTAAAAGTACATGTGTGTTATTGTGTCGTGCTGCTTGGGATTCGGTAATTCTTCACAGTGTCACTTTATCTCCATTTCATCAAAGGATAGTTAGGGGATAAAGATGCTTGCTACCAAGCCTTAGGGCCTTACTTCAATTCCTAGAACCCACAGGTGGAGGAGAAACCTCCCACAAGTTGCCCTTAAAAATAGAAACATTACTTGAGGATTGTCTTGGCAAAGTATGCTCTGCCTGCCTGGTCCTCCTTCGCCATCAAGGCAAAAGTGACTGGGGAGGGTCCTGTTTAACTTACCGTGTCCCCACAGTGTGAATGTGGCGTCACTGACACAGTCAGAAATTCGCGACATCATCCTAGGAATGGAGATCTCGGCACCGTCACAGCAGCGGCAGCAGATAGCTGAGATTGAGAAGCAGACCAAGGAACAGTCCCAGCTCACTGCCACACAGACTCGGACTGTCAACAAGCATGGTGATGAGATTATCACCTCCACCACTAGCAACTACGAGACCCAGACCTTCTCATCCAAGACTGAATGGAGAGTCAGGTACTGTGGGGGGCAAGAAGGTAGGGGTGGCCAGGCCATCTATGTTGCCGGATGTGCTTGGCTGAGATGCTGACACTCCTGTCTTGTGTAGGGCCATCTCTGCTGCCAACCTGCATCTGCGGACCAATCACATTTATGTTTCATCTGATGACATCAAGGAAACTGGTTATACTTACATTCTTCCCAAGAATGTGCTCAAGAAGTTCATCTGCATATCCGATCTGCGTGCCCAAGTGAGTAAGCACATAGCTGAGCCATGTGTGAGCCCACTTAGTCTGTGTGTAATTTCACTTGATAGTCCCAGGAACTCTGAGGTGCTGGTTTCAAGATTCATGGATGAATGAATAACTTGAAAAAGACAGCACAAACATTAAACTCAGCTGGGCCTAGTGGTACACGCCTTAATCTCAGCACCTGGACAGCTGAGGCGGAGGACTGCTGTAAGTTTAAAGGCCAGCTTTCACTACAAACTGAGACAGCTGTATCTTAGTTTGGTGTGGTGGCACAGGCCTATAACCCAAGCTCCTGAGAAGTAGAGGATGATCAGGAGTTCAAAGCCAGCTTCTGTGGTCCAGCCAGTACCAAATGAAACTTTCTCAAAGAAATAACTGAGAACCCGTTATAAACCTGCATGAAAATGTCAGGCTGGTGGAGTGACTCTGTAGGTGAAGGTGCTTGCTGCCAAGTCTGCTGGCCACACTTTGAGCTCCAGAATCTATAGGGTGGAAGAAGAGAACTGACTCCTGTAAATTGTCCTGTGACATCCATATGTCCAATGTGACACACATGCACACTCATGCACACACACACTAAATAGGTATATGTTTAAAAGTTTTAAAACTAAAAACCCAGAAATCCAGAGGATAAACGTGTGCTGCACAAAGCTGAAAACCTGAGTCAAGTTCCCAAATCCCACTGTGGGAGGAGGGAACCAGCTCCTCAGTTATCCCCTGACTCTCACATGCACACCATGGCATGCGTTCATCTACAGGTACACACATAATAATAATAAAGTAAAAAAAAAAAAATCTTTTGTAACACAGCGCCGTGTGTGTTCGAGGCTATAGTGAGTTCTAAGACAGCCAGAGCTACCTGGTGAGACCCTCTCTCAAAAAAAAAAAAAGAGAGAGAGAGACAGAAATTTAAAGGGGAAAGAAAAAGACTGTAGAGAAAGCTCAGTCGCAGAAAACTTCCCTGGCATGCTCGAGGCCCTGGATTCCGTTTCTTGAGAAGAAAACCAGCCAAGCCGAGGCTGGTGAGATAGACAGCTCAGTAGGTAAAGCGCCTCACATAAGCCAGACACCCTGAGTTTGGTTCCCCAGAAGCCTGGAAAGGTGGAAGGAGAGAGCCTAGGAGGCCACAGACTTGTCTCTGACCTTCACACTCAGTGTGCACAAGTCCTCTTATATACACACATAAAACAGTACATTAAATATTTTTAAATTAGTTTTTTCATATGCGTTGTTTTTGCCTTCATGCACGCCTGTATGAGGTTGTCGGGTCTCCTGGAACTGGAATCACAGACAGTTGTGAGCTGCCGTGTGGTTGCTGGGTATTGAATCCAGGTCCTCTGGAAGAACAATCAGTGCTCTTAACTACTGAGCCATTTCTCTGGCTCCAATGATAAATTTTTAAGAAGTTTGTGGTTCAGAGGGGAGAGGCACTTGCCACCAAACATAATGACCCAAGTTTGATTCTCCCAGATCCTGGGGACAGTTTGAGATGAGGTTCATGTGTAACATTTTGAACAAGTAACCGGATGATCTGCTCCAGAGGTTTTTAACTGTATTTTGAAAAACCACCTTTTTCTTGGGAATGGGAAGAAATTCTGGCATTCCGAGTTGGTACTGAGAATAGTTTCTGATCCCTTCATCTCTAGATTGCAGGATACCTGTACGGGGTGAGCCCTCCAGATAACCCTCAGGTGAAGGAGATCCGCTGTATTGTGATGGTGCCCCAGTGGGGCACTCACCAGACTGTGCACCTGCCCAGCCAGCTGCCCCAGCATGAGTACCTCAAGGTTTGTGATGGTGGAGCCTGGGAATTGAACTTCCTGCCAGGTTACCCTGATGGGTGGCATTTGTCTGCAGATGGGGTGAACAGCTGTGTGTTGCTCTTTGCCTGCAGGAGATGGAACCCTTAGGTTGGATCCACACTCAGCCCAATGAGTCTCCCCAGCTGTCACCCCAAGATGTCACCACTCATGCCAAGATCATGGCGGACAACCCATCTTGGGATGGCGAGAAGACAATTATCATCACCTGCAGGTGGGTGTGGGCCTCCTTGAGTGGAAATACTAGAGGGCAGGCATTGCAGGTCAGGACCTGGACTGGTGGCCTGAGCTCTCAGCCTGTCTTTCCCCTCCCCGCAGCTTCACCCCAGGCTCCTGCACACTGACAGCCTACAAGCTGACCCCCAGTGGCTATGAGTGGGGCCGACAGAACACGGACAAAGGCAACAACCCCAAAGGCTACCTGCCCTCGCACTACGAGAGGGTCCAGATGCTCCTGTCAGACCGATTCCTCGGCTTCTTTATGGTTCCTGCCCAGTCCTCCTGGAACTACAACTTTATGGGTACGTGGTTGTGTGACAGACAGCACGAGAGGTGTGAGCAGGGAAGGGTGGAGGCTCTTGGGGTCAGCCTGTCCAGGGCCAGGCTGGTGAGGCAGGCAGACCCTTGTTAACATCTGCTGTTTCCCTCTCTAAGGTGTTCGCCATGACCCCAACATGAAATACGAGCTGCAGCTGGCAAACCCCAAGGAATTCTACCACGAGGTCCATAGGCCCTCCCACTTCCTCAACTTTGCCCTCCTGCAGGAGGGGAGGTCTACTCTGCAGACAGAGAGGACCTCTACGCCTAGTCCTTTCCTTGCTTCCTTCTGCTTCAGAGTCCCCGAAGGCTGGAGCCTCTTGCGCCCTCCCCAGACAAGCTGCTGACATTCAGCAGCCTGGCCCCTTTGTTTTGTGCTGGTGTTGTTGATAGACTGTAATCCTGAACGAAATGTAATAAATTTTGTATAAATAGGAGTGCTTTTGTTTTCTTGCTCTTATGAGTTCAAATTCTGGGCGTAGATAACCTTGGGGATTGGGGACTGGCTTGGGCAATTCACGGTGAGGTACTGGGCCTGCCTTAAGGGCTCTGAGGCTCCATATACGCTAGACTCAGAAGAGACACTCTACTATGACCATATTTGCTGTTTCTCTGTACCTGGAAACCACCTGTTTTCCACATCACTTCTAGGACTCTGGTCCTGTAGTTGAGGTGCCCACTCCATCTGTAAACTTGGTCGTTCCTGGTGGCTGTCCCTGCAGTCCAGTGGAGGCTGTTTGCTGACCTTCAGTCTTTCACCTCTCTGGAGTGCTTGGCAGCTAAGTCCAGGGGTGGAGCCTGGGTCAGGCGCTATGGGGAGGGCTTGCCTAAAGTGACCACTTACAGCCCTGGTCCTCAGCTCTTGGATACCTGCCTGGAAGCTGGCTGTCCTGTATCCAGTGACCTTGTAGGTGGACCAGAACAGGGCACAAGGGGCCCAGGGCACTCTCCCACCCCAAGGCCCTTTTCTCCATTTGCTCCTCCCTTGTCACTTCTACTCCGCCCCTTAGGGCCCTAAACTTCCTGGGCCGGAACTGTTTGCCTTTTCCTGCCCCAGTTGAGGGTAGGGGCGGCTTTTGGCCTTAGGAGAGGAAAAATGGAGTCCAGGAGAGCAGCGCCCGGGCCACCCAGCCAGGGCTCAGCTGTGGGCGCGGGGTCAGCCGCGGAGCTCGTGTACCATCTAGCGGGGGCCCTGGGCACTGAGCTGCAGGAGCTGGCACGCCGGTTCGGGCCCGACGCGGCGGCTGGGCTGGTGCCACTAGTGGTGCGGGCGCTGGAGCTCTTGGAAAAGGCCGCCGTGGGGCCGGCGCCGGACTCGGTGAGTCACCGGCCCCTCCTCTTACCCCGGGCAGCCAGCAGGCCCTAACCCCGAGTCCCCTGGTTCCCCCAGCTGCAGGTGTCCGCGCAGCAGGCGGAACTGGAGCTGCGGCGGCTGCGCGAGGAGAACCAGCGCCTCCGCCGGGAGCTGGGCTCAGGGCCGCAGGGTGAGTGCGGGTCCCGCCGGAGCACAGTGAGCTAGGGGCACCCGGGGCCTTCGCACCCCGAGACCCGTGCTAAGAACAGCCCTTCCTTAGAGGAGCGCGCGCTGCTGCGACAGCTCAAGGAAGTGACGGACCGACAGAGGGACGAGCTTCGGGCACACAGCCGAGATCTAATGCGCCGAAGCCAAGAGACCGAGGCGGTGAGGCCGGCCGGACGCGGGCACGGAGGGGGCGGAGCCGTGGCGCGCTTCGGAGCCCCGCCCACTAGCTCTCTTGCTCCACCCCCAGCTGCAGGAGCAGCTGCAGCGCCTCCTGCTGGTCAACTCGGAGCTGCGGCACAAGCTGGCCGCAGTGCAGACCCAACTCAGGGCAGCGCAGGACCGGGAGAGGGAACGCCAAATAGCTCAGGATGGCTCCCGCCAGCTGGCCGAAGAACAGAGGCTGAAGCCTGAAGCGGCAACCCCAGATGACCGGGTGAGAGCCGGAGCGGAGTCAGGATACATCCCAGAGCTCACAGCATCCAGCGCTTGGGCCAGGCCTGGGTGTGCCGTGCAGTATAGAGAAGGTTTGCAGGAAGTCAGAAGGCAGCAACAGAGTTTTGGTTGCAGCAGTAGTTCACCACCTACTGTAGCAGCAACCTTGTTCCTTAAGGTTTCCTACTAGACACTTCGGCTAACATTACTGTGAGCGCTGGGATTTAGGGGAGGGCTAAGAGAGGCTGCCCTCTGACCATGCCTGACCTTGCACAGGTGGATGCCCAGCAGCGGCCAGAGCACCCTCCAGAGGCCGTTCAATGTGGCTTCAGCCGGGAGGAGCTTCAGCAGATCCTTCAGGAGCGGAATGAGCTCAAAGCCAACGTATTCTTGCTCAAGGAGGAATTGGCCTACTTCCAGCGGTGAGGGGCCAGAAGTTAGGAACCCTGTTCCTGGGCCACAGGTCACCCCACCTCATTTTTTTTTTTTTTTTTGAATCATTTATAGAGTCAGCAGTGATATTTGCCAGTGTCCTGCTCAGGCACTGGAAAGAAATAAATTCCATAGTCCCTGCCCTTCTGGAACCTAATTCAAACAGGGCAGCACCAAGGGCCAGCAAGCCGGAGCAGCAGGCCAGAAGTATTCTAAGGAAGGGCCATCTAAGCTCAGTTCAGAGGTGTTAGCAGGTGTTTCCTGGGGAAACAGAGCAGAGCTCAGGTACTCAACTGAAACCTACTGTTGGCATTCCCACTTTCTTCCCCTTCCACACCCTTCTTTAGAGAGCTGCTCACGGATCACCGGGTCCCTGGGCTTCTCCTTGAAGCCATGAAGGTGGCAGTCAAGAGACAGCGGAAGAAGATCAAGGCCAAGATGTTAGGGACACCAGAGGAAGCAGAGAGCAGGTAAGATCCTGTCTCCATACCCACTGCAGGAACCCTTTGTCTGCTGCAGTTCTACTGTGCCCAGTGACCCAGCCTAGCCACGCCCTGCACCTCACTGACCCTGCTGTCCCCGTCCATCCTTCCCTCCCCCGTCCATCCTTCCCTCCCCCGTCCATCCTTCCCTCCCCCGTCCATCCTTCCCTCCCCGTCCATCCATCCCTCCCCGTCCATCCCCCCCGTCCATCCTTCCCTCCCGTCCATCCTTCCCTCCCCTCCATCCTTCCCTCCCCGTCCATCCTTCCCTCCCCCGTCCATCCTTCCCTCCCCGTCCATCCTTCCCTCCCCCGTCCATCTTCCTCCTCCCCTGTCCATCCTTCCCTCCCCCCTCCCCCCCCCCCCGTCCATCCTTTCCCTCCCCCGTCCATCCTTCCCTCCCCCCGTCCATCCTTCCCTCCCCCCGTCCATCCTTCCCTCCCCCATCCATCCTTCCCTCCCCCCGTCCATCCTTTCCTCCTCCCTCCCCGTCCATCCTTCCCTCCCCATCCATCCTTCCCTCCCTCCTCCCTCCCCCGTCCATCCTTCCCTCCCCCGTCCATCCTTCCCCCCCCCCCCCCCCCCCCCATCCTTCCCTCCCCCGTCCATCCTTCCCTCCCCCCCCCCCCCCCGTCCATCCTTCCCTCCCCCCGTCCATCCTTCCCTCCCCTCCCGTCCATCCTTCCCTCCCCCGTCCATCCTTCCCTCCCCCCGTCCATCCTTCCCTCCCCCGTCCATCCTTCCCTCCCCCGTCCATCCTTCCCTCCCCCGTTCATCCTTCCCTCCCCCGTCCATCCTTCCCCCCCCCCGTCATCCTTCCCTCCCCCGTCCATCCTTCCCTCCCCCGTCCATCCTTCCCTCCCCCGTCCATCCTTCCCTCCCCCGTCCATCCTTCCCTCCCCCATCCATCCTTCCCTCCCCCATCCATCCTTCCCTCCCCCGTCCATCCTTCCCTCCCCCGTCCATCCTTCCTCCCCCGTCCATCCTTCCCTCGAACCCACGCTCCCATTGCTCCTGCCTCCGTCCATCCTTCCCTTCCCTCTGGAACCCACGGCTCCCATTTGCCCTGGCTGCTGTCCGGCCTGCTGAAGAAACTGTTAATGCCACTTCTCCACGTTCATTTCTGTTCCCTTCCTTGGATGGGTCTCTTTATTAAAGGAAGCTGTGGCTTTCCTGGTGGCCAGGCTAGAAAGTGAAAGCCTCAAGGTGTCCTGTGTCTCCTCCGTGTTCCCTCTCCCGCCCTGAGGCCTCTGCAGCCACTCCATTTCCCCCTGACGCTCCTAAAAGTCCTTCAGGAGGCTCCACATGAGCTGGACTCACAGTGTCTGTCCTTTAAGCCCTTTTGTCTTTATCTTAGTGATGATGAGGATGACTCGTGGCTCCTGCTCTCCAATGACAAGGATGATGCTCCTCTAGTTCCTGGATCCAGAATACAGAATTTGTATGTTGGGGGAGGGGAGGGCAGGAGGAGGTGGAGGAGGGGCCTGCCTGGTTCTTCTCCACCCATCTGTTCTGCTCCTCTGCCTTCACACTGCTCTCCCGGATCTGTCTTCCCTCTGCCCCTTTGCCCTAAGTACCTTCAGATCCCAGTGACTGTGTGCCATCCTCTTCCCCCCGAAGCCCCTCTTCACCTCTCTCTGCCTTCAGCCTGCACCCCTGACAGACATTTCTGCCTTCAGCCTGCACCCCTGACAGACATTTCTGCCTTCAGCCTGCACCCCTGACAGACATTTCTGCCTTCAGCCTGCACCCCTGACAGACATTTCTGCCTTCAGCCTGCACCCCGACACCTCTGCCTTCAGTCTGGACCCTGATACCTCTCCTGGTTTTCCTTCCAGCTTTGGCTTATGGTATCGGGGTGAAACTGAGGCCCCTGAAACTGAGACCAGCAACACAGCTCCCAGCAGGCTACAGGAAGGAGAAGGGACCCCAAAGCAACCCCACATGGAACCCGTGGGCAGCCTTCCAGCCCCCAACTCCTGACTAGTCCTTCTCTGCTTCCGATGAACATCTTGCTCCGAGGACTTCGGCTATTAAGAGGCCTAACTTTGAGTTCCGGTTGTGTCCAGATGTGTGACCTCAAGCAAGGACGAGGCTCCCCTCTATACCTAGCCTGCACTGGGCATGATGGGATTTCAGCCTCTCTCCCTTTCTTGATATCTTTGTCCCACACTTCAGAGCCAGAGGTAACGGTGTCTCTGAGCTCCACTTTCCCCATTGAGAGACAGAGGGCTGCCTGCCTCCCTCCCTGAGGCTTATGAAGGTGATCAGTGCAATAAAGCTTTTACCCATAATACCCCTAAAAATGTTCCCTGTCTGTCTGTCGGTGGTCTGTTACCTCCCAGCCCAGCCAGGGACAGGGGCATGGTAATGTTTCATGAAAGGTCTCCGTGGAGCCTCTTTGAGGATGAGGAACGTCTCTTTATTTCGGGAGTATGGCTCCCACCTCGCCCCAGCACCCTGCCTGTCTCCAATACTTAGGGAACCCGCGGCCTCGATCTTTTGGCCTCCTCTAGGCTAAGGCCACTCAGGCTCCACCATCAGCTTTCATTCTGAGTGTTCAGCTGCCGGCCTTCTCAGGGAGGTACCTCATAGCAGCCCGCCCTCTATGCTGGCTTCCTCAGGAAAAGCCTTGGGAGGAAGCAGGGAGGGGGTTGGGCGCTGTGGGGACCAGATCAAACCAGACCCTCCTACTACACTGGCCGCCATGGGACTGGGAATGGTAGTCCCACTGCTGCTGCTCTGGACTCAGGGGACACAGGGATCCACACTAGACCCAGCCGGTCAGCACGTCTGTAGAGGCAACAGGTGGGTCTTGTGGGAGTCTGACCGGTAGAGATGGTGGCTGACTAGGGTTGAGTCATTTCGGAAAATAAAGAGGCGAGTAAGAGGTCATGGGCTGAAGGAAGGGGCTCTGAGGGGCAGCCTGGCAGGCAATAGCTGGCCAGGGCAGACGGTGGGGAGGTCAGGGAAGGAAAAAAGGGGGGGTTGGGAACATGGATACTATGACTATGGTCTGTGACATCAGGGCTAGATATCCTAGGTGGGGCTGGAGAAGACCCCCACACCTCAGTCAGCATTTGTGACCCACGCTATGGGGACCTGCTGTCCCCTTTCTGCCCTGCAGCCCCTCTGAGCTCCAGTGCTGTCCAGGCTGGAGGCAGAAAGATCAGGAATGCACCATCCGTGAGTAGCCAGGACAGTCCCCTAGCTAAGGAAAGGAAGGATATGACCCAGTAAACCCTTCCTACACTAGCTCCCCTCCTGAGCCCTGGACCCGGTGTCCACCCTGTGACACATGCCCCTCTCCCGCACAAAGAGGATGGCTTTGAAGGGAGCAGAGCCCCAGCAGTGGGGGGGGAGGGGAGGGATGCCCCTTGTTTGTGTCCCAGTCCTTTCCAGCCTGGGTGGGGTGTTTTTCAGCCATCTGTGAGGGGCCCGATGCCTGCAGGAAAGACGAGGTGTGTGTGAAGCCAGGTCTCTGCCGATGTAAACCTGGATTCTTCGGAGCCCAGTGCAGCTCCCGTGAGTTTCAAGGGCCGGGTGAAGTTGTTAGGCAAAAGCGAGTGAGGGCAGGAAGTGGGCAACGCAAACAGAGATGTAAACATAGAGGTGTAAGGTCAAAATCCCCCAAAGGTCGCGGAGGAAACAGGTTCAGAAATGGGCAGGCGTCAGAGGAGATGCCCTGGGTGGCCTGGTTTTACCCGCCGCCATAAGACCCCGTTTATCGGTACCCTTTGCTTCTAACTTCTCAGTAAGAAGAAATACAGAGGTTGGGGGGGGGGTCATAGGTCTATGATCCCTGCTGACTACACCCTATACTTGAGTGGAGGGTAGCCAGAGCCGGGACTAGGCTCTCGAGAAGGGGTGAGTAGTAGGTACCACGAATCCCTGGGTTGAAACACATGGACTTTCCTGCCATCCTGGTGGACATCTTCTACCTGAAATCCAGGTGTCAGTGACGACCAAGGGTAGGGAGACACCTCGGCAGGGAGGGGGAAGGGACATGAATGAAATCCCATCCACCTATGAGTCTGGACACATCCCTGTCAAACTCAAGATCTGTGTTCTGGAATGTGAAATAGACGTTAAGGCCAAAGCTGAGTTTTATCATCTGAATCTGGGGCCGGAAATGAGCTGAGTCCCAGGAGGAGAGGCTGCCAGATGTTCCCAGGGTCTGTCCTTGGCTCTTGAAGAGCAGGCCCTTGTCCTTTTCCTTGAGGAAGGGGAAGGGCGAGGACCTGTGCCCAGGCTTAAACCCACTTATCTCCCATTGCTGACCTCACAGGCTGCCCAGGCCAGTACTGGGGCCCTGACTGCCGGGAGACCTGCCCTTGCCATCCAAATGGCCAGTGTGAGCCGTACACTGGTGTGTGCCAATGCAAGCCTAACTACTGGGGTGGTCGCTGTGAATTCCCCTGCAACTGCGGCCCCCACGGACGGTGCGACCCAAAGACAGGCGCATGCCACTGCGATGCCGGCTGGTGGTCGTCCGCATGTAACCGTCCTTGCCAATGCAACCCAGTAGCGCGCTGTAACCAGGACAACGGAGCCTGCCTGTGCCCGCCTGGCTGGTGGGGCCGCCGCTGCAGCTTCAAGTGCAGATGTCACAACTCGCCCTGTAATCAGGACTCTGGCTACTGCAGCTGCCTGCAGGGCTGGTGGGGTCCTGAGTGTAACCAGAGGTGCCAGTGTGTGCGAGGCCAGTGCAGCGTTACTTCTGGCCACTGCTCCTGCCCTCCTGGCTTCCACGGAGCCCGCTGTGAGCTGCCCTGCAACCCTGGCCGCTACGGAGAACAGTGCAGAGAAAGGTGAGGGGAACAGGGACGGGGAGCTGCAGGCAGAGGTGGGCAAGAAAGAAGACAGGTGTGTGGAGGGGAGTCTCTCAGGCGATCTCCAAAATGCATATAAGGCAGGAGTGAAAGAAAAAAAAAAAAAAACCCAATGTATCTACGTCTACCCATGCCTACTTCTCTCAGCCCCATTAATGTTAAAAAGTAGAAGCCAGGTGGTGGTGGCGCACACCTTTAATCCCAGCACTCAGGAGGCAGAGGCAGGAGGATCTCTGTGAGTTGGTGGCCAGCCTGATCTACAGAGCAAGTTCTAGGACAGCCAGGGCTACACAGAGAAACCCTGCCTCAAAAACAAAACAACAACAACAACAAAGTGAAAACCACTGGGCTGGAGAGACGGCTCTTTCAGAGGACCTGAGTGTTGGTCTCAGCACTTACCTCTGTTGCCCTCCACTGGCCGATAACTGCACTCATGTGCACATACCTCCACATAGATACTCAAGCATACAGAGCAGTGGTTCTCAACCTCCCTGATGCTGCGATCCTTTAGTGCAGTTCCTCATGTTGGAGTGACCCCCCCCATAAAATTGTTTTCATTGCTACTTCATAACTGTAATTTTTCTACTGTTACGAATTGTAATGTAAATATCTGATAGGCAGGATATCTGCTATGTGACCCCTGTGAAAGGGTTGTTGAACCCCTAAGGGGGTCATGATCACAGGTTGAGAACTGCTGATATTATATATATATATAATTTTATATTTTGTATTTTGTGCTTTATATTTCATATTTATATATTGCTGAGCATAGTAGTACATACCTTTAATCCCAGCTCTGGTGAGCAGAGACAGGCAGATCTCTGAGTTTGAGGCCAGCCTGGTTTACATAGTTCCAGACCAGCCAGAACTACATAGTAAGTCTCTGTAGCCATAAGTTTCTCTGGTTCCACCCCACCCCATCCCATAGCCGCTTATAAAATAATCACTCAGAGGCTTAATATTAATTGCAAATTATGTAGCCTATGGCTCAGGCTTCTCACTAGCTAGCTCTTACAACTTAACTCAACCGATAACTGTTAATCTGTGTATCACCACGTGTTCCTGGCTTTACCTGCATCCCAGTACAGGTTGCTCCTTGGACTGCGGCTGGTGTCTGCCCTTCCTCCCCTTTCTCCTCTCACTAGCTCTCTTGGATTTTCCCTCCTGGCTCCATCCTGCCCTGCCATAGGCCAATGCAGCTTTATGTATTAGCCAATGGGAGTAACACATATTCACAGCATACAGAAAGACATGCCACAGCATGTCTCAAAAAAAAAATCTATCTATATCTATCTATCTCTAAATCCCTACAGTCAGGAGAGTGAGGTGAGAGGATTCCCTGTGAGGCTGCAAGTTCCTAGCCTTGTTTACATAGCAAGTTCAAGCCAGCCAGCATGACATAAGTGAGACTCTCCAAAAAGAAAAACAAACAAAAATTATTGCCCAGTCTGTTGTGTTGGGGTAGGCCTATAATCCCGGCACTTGGAAGGCAGAAGCATAAGGGTCTCATATTTGATGTCAGCCTGGGCTGCACACTGAGGTAGCAAGATTATGTAGGATCAGTAGTAACAGTCTAGAGGCAGGAGGATCCCTTTAATACCATCTTTAACAACATAGCAAGTCTGAGGCTAGCCTGGGCTACATGAAGACCCTGTCTCAATGATTCCCCTCCCCACAAAGTAGCAACAAACTACATATATTTTTTAATTTATTTATTTATGTATTTATTTTTCTATTATCAACTTGATACAGTATAAATTCTTATCCTAATAGTGATAGTGAAATGTTTCATTGAGGCTTGCCCAGTGATTGAGTAAAACCAAAACTTATTATAAGCCATAGTCATCCTAGGGTCCCCCCTGCTATATAGCCTCCCTGGTTCTGTGGGTTGCAATCTGATTGTTCTTTGCTTTATATCTAGTATCCACTTATGGGTGAGTACATACCATGTTTGTCCTTCTGGGTTTGTGTTACCTCACTCAGGATGATATTTTTTAATTCTATCCATTTGCCTGCAAATTTCATGCTGTCATTGTTTTTCTCTGCTGAGTAGTACTCCATTGTGTATATGTACCATATTTTCTTAATCCATTCTTCAGTTGACGGGCATCTAGGTTGTTTCCAGGTTCTGGCTATTACAAATAGTGCTGCTGTGAACATAGTTGAGCTTGTATCTTTGTGGTATGATTGAGCATTCCTTGGGTATATGCCCAAGAGTGGGATGGCTGGATCTTGAGGTAGTTCGATTCCCAATTTTCTGAGAAATCGCCATACTGATTTCCACAGTGGTTGTACAAGTTTGCATTCCCACCAACAGTGGAGGAGTGTTCCCTTTGCTCCACATCCTTTCCAACATTGACTGCCATTGGTGTTTTTGATCTTAGCCATTCTGACAGGTGTAAGGTGGTATCTCAGAGTCGTTTTGATTTGCATTTCTCTGATGAATAAGGATGTTGAGCATTTCTTTAAATGTCTTTCAGCCATTTGAGATTCTTCTTTTGAGAATTCTCTGTTCAGCTCTTTAGCCCATTTTTTAATTGGATTGTTCAGTATTTTGATGTCTAGTTTCTTGAGTTCTTTATATACTTTGGAGATCAGTCCTCTGTCAGATGTGGTGTTGGTTAAGATCTTTTCCCATTCTGTTGGCTGTCTTTTTGTCTTATTGACCGTGTCTTTTGCTCTACAAAAGCTTCTCAATTTCGAGAGGTCCCATTTATTAATTGTTGTGCTCAGGGTCTGTGCTGTTGGTGTTATATTTAGGAAATGGTCTCCGGTGCCAATGCGTTCAAGAGTACTTCCTACTTTCTCTTCTATTAAGTTTAGTGTAACTGGATTTATGTTGAGGTCTTTGATCCACTTGGACATGAGTTTTGTGCATGGCGACCGATATGGATCTATTTGTAATCTTTTACATGTTGATATCCAGTTATGCCAGCATACATTTGATGTCAGCCTGGGCTGCACACTGAGGTAGCAAGATTATGTAGGATCAGTACTAACAGTCTAGAGGCAGGAGGATCCCTTTAATGCCATCTTTAACAACATAGCAAGTCTGAGGCTAGCCTGGGCTACATGAAGACCCTATCTCAATGATTCCCCTCCCCACAAAGTAGCAACAAACTATATTTAGAAGAAGGAAAAAAAAAAGGAATGGGTTCAGGGATACAGATCAGTAGTAGAGAGCTGGCTTGACATTCACTAAGCCCTAGGTTCAATCCCATCACCAGAAAGTCAGGGAGGAAAATGTAGAGCAGACATTATATCCCGGGCTGGAGAGATGGCTCAGAGGTTAAGAGCACTGACTGCTCTTCAGGGGTTCTGAGTTCAATTCCCAGCAACCACATGTGCTCACAACATAGAGATCTGGCGCCCTCTGGCCTGCAGACAAAAAGAAAATAAAAAAAAAAAAAAAAAAAAAAAAAAAAAAAAATACCTGCTGTATTTGAAACAATGAGTCAAAATGTAACCAGACAACATAAAACTCAGCCTTTACTCTGTAAAAATAAGAATTACTATAGCCTTTTTGTTTGTTTGTTTTCTTCTCTTTTTCTCCTTTCTGTCTTTGGCTTGGTTTGGTGCGGTGTGGGTTCCAGTCTCATGTAGATCAGGCTGGCCTCAAACCCCTGACGCTCCTTGCCTCTACCTCCCAAGTGCTGGGATTACAGGCATGCACCTCCTCCTAGCTGCCCCCCCCTTTTGATGTTTTTGAGGCAGGGTCTCATTCCATAGCCCAGATAGACCTGCTTCCTGAGCACTGGGGTTCAGGTCCTGGCCACCTCTCCCGGCTGCAGTGTTTTGTTTTGTTTTGTTTTTCCTGAGTGCTGATCAGAATCAGTCAAACTGAATTTTTTTAACGACAGGGTCTTTTTATGTAACTCAGGCTGGTGTTGGCTTTGCAGATGTCTTCCTGATTCTGCCTCTGAGTGCTGGGATTATGAGCAGAAGGCACCACACCCAGCTCAGCTAAACTGATTTTATGGCCACCTCTTCTCCCTGATAATGAATCCCAGGTGATTAAATATATGGAGAGAAGAATCAAGTTCCTATTAGCACAATGGAAAATTAAGATGAGTTAATCCTAAAACTATCGTGATGAAATAGTTTCTGTTTGCTCTGTCTATCTATCTATCTATCTATCTATCTATCTATCTATCTATCATCTATCTATTGTCTATTTTGGTTTTTCAAGACAGGGGTTTCTCTGTGTAGCCTTGGCTGTCCTGGAACTTGCTCTGTAGACCAGACTGGACTCAAACTCAGAGATCCTCCTGTCTCTGTCTCCTGAGTGCTGGGATTAAAGGTGTATGCCACCACCACCTGGTCCATTAATTAATTAATTAATTAATTAGTTTGTTTGTTTAGGTGTTTTGAGACAGGGTTTCTCTGTGTAGCTTTGGAGCCTGTCCTAGAACTCGCTCTGTAGAGTCTGGCCTCGAACTCACAGAGATCCTCCTGGCTCTGCTTCCCAAGTGCTGGGATTAAAGGCATGCGCCACCACTGCCCAGCTATTTATTTTTAATAATAAAAAAAATCTTTATTTTTATTTATTGCCTGTGGGTGTTTTACCAACACGTTTGTCTATACACCAGTGCTTGCAGAGGCTAGAAGGCACCCCAGGTCCCCTAGAATTGGAGTTACATCCAGTTGTAAGTCACCATGTGGGTACTAGGAACTGAACCCTATTCCTCTACAACAGTGGTTCTCAACAGTGGTTCCTAATGCTGCGACCCTTTAATACAGTTCCTCATGTTATGCTGACCTCCAGCCATAAAATTATTTTGTTGCTACTGCATAACTGTAATTTTGCTACTGTTATGAATCACAATGTAAATATCTGATATGTGATCCCTATGAAATAGTCATTCAAAGGTGTCGATACTCACAGGCTGAGAGCCACTACTTACAATTGTTCTTAACTGTGAGCCATCTCTCCGGCGCCTATGTATTTTTGTGTTTGGTTTTGGTTTTGAGACAGAGTTTCTTAGTGTAACAGCCTTGGCTGGCCTGGAATAGGCACATGGTTGGCCTCAAATTCACAGAGGTCTGCCTACCTGAAGACATACACCACCACACCCAGCTGCTTATGTATTTCTTTTTGAGAGAAGGCCTAATTATATAGATCATATTATACTATTTAGTACAAGAAGTACATTATAAGTACATTCTTATATATAAACTCACAGAGATCTTGCCTGCTTCTGCCTCTGCCCTGCTACCTGATTTTCCTGGTGCTGGGATTAAAGGTGTGTGCCACTATAGCCAGCATTACTTATCTTTTGAAATGACAGAGTCTTAGGGGCTGGAGAGATGGCTCAGCACTTAAGAGCACTGGCTGTTCTTGCAAAGGACCAGGGTTTGATTCTCAGCATCCACATGATGACTTGAAATCATCTGTAACTCCAGTTTCAGAGGATCTGAAGCCCTCTTCTGGCCTCCGTGGTCACCAGGAATGCAAGTGGTGTGCAGACATACATGTGGGCAAAAATACCCATACACATTAAGAAAAAAAAAGACAGGGTTTCTACTGGCCACCAGGGCTGTACCATGTGTGTGTTCAAGAAGAATGAGTCACTGGTCAGTAGTGGTGCATGCCTTTAATTCCTGCACTCGGGAGGCAGAGGCAGGCAGATCTCTGTGAGTTCGAGGCCAGCCTGGGCTACAGAGTGAGTTCCAGGACAGGCTCCAAAGCTACACAGAGAAACCCTGTCTCAAAAAACAAACAAACAAAAAAAGAACAAAACAAAACAAAAAAAGGAGGAGGAGGAGGAGGAGAAGAAGAAGAAGAATGAGTTTGTAGACTTTTCTGTTATAGTTAAACTAATATACCTTAAAAATAAATTAAAAAAAAAGGACAGGGTGTGTATGTGTTGCCCAGGCCAGTCTCAAATTCCTGTGCTCAAGTGATTGTCCTCTCACAGCCTCCTAAGCAGTTCCGTATGTGGCATGTGTCCCTGTCCCCAGCCTCTCTGTCCTAGCCTCAGAGATTGTGTGGTATGGGAAACAGGACAGAGAGAGGGGAGGAAGAGAGATGGGTGAGAGGGAGGTAGAGGGGGCGTGGTAACTTGACTGCTGGGGCTGGGCGGGTAGCCTCTGTCATCCCTTGTGAACCCAGGGAAGGGTGAGTCACAGAGCAGGGTCTCAGGAGTGAGGCGGAGGCCTGTGAGCCCTCGGAGATGATCCATCTGACCTTTCCAACGTACAAGACAGGTGCGGCTTCAGCTTGACTGATCCATCTGGGACCTGGATGTTCTTCAGTGTCTCGAGGCCGAGTGGGCAATGGGAAGTTGACAGGTTGGAAGGTATGGCCCCCAGTCTGCCCCCACTGAGCCCATGAACCCTCTGTCTTTCCAGCTGTGGCCACTGCAAGCCGAATGCCACGTGTTCTCCAGTCACGGGCAATTGTGAGTCGTGCAAGCCGGGCTGGAACGGGACACAGTGCAAGCAGCAGTGCCCTCCCGGCACCTTTGGTGAGAGGTGCCAGGAGCAGTGCCCACGCTGCTCGCTTGGAGAGCCCTGTGATGCAGAGACCGGGTACTGCCGGCGCTGTGACCCTGGTTGGCTAGGGCACAGGTGAGGGGTTACCTTCCTCGGGATACATTTGTCTCCTAGACCCTTCCTCTCAGCTGCCTTTTCTAGGAGAGCGGTGTTCACAGTCATACAACGCAGGGACAGCCTCCTGGCCCTGCTGAGGTGCAGAGAGGGTTCGGAGGGGCTCTGGGAAGGGTATACATCTAGCTGCCTCCCCCTCCATCCTTTCCTTTTCCCTTCAGGGACCCGGAAATTGTCACCCACTTGGGTTTGGCTCCAGCTTCAGGCCGTGTATACTAGAGCTTTGCTGCAGGGGAATGACCTTTTGGGGAGTTGTAGGGCCTTTCTTCCCTCCCAGTGCTGAGTTTTGCTTCCCTGTTGTGGCCCCAGATGTGAGAACCGGTGTCCCCTGGTTCCTTCGGGGAGGGCTGCAGCTCTGTGTGCCCGGACTGTGTTCAGGGGACCTGCGACGCGGTGACAGGGGAGTGTGTCTGCAGTGCTGGCTACTGGGGGACCAGGTAAGGACAAGACCTCAGGGACAGGGAATTATGGGAGATGAGGTCAGGCCTCTGTGTAAGGTTTCCTAAACATCCCTCACTGAGCCTCTCTGCTTCCCAGAAACCCTCTCTCCAACCCTAAAACGTTAATTCTCCTGTGTGGGGTGGCCCCTTCTGAAGAAAGTCAGAGGTTAATCTAAAAAGACTAAGAAGTAAATGAGACTTTTGTTTGTTTGTTTTGTTTTAAAGGAAAATAGTAGGTCGGGTGGTGGTGGCGCACGCCTTTAATCCCAGCACTCGGGAGGCAGAGCCAGGCGGATCTCTGTGAGTTCGAGGCCAGCCTGGTCTACAGAGTGAGATCCAGGACAGGCACCAAAACGACACTGAGAAACCCTGTCTCAAAAAACCAAATAAATAAATAAATAAATAAAGACAAGAAAAGAAAGAAAGAAAAGAAAACAATAAAAGGAATTTTTAAAGGGAAGAAAAAAATCAGGGAAAAAAGGGGGTGGAGGCTCACTATTCAGATGAAGACTTTACTTGGGGGTCGGACCCAGACCCCACGTTGTTCCTCCTGTACTTTGGGTGTCAAGCAGCCAGCATCTCCAGTCAGGTGTCCATCTAAAGGACCACACATAGCGTCAAGTGAGAAGCCTAGTTTTCTAGAGGAAGGACGGAGGTCCAGGGCATTAGGGGCGGGACAGGTCCTGATGCACTGTGCCTTGCTTCTCCACATTAAGGCTGAGGGATGAGGGTCATCAGAGGCGGGTCCTACCCAAAGTCTCTACTGTGACTTCCACACTGCAGGGCCACTTAGCATGTGACTTAGAAGTCAGAGGGGTCGTCCTGGCAGGGGCCAGGGGCGGTACCCAGAAATCTACCCTACCTGTGGTACCTTCAGCCTGCCTTTCTGATTACCCTAGCTGCAATAGTTCCTGCCCATCTGGCTTCCATGGAAACAACTGCTCTATCCCCTGCCAATGTCCAGAGGGGCTCTGCCACCCTGTGTCTGGGGCTTGCCAGTTGGGTAAGTGGAGAGAAGATGGGGGAGCATTTGGTCCTTCCCATGGTCTTCAGGAGTCTCCCCTGGGGGAAGGTTGGACCCACTTCAGAGACGGGATCCTTGAGGGCACTGAATATGTAACCATCTCCCGTGTCCCTAGGCCATCATGGTAAAAACGCCCTCATTGCGGGCATCCTGGTACCTCTGCTGCTCCTCCTCCTGGGTATCATCGGCTGTGTCTACTGCTACTCAGCTAACCGACTGGACCCCAAGGACAGGTAAACACTGGCCATTCTGTGTGTTCTTTTTGGGGTGGGGAAGGCCTGAACTTGTCACACTTCAGGTAGTAATAATTAGTACAGATTGAAGCCTGGAACCGCTTCTGTCCCTTAGAAACCTTTAACAAGGAAGTGTCTGAGTCACATGGACATGAGCAGGGGTTACTGAGTGGCTGGGGACTCAAAGTCAGACCTGCAACGGAAGGCTGAGCTTGTGACATCGTGACAAGGGTCAGGGCATAAGAGAATCCACTCAGTTCAGAAGCGAAGGGAAGAGATCAGATCTCAAAACATCAGGAAAGCCTGACAGTGGTGGCGCACGCCTTTAGTCTCAACACTTGGGAGGCAGAGGCAGGTGGATCTCTGTGAGTTCAAGGCCAGCCTAGTCTACAGAGTGAGTTCCAGGACAGCCAGGACTGCACAGAGAAACCCTGTCTCAAAAAAAAAGAGAGAGAGAGAGAGAGAGAAGAGAAAAAGTCTGAGCCGTGGTTTTGCGGAGACCACAGCCTGAGGGGTGGATTATGGAGGCCCCGGGAGGCCCCAGCCGGGAGCATGTGTTCATCTGTTGCCTTGTCCTTCCTCTCTCTTGGCCCCTTGGACATTCACCACATGAGAGTTTGGAATAGGGAACGCAGTGGTGAGAGGATCATTTTCCTCAGTTTACTAAGCCACTGAGGCTCGTGGTGGCTCACAGGGAGGCCCTGCCTGGCTCACTGCTCTCTGTCCAGTGCTCTCCCTCCTCCATCATGCTAGCAATCATAGCCAGGGCTTGCACATGCTGAGCCAGAGCTCTACTACTGAGCTACACCCTTAGCCTTGTTTGCTTGCTTGTTTTTGAGAAAATACTTCACTGTGTAGCTCAGGCTATCGTGAACTGGATATCCTCGTCCTCTGCCACCTGAGTGCTAGGATTCAGGGAATGTGCCACCATACGAGACCCTAATCCTTGATTTTATCCTCGGTGCTGTGGGGCATTCATTGGTGGGCATATAGCCTGAGGGTAGAGAAGCAGCCCACTCCCTACCCCCAGAAGAAGATGAGGACTTTTTTTTTTTTTTTTTTGGTTTTTCTAGACAGGGTTTCTCTGTGTAGCTTTGCACCTTTCCTGGAACTTGCTTTGTAGACCAGGCTGGCCTCAACTCACAAGATCTCCTGCCTCTGCCTCCTGAGTGCTGGGATTAAAGGCGTGCGCCAACACTGCCCGGCTGAAGATGAGGACTTGTCCAAAAGCTGTCAGAGAAATTTGACAAGCTGTCACTCCAGTTTGGGGGGCGGGGGAGTAAAGTGGGTCAGTTCCTGGGACTCAGCTAGGATGGTGAGTCACAAAAAGCTACATTCTTGAGAAACCACGGCAGGTACCTGGTACTGCCAATGGTGCCGTCAGATTTACCACAGAGGCCAAGGAAAGTGCAATCAGGGCCAACACGTTTAGTGCCTGGCTCTGGAGGAGTGGTTCTCAGCCTTCCTAATGCTGTGGCCTGTTAATACAGTTCCCCATGTTGTGGTGACCCCCGACCATAAAATTATTTTTGTTGCTACTTCATAACTGTAATTTCACTACTGTTATGAATTGTAGTATCAGTATTTTGGTAGATAGAAGTTTGTCAAAGGGGTCGCGACCCATGGGTTAGAACAACTGTTCCAGAGCCATGTTGCCTTCTGAGATTTAGATTTTGGGCTCCATTGTAACGAGTCTTCCTTTGTCCCACCCGCCAGTTTCCAAATAAAGACACAGAGACTTCTTATTAATTAAGAAAGCTCGATCTGTAGATCGACTTGTTCCTAATTAGCTCCTATAACTTAAATGAACTCATTTATATTAATGATGTATATTCTACAGTCTGCCTTGTGGCTGTTTACCCTCCTCCGGCACATCCTGCTTGCTCTGCATCTCCTAGTGTCTCTGCCTTTCTTCTTCCCAGAGTCCTCTCTGTCCCCGGAAGTCCCACCTAACCTCTTTCTGCCTAGCTATTGACCATTCAGCTCTTTATTAAAACAACCAGAAGACACCTTGGCAAAGACACATGTCTTCACAGTGTAAACAAATATTCTGCAGCACTCCATAGTTTGGGTTTTATTCTATCATCAATGCAGGGCCACTGAAGTGGATGTAGTCACCTGTCACACCCTGTCAGTCTGGCCTGGGCCCCCTTGGGTCCTGTACATTGATCACCCTCCCTCTGCCGTCCTCTCAGGCCAGAGAGAACTGGAGCCCCCTTGTTCAGAATGAAGCAGCAGGTGTGGGGGGCCCTCACCAGCCTGGGCTCCGCGCTGTCCTGTGGCTCTCTCAGTAACTACAAGCTACCCTGGGTGACAGGTAAGTGGGCACTGGCGGTCAGGGTCAGGGGTCTAGGGCCTAGAAGGGACAAGGCCTCCCATGCGGCCGCAGACCTGACCCGGAGCCCCTGCAGTTTCTCACCACGACCCGGAAGTCCCCTTCAACCACAGCTTCATCGAGCCGCCCTCGGCTGGCTGGGCCTCTGATGACTCCTTCTCCTCTGATCCTGACTCCGGAGAAGAAGACGAAGGTCACGCCAACTTCATGCCGCCTCGAGAAGGTAGTGCCAGCAGCCCCCACCCCCCCCACCCCCGCGCCCAGCAGCCCCCCACCCCAGCAACCTGGCCCATCTCGGACCATCCCGGAGCTGTCTGGGCTCCTTAAGTGAATGTGTCTCCTGCTTATTCTTCACCATTTGCTGATTCTGGCTCTGAGAACAAATTCAGAACAAAGGAGAGTCCTGTCCTCCCCCAGCCTGTGGTCTGCTGGGCAGTAAAAAAAAGAAAAGTCATGCTGAGCATAATGGCGCATGCCTTTAATCCCAGCATTTGGGAGGCAGAGGCAGGTGAGTTCAAGGCCAGCCTGGTCTACATAGTGGATTCCAGGATGGCCAGAGGTATGTAGAGAGGCCTGTCTTAAAAAAAAAAAAAAAAAAAAAAAAAAAAAAAAAAAAATGTTACCAGACAATAGAGGATAGAATTGTCCTAAAATTCCTTCTGGGGAAAACATAAGCAATATCTACCCCTTCTTTTAAAATTAAGGTCTCAACAACAAACTGAGGCACGATGCCACCAAAGCTTATTCTGGGAACCAACGAATGTATTTGTTTTCCATATAATGAGGGTTTATTTATAGGGTATGGGTGCTCCTCCCTGCAATAGGCCATACCTAGAAAGCCTTTACCCATAGGGATGTGGGCTTACCCAGCCATAGGGACGGAGCCCTCCTCTCCTGTGTATTCCCCAGCCTACATAATCTAGCCCCTCCCCAGAGGCCACATGCATTTAACCCATGCATCGGTCGATGTTAAGCCAAAAAACAAACAAACAAAAACAAAAAACCAGGCACACGACAGGTAGCGGGAAGGGCTGGATACTGAGGTGAGGGTCTCTTGACCCTCTCCACCCCTCCATAGGAGGATGTAAACAGCGGGGATAATCCTTTTCCAAGGACACAGCTCAACACTCCAACATGGCAGTTGCTTGACTCAGAGGACAGTCACAACAGTCATGCTTTATTGGGACAGGTAAAAAAAAAAGAGGAACTCCGAAGTTACCCATGCCTGGGGTAGCCCGGGTTAAGGAATGTGTCTGTTAGTAATAGCTGTAGTGAGTCTAGAAGAATCAGTAGGAATTAGCAAGTGAGAAGGAGGCTGTAGTGATGGCATTTTGGAGAGACAGGACCCTGTGCAGCAGTGGCTCAGAGCAGGGAGGGGTAGAGCGAAGAGAGGGAAGGCCTGCAGCTCACTGCACCAGCCCCTCCCTGCCTCACTCTCCCCTGCCACTTCCTGAGGCCTCTGGGAAGACTCTGGGCTTTTGTGCTCCAGGTAGAACGGATTAGAGCAGCATGCCTAGCCTTACACAAGCTCTTTCTGTCTTCTCCCCTGCCAGAGATGGTCTCTGTGGCCCAAAAGAGTCGCCAGCGGCCAGCCTTCCTGGAGGCCCCTTCCCTCCCCCTGAGGATGCTTCCACACCATTCCCCATCCCTCGCACCTCCAGCCTGGCTCGGGCCAAGAGGCCATCCGTCTCCTTTGCTGAAGGTACTAAGTTTGCGTCACAGAATGGCCGAAGCTCTGGGGATCTCTCCAGCCCCATCCGAAAACCCAAGAGACTCTCCAGAGGTGCTCAGTCATGTCCTGAAGGGCAGGAGGCCGAGGAGCTTGCAGGCCTAGAGCAAGCAAATACAGAGGAGGATGCTCCTGCTGCCACAAGCCCCAGAGAGGCCACCACTAGTCACCACCAACTCCCACCTAGTAACCAGACAGTGGCCGACTGTGTGGAAGCCACCAGCAGCAGCGTCCAGGAGAGCTCATGCTCTGTGGCCACGATCTACATGCTGGCAGGGTCACCCCAGAAACCCGAGGGCTCTGTCTGGTCTGTCATTCGTCGCTTGGGAAACTACCAGAAAGATCAGAAGGCACCCAAGGTCAAGAGTGCCATCGCTAAGCCTTTACGCCGATCTCCGGGTCGGAACCTGGGCAGCCCTGGGCTCTCCCAGAGCTCTGGCTCAGCTCCAGATGCCATGCTCTCTGGAACCATAGAGTATACCAAGGTTAGGCCAGAGGAAGCATCCAGAGGTCCGGGAGATGGCACTGAGAGCTTAGAGACTGTCCAGGAGCCAGTCTCTGGGAACAGCTCCCTGGGACAGGGTTCCCAGAGGCAGGCCAAAGAGAAGGAGCCGGAGGAGCCCCTCTATGAGAATGTTGCACTCAGGTCTGTGCCACCAAGGCACTGAAGACCCCGCATTTGGTGAATGGAAAGACTGGATGGGGATGTGGAGAGGGAAGCCGCTGAAACTGTTATGGACCAGATCAGGCTCTGTGCCGGAATGGATGCCAAGGCTGTGACAGACGAAGCAAAAACTGTGCCCCGGAAGAGGCAAGGGTTAGAGGCCACCTGGCTGTGGGTCTGGCCCTGGCAGTGTCCCCAGGTGGGGCTGGAAGGCCTGGATAGAGACCCTGTGGAATGGGGTGAGCGGAAGGAGGTAGCTGCAGGGCTCTTCCTCTGTTGTCCTGGATTCAGTCCCAAGACTACTCTTTCCATCACTTCAAAACATCTTTTTTTGTTTGTTTGTTTCTGAAATGGAAAACAACCTAAATGTCCAATGATAAAGATTGATTAAACAAGTATTTCTCTTAGAAAATTTATTAATTCATTTATTTGGGGGGAGGGTAGTGCCACAACATTCATGTGGAGGTCAGTGGCCAAGTCTTGGGAGTTAGTTCCTTCCTGTCTGTCACCTTGTGAGTCTGGGGGATGGCACTCAGGTTGCCAGGCCTGTGACCCCAGTGCTTCTAACCATTGAGCCACTTTGTTAGCCATTCCTTTTTGAGACAGGGTCTCTCATGTAGCCCAGGCTGGTCTCAAACTTGTCCTGTGGCTGGGAACGTCCTCGGATTTATGATCCTCTTGCCTCTATCCCCCGAGGGCTGGCCTGTACAACCTTCGTTTTCTGCTTCATAGGGCTTCAGGCATGGTAGGCAAGCGTGCTAACAACCGAACTACACATCAGCCCAATGGAACAAGTATTTCTTAAAACTGGTTTCTGCACAGTGGCTAAATATGTTATTTTAAAATATTTGCTATGTGGCTCTGGAGGGATGGCTCAGTGGTTAAGAGCACTGACTGCTCTCCCAGAGGATGTGGGTTTGATTTCTAGAACCTGGCCTCTGAGGACAGGAGGCATGAAGCAGCTTACAGAACACACATGCAGGCAAAACACACACACATATGAAAAAACAATCAAACATTTTAAAAACCTGATACATGAAAGTATAAAGTAAGTAACAAGCACAGGCCACAGTGTAGTTCCTGCTCTCCCATTACTGTATTTTCAGTTCTGTATTGAGTCTAGGCCCAGGGCCTCATTTATACCAAGCATCCGCCCTACTGCTATTGGTTGAAATATTAAGGTAACTCCACGTAGTTAAAAGGGAGGTTTATTTTGTGGGGTAACTCACAAGTGAAGGGATAGGTTACAGGGTCTGGGAAAGGTGTAGTGCAGTCTGGCAGTGTTCTCTGGAGAACTCTGCTCAGTCTACCTCCAGCATCCAGGGTCTAGGAACCAAGAGAGCTCCCCCATCCAGATCCTGGGTCTTCAGGGGTCCTCTCTCAGCTCTGTCTTGTAGGCGTGACAGTTACCAAAGTCTCAAAGAGGGTGGTATTTCCAGGTCAAAGCTGGAACGGCTACCTACTACATACTGCCAAACTACATCACTGATCCCAACTTCTCTTTAAATTCTTTTTCTTTTGGATTTTCTTTTCTTTTTTTTTTTTTTTTTTTGGTTTTTCGAAACAGGGTTTCTCTGTGTAGCTTTGTGTCTTTCCTGGAACTCACTTGGTAGCCCAGGCTGGCCTCGAACTCACAGAGATCCTCCTGGCTCTGCCTCCCAAGTGCTGGGATCAAAGGCATGTGCCACCACGCCCGGCTCTTGGATTTTCTTTTAATGCCAGGCAGTGGCAGGGCACACCTTTAATCCCATCTCTTAGAAGGCAGAGCCAGTCAGATCTCTGAGTTCAAGGCTAGCCTGGTCTACAGAGTGAGTTCCAGGACAGCCAGGACTACCTAGAGAAGCCTTGTATCGTAAAACAAAACAAAACAAAAATTAAGATTTATTTTCAGCACTTGGGAGGTAGAGGCAGGAGGATCTCTGTGAGTTCGAGGGCAGTCTGGTCTCTAGAGAGTTCCAGGACAGGCTCCAAAGCTACACAGAGAAACCCTGTCTCAAAAAAAAAAAAAAAAAAAAAAAAAAAAAAAAAAAAAGAAATAAAATAAAATAAAAATTAAGATTTATGTATATGAGTGTTTTGCCTACATACGTCTGTTCACATGTGTGTGCCTGGTACCCTCAGAAGTCAGAAAAGGGAAGTGGATCCCTTGGAACTGGAGTTACGGACAGCTGTGAGCCACCCTGTGGGTGCTGGGAGTCAAACCCTGTGTTCTCTGCAAGAACAAGTGCTCTTAATCCCTGAGCCAGCTCTCCAGACTGTGTGTGTGTGTGTGTGTGTGTGTGTGTGTGTGTGTGTGTGTGTGTGTGTGTATGTTCCTGTGCATGTACCCTTTCCAATGCATTTCTGTGGTACTTCAAGGACAGCTATTGGATATGGGTTCTCTCTTGCTACTTTGTGGATTCCAGGGATGGAACTCAGGTCACGAGGCTGTGGGCAGGTGCTTCTACCCACCGGACCACGTGGCCAGCCTCGCTTTCTGTCTCAGGATACATGGTGAAAAGCACCCCTTTTGCTGTCTTACAAATTATGGGTTTTGTTTGTTGGTTGGTTTTGTTTTAAGATAGGATCTCACTATGTACCTTGACTGACTGGTCTGGAACTCACAGAAATCCACCTGCTTCTACCTTCTTAGTACCAGCATTAAAAGCATGTGTAACCATACTTAGCTTTATTTTTAGGTGTCAGTGAATATAAAGTTTTCTCATAAAATTTGATGGCACTAAAGAAACAAGAACAAATAACAACAACAACACAGATGTGGTGGTCCACGGCCCTAACCTCAGCAGCAGGAGATGGGGATAGAATGAGCAGAAGTTCAAGGTTATCCTCAGGCTATATAGCATGTTGGAGCCAGTTAGGTTTGTCTCAAAAACAAAATACATGGAATTCCATTGTGTGAAAATAACACAGATCATAAGCTACCCCTCCTGTCCATGAGCAGTTATTTGTTTGTTTGTTTGTTGTTGTTGCTGTTGTTTGGTATTTTGTTTTTTCCTTTCTTTTTTCTTATGGTTTTTTGAGACAGGGTTTCTCTGTGTAGCCCTGGCTGTCCTGGAACTCACTCTGTAGACCAGGCTGGCTTTGAACTCAAGAGATGTGCCTGCCTCTGCTTCCTGAGTGCTGGGATTAAAGGTGTGTGTCACCACCACCTGGCTTGGGTAGTTGTTTCTAATTGTTTCAATACAAAATGATACTGTGGAGTTGAGAGTATATTAAAGCACTTGCTTAGGAGTGAGATGCTAAGCACTTGATAAGAACATTAAGAAATGTATATGTTCACTCCAAATGGCCCTCCAAAACACCGTATGGGTTTGTATTCTTACAAACTATGAGAGTACTAGGTGATTGTGGTGACACACACTTTTTTATTTACTTATTTATTTATTTATTTATTTATTTATTTTTGGGGGGTTTTCAAGACAGGCTTTCTCTGTGTAGCTTTGTTGCCTTTCCTGGATCTCACTCTGTGGACCAGGCTGGCCTCGAACTCACAAAGATCCGCCTGCCTCTGCCTCCTGAGTGCTGGGATTAAAGGTGTGTGCCGCTGCTGCTGCTGCTGCTGCTGCTGCTGCTGCTGCCGCCGCCGCCGCCGCCGCCGCCGCCGCCACCACCACCACCACCACTACTGCCTGGCCAACACACACCTTTAATGTCAGTACTCAGGAGGCAGAGGCAGGTAGACCTCAGAGTTCAAGTCCAACCTGGTCTACAGAGTGAGTTCCATGAGCTATACAGAGAAACCTTCTCTTGAAAAAACAAAAAACCAACCAACCAACCAAAAACAAACAAAAAAACCCTTAAAAAAACTATGAGAGTACTTATTCCCTCACACAAAATCTGACGGTTAAAAATAGTAGCTCAGGTCGGGCGGTGGTGGCGCACGCCTTTGATCCCAGCACTTGGGAGGCAGAGCCAGGAGGATCTCTGTGAGTTCGAGGCCAGCCTGGGCTACCAAGTGAGTTCCAGGAAAGGCTCAAAGCTACACAGAGAAACCCTGTCTCGAAAAACCAAAAAAAAAAAAAAAAAAAAAAAAAAAGTAGCTCAGTATTTAGAGACAGAGTCTTACTGTGATAGCCGAGGTTGGCTTGGAACTCTGGATCTTCATGTTTAGACTCTAAAGTGCTGGGATTAAAGGCATACATCCCAAGTTAGACTAGCAACAGCAACAAAAAATGTTCTTTATTCATTCAAAAATGATAGGCATGCTGGTGCATACCCGTACAGACGCAGAGGCAGGAGGATTCCATGCCAGCCTGGACTACATAGGAGATCCTATCTCAGAAAAACAAAACCCAAAGCGGTGGTGGTCGGAGCATTGAGAACAATGTGAGCATCTTTAATTCCAGTGCTGAGGAGGCAGAGACAGGGATCCCTGGGGCTTGCAGACCAGCCAGCTTAGCTTACTTTAGAAGCTCCAGGTTCAATAAGAGACCCTGGTCTACACAGTGGGTCAAAATATAAGGTGGAATGCTATTAAGATGACACCCTATATGGAACTCTGGCCTCCTCCATATGAAGGTACACACACATGAACATGTACGAGTATGTGTACTCATGCATGCAAACAGAAAAGTACAGAAAAACAAACACAAAACCAAAACTATTAGCTGGGTGGTGCTGGCTCTTGTCTTTAATCCCAGCACTCAGGAGGCAGAGGCAGGTGGATCTCTGAGTTGAAGACCAGCCTGGTCTATACAGTGAGTTCCAGGATAACCAAAAACAAACAACAAAACAAAACCTAAAACCATCATCCCATCATCGGGACTGTGGCTGTAACTCGATGATGGAGAGCTTGCTTAGCATATAGATGTAAGGGCCTGGGGTTGATACCCAGCACCACCTCCCCTTTTATAGAAAAGTATCTTTTAGGTCCCAGCACTCACATGGCAGCTCACAATCTTCTATAACTGTAGTCCCATGGGATCCCATGCCCTTTTCTGGTGCGCAGACATGCATGCACCTTGGTTAAGATCATTTGCTGCTTTTGAGGAGGACTAAGTTTGGTTCCCATCACCTCCTTGGCCACTCAGCCACTTAATTCCAGTTCCAGGTGAACCGATGCCCTCTTCTGGCCTCCATGGGTAATGCATGCATGTGGTGCACATTAGACAAAACAGTGAACTTTTTTAAAAAAAGAGGTCTTGTTACTATTTGAATTTCTATGTTCATTCTAAGGTTGAGGTTCTTTTCAGACCTTTAAAGTGACTGCATTTTTTCTACATATTATCTGGTTATATTAAATTCTTTTTGTTTTTGAGACAGTCTCATTCTATTGCTCAGGTTGACCTGGAACTCAATATATATCCCGGGTAGCCTGGGAACACATGGCAATCCACCTGTTTCATTCTCCCGAGTGTTGGGATTATAAATGTGAGCCACCAGACATTACTTAAAATTTTCTTTTCCTTCCTTTCTTTCTTTCTTTCTTTCTTTCTTTCTTTCTTTCTTTCTTTCTTTCTCTCTCTCTCTCTCTCTCTCTCTCTCTCTCTCTCTCTCTTTTTCTTTCAGGGTCTCAAGCCAGGCAGTGTGACTTTATTCTTTTTTTTTTTTTTTTTTCAAGACAGGGTTTCTCTGTGTAGCCCTGGCTGTCCTGGAACTTGCTTTGTAGACCAGGCTGCCCTCAAACTCACAGAGATCCGCCTGCCTCTGCCTCCCAAGTGCTGGGATTGCACTCGTGGACGTCAATTCCTGGCTTACAAATTTGCCCTAAGCCCTGCTCGTCTAGCTTCGGCACTCCCAAATTAAAAACAAAAAGTTTCATTCAGATGGACCTGGGCCATCTCAACAGTGACTTCTTTCACGTTTCATTGCTTTGGGAAAGCCACCTAAATCCTCAGTCTTTCATCTGGAATATAAGGATAGTGGCTATATCTAGGATGGTTGACACAGAGGATGTCAAAGCACCTAGGAAAAGTCCAGCTATCAATAAAAGGTAATCATCATTGACACTACCATAATCCTCCAGTGGTGTGTGATCTTGTGTCCTAGAACCTGTTACTTTTCCCTTGCTCGTGTTCCATCCCGCAAACTCATACTGTACAGCGGCTTGAGTTTACTTAAGTATGAAGGGCTAGAAGTACCAATGACTAAGACATTTCTGCCCCCAAGGAGTTTCCAGTGAGAGGAAAATGGGGATACATATTATAAAGCATTACAGACATCAGACAAAAAGAGCTACAGGCATTACAGAGTGTGGCTAGGGAAGGCTTCCCAGATGAGGTGCTGCCCAAGAAAGGGCCCCTAGTGCTGAGAGACGAGCAAATGGAGAACCTGAGCAATTCCACGGGATGGAGCACCCAGGAGCAGGAGGAGGAAAAGGCTGCTGTGTAGGAAGCAGCATGGGTGAGTCAGTTGGGGAACTTGAACTTTATCTAGCCGAACAAATGGTAGAGGCTTTCTGCAGGATCTAGCAAGAGGTCAGGTTTATCAAGGTCAGGTTTACATTCCCCACAATTCCCTTCGAGGCGGCTATGAGATGCAGAGATTGCTGGATGAATAGCTGCGTCCCAGGGACAGAAATGGGCAGATTAGATAAACCGAACGCCTGACTATACTGATGCAATGGGAGGGAGAGGGGGGAGGGGCAAAGGGAGGGGGGCGGAAAGCGGAGACTCACAGTAGATTATCTAACTTTTCTGTTGAAGAGGTAAATTCACAGTGTCTAACTTCATTAGATGTTATTAACCCAGCACTCGGGAGGCAGAGGCCAGCATGGTCTACATAGTGAGTTTCAGGACAGCCAGAACTACATAGTGAGACCCTGTCTCAACACCTCCTCCCCAGAAAAAAATAGGTAAGTACTATTATTATCTGAGGAAGAAGGGGGGCACAATTTTAAGAAAAACATTTTAGAGATATGTCTGGAGAAAGTCCTCAGGCAGAGGGCTCAGGGAAAGGACTGAAGGGCTGAGTATATTTGCAGGTGGCAGGTCCAACTTGGAGCTTGTGGGATTCTGCACAGTGGGTTCATCAGACCCCCCAAAACCCACCCACAAGCCTAGACCAAGTCTGGGAGGGCATGGGCTGGCAGGACGGCTGGCGAAGGTTCAGGGCACCAGGGGGCGCACTTGAACTGAGGGAAGCAGAGCCAGGCTGGGGGGGATTCCCACAGCCCTAAAGCAAGTCAGCTCTTGAAGTATGGAGAATCTGAGGGACACCGAGTGTTTTCCGAGGGGAGGCTAGGGCCTCTGGTCAGGGAGACATAGCGGAAAGTGAACCGCTCGAGCCGAGGCTTCACCTCCCGCACCGGCAGGTCCTCGGGGCAGTGCAGTTCTGGTGATGATACAGAAAGGTTGGAGCCCTCCAGACCCCTAGCGACCCGTGGCTCTAAAGCCAGACTTAGACCAGCTGCCCGGAGTTGCCCACAGCCCACAGGGTGGAAGAGTGAGTGTGTCAGCCACATGAAAGAGACGTTTGGGAAAAGGGAAGGAGGGAGGGAGGGCAGGGCGCACCAAGGTGACCGGTCTGAACACTGGTCTCCGAGGGCAGCGAGAAAAACGGGCACCGGATGGGGACGGTGGCGTCTGGATGGATGACCAGGGACGTCTCGGCCCTAAAACCGGACTACAGATCCTTAAAAGACACCGACTTTGGGCCAGGCAGGAGGCACCTGGGGGCAAGGGGCCGGTGAATCAGGAGATCTAGCAGGGATGCGGTACCCGACACCAGGACCTGCCTGGGTCGGGAGTTGCCGACACCCGCAGACAGCGCCTGGAGAGGACAACTGGGGCAGGGCAGCGAGGAACCCGCGGACAAAGCCCGAGGAGCGGGCCGGGCAGCGCCGCACAAGAGGGCAGCAATGGCTCACGGAGCACGAGCATCCAACCGTGGTTCTCTCCGGGTGGGGACCCGGGTCTACACGGCGGGCCGAGCGAGCGACACGGGGCTGGAGCCCAGCTCAGGGTGGACCAGGACTCCCTGAAATGCTGACCCAGGGATCTGACCGGGAAGAGGGCTCCGAGCAGCGCGTGGGGCGATGCCCGCGGGGGCTCCGGGTCGAGGGGGCACTCCAGTTCCACTGGGTAGAGCCGGGCCTGCCCAAGCCGCCCCCCAGCCCCCCCATTCCTCTTGTTTGTCTCCCAAGTCCGGCCGGAACCGGCTTCTGCTCGCCGGGGGGCGGGCGGGTAGCTGCTGATTGGCCGACGCCTGTTTCCAGCCCCACTCAGCCAATCAACGGGCAGCAGTGTTTTTCATCTTAGGGTAGGAATAAAAGGGCTGGAAATAAAGGGGACAGAAAAGGCGCCGGGCGGGCCCGATACACACCGGTAGGAGCCGGGTGAGCTCGACTCCCGAGATCCGGGCTCCCGACGAGGGTGCGGGAACCTGAAGCGGCTCGCAGGCCGGGGCTAGCGGGAAAGGTGCAGGCTTCTCGGAGGGAAGGCACCGGGCGGGGACGTAAAGGGAGAGCGGAGGATGGAGGGACGGGGCCTGTGTCTATGGGAACGGGCGAATCGCTAGGGGAACGGCCCGGCCCGGGGGTCGCGCGGTCGGCTCGCGCCGCCGGTTTGAACCGGCTTCGCCTCTCCCATGCGGGGTTCGCGTGGCGGTAGCGCCTAGCGACCTAGACACTGACCAATGGCGCAGCAGTTCCTTTGCGGTCCCGCCAATAAAGGCGCCGTGGGCGGGCCGTTCCGGAGCTCCCTGCGCTGATCTTGTGGTTGAAGGAACAAGCTCTAGGGAAGGGTCTTCAGTGCGGGCGGGCGGGCGGGCGGGAGCCTGTCGGTCCTTGGGAGTGGCAGCTCTCAGGTGTGCCTCTGTTCAGGTGCCCTTACGGCAAACTGCTTCCTTTTACGGCCCCCATACTAGCTACTCAGTTTTGCTTGGGGCCGGGACCAGCTCCACGTCCTTGAGCATGCGTCAGTCCCTTCCCAGCTGCCATGCCTCAGTTTACCTCCGAGTGAACTGAGTGGGAAGCCTCTTCACTTGGTCCGCAGGGCCCCACCGTAGCCGAAGGTAGTGGTACCGGCCCGTCGCGGGTTCAGGGTGGCCCAGGTCCCAGACAGGGATGGGGTTCGAGTCTTCTGCGGCGTGCACCTACAGCCTGGGCTCCTGGGGGTTGACAGTCTGGTCGCTGTGCGCCAGCGGCCACACGGGTTGGGTAGAGCCACCGCTGAAGCTGAGGTCTGTGCGCAGGTGTCTGCAGAGCCCGAGCCGGGCCGCCGCCGCCGCCGCCGCCACACCGCGCCATGGCGCCCACCCTGGCCACTGCCCATCGGCGCCGCTGGTGGATGGCCTGCACGGCTGTGTTGGAAAACCTCCTCTTCTCGGCAGTCCTCCTGGGATGGGGCTCGCTGCTCATCATGCTCAAGTCGGAGGGCTTTTACTCCTACCTGTGTACGAAGCCAGGTGAGAAGGATGCCTCGGTCAGGGGCAGCAGGTTCTTAGAGTGGGGCTTTGGGAGAGGGTGGGGGGTGGTGAGGATCTAAGCAATGCCCGCTTGCTGCGCCAATGCCAAAAGGCCCGTTTGATCCTGGTCCAACTCTCTGGGTGCATGTTATTATCATCGTCCCCGTTTGTGGATGGAGAAACTGAGGCTGGGACCAGTCTTCCATTTGCCCAAGCTGCAGAGTAATAGACTCAGGACCCTGCGTGCAGTCAGGAACCTTGCTCGCCTCCCAGCCCTCTGGGGCCTTGCAGTAAACATGCATGAGAAAGAGGAACTCGATTCTTCGGCCGGGGTGCAGCAGGAGAGAGGAAGTGGCTTCGCCTCCACCCGAAGGAAGGTTCATCTAGATGTACATGTTTTTAAGTCAGGCCATTATGGAGTCTCCTAAGGGCTTGCCAAGATATAATTTCTTGTCTATTTTTGCTGCTTTATGATTCTCCAAAGGCCATTTCCTCCTGAACTGTGAGAACATCTCCGTGGCTTCCAAAACATAGTAGGGAGGAAGAGGAGGGGGAGCAGTGAGGAAAAGGATGCTGGGTTAGCTCCCTTAGCAGTCTGAAGGCGGGCTGAGGGTACCCCTTCATCTTCCACTGTCCCCCCACCCTGACTGCCGCAGCTCAGGAGAGTCAGCCCATCCGTAGGGCCCAGGCACTACTAACCTCTCCCTCCTCCTTAGGCATCCTTGTAAGGAATGCCTCTTGTCTTTGCTGCTGTGTCCCACCCCGGACTTGAGTCCACTTGGATGGAGGCGGCCCGGATCCGACTCCTTAGGTCACTGCTAGCATGCCTTTTTATTTACAGAGCCGTTTTAGTTTATTTTTTTCTTTAAATTATTTTCTTGTGTTTATTCATTGGGGGGGGGGGGCAGAGCACTGTGTGGAGAGTCAGAGGCTGCTGACTCCTGGTTGATGGTTCTTTTCTTCCACTGGTTAGTGTTCATGAGGTTGACAAGCCCAGTGGCAAGTGCCACGTCTAAAGGTGATTTTGTTTGTTTGTTTGTTTCTCTGTGAACCACCACCCTGCTCTAAAGGTGGTGTGTGTGTGTGTGTGTGTGTGTGTGTGTGTGATTTTCTTTCTTTTATTTATTCTTGGTTTTGGTTTTGGTTTTTCGAGACAGGGTTTCTCTGTGTAGTTTTGGCGCCTGTCCTGGTTCTCACTCTGTAGACCAGGCTGGCCATGAACTCACAGAGATCTGCCTGCCTCTGCCTCCCGAGTGCTGGGATTCAAGACGTGCGCCACCACTGCCCCCCTTTTCTTTTCTTTTTGAGACAGTGTCTTGCTATGTAGCCCAGGCTAGCCTTTAATTTGTAATCCTTTCATCTCCTTCTCCTGGGTGCTGAGATCACATGCCTACGCGACATCACCCAGCCTCTCATTCTTAGCAGGAAGAGAAAGCTCTGGACCTGCTCCCACTCCCTGTAACTCTGAGTCAATTTTCCTTTCCCATCTCCGACCTGCCCAGAGGAGTCTTAGTGGACAGAGCTTAGCAGGAGAGGGGAAGGGCGGGAGAAAGGGAGGGGATTCAAAGGCCATCTGGGAGAGGGCAGAAAGTCTATCGTTTATAACCAACCTTTAGCCTTTAGCACTCAAAAATATTTCCTAATAGCCTAAGGGTTCTTGGCGGGTGTTTCTCCACATCAGCAAGAAATCTTGAGATGAGAGAGTCAGACCTTGTTCCCTGACCAAGCTTTCTGTTCTGCTTAAGAGATGTTAGGAAATTAATGGCCCCTTGGGAAGAAATAGGTAGGGGTGTATGGCTCTTTCTCTCTTTGTTGCAGGGTGCACTGGGAGTTTAAAACAAAAAGAAAAAAAAATCACCCTCCTCAGACACCACTTTTAGTGTCTCATCCAGACCAGAGGACTGTTGTGGTCAGAGTTTCTTTTCTTTCTTTCCTTTTTTTTTTTCTTTTTTCTTTTCTTTGACTCTCGGTGTTGGTGAAGTCAAATTGTCCACTTACACAATTTCTTGGACGGTAGGGGCACCATGGGGTTGGAAATTGCTTTCCTGATGAAACCTTCTCCCTTCCAGAGACTGTGCCCGCATAGCGCTGAGCTGGTATTTATGTGCCCGGGAGACTTGACAGGTCATTCCTGTGAACCAGAGGGAAGGGGAAGGGTCAGGACTGTGGGTTGAACATCAACTTCTTATCCTGTGCCTTTGCTCCTCTGTCTGATTTTGGTTTTTCTGATTATCTGGCAAACACGCTGACCTAGCATCCTCAGCAGGGAAAGCCTGCTGATTCCGTGAAGCTTATCTCTCTAGCCTCCTTGCTTCTTGGAGTCTGAGTAACCTGTTGACTTTTGGGACCAGAAACTTGTGTGCTTCCTTGACTGGGAGTGCCTGGCTAGGTTAGGGTCAAGATCTGCTCTGTGGCCCAACATTGTCCACCTCGGTGGATTTCTGAGCTCATTGCTTTAGACCTTTAAAGAGCTGACCTGCGCGTATAGCTGATTGAGATGCGAATCTCAGCTTTTTGTTGTTTTTAAGATTGATGGCAGGCATGAGTTTGTTCACCAGGGGAAATTTGCCTGAACCCGTTGAAAGGTTTTCAGAACTGTGTTGGGACTCTAGCCAGAATCTGGCTACAGATGTGGTGTTGGGTTCCAGTTCGATGGTTGTGGGGAAAGGAAAGGAATTCCCTGCCTCTCTGTTGCCCCGCAGATTCGCTTGGCCTGTCACAGCTTGGCCAGGGGCTAGTGCTTGGGAGCTGGGCTGGGCGTTTCGTGAGTTTTGTAACTACTCACCTGGTAATGGCAACTAGAGACCTCTCTTGTCTTCCTGGAGCTGACCATTGGGTGTGTAGTACCGGAAAAGGGGGGCTTTCCCAAGCTGGGTCCTCTGGCCCCTATATGACCACCATAGCTACTCACCTGACATAACCTCTTTCTTCATTTTCTCTGTTCTTTTTTGTTTGTTTGTTTTGGTTTTGGTTTTTCAAGACAGGGTTTCTCTATGTAGCCTTGGCTGTCCTGGAACTCACTCTGTAGACTAGGCTAGCGTTAAACTCAGAGATCCGCCTGCCTCCCAAGTGCTAGGACTAAAGTCACGTGCCACCACTGCCCAGCTCTCTTTTGTTCTTTGGTGGAGTTTTGGGTTGTTGTTTTGTTTTTGAGACAGAGTTTCATCATAGAACTCTGGCAGGACTGGAATTTACTGTGTCCACTGGGCTGGCTGATCTACCCGCCTCTGCCTCCTGAGTGCTGGGTCTAAAGGTGTGTGCCAACACACCTGGCCTTTTAGTGGATTTTGACAGGGGCAGCTTAGGCTAGGGGTATCTGTGAATATTGTTTCTTCTTATTTAGCTCACACATTCAGTAAACATTATGTTTGTTTGTTTTTGTTTTGAGACAGGGTCTCCATTATGTAGCCCTGAATGTCCTGGAACTCACTATGTAGACTGGGTTGGCTTTGAACTTACAGAGATCCCTCTGCCTCCAAGTGCTGGCATTAAAAGCATGTGCCACCACATCTGGCTTAATAAACCCTATTGATGAGTGAGACTAGAGGTTCCTCAAAACAAGTCTTTACACACAGACTCCGTAAAGTGGAGGGTGGTGGGAATGAGACCCTGGTGGGGGGATCTGGTTGACCCCAGGTGGGAGGTCTCCCTAAAGTTAAGGCAGAAGCCTAGAGGGTGAGGAAGGGTGAGCTGATGGGGGAGGGCGGGAGGAGAGCCATGCTGTACACCTCGGAGGGGAAGACAGAAAAGACTGGTACGGCAGGGAGATGACTGGGCAGGTGGAAGGGCTGGGAGGCAAGGAAAACTGGATTTGGTTCTCAAGGCCGGAGGAAGCCAGGGAGGCAGCGGCCTGCCAGAATTCAGTGAACCTCTCCGAGGCTCTTGAACAGCTGAAGGCTTGCCACATGCTGGGTGTGGGCGGAATGAGGACTATGAAGATGGAAATCTCCATGGCCCCTGCTAGAGGAGTTCAGCCCAGCCCTGCACATGAAGACGGACCCCTGTTGCGCACGTTCGTGTCCATGCTCTCACATTTATGGCCACATGAGGATTCTTCGGTCCCTGTCCTCTTTTAAAAATACATTGAGGCAGGTCTCTTGCTGAGCCGAGAGCTCACAGCTTTTCCACGGGTTCTGCGGACCAGACGCTAATGTTCCTGGTTGCACAGGGGTGCTTTACCCCCCAGCCTCAGTTCTCTGGTCTTGGCCCTCACCGGCAGTCAGTACCTGGCAGGACCTCTCACCCTGACAGCAAGGAACAAGACTCTGGGCCTCTGAGGGCAGAGGGGCTGCTGTACCCAGGGAAGCAGCACAAACCAGACTTGAGACGTGGACAGGGAGAAGTCTGTGCTACTCCAAAGTCTTCCCTTTTACGGTCTTTTATCCCCACCTCCAAGCCAGTGATGGATAGCATTTGGAAACTTAACTTTGGACTTTCATTGCTTATGAGCACGACTGTCTCTATTTTTCTTTGAGACAGGACCTTACTATATAGCTCAGGCTGGCCTTGAACTCATGATCCTCTTGACTCATTCTCTCTTCTCTCTCTCTTTCTCTCTCTCTCTCTCTCTCTCTGTCTCTGTCTCTGTCTCTGTCTCTGTCTCTCTTTTGGACAGGGTTTTATTATGTAAGCCTGGTTGGCCTGGAACTCACGATGTAGACTAGGATGGCCTGGAAGTGCCTCGGCCTTCCAGGTGCTGGGGTTGTAGGTGTGTGCCACCAGACTGGGCTTGTTTTCACTTCTCTCACCCCAATTTGTTTTTATTCATTTTCTCAGTGGTGAGACTCAAACCCAGGGCTTCACTCGGACCAGGTAATCGCTTTGGCACTTGGCTACAGTTATAGCTCACCCCTAGTTTATTTTGATTTCAGAAAAATTCCCAAAGAAACAGTAAGAGGCTTAAAAGCTGGTACCCACAGCCTCAGAAAATGTGTCACAAAAGAAGCGCCCTGTCTGTCGCCACCACCCTTACCCTTCCCATGACCTGATTTCCCTCCCTGACATCTGCTGGCCTATTTTGTCTTAGTGTCTCGTGAAGGTCCTGTCGGGCATGGGTTGGCTTTCCGTGGCTTTGTGGGAAAGCCACGGAACAGCCCCGTTCTCACTAGGCGATAGGAAGAGTGTCTGGTGGGGCCCAGCTTTTTCCCAGCTTTGTTGTCTCAGCCTTCCCGACTGCCTCTAACCCACAAGGACAGCGTAATCATAGTCTCGGGCCCTGACAGACAGGCGCCTTACGAGCCTGGCTCTCCCCACGACCTTCCTCAGGACACACGCCTGCTCTGCAGTTCCACACACAGTGCTGTGGAATATGGGGTCGGGGTGAGAAGGGTACTCAGCGGCCCAAGGAATGACTTCTACCGAACACGGTGGCCAGGACACAGGCTGTCCACAGCAGGCCGCCGCTGCTGCTGCTGCTGCTGCTGGGACCAGTGGCGCTCTGACTGTGTCCTGTGTCCTGCCTGCTCGGTGGCTTAGGCGACCTCTCACCCACATCTCCCCTGCTGGGCTGAGATGCTGCTTCCTGTTGCCGGATAGACTAAGGATGGGAGAGAGGCAGGGGATGCTGGGGCAGGTACCCTCAGGAGGGCTGGCCCGGCCGGGGTCAGCACCATGGAGGGGAGGGGCTCGGTCTCCAGCCTGAGGAAGAGCTGCTGAGGAACGCAGAGGCTGACTCCAGCCATGTGCCTCTTTGTCCCCTCATCTCCATCAGGGAGATATTCTGGAGTTCCTCACTCTGTTTGCCTGGGGTGAGGGGAGGACTCTCTCTGACCCTAGAGAAGCCAAGGGGAGCCCTGAGTGGGGTCACAGAACTCTCTTGCCTCCTCGGCCGGCCTCCGCTGCTAAGATTTTGTTTGTGAGTCTTCTGAGTGGAGCCAACAGTACAGGGCATTGTTCTCTCTTCCTGGCCCGGCAGCTCTGTTCTCAGCACACTCTGGCACACCAGTTCCTCGCCTGTCTTCTGGTTGAGCCCTCCCTGGCCGCATGCGTCCTGGATGCTCTGACTACCCCACGGTTGAGGCACCTCTGTAATACCAGGTGCAGGCGGGACCCAGACAGGCTGGCCTGAGCTGAGTTGGCGGTGGCTGCACTCTAGACTGAGCAGGGGACACCCCTTGGGGCTTGACACTTCCTAGAGATGTATCTGTTTGTCCCTTTCCCCGGCTTTCTGTGGCCAGGTGGGAGAAGACGAAACTGGAGCAGCCTGGGGATGACTGGGCATCTGCTGGGACCAAGACAGTGTGTGGGGGATGTTTATTGCTGACAGAACTCCAGACTCCTGAAGGTTCAGCCCCATGTAAGGGACACTCAAGTTGCTCCCTAGACAGAGAAAAGAGGCTCTTTGCTCCCAACCCCAGATAATTTGTGACTAGATGTCACTTTCTGGAGGGAGATGAACAGAGGCCTGGTGGCCCCATTGGCAAGGGTTTAAGAACAGATACAGGTGGCTTGAAGCATTGGTCCCTGCTCCTGGGTATCATGGCTCCAGCATGAAGGAGGGAAGGATGGAGGCCCTTACTTCTACCTCAGCCCCTCTCCTCGGAGACCCTGTGCCTAGTTGTAGACTGAACAGATCGTCAGAAAACTTCAGATGGTCATCCTCGTCCTTACTTCTACCATATCAGGAGTCTGAGAATGCCTTTAGATTTTAATGTTTAAAATTACATTTAGTTGTATGTGGTGTGTGTGTACACGCTGCGGTGTGTTGTGTGTGAGTGTGTGTGTGTGAGAACTGTGGTGTATGTGTGTGTGTGTGAGCTGTGGTGTGTATGTGAGCTGTGGAGTGTGAGCTGTGGTGTGTGTGTGAGCTGTGATGTGTGTGTGTGTGTGAGCTGTGGTGTATGTGTGTGTGTGTGAGCTGCGGTGTGTGAGCTGTGGTGTGTGTGTGTGTGTGTGTGTGTGTGAGCTGTGGTGTGTGTGTGTGTGAGCTGCGGGGTGTGTGTGTGTGTGAGCTTCGGTGTGCACGTGGAAGTCAGAACAACTTGTGGGTGTTGGTTCTCAGCTTCAGCCCCTTGAGTCCTAGGGATTGAATTCAAGTTGTCCTGCCTGGTGGCAAGCGTCTTTACCTGTTAGTCATCTATTGGTCTATCTTAGGATTAAAAAAAAAATTATTGTTACTTTATTTTATGTGTATAAATGTTTTTTATATTTATGTGTATAAATATTTTATGTGTATGAATGTATTTATATGCACCACGTGTGTGCCTGGTGCCATTGGAGGTCAGAAAGCATTGTGTCTCTGAAGCTGTCATTTCAGTGGTTGTGAGCCCCTGGGATGGCCTTGCCCCCCACCCCCACAACCTCCCTCCTCCCCTGTTCCGTGTCCTCAGAGAGCCCACGGCACTTAAAGTTCTTGAGTGCAAGTCACTGGCTTGCACAGTCAGGTTTCTCAGGCGGGAGTGCTCCCCCTCCCCCTGCCCACTCCTCATCTGTGCTGACTGTCAAACCTGCACGATTGCCTGGAAATGCTCACCGTTGGGTGGAGGCCGGCTCCCCGTACTGCAGGGCCGGTTCCTGTTCTGCAGGAGCTGCCTCACACCTGCCCGACACAGCAACACACGGGACCAATGGCCCCGAGAACCCTGTTTGCCGTGTGTTTGGGCTGTCAGTGTGGAAGATGTCTTGGAAGGGGGACTCAAAGTGGTGGGGCTGGGAGTCTGTCCTGGAAGGTTTTGCTTGTGAGTTCAGGCTGTTAACTTGTGGCTCTGTTATCCCAAGTCCCTCTGTGGTCAGCTTGGTTCTACATGTTTCCTTCCCCCGTTTTGACCCCTTTGGCCCCGGGAATCTGGTTCATTCAGTAAACAGCCACTGTGGCAAGGGCCCTCTGAGATAATGGGACACGGTAGCCAGAAGACAGTGTGGAGCCTCAGACTCAGCCCAGTGGGCAACGAAACACACACTCACGCTATCACACGTTGACCAGCACTGTGTTCCCTGCCACTGTGAGAAGCTGCCATCCCGTTAAATCACCCCATCCTGAGTCCCAGCACAAGTGACACTAGCAATAACAGTAGTTATTTACCAAACACTTTGCATGCCTGTGGGGAGCTCTAGAATGCCAGCTGGTTTTTCTCGGGATCATCCCCAGAGCTCTAGAGGTATGTACGATCTGCTATATTATCTCTAGTTCACAGATAAGGGAACCGACAGATCCGGATCAAGTCCCACCTGTAAGGGTATGCAGTGCAGGGAGCAGGGCAGGGAAGTTAGAACCCAGGCAGGTCCTGCCATCCTAGTCTCTGCCTGCCCCTACCACAGCTTATTGCTCAGAGCTTGCATATGCCATTCATCACTCCAAGTGCTTTCTTCTCGGTTGTGGGGCTCTTAGAGGCCTGGGAAGGCTTTGTAGTCCTCATCTGAGCAGTCCTGGCAACAGAGGGCTGCACCTGGGAGGCAGGCAGTTAATCCGTTTCCTTGGCTCTTTGGTGGAGCCTCTAAGCTAATCAGTCGGCTTGTTTCTGCAGGAGTAGTCAGCAACACGCAAAGAGTGGGTCCCAGGGAGGAGACCCTCCGTCCCGTGCCCAGCTCGCGCCCACCCTCCTGCTAGGGCAGTGCTTCTTTCTCCCTCCCTTTTTGTGTTCTTTTGGATCTGGTTGAACTTTGGAGGGGCCACTCATGTGCCCCCTGGATGTGGGGCAGGCTCTAGATGTGGTCATGGGAGGGGATGGTCATGGGAGGGGGTGGCCAGCAACCCAGGGCTCCAGTAAGAGAACTAAGAACGGTACATCTCAATAAATGAGAGAAAAATAACTGTGCTGTTCACAGAACAAAAACTCAAGCTGGGTGTACAGCTAAGTGATAGGTAGCTTGCCTTATGTCCCCGTGGACCTGGGTTCAGTCCCCAGTACCTCAAAAACGAAACAAGAAGTCCAACCTTTGGTTCTGAATTATAATGTGTGGTGACTGGAGGTATGGAAAGTCGAGGGTGGAAGCTGTCACATGACTTGTGCTGTGATTTAGAAGTAGAGGCGAAGAGGCCCATCCAGTTTGCTCAGATTGTCTGTGGAAAACCTAGGTTTTCTGGTGAGACCAGCAGCTTATCTTTCCCAAGTCCTCCTCCACACTAGCTGCGTGTGTTGCTGTGGACAGAGCTACTGAGAATGCTTGAGATATCCTGGGGCTCCACAGCCAACGTTGGACCCTGAGCTACTGTTACTGGGTGTAGAGTATAGGATACTCTAGAATGGAAGTCACTCTTTTGTTTTGTTTTGTTTTTTGAGACAGGGTCTCTCTCTGTAGACCAGGCTGGCCTCGAACTCACAGAGATCCACCTGCCTCTGCCTCCCGAGTGCTGGGATTAAAGGCGTGCGCCACCAATGCCTGTCGTGGTCTGTGATTTCTACAGATGTTGAAAACATCTGCATGATTGCTGTGGGGGTCTAGGGGAGGAAGCCCTGTCTTGTCAGTTGCCGGAGCCTCAAGGCTCTCAGGACGAGGGTGCGTCTGACTCTTAGGTCTTTGCGAATGCCCGCCATGTTCTCTTTCTTTTTGCACACAGAGAATGTCACCAATGTCACCGTCGGGAGCACGGCCGAGCCAGATCATGAGGAGGTGATCCTGGTGAATGGCTGGCTCAGCTGCAAAGCCCAAGATGAGATTCTGAATTTGGCGTTCACCGTGGGTTCCTTCCTGCTCAGTGCCATCACCCTGCCTCTGGGCATCATCATGGACAAGTATGGTCCAAGGAAGCTCAGGCTGCTGGGCAGGTCAGTATGGGTGCCTGGGGGGCAGGATAAGGATAGGTGATCCCCTGAGCTTCATTCCCTGGTGTAGGCAACCTTGGAACGTGCGAGCAGGTGCACCGTGGGGCTCCCTCAGTGCCTGCCTGAGGCAGGGTTACTCCACTCCCTGGCGTAGAATCAGTAGTTCTACATGCAAGCCGCAGGCCTCACGCCCATCTGTGATGACTGAACTCGCTTGTCTGGTCTTTAACGTTAGTTTGGGGCCATCAGGATGGCCCTTCAGGTAGACACTGCCACCTAGCCTGACGACCTTAGTTCTGTCCTTGGAACCCACATGGTGGAAGCTCAAGAACTGACTCCTGCAAGGTGCCCTCTGACCACCACACTCATGCCATGGAATGCACACACCCAACACGTGTGTGTCTATACACGGCAAAGTAAAAGTAAAAGTAGAAAAGAACATGGGTTTCCAAAGACTTTTGGTCTTAAATTTGTTCCAGGAAGAAAAAAGTTTTCAACATGTATAAATATATGCAAATGTAGATTAGGTATACATGTATCATTCTTCCTCCTCCTCCTCCTCCTGTGTGTGTGTGTGTGTGTGTGTGTGTGTGTGTGTGTGTAGGGGGTGGTGAGAATTGCTGCACATGAAACTCTGCCTAATGTGCATGGCCCTGGGTTCTGCCCCCAGCACTGGAAAAAAAAAAGTAAGAATAAAGTTACCCAGTTGATTAAAATGAATGAAGTTTTTTTGTTTTTTGTTTTGTTTTGTTTTGTTTTGTTTTGTTTTGTTTTTCGAGATAGGGTTTCTCTGTGTAGCTTTGCGCCTTTCCTGGGACTCACTTGGTAGCTCAGGCTGGCCTCGAACTCACAGAGATCCTCCTGCCTCTGCCTCCCGAGTGCTGGGATTAAAGGCATGCGCCACCACCGCCCGGCCTTGTTTTTGTTTTTGAGGCTGGGTTTCCTGTGTAGTCCTGGCTGTCCTGGAACTCACTTTATAGTCCAGGCTGGCCTCAAACTTAGAGATCCACCTGCCTCTGCCTTCCAAGGGCAGGGATTAAAGGAAAGCACCATCACTGCCTAGCAAAATGAATGAAATGTTAACAAGTATGAAATGAGGCTGAGGGCGCAGCTCAGTGGTAGAGCACTTGTGTAGCACAGAAGACCCAGGGTTCAATTCTCAGCACTGAAAATAAATCCTAAGAGACCATCCTCCTCCTGGATGATCTTGCATGCCTCGTCAGGCACACTTCCCTGGTCTCCCTAGAATTGTTAAGTAGTGATTATAAATGTTCTGAAGTGACACATAGTAAATACCCCCACATAACTATGTAGTCACAGCAATTGTAACGTAGTATCAACAGTACACTTTCTGTTTGCTTCCAGTGCCTGCTTTGCCGTCTCCTGCTTGCTGATTGCATATGGAGCAAGTAGCCCCGACTGTGAGTGTGCCTTTTCTCCCTTTTCTCCCGACGCTGGGGGAAGTGCTGTCATCCACGGGTGCTCACTGGCCCGCCTCTTCTCCGATGCTATCTTAGGCTTGGTGCTCCCTGTTCAAGCCAAAAGGGATACCTCTTAGCCCCCTACTCACTTAGCTCATGGGTGGCCGGGCCAGCTTTCTGGTGGTGGTGTTTTGCCTAGGATTTAGCTCTTTCAACTGCATGACTAGTAAGAAGTGTGAGAGATGTTCTCAGGGTCTGTGAGGTTCCTGTCTCATCCCCAAGCCACCAACCCAGTCCCTGGTGGTAGCTTCACTGATGCTACCACTTGAAAGACAAGCTATATGGAGCAGGCCAGCTATAGGACATGGCCTTCCATGGTACAGAAGTGGTAGGTTGGGCCATCTCCTCTTCCTCCTCTTCTTTTGTCTCAGTCCTGGGAATTGAACCCAGGGCTTGCAAATGCCAGGCAAGTGCTCTGTTACTGAAGAACTATCCCCAGCACTTGGACACTCGAGACTAAGTCCAAGTTCGCCTTAAACTTGTCGTCCTTCTGGCCCAGCCTGAAGGCTGGGATTACAGGCATGGTACACCACACCCAGCTGAGCCAAGCCCTCCGGCAGCCTGGGCCAGCCCTTGAAAAACAGCTTGGGAAACACCTGGATCCCATCCCCAGTCAAGGAGTTTAAAGGCTTTTAAAACACCAAAATAGAACCTGAATTTCACTAACGTTTGGGCCAGGCTCATGTGCTGATTTTCAGGAACCTGGGGTTTTGTTATCTGGAACAGCTTTTTGGGGCCGTTTGAATGCTGCTGGGTTAACAGGAAAGAGAGTGGGCGTTCGTTTTTTTCTAGAACTCAAGCTCCATGAGGTAGGCAGGAGGGCGAGGTTGAGGGAGAGCGTGCTCTCCAGGCGTCGCTCACCCTTGATGGCCTGTCCTTTATTTTTAGCTCATCTGTAGCCTTCTCAGTACGGAACACTGCTCCTGTGTCCCCTCCTTACGGCTTTCTGTCTGTCCACAGCCCTCTCCGTGCTCATCTTCATCGCCTTGGCTCTGAATGGCTTTGGGGGGATGTGCATGACGTTCACCTCATTAACAGTAAGTATGGCTTTGTTAGGGAATGTTTTCAGCTGAGGGAATGGTGGATTTGAGGCATATGTGTTGGTTTCCAAGTCCTTTTTTTCTGTTCCCCTATATGCTTGGATGTCCCAAGCAGTACAGGGCCAAGGGTTCTGGGCCTGACAGCAAAGCTGTTCTCATTGGCTCTAAAGCAGGCAGGTGTGACTCCCAGGGTGCCTTGCAGCTGCCTCTGGCCTTGCCTTTGGCCTGAAGGAGCAGGTCCCTGTCGGAGAAGACAGGAGCAGGGAAAACAAGGGCTGCTGCCCATGTTGTCTCTCATCTCCCATGGCTGCTGTCCCGAGGCTCTCCAGGAACTCTGGCTAACAGTGCCATTTGTGGACAAGCCTGTCCTGGAACCACCCAGCCCCAACCTTTGCAGGTACCTGGAACTGAGTGGCAGCATTGTGACACTCTTCTTGGCTAGGGCACAGATGTCTGGCCAGATAGGTGGAACCCTTTCTTGGAATGTGGAGTGTGCTCTTGGCAGGACCACCAGGATGCCACAAAATGGGTTCTTTTTAAGCTGGGAGGAGGGCTGGAGGCGGGGCTGAGGGAAGTTAAGGAAGGAATAGAAACATCTTTCCCCAAGGGAAGACTGCAGACTTACCCGGCCAGGCTTCTATCAACAGGGACATGTGCCGACTCAGTTTACCTCTGAAGGTCTGGGGATACACTACCGCCATTGCTGTTTGCATTCTGGTTCTGATTTCCCATTACACTTGAGTGCTGAGAGGCCTTTTGTGGAGGTTTTGCCCTGAGCGTTCTGGGACCTTTCTGGTCCTTTGATAAAAGAGCCTGGAGAGGTGCTGGCATCTTTGTGACCTGCCTGCCGGCCCACGTCTTCCGCCCCCTTTTCCTGTGCTTTCCCTGGCATCGAGGATTACCCATCTGGGCCTATGTCCACGGACAAGGAAAGTTCACTGCATTCTCTTCTGTAAACAAAGCCCAGTGTAGGTAGCGTGTGTGGTGAGCTCTGGGTGTGGGTGTCCGAGGGTGAGTGACACACAGACCCAGGTGCTGTCACTCCACCTGTGCTGGTGCCCTCCGGGTTTACTTTGTAGCTGTCGGCGCATTTTTATTTTGGTTTTTTAAAATCAGATACATTTAAAATCAAAATAGATATCTTCTCCCCTCTCATAATCCCAGAGGAAAACAAATGTTGAAACAGTGAGAAATATGTTCACACTGTGAAAAGTACACAAATCCCACTGGGTTATGTAAACGTGAAACAGGAGTCATGTGTGGTTCTGTTTGTTCCTGGACAGCATGAAAACCACTAACCTTTTTAAAATCAAGATGAAAAATCAAAACCTGGCCTCATCGCCCTCGGCCCTTGTTATTGGAGTCATGTTGGGCATCTGTTAGGGCAGATCCGAATTTCAGGGATAGAACTTTGAGATGGTCCTGGGACTTAGGCTCAGGCGTCAGAGTGCAGAGCAATGCTTAGTCATGGTGAAGTGTGGGGTGAATCTGGGCTGGGGTGTAGCTCAGTGGCAGAGTGCTTGTCCAGCACACACATGACTCTGGGTACCAACCCCAGCACTGCGTTTATAAAAAGAGCTGGGTGTGGTGGTTCATGCCTGTAATCCCAGCACTCAGGAGGCAGAGGTGAGACAATTGCTGTGACTTTGAGGCCATCTTGGGCCACAGGATGAGACCTTGCACTCTGTACCCCTGAAATAATAAAAAGGACAGCTAGACATGATAACATGTTCTTTCAGTCCTTACGCTTAGTAGGAGCAAGGATCAGGAGAAGTTCAAGGTTATCCTCAGTTACATAGGAAGTTCAGGGCCACCCTGCCTCAAACAGTAACAGCATCCATTCTCAGTTACATAGGAAGTTCAGGGCCACCATGGCCTCCACCAGACCCTGCCTCAAACAGTAACAGCCGAAGACAAATAGATGAAAAGCACCATGTGGGGAGTTCCTTCTAAGAAATCCTATACAGCCTGCTGTGGTGACCCACACCTTTAATCCCAGCACTCAGGCAGAGGCTGGAGAATCTTTGTGAGTTCGAGGCCAGCTTGATCTACACATTTTGTTCCCAGACAGCCAGAACCATAGAGAGACTCTATCTCAAATTAAAATTAAATTTAAAAAGGAAAGAAATCCTGTAGGGCAGATACAGTGATGTGCATGCAATCCTGGTTCTCGGGAAGATTAAAGTCAACCTAAGCTACGTAGCAGAATTCTATCTCAAACACACACACACACACACACACACACACACACACACACACACACACACACACACAAAAGCAAGTCAAAACAAAACATTGAAGAAGAAAAGCACGCCTTTGTTTTGTGTGTGTGCACCCTTCCTTTTCATTACTCTTTCTGGTTAGCATACAGAACAGTAGATTCCATGGTGACATTTTCACACATATTTACCTCGCTGCCCGTTCATATTCCCTCTCACTGTCTCCCCACATTAAAGAAGCCTTTACAGTGAAGGTGAAGCTGGCGTCCAAGGTGCTTTTAGGAAAAAGTGATGAACTTGCCGGGCGGTGGTGGTGCACGCCTTTAACCCCAGCCCTCAGGAGGCAGAGGCAGGTGGGTCTCTGTGAGTTCGAGGCCAGCCTGGTCTACAGAGTGAGATCCAGGACAGGCACCAAAACGACACAACCCTGTCTCAAAAAACCAAAAAACAAAGGAACGAAAGAAACTGATAAACTCCTAAGTACATAAGTATCCTTTTGACTTCTCTTATTTTGTTGTTGTTTTAAAATAGAAAGGGGCATGCGCCACCACAGCAGGCTGTATAGGTTTCTTAGGAGGAATCCCCACGTGGTGCTTTTCATCCATTTGTCTGTGGTGGCGCACACCTTCAACCTTAGCACTCGGGAGGCAGAGGCAGGCGGATGGATCTCTGTGAGTTTGAGGCCAGCCTGGTCTACAGAGTGAGTTCCAGGACAGGCTGGCTCAAAGCTAGTGCACCACCACAGTTTGGCTGCATCATTCATCTTTGCTTTTTTTTTTTTTTTTTTTTTTTTAACATTTATTTATTGATTTGATTTGATTGTTGTGTGTGTTTGTAGGCACAGGCACAGGAAGCTCATGTGGAGGTCTGAGGATGGCTTTCTGAGTTGGTTCTCTCTGGGGCAGGAACTTCCTTGGTCTCAGATGCCTTTATACACTAAATAGACCATCCTGCTGGTCCTCTTTCATCTTTTACTTATTTATTTTTGTTTTGTTTCTTTAAGGTCTCACTATGTGGCCATGGCTGGCCTGGAACTTGCTGTGTAGACCAGGCTGACCCTAAACTCACAGAGCTTGTTTCTGCTTCCTATGTGCTAGGAATAAAAAGGTGCCTCTTTCATCTTTTAAACAGGCAATTTGACACAGTGAAAATTTATATGCCATAGTTAAAATTCTATTCTTTAATCATAAGTGAGACAAAACAGTCTCTTACCTCTTTTTTATTTGTTATTTCTTTATTTTTAAGACTGAGTCTCATGTAACATGGGCTGCTTTTGAACTTTCTGTGTAGCCCAGGCTAGCCCTCACTCCTGATCCTCCTGCCTCCAACTCACAAGTGCTAAGATTACAGATGTGTTCCACCATCCCTGGTGCCTGTCACCTCTATATTAGTAATTGTGTCTTTTCAGTGAATTGCTTCTTTGTATCATTTATCAAATTTTCTTCTTTTTTTCTTTTCACTTTTTTTTTTTTTTTTTTTTTTTCGAGACAGGGTTCCTCTGTGTAGCTTTGAGCTTTCTGAACTCATTGGTAGCCAGGTGGCCCAAACTCACAGAGATCGCATGCTCTGCTCCGAGTGCTGGATTAAGGATGCGCACCCGCCGCTTTTCTTTTCACTTTGTAAAATCTCTTTGAAGTGGGACAGTGGTGGCGCACACCTTTAATCCCAACACTCTCTGTGAGTTCAAGGCTAGCCTGGTCTACAGAGCAAGTTCCAGGACAGCCAGGGCTGTTGCACAGAGAAATCCTGTCTCAAAAAACAAACAACAACAAAACTCTTTGAAATACAAACAATCTCTCTGAAGGAGTAAAAATCCTGGGTTTTTAGATTTCTATATAGTCCGTGATTAGGCTCCAGAAAAACTATGCACTGGGGAACACAATCTCACCACACTTAGCCCCCAAGCAAACAGTGTACATGTTCTGCCCAGGGGCATTGGCTTGCACATTGGTTACTTTCATCATCTCTGTGTGTGTGTGTGAGTGTGTGTGTGTGTGTGTGTGTGTGTGTGTGTGTGTGTGTGTTTCTGGTAGCTCCTGGCTCTCCCACCCACTCCAGGTACCTGGCTAGGTGGTGAGCAGGTACCGTGTAAAGCCTTTGGTAGGAGGGCTCCATCCTTACAGGGAGGTGTGGGACTTGTCCTCTGACTTCTTTGTCTTTATCTAGAGTGCAGGGGTCAGTGAACCGCTGTCCCGGGCCAGGTGCAGACCTCTGCCCATTTTTATAAACAAGGTCTGGCTTAAACAACATCATGTGGGGTTTCTCACGTGTTGTCTGTGGACACTTTCATGCCGCAGTGGCAGTCGGGCTGTTATGACAGAGACCATATGGCCCACAAAGACAGAAATGTTTACTGTCTGGCTCTTCATGGAAAACATTTGCCAGCCTTCAGTCTAGAAATTCCAAGAAGCTCCACTGTTCTCCACCTGAGGGTAGAGGGTCAACACCCCCACAGACCCCCCCAGTACCCTCTGGGTGTTCAGGCTAGCCTTCTAAGTACTTTGTAGTCATCTCCACACCTCCCCCACCCACCCACCCTCCCCGCCCCCGCCCCCAGGCTGGAGGGCTCTCCTTGGACACTCCCTTGTCCCATGAGCCTTCCCACAGGACCTGATCTCTCATGAGACTAAACCCTGAAAGGGAATAAGAAGCGGGTTGTTGAGGACGGACTCCAGCTGTTAGGTGACGTCCCTGGCTTTCTGCTGAGCAGAGCTGAATCTGGTTCTGACACAGCCCAGGCCTTTAAAAAGCCGAACTGTCAGGACCGGCTCCCAGAGACTCAGCACTGGCAGCACAATGACACTTTCTGTTTGTGTCTCCCGTCCGTGTTTTCATTTTGGGGACAAAGGAGTCTTCAAGGTTGCCTTTAGAACTCCCTAAATCAAATCTACAAGGGCTTTTAAACAGAGAATGGCTCCTTGATAACCTGGGAATGTGGGGGAATGTGTTGTCAGGGAAACCCTCATGTGGGGACTTTCTCAGGCCCAAGGGGCTTTGTATGACCTGGGCTGTGGGCTGTTAACACCCATCGGTGGAGAAGGGGCCCCAAGTTGGCAAAATGCCTTTTCCTCACAGACCCCCACCCCCACCCTCGTCTCCTACCCTCCGCCGTCACAGAGCCTTGGGAGTCTATACTCTGTCCTCCTTTCCTCTAGTGTAGAGGTTTGGAGGCGATCTAACCGTCAGGGCTGGTTCTCTCAGGTCTCTGGCAGCACGGGGCATGGGCATCCCTGAGGGAGGTGCACGCCTATTCACTGCAAGCACACCCCGTGGTGTGGAGCCTTGGTCTCCCCCGGACATCTGGTCAGCACACTCCAGTCTGTTTGCTTAATGTCTCTAGTTTGTTCAGCCCTTTAGCTCGCTCCATCGGCTGAAGCACAAACACCGGCCGGCAGCTGAGGTGGCGTCTTTGGGCCGCCACCCCACAATCCAGGGCTTGGGTTGCTTAGAGATGGGAGCAGATGCAGCCAAAATTGTGAACATATCTTTTCCACTTCATTACCCTGACCCTTGTCAGCGTGGGCGGGATGGGGAGCTCTGGTCTGAAACCCTCACAGAAAAGTGGTTACAAAATGTTCAGGGGAAAAAAAAAATATCTCTCTGTGGGCTTTTCCCATTTTATTCATTGAAGTTTGGCTTTAAACCCAAGCAAGAAATGATCCCAAGGGAATTAGATTGGAGTTTGAAGAGATCAGAATGCACCTCCCTCTCTTAAAGACCCCAGGGAGGTGTGGAAGCAAATGGTCCCCTGTGAGCGGGTGGGGGTACCCAGCAGCCTTCCTGCTCAGCCCCATTCTACAGCCAGGCAGGGTTTCGTTTGCTTCCCTACCTGGAGAGCCCAGGTGCCAGGCAGGTAGACTCTCTTGGTACCAGAGCCCACTGATTTCCTATTTCCATCTTTACCTTGGGAAGCCAAAACAGTCAGCTGATGGCCATTGGCCTGGGAAAAATTGACCATCAGAGGGGTTCTACCTCATGAATTTGCTCCACGTGACATGTGCCAGGGTTGACAGGAGGCAGTGGGGGTGTCGGCAGGGATCCGGGCCTGGCAGGTGGAACGGGAGGCGGCTGGGAGAGGGCAGTTCTCCCTCCCCACCCCTGCACCAGTGAAGCAGAAAGGTGACCGCAAGGACCTTCCCGGTGATGTGTGCTGAGGGGTGCCTGCCTGTTTCGGTTAGGGAACAGCCCAGCTTTGCCGAGTCCGCTTGTCCAGACTAGCTCCTGGTTAGATAGTCTGGACAAGATAGACTGGCTCCTTACTGAACTCAGGGTGTGTATACCAGCCACCTGGGGACAAGAGTCGTCTCTGTAAAGGACCACAGGCCTAGAAATGTTAGCCTCCACCCACTGCTCGGCTCTGACTTCATAGAGAGTCTGGGTGTATCTGTCCCCAGGGCGAGTGGATTCAGGAGGCCTTGGATATGACAAGGAGTGTCACCCCACAGCCTCCCCTGAGGGTTCCTGTGAAAAAAGGGTCCCTAAGAAAGAAGGTCCGAACTGTTTTTGGCCTTGGCCTCTGGGGATTCTTGTCCAGTGGCCTGAACACCAGGGGACGGGCGGCCTGCAGCTGCTGTTTTCCCCACTGGGAATGTGGCACAGCTGGGCCTGTTTACGGTACAGCTGAGGGACCGGGGGAGCGTGAGTCATCGGGCCCAGGGAAGGCCTACATGAGACCCAGGAGCCCGGGCGTGGAGGACAGGTTTTGCCCAGCAGAACAGGGGCAGCAAAGCGACTGTGAGAAGAAACCAAGAGCTGGAAGAGGGCCTTGAACTGCCCTACCTGTGAGCAGCTCCTGCGGAGTGTTTCCCCTGGCACCTGGCACCACAGCACGGCTCCCGCTTCCCAGTTGGCAGCAGAGCTGGTTCTCCCCTCCAGCAGGCCCTCGAGGCCCCGCTAAGGTGGTCAGCTTAACACTCACTCCATTCACTGCTGCCCCGCAGCACGGCTCTGTCGGCTGAGACTGGACAGAGGCAGGAGTCAGCAAGGAGAGGCAAGGCCAGAGAGACAGGGGACCCAGACCTGGAAGGAACAGGGCGAGTCCATATACAAACACATCCCTGGGTGGTGTGGTCCTGGATCCAGGGGTCAGCTGAGGGCTGAGGCTGGTAGGTGTAAGAGGGGCGTCTGAAGCGATATTAAGAATCCGCAGTGAGCTGGAATGGGACAGGACGCTTAATAAGGAGCACGGAAGGGAGAGAGATGATGTGAGGAGAAAGGCTTACGAGCCACACACAAGTGCCGTCCGTACCAGGCCTGGATCTGGCTGCACGTTCGAGTCCTGTATTTGTCCTTTACTAGCTTGAGGGGAGGGAGCTCCTTGACTCTTAGGTGTTTTGGTCTAAGATAGGGTCCCGTGTAACTTACGCTAGCCGGGGATGGCCGGGAATTTCTGATCCTTCCACCTCTACCTCCCCAGGGCTGGGATTCCAGGTGTGCACCACCGTGCCCAGCTTAGACTCGGAAAGTTTTGTATGCGCTGAATGAACATGACAAGGAGCATTTAGACAGTTGCTTTCATGGTTTTAAAGATGCTATGGAAAGCAGGTGCTAAAAATAGTTGCTGTTTAGTATACATACTATTTAATGGGAATGAAATCTGAGCAGGCTGCCCCTGAGCCAGCCAATGAGGGAGAGCTCCAGCAGGCAGGACAGCTTTCTCTCAGGCTGAGGGAGAAAACACAATTAGTGTTACCACTTAGGTACAAGGTAACCAGTACCACAGGGAAACCCTCTCTTTCTGGGCCTTACCCTCTTGTGAGCGCTCTGTTGGGATGTTTATGCCTTGGGTTTCATGAGTCAAGGTCAGCCTTGCCCCCCTTACAGTTTCAGTCAGTACAAGGGTGGTGGTCCTCAGTTGTCCTTGGTGGTTCCTAAACCAAACACACCTGGACTGTCTTGCTCTCTTCCTTTCTCCATGTTTTTGAAACAGTTAAACTCATTTAACCCCGACGGGCCTCATGCACTATATTCCCTGGTCTTCACTACGTAAGTGCTAGGATTACAGAAGTGTGCCATTATACTCAGCTTGATCACTTACTGCAAATATGGCTTTTTGTTAATTTTTTTGTTTAAAAAAGCACGAAAAAGGGCCGGGGGAGGAGGGCAGTGGCACATGCCTTTAATCCCAGCACTTGGGAGGCAGAGGCAGGTGGATCTCTGTGAGTTCAAGCAAGGCCAGCCTGGTCTATACAACAAGTTCCAGGACAAGGCTCCAAAGCTGCAGAGAAACCCTGTCTCAAAACAAACAAACAAACAAAAAGTACAAAAAAAAAAAAAAAAACTTATATACTAAGAGGAAATTAGATTACAAAGAAAAGCATACTTACAATATGTCAACATATCGAATGACTTACTTTCTAATTTATTTTTATTAATTTTTAGTATACAGAATAATAGGTTTCATCAGGACATGCTTATATGCTTATATTATTGTGCCTTGCTGATATTCTTTCTATATTCTGATACCTTCTTCCAGCCCTTCTTCCTCAAAAACACCTTTTCAGTGCTACAGATTAAATCGAGGACCTCACACATGCTAGGAACTCTCCCACTAAACCGACGCTCTCAGACCATGCCTGTCTTGAATATAGAAAGGAATCTTTATAGAAGGGCATAAGCAGGTTTTTTTTTTTTTTTTCATTTATACCACTATCCAGATTATTCCAGATCAACTGTCAGTAATTATTTGACATATCCATATATGCAGCTAAGTGTGTGTTTTGAGTGCATGGTCCTGAGGATTGGATATGGGGCTCTGGCACGTACCAGGCAAGCGCGTTTTACCAGAGTGTTGGTGCAGTGGCTGAGGTGGAAGGTACACACGCTGCTGGTGGGCTATCAATTGGCGCATCTCTTCTGGATGGCAGTTGGTCAGCATTGTAAATCCCGAGGAAGTATGCATTCCTTTTTCCGTAACAGTGCTTCCTTTGGGGACTGTCCTTGAAGAGCTAAAAGGCACCTGTACTCACTCTCATCCTTAAGATTATTGTTGAGCTGAGTGTGATAGCTCCGGTTTGTGATCTAGCTACTTAGGAGGCGGGGACAGAAGGATCATGAGTTCAAGGCCATCACAGGTAGCACTTTAAGACCCTGGTTTTTAAGACCCTGGCAAATTAGCTAGGCCTAGCAGTCCAGGACCTGTAACCCTAGTGACTTGGGAGGTTGGGGTTGGAGGTTGTAAGTTAAAGGCCTGCCTGGGCTGCAGTGGGTTCGAGGCCAGCCTGGATGAATTAGTGAGGCCCTGTTTAAAAGAAAAAGTAAAAGGAAGGCTGGAGATGTAGCTCAGTAATAGAGCATTTGCCTAAGGTGCACAGGCCTTTCATTACAGTCCCGGTACTGCCCCCCAGCCCCCAAAGTTTATAGAAGAGTATGTTGGGCTGGTGAGATGGCTCAGTGGGTAAAGGTGCTTGCTGCCAAGCCTGGTGACCCAGGTTCAATCCCTAGGACCCACATGGTGGAAGGAAAGACCCAACTCCCATAAGTTGTTTTTTTTGTTCCAAATGTTTTACAATAGACATGCATTCCTTTTCTAATTAGGAAAAATATTCATAATTGAAAATACAAGATAGAGATGTTGGTGGCAAGCTATCTAATGTGGTTTACCCTGAGGCTCTGTGCTGCCCTAAGAATGGCATACTGACCAAAATAACATGGATTTTCTCGGTTTGTTAACACTGTTCCAGGTAGGAGGCTGGATGTAGTGGCCCATGCCAGTAATTCCAGCACTTTGAGAGACTTGGGTAGCAAGATTGAAAGATCATGGGAGACCTTGTCTCAAAAGAACAAATCAGGAAAGGAATGTTCCAGGCAGGTAGACAGGAAGGACAGCTCAACTAATGCCATTGATCCTGCACAGGGCAAATGGTTTCCTCAGGAGCAGGGGAGCAGTCCTTTGTCCCTGTCCTGAGTCTCGTGTGAGGAGATCAAAGCAGGGCTGCATGCTCATCTCAAGCCGCTCTCCTAGGAGAGTGTTAAGGAAGGCTTGGTGTGAAGGCAGACAAAAGGACCAACCACCATGTGGTCTGCTTTTTGGGGGCATTTCCTAGCTCCATTGAAGAGGTTCTGCTCGGGGCCAATTGTGATGTGGGGAATTTTCCCTAGGGCAGAATAGCTGTGTGTGCATGAGTTCATGCCCGAGTTTCCCAGCTCCATCCTGCCTGGAGGAGAACTGTCGCTTGGCCTCTGCCTGCTCTTCTGGTCCCTCTGATCTCTCCCTTTCTCCACGTGCCCGAACTGGACTAGAATCCCCTGCAGGTGTATTTCCTCCTTTCCACACAGGCAGCTGTCACCTTCTGAGTTCTTCCTCCATGGCTCCATGGATGCCTTTCCTCCAAACATGCTTTGCTACCTGAACACATGCGTTTGGGAACCGGGGATGGCCTTGAACTGGAGTGTCCCTTCCAGGCAGGTGTGCAGCGAGCACAGTTACCTTTCATGTTCACCTGGGTGTGTCTGTGCACACTTAGCCATGTCACACTTCTTTTGTCTCCTATGTCCCTCACTTGTCCCCCTCACCCTTCCCAGAAAGTCTAGAATGGCAAGAAAACGCTTTTGGTGTGCTAAGAATTCAGGAGGAAACTTGGCTGCTCACCCTGGCCTCATACCATAAAACTTAAAGATTTGTTAATGGTCCTTTTTAGTCCTGTGATTCCCCCCAAAATAGTCCTCTTCCTTACTAATATTCTGAAAAGAATCGCTGACCTATAATTCACATTCATCTCACATAGCATGTGCGCAATCCGTGAGGTTTAGTGTATTCACACAGGTGTGTAGTCATCGTTTCAATCACCTGCATCATCACCCCAAACAGTCATCCTGTACTCCCTGGCCGTCCTCTCTGTGGTCTCTGGCCTTTGCCTGTCACTACTCCACTCTTTGGATTTGTCAACTTGGGACATTTCATGCAATGGACACATATATAACATTGCTTTTAATCTGTAAAGGGGTTTTGTCTACATGTGTGTCTGTGCACCACATGCATGCAGTGCCCACGTGTAGTGGGTAACCAGAGTCCAGAAGAAGGCATCGGATCCCCTGGAACCACCGCGTAGGTGCTGGAAGGAGCCATCTCTCCAGCCCACGTGGGGTCTTCTGTGCCTAGCTTCTCTTAGCTTACTGTTTTTCCAGGTTTGCGCCTATGGTTGCCTATGTTACTTGCTTTCTCTCCTTTTTGTAATTATGTGTGTATCGCCTTTTGTTTACCTATTCATCTGGATGGACATTAGGTTATTTCCTTTATTTTTCTTTAATGTAGAATGCTGTCCTAAACATACATGTGTAACCTAGCAGCAGAATTTCTGGATTGTATGATTATTTTGTTTTAACTGTCTGAAAAAGCAACTGTTTCCAAAACAGATACAGCTTCATTTTCCTCTTGGAAGCTTACACCCGCTCTAGTTCCTCCTGGTTCTCACCAACTCTTGTTACATCTTGTCAGAATGGCCACCCTAGTGGGTCTGTGTGAGCATGCCCTGCCCTTTTGGAGGTCAGAGGACAGTTTGTGAGAGTTGGTTCTCTCCTTCCCTTGTGAGTCTTGAGTTGAACTCAGGTTGTAAGGCTTGGTAGAAGGTGCCTTTACCCACTGAATTTTGTCTGTCCATCCGTCCATCCATTCGTCCGTCCATCCATCCATCCATCTGTCATATCTATCTATCTATTTTACTGAGACAGGGTCTCATTCTGTAGCCCGGGCTGGCCTCAAACACTCAAAGACCCACTTGCCTTTGCCTCCCAAGTGCTGGGATCAGCGCTTGCAATGTTATGCCCAGCCTCTTCCCTTCGTTTTCTTGAGGCTGGATCTTGCTCTATGTAGCAGTCCTAGTTGGCCTGAAATTAACTATGTAGACCAGGCTGGCATCACACTTGTGGTGATCCTCCTGCTTCTGCCTATCTTGGAGCATAGGCATTTAAAGTCTTTTTGGTAACATTCATTGCTTATTTATTTAATCATGAGCAAAAAATTAGGCAGAAATCATGAGAGACAGGCATAGCTTCCCAACTACCCCCATTTTAGTAGCAAGGAATGGCCTTCTTTCATCTTGATAGGGTCTTGCTATGAGCCTCAGCGGGCCTAGAACTTTGAGATGCTCTCTCCTTAGCCGCCTGAGTTCTGGGATTCTGGGTGTGTGCCTCTGTGCTCAAGCTGCAGTCACATTGATAAAAACAAAAATGACCCCAGGAAGTAAAGGAATAAGGAGCCTAGCTTAGGCTCACACACACTGGCTGAATTAAGTGAGATACATGGACATAACTCTCAGAAAGTCCCCAGCACCAGTGGCACTGTTTCAAGACATGGTACGGGCTCCTGAGATGGGAGCCCAGCTGTGGGGAGGGTGTACTTTGTCCCGTGTGTTGGGGTCCGTCAATGGCTGTGTAGTGGTCACTTTAATTTCGTTTAATTTTGTGGAGGCAGGGAAGCACTCTGGGAGGTCAGAGGATGACTTGGGAATCAGTTCTCTGGTGCCTTGTGGATCCTGGGATCAAAGTGATCAAACTCAGGCTGTGGGGCTTGATGGCAAAGGCCTTTACTCCCTGTGCCCAGTCACCAGCCCAGTGTAGTGGTGTTGGGAAATACTGTTTTAAGGTGTGTTACTTTTGTTTATGTTGCATTTGTTTAACTCTGTGAAGCTGTGTTACTGTGCCTGTCTAAAACACCTGATGGTCTAATAAAGACCTGAATGGCCAATAGCCAGGCAGGAGAAAGGATAGGCAGGGCTGACAGGCTAAAAGAATATATTGAAAGAGAAATCTGGGAGAAAGAGAAGAAGTAGCTGGAGAAGGAGGAAGACTCCAGGGGTCAGCCACCCAGCTACACAGCAAGCCACAGAGTAAGAGTAAGATTTACAGAAGTAAGAGAACGGGAAAAGCCCAGAGGCAAAAGGTAGACGGGATAATTTAAGTTAAGGAAAGCTGGCAAGAAACAAGCCAAGCTAAGGCTGAGCATTCATAATTAAGAATAAGCCTCCATGTGTGATTTATTTGGGAACTGGGTGGCGGGCCCCCCAAAAGACCAAAGACCAATCAACAACACGTTATACTTTTTTTCCCTTTTTTAGATATTTTATTTTATGTGTATGAGCGTTTTTGTCCATATGCATTTTTGTGCATATGTATGTGTACCATGTGTGCAGTACACAGAGGCCAGAAGAGAGTGTTGGAGTTAAGGGTGACTGTGAGCCACCCTGCCAGTGCTGGGAACCAAACCCAGGTCCTCCGCAAGGGCAAGTGCTCTTACCTGCTGAGCGGCAGCTTCAGCTCGTGTTGTGGTGTCTTACCAGGCCTGAGAGCCATTGAGGTTTGGCCTTGAAATCATTTCAGATGAGCTCGCTCCTGTTTTGTACCATGCTCAGGGCGCTCACGTTAAAAACCGACCTGGGCCTCCACCTGGCTTTCTGGAGGTGCCTGCCGGGTGACTCCCAGGCTAGAGTGTTGAGTTGGGGAGAATCTTCTACTTACATGGAAAAACTCAGAGGCAGGCATGGGGGAGCCACCTGCCTTGTTAGGATGGGGTGGGCGCCTTCCAGAAACACACTCTCAAAACCGAAAGCAGCTTTTGCTGACATCTGGTCCTTTCTGGGACTCTGATATTTTTATTTATAAGATGACACTCATTTCCCCAAATAGAGTCTTATTTTTAACGGGCCTTTTCCCTTTGAGGGGAGTCTACGGCTCACAGCTTTGCTCTCTGATACCTCCTTCAACAGGGCAGACATGGTAAGGGCCCTGGCCTGTCAGGCGTGGTGGGGAGTGTGCAGACAGTGAGTGCCGTGTCTTTTCTTCCGGAGTTGGATTTCTTCCTTACCTCTGCCCCTTCTCCATCTCTGTCCGGGAAGGGAAAACTTGCAGTTAGTGACAATTGCCTAGTCTGCTGTGCTGCGAATCCCACAGAGGGAGAGCGGTGAGCTGGGAAGTCTGGCCATTGTTAGCTGCTCGCTCCCCTCCTCCCGCAGGCTAGTCCGACTCAGCCCAGGACAGCCATGATTGCAGCCCAGCACAGAGTGCTAGGCTTACTTAACACGAGGCCTTCTTGCCATTCCTGTGGACGATTGCATAGTTCTCTGGTATGCGTTTTGCAGATGACAGTGTTGTGTCACAGTGTCAAAAGATGAGACACACCTGTGACCTAAGCCTTTCTTCCCTCCATCCAATCCCTCAGCTGCCCAATATGTTCGGTGATCTTCGATCTACGTTTATCGCCCTGATGATTGGATCCTACGCCTCCTCAGCAGTTACCTTCCCAGGAATCAAGGTGAGGGTGTGGTCAGCCAGTGTGATCTCCCACCCCCACCCCTCCACCTCATGCTTTCTCCCAGCGTCTGGGCAAAGGCCTCTGCCTAGGCCATTGCAGCCTCTCTGAGAAAGCATTATGGGCGTTAGGGATGCCCCTCAACTGCCCCTCCCACCTGGGCAGGATGCACCTGGCACCACAGGAGTGAGAAGAGAAACCCCGCTGGGCCCAGCAGGGGAGGGCTTGAGTGGCCTGCTGTGGTGTGTGACCACAGGCTGGTTGGGGAAGGGACAGCAGGGTGAGTGAGCTGGCCTCCCTCCGGTCTCCAGCCTCTCAGTTAGCCAGAGTTCTGCTGGCCGCCAAGTTAGTCCAGCTGTTTCCCTCCCAGGCAGGATTCTGAGCCTGTGGAAGTCACATGGGACCAGGAAGAGCCTAGGCTTACAATCTCCCCTGTTCTGTCGCTCTGTCAGGGTGTCACCAGGGTCTTTTCCCTCCCGAGGCACTGGCATCAAGGTGAAGCTGACTTTAAAGGGATGGGGTGCTGTGAAGATGAGAGGGAGCCACAGGTGCAGGCTGAGAGCCTGGGGTCCATGTGGCGGGTGGCAGGAATCGGGCCAGCCATCCTGTGACCTTTCTCTTGCTCCTGGATGGTGGAGGAAGCAGACACTCCCTGTCTTCTGTATATTCCTACATGCTGGGCTCCATCCTAGGGAGCTGAGCAGCTACATGCTGGGACACTTAGGGGACCCTCACACTGGGTCTGGGGAGAACCGAGGACGATCAAGACAGGCCTGGGGACACAAACCTCTAATCATAACCACTAAGGAAGCTGAGGCAGGAGGGGATAATAAGTTCAAGGCCTACTTGGGCTACAAATCAAGTTCAAGGGTAACCTGGGCAAGTTAGTCAATAATTGTTTCACAGGTTTTTTGGGTTTTTTGTTTTGTTTGTTTTTGTTTTTTAGTTTTATTGTTGTTTGTTTTTTTGAGACAGGGTTTCTTTGTGTAGACTTGGCAGTCTTGGAAATAGCTCTGTGGACCAAACTGGCCTTGAACTCACAAAGATCTGTCTGCCTCTACTTCCCAAGTGCTGGGATTAAAGGCATGCGCCACCACCACCGCTGCCTGGCTTGTCTCACAGTTTTGTAAGGGCCCTGGGTAAAGCTTGCTGGTAGACACTTGGCCAGCACACAGGAGGCCCTAAGTTCAGTTCCTAGTTTAAAAAAAAAGGCAACAATCAATGCTAAAATGCACAGCAGTCTGTGCCCTGCCAGGATCACCACCTACCCTGGCCAAAGCGCCCTTCCATGGAGTTGCTGAAGGAGCTGTGTTGGATGGTCTCTTGAGTATCTTGGAGCATCTACCGTTTGTATTCTTAAAGGCTAGAGAAACATCCATGGATGAGGCTGCCAGGATCCTGTCCTTGGGGAACTAGACTGTCAGTCAGTGAGTCCAACAGCAGAATGACCAGGCTGCTTGTAATCCCAACACTCTGGAGGTAGAAACAGGAGGATAAGAGTTCAAGACTCCACAGTGAGTTTGAGGCCAGCCAGGGCTACAGAGAGAGTTTTAGGACAGCCAAGGATACACAGTACACAGAGGAACCCTGTCTCCAAAAGCAAAAAAAAAAAAAAAGGTGACATTTGGTTCAAATTGGATTCCAGGGACAGAAAGGTTGGGCTTATCAGAATACAGGGTTTCTGTCGGCCAAGCCGCTCAGCTCACGGGGCTGTGCCTTTTCATACAGCCCAGCACAGAAAGGAGCTCCCAGCTGCCCCTTGCCCATCCTGGCCCCCCACTGATAACTCTGTCCCCTCACCCGACAGCTCATCTACGACGCTGGGGCCTCCTTCATTGTCATCCTGGTGGTCTGGGCTGGCTGCTCCGGCCTGGTCTTCCTCAACTGTTTCTTCAACTGGCCGCTAGAGCCCTTCCCAGGACCAGAGGACATGGACTACTCGTAAGTGGGCGCGCTCTGCCCCGCCCTCGCGCCCACCCGCCCGCCAGGGTCTCCGGGTGGCAGCAGCAGCAGACCCCCCCTTCCTGTGGCCTCTAGGGTGAAGATCAAGTTCAGCTGGCTGGGCTTCGACCACAAGATCACAGGGAAGCAGTTCTACAAGCAGGTGACCACGGTGGGGCGCCGCCTGAGCGTGGGCAGCTCCATGAGGAGCGCCAAGGAACAGGCTGCGCTGCAGGAGGGCCACAAGCTGTGCCTGTCCACTGTCGACCTGGAGGTGAAGTGCCAGCCCGACGCCGCAGGTACCCGACGCCCGACTCTCGCCTTCCAGGTTGGCCCGAGAGACCTGTGGGGGTGGGGGGGGGGTGGGGAGCCCAGGGCCCCCTCGGTTGGGAATCGCTGGCTGAGCCTCTCTGGGTGTCCTCTCGATGAATTCCTGTTCTGTCTCAAAGGGGCAGAGGCACCACCTTGTCCTGTCTCACAGGCACACGCCACTGAGCGTAGGGAATCTGCTGATGAGCATCAACACCGCGAACCTCACCGCACGGCCTGCGCGTGGGGCCGTCTTCCCTTCCCCGTTCCCTGGCCCTGAGCCCCGTGTCTTCTCCCCACAGCAGCCCCCTCCTTCATGCACAGCGTGTTCAGCCCCATCTTGCTGCTCAGCCTGGTCACCATGTGCGTCACGCAGCTGCGGCTCATCTTCTACATGGGGGCCATGAACAGCATCCTTGAGTTCTTGGTCAGCGGTGACCAGAAGACAGGTGAGTGTCGCCTGGGCCTTGATGCGCCCCCTCAGGGTGTGGCAGTGCTGTCACGCCCTCACCAGCCAAGGGAAGCCCACCAGCCCCACCCACTGAAGGGCGAGGTCAGCGGGGCTGTGAAAGGGCAGTGTGCGAGGCCCTGTTGGCTTGTCAGGGCTGTGTCATCAGACGGCCTGGCTCTTCTTTCACGTCCCCATCAGGGTTTCCAGGCTGAGGAGGGAGGACTGAAATAGCTCATGTGTTTAGGGTGTGGGGTGTGTGTTTCCAGTGCCAGTGGGGAGGGCTGAGGGCTGAGGGCTGTGTCTGTACCAAAAACACTGCCCAGAGCAGAAGACAGCAGCCCAGCCCAGCCCAGTCACATCCCTGAGCTGAAGGGACTGGCTTGGCGCTTGGGTAACCTGGGGGCTGAGGGAAGGACCTCTGTCCTGGCAGAGGACTCTGGGTCAGGGGAGGCCCATTCTAGGACCAGTGTCCTGCCCTGGGAACCAGGGAAAACAGAGGCTTCCCAGGGACGAGTAATCCAGTTGAGGCTTGTTCACTCTGGGAAACAGAACTGATAACCCACAGGAAAACAGCAGCAGGTCCTCAGCTGACGAGGGGCTTTGCTTTGCGGAGAAAGTCAGTACTTCCCCAGGGCCTGGCTGACTCAGCTTTAGTCATCCTGAGCAAGCAGGACAAACACACTGGGCAAATCGTCTCTGTTGGCGGCCTCGCCAGCCTGCCGCTTTCTTTTGTTGGCTAACTTGTTTTTACCGAGGGAAAGATAACGCAGTCCTCGCAAGGAGCCAAATACCAGTTTTCCACAGGGACAGAAAGGCCTGCCTTCACAGGGGGAAAAGCTCCAGGCACCTACTGGCTCCCCAGCAGAGAGAGAAAGTGGAAAGACGCTGACTGTAACGAGCAGAAATCATGATGGGGCACAGTAGTGTCCTCGGGTCCTTCTGGGAGAAAAGGACCTTTAGCTTTGTTGGGTCCAGTGGTAATTCCCGACTCTGTACCCCTGGAATCTTTCTGGTTGGTTGGTTGGTTGGTTTTAAGATGTGGGGTCTTGAACTGGACATGTGGCTCACTTGCTGGTGCTTAATTAGCATGAATGAGGCCCAGGGTCCATTCTAGCACCGCATAAATGATGTGGTGGTGAATGCCTATCACCCCAGCGCTCCAAAGGTGGAGGCAGGAAGATCAGACATTCAGAGTCACCTGAGGTCACGTAGCAAATTGGAGGCCTGCCTGGGTTAAAGAGAGTGTATCTGAGTGGGTCTTGCTTGCGCTTCGCCTCGACTCTCGAGCCACCCTCCTACTTCAGCCTCTGTACCTATGACTACCACATAGTGGACCACCCTATGCGGTAAAACATTTTTGTTTTTCTGAGATGTGGTAGCCTAGGCTGGCATGGAACTTGCTTAGTAGTAGACCAGGTTGGTCTCACTGTATAGAGGTTCTCCTGTCTCAGCCAAGTATTGGAATTACCATCACACCAGCTTAATCTTTGGTATTTCACTTAAATAAAAGTCTTTGGCCGGGACCAGCTTAGCAGGTAAAGACGCTGGTTGCACGTGTGGATCTCGGAGCACAACTTTGAGGAGCACCCAATGCCCCCCCCCCCCCCCCCCCCCCGTGGATTTCAGAGACAACTCGGGTGTGGGGCTTGTGTGACAAGCACCTTAGCTGTTAAGACATCTCACTGGCCCTAATTTTCTTTTTGATTTTGCTAGATATGGTGGCACAGTCCTTTAATCCCAGCATTGGGAGATGAGGGCAGGTCAATCTCAGTGAGTTCAAGGTCAGCTCGATAGCCCAATATACACAGTGAGTTCCAGACTACGTAGTGAGACCTTGACTTCAAAAAAAAAAGGTCAATTTTAAGGTAGACATCCAATGCCAGGTGGTGGCCGCACTTTTACTTTTAATCCTAGAACTCGGGAGACAGAGGCAGGTGGATCTCTGAGTTCACTACAGAGTGAGTTCCAAGACAGCCGAGGCTACGCAAACCGTGTTAGAAAAACAAACAAAAGATTGACATCCCGATTCACTCCTGTCATCTCAGGTGCTAGGTAGGCTGAGGCAGGAAGATTATGATTTTGAGGTCAGTTTGGCTGTACAACGAGACTCTTAAAACAAAACAGCTTCCAGAAGCAGAGGGAATGGGGAGAGGAAGTTGAGAGGCCGGCAGGCAGGAGCTCTGTTCCCCCAGTCTCTGGCAGCCAGCATCCACAGGCCTGGCTCTGCTCGGAAGGGCTGCCCTAGGGTCAGGGAGCCAGCGAGGGAGAAGCCTGGCTGTCTAGGGAGAAGTGTGGTGTCAGATGACTGTGCAGCTGGCATGGCTCCTTTGACCTTTCCTTCTCTCTGAGTGCAGCAGGGGGTAACAGTGACAGAGCGGCGTCCCCACAGCGCCACATGGTAGCGCTGATGCTGCTAGACCTTCTGTCTTCAGCACACCACTTCCCCGTCAGGGTGCCTAGCCAGGGCCACAGGCCTGACTCACCAGCCTGCCAGTGATGAGTAACCAGCAGCCAGGAGGATGTCGGCTGGGCTGGGCTCTCTCAACCCATCTGGAGCTGGAGTGGGCAAGGCCTTCACTGGGTGCTCTAGGGGGTCTCCTGGGAAGGGGAGTGTGTCCTGCCTGGCCTTGGTCTAGCCTTGTCTAGCCCATCTCCTGTCTTTTTGTGCTTGTACCACTGACGTCTCCTTTCTGTTTTTCTACCTTTGCTTTCTTGATGAAGTGATGGCGACTGGTAAGCAAGGAAATTGTTTCAGGGAACCTTGCGGCTCCTCTCTGATCAGCCCAGGGGCGTCCATTCTCAAATTCCAAACGTCCCTCTTGACTAAACTGGCGGGGTGAGGGTGGTCAACTATTTTTTTCGTCCCCCATCTCCAACGATGTTAAGTCTCTTTGAAGATGGGAAGCCCTGCCGTCAGAGTCCCTGAGAACGGTGCCTTCCTGGTCCATTTCTGGAGACAGAAAATGATGGTCCGTCCCATATAAAGCCCGGTCATGGGCATTGGTGATTTTGTGGTTTCCAAGTTAGAATGACTTCTTGAAATGGTGGTGTGGGGGAGGGGTTGTCGTTGTGACGTGCTGGGTTTCATTAGCTGTTACAGGAAAACTGGCCCTTGTGCTAGCTTTGATTTCAGAAGGTCTGTAGATTCCTCTGCCCACTGTGACCAGGGGGCTCCAAGTCAGACCTCTGAGAGCCTGCAGATGCCACTCAAGCTGTCCCCCGGGGCTGTGGGCAGCTCCCGTGACATGCCATCCTCTTCCCAGTTGCCCTCTACACCTCCATCTTCGGCGCGCTCCAGCTGCTCTGCCTGCTGACGGCCCCTGTCATCGGCTACATCATGGACTGGAGGCTGAAAGAGTGTGAAGACACCTCCGAGGAGCCCGAGGAGAAAGACGGCACCCAGTACGTAGGCCACAGCCCGCTCTGTGCCACAGCCCGCTCTCGGCCCCCAGAGAAAGACAGCCGGGTCATCCTGCGTGTTAGGTCAGGAGGGGCCAGCGGTGCGCTCAGGACCCCCGCGAGCCCCGCACCCACTGTCCCCACCTCCGTGGAAACTCTCTGACGTGATGAAGTGTGGGAGCTCCTGAGGTAGACGAGAGGAGAGGGAAACCCAGCACCCCAGCTTGGCACTGGCGTCGTTGGCAGAAGCCGCACAAGGGGGCTGTTTTGAAGTCCCTTGCCGCTGGGGTTCAACTTGCGTTGTGAGCTGTTCCAACCAGGTGTGCTAATGACGTGCTGATTCTAAAGATTAACCAAGGCTCTGGAGGCCTGCTTTATGGAAGGGCTGGGCTCTAAGATCAGAGGGTGAGTTAAGTGCTCACTTCTACAACTCCCAGCATGTGATAGGCTGTTATTTATTGTATCAGGCCCAATGCCAAGCACTTAACACACAATGGCGCACTTCAGCTTCAGTACCATGATGCAACATGTGTTAGTGTTGTACCCATTTTACAGATGAAGAGGGTAAGGGCTCGGTGTTGGAGTCCTCTTACAGAGGGGGTATAGTTAGAAAGTGGTGGGCCTGGGAATCGCTGCCCTCCTCTGAACCCTTGCCGTTCATTCTTGTGATCATCCATGGGGGTTTCAGTGTGGGTGGCGTGGCTGGAATCGGTAAGAGTTAATCCACAGGGAAATAATTACAGAGGCTGTTATCTAGGTTAGGCCCTCGAGCCAGAAGGCTATCTGCCACCCTGGTTCCATCTGCTGTGTACTTATTTTCCTCACCCCATCCTGCCCCCCAAGGGGAAACCAACTCGCTCCCTCATTTGGCTTATTATCTGGCCTATTACCAGCTTCCTGCAAGATACAGGTGCAGCGAGGCTTGGCTGCACCCTCGCTGCGGCACACTCTGCTCCTCCCCCTCCCCCTCAGCTGAGCTCACTGAGCAGGGTTGCGGGGTGACGCCACCATCTTCTGGGCTGTGAGAGCCTCCCCTGAATCAGCCCGTGCCCAGCTGAGAGGGTGAGAGGGCATTCCAGAGAGCGTCCCCAGTGCCGGTCTAAGGTGTGGTGGAGTGGCCCGCGGACCGTGCATCAGTCCACATCCTGGGATCCCTGAGATCTGGCTTTTTGGGGGGCCCATCTTCCCCCAGGGAGCCTCACCCCCACCCCAAGTCCCGTGTGCTCTTTCTCCACAGAGGTGAAAAGAAGCCTAAACGAGACAGGCAGGTCCAGAAAGTTACAAATGCCATGCGGGCCTTTGCCTTTACGAATGTGCTGCTCGTGGGCTTTGGGGTGACCTGCCTCATTCCTAATCTGCCTCTACAGGTAGGTCTGGGGAGAGACCATGTAGGGGAGGGGACACAGATGAGGGATGTGTAGAGGCTAAAACCTGCATGTGACTTCATTCATTCAGTTCAGCCAGTTGCCAGTATTTGCTGGAGGCCTGCTTGGCCTCCTTCACTCCCCAACTCTGGGCTGAAGAGGATGGTGAGCCTCAAAGACCAGTTTCCTTTCTTAGGACTCTTCTCCAGGAAGGCACGTTGTTCTTCTCTGTCCTTGGGTGCCTTGCACACCATGGGCACCACCACCACCACCGTCTGTTTCCTGGAACTGTGCGGTTTTGCATTTTCTCAGACACTGGAAATCTGATAGCTAAAGAGATTTGGCCAAGGCTGAGTGTGGTGGCACACGCTTGTAATCCCAGCCTTCTTAGTGGCAGAGACAACAGTGTCCACATGACTGTTATCCTAGAGAGAACAGAGAATGACCCAGGTCCTGGCTGGGTGTCAAGGTTCAAAGGCTTACTTCCTTTGTACAAGATTTCTTTTTTTGGCAGGGTTTTTGTTGTTGTTGGTTTTTTGTTTGTTTTTGTTTTGAAATGGGGTTTCTCTGTGTAGCTTTGGAGCCTGTCCTGTATCTTGCTCTGTAGACCAGGCTGGCCTTAAACTCACAGAGATCCACCTGGCTCTGCTTCCCCAGTGCTGGGATTAAAGGTGTGCTGCACCACCACCACCACCACCACCACCACCACCACCACCACCACCACCACCACCACCACCTGGCTGTACAAGATTTCTTGTGTCTTTTGAGACAGAGTCTTTCTGTGTAGCCCAGGCTGGCCTCAGACTTGATTCTCCTACCTTGGCCCTTCAAGTGCTGGGATTGCAAGAATGCACCATCATGTTCGCCTTGCACAAGATTTCTGAGTTCTGAAGCCTAACTTGCTAGAGTTTGTAAGCCAAGTAGACTTTGCACCTGCCTGGCCCCACCCTTGGGTCTGTGAAGACGTTTCTAGCAGTCTATTGGGGCCCAAGTTTACAAGATGAAGGGGGGATGCACCTGATAACATTGCTTCCCAGTGGGTGTAACCCAAGTGCAGATATGTCTCACGCCAGCTCCGGGAGGAAATAAAGAGGCTCTTTGTTTACAAGATGCCAGGTGTTGAGCTGTGTTGTGCACACAGGTGTGCACACCCACGGGTACTGTCACACATACATGCTGGGTGTGCAGACCAGAGTAAGCCCTGGGAGACTCGCACCGGTTCCAGGGGGGAGACACTGACAGACCCCTGTCATGATCATCTTGTCCAGGTGAGGGATGATGTCAGTTGCAGACAGATGTCCACTTTTTGTTTAGTTCAGTTCTCACTGAAGGCCAGTTGTGAAAAGGTAGCAGTGCATGCGAAGGAAGAGACGGGGCTGTGTAAACTCACGTCTGTGTGGCCTTTTGAGCCTGCCAGGAGTAGCCCTGGCCCCTCCACCCCCAGTCCCGGCAGCAGGTCCTCGCTGCTACTGCACGATGGCAGGGATGTGTACTGATGAAACGAGGGACCGACACAGTGCTGGCCCTAGGGTGGCAGGCTAGTGCCTCTCAGGGATCATTAACTAACAAGGCCTTCTCAGAAGTTGCTGACAGGAAGAGGCCTTTCAAAACCTGTGGTAGAGATTTACGAGGCAGAGAAAAACAGTCCCTTGCCAGTAGGGCTGCATCACCAGGCAGGGAGACCTCTGGGAAAATCCTCACATAGATATGGATTCTTAGGGTTGGGTAAGGGGATCTTAAGCCATCATGCATGCTCTCACCATGGCTGATAATATACAATATATGGAAGAGACCTTCAGAACAAACAGTAGTCATTCTGGTGAAAGAATTAGCAATTGATAAACTCTGATCATTGATTGCCTTTGTTTTGTTGTTTTTGTTTTGAGACAGGGTTTCTCTGTGTAGTTTTGGACCCTGTCCTAGAACTCGATCTGTAGACCAAGCTGGCCTTGAACTCAGAGATCCGCCTGGCTCTGCCTCCCAGGTGCTGGGATTAAAGGCGTGCGCCACCAATGGCCGGTTACCTTTGTTTTAAGACAGTCAATTTAGTTTCTTATTTTTATATTATGTATTGGTTTTTTGAGACAGGGTTTCTCTGTGTAATAGCTTTGGCAGTCCTGGAACTCTTTTTGTAGACCAGGCTGGCCTCAAACTCAAAGATCTGCCTGCCTCTGCCTCCTGAGTGCTTGGGATCAAAGGTGTGCTCCACCATGCCTGGCTAGTTTCTTTTCATTTTTTTTTTAAATTAAAAAAAAAGTTATGATTATTGTGTTTTGCTTGCATGTATGTTTGTGTGAGGATGTTGGATCCTCTGGAATTGAAGTTACAGACAGGTGTGAACTGCCATGTGGGTGCTGGGAATCAAACCCAGGTCCTCTGGAAGAGCAGCCAGTGCTCTTAACCGCTGAGCCATCTCTTCAGCACCCGCCCCCCCCCCAGCTAGTTTCTTAGTTGTCAGTTTATATAATTTAATTTTTCATAATGACCATTTAGCAACTGGCTACAAAACTCATGAAAGGGTCCTCAAGGTGGCTTAGTTGTGAAAGACTTTGGCTGCCAAGTCTGGGGTTTTGACCCTGGGACCCACATGGCGGAAGGAGAGAATCAGCCCCTGAAAGCTGCCCTCTGACCTCCACACACTCACTGTGACACTTGCACACCGAAAATAAACAGATGTCATTTTTTTTTAAAGAGAAAAGTTTGACATTTGTGTGTGTGTCTGGGCGTTTTGCCTACATGTGTAAGTCTGTGTACCAAGTGCGGCGCCTGGTGCCTACAGTGGCCAGAAGGCATCAGGTCCCCTGGAACTGGAGTTGCTGACCACAGTTGTGCGCCACCCTGTAGGCGTTAGGAATTGAACCAGGTCCTCTGGAAGAGCAGGCAGTGTTCCTGACTGCTGGGACGTACGTCTCTCTAGTAATATTTTTTAATTACAAAAGTGAGGAGCTGGAGAGATGTGGTTCAGTGGTTAGAGTGCTGGCTGCTCTTGTACAAGGGTCTGGGCTTGGTTCCTGGCACCCACATGGTGACTCACAGCTGTCTGTAACTCCAGTTCCAAGGGGTCTGGTGCCTTCTTCTGTACTCTGGCACCAGGTACACACATAGCACACACACACACACACACATATATATATATATATATATATATATATATATATATATATTCATATATATATATATATATATATTCAGGCTAAACACTGATACACATAAATAAAATTAAATATTCATGCATATATAAGTGTGTGTGCGCGCGCGTGCGCGCACACAGGCATATGGTTATCAGACTGTAACTACTAATTTTTTTTTAAATGTTACAAAAAGTTTTATCAAAGGCCAGGCATGGTGGTGGTGCATGACTTTAATCCCAGCACTGTGGAGGCAGTGGCAAGCATATCTTTGTTAGTTCCAGACCAGCCTGGTTTTCATGGAGAGTCCTAGGCCAGCCAGGGATACACAGTGAGACCTCATCTCAAAAACCAACACACACACCCCCAAAAAAAGCACCCTGTACTGGAGAGCTGGTAGCAGCCAACTCCAGGTGGTGCTGGTTCCTGTGCCTGAGTCCCGGGAGCCAGGGGGAAAGGACAGAGGGGGTCCTGAGGGTCTCCTGCTCACGCTCTTCCTGCTTCCCTCCCCCAGATCTTCTCCTTCGTCCTGCACACAATTGTGCGAGGATTCATCCACTCGGCAGTAGGGGGCCTGTATGCTGCTGTGTAAGTCCTGGAAGCTCTGGGTGGTGTGGTGGCCCTGACCCCAGGGAACTGCTGGTGGCATGGAGACCCTGAAGCTGGCCTGTCCTCCCCTTCTGGCATGTTTCATCCTGTATCAGGGACGAGTACTAGGGTTTCTGCTGTCTGTGTCAGAAAGGCCACCATAGGTGCCGACAGCAGGGGAGTCCGTAGGCAGACAGTTGGGTGCCCACGAGCCATGGCATTTAACACGAAGTCAGTCTCTCAGCTGGGGTCAGCGCCTTAGGGCCTCCGGGGTTGCTGGTCAGCCAAATCCTGGCTCTGTCCCTGGCTGCTCACCGGGACAGGGTTGGGTTCTGGCTGCCGGAAGCTAAATACTGAAGTGTAAATAGTCCTCAGTAGGGGCAGTGACATGGATAACTGGTCCCAGAAGCACTGGGCTGTCCTCACCCAGGGCTTCAAAGGGCCCATTTGCCGACCACAATCTCCTTGAACCCTGCCTGCAGTGACATCTACATCTTTTCCAAGAAGCCACACAGCTGTTCCTCCTTTTGCCCAGGGCTTGGCCCACAAATTGACACCCAAGTTCTGTCATCCACCGTCTGTGACGGTGAAAGCCGCTCGTACTTGCCCAGGGCTCCCTCGTACCTCGGGGGGCAGCAGAGCCTCATGTTCCCCGAAATTAAGCCCAGGACTCCTCCCTCCCTTGAGCAACATCTTACAGGGATTATTCCAGGGCCGCCTGTCCCTCGCCTTATCCCCCTGCCCCAGGCTTGGAGGAAGTTGTGGCTGCCCTGGCAGGGTGTGAGGGAGTCGGGCAAGAGCTGGGATGCTGAGTTTCCGTGATTGTGCAATGCCTTTGGGGGGGGGGACAGCAGAGCCAGGCTCAGCCTCCGACCTGCTTCTGGGAACGTTTCCCAAGCCTCAGACTCTGCTGGCACCGTGCTTTCCACTCCGCTCAGCCCTACACCCCCAGGCTGAGGGCACGTCTGAGTATAGGAGAGGCTTTTTCTCCAGAGTCCGAAGCCTCAGGGGCCGGCCGGCACCCGACCATCCTGAGGCTGGTCCTGCCTCTTCCCACAGGCACCGATGGTGCCGCCCCGGTTACCAGCATACCCGAGCCAGGCCAATGAGGGATTTGGGAAGCCTGTGAATGGCACTGGCTGTGACGGGTCTCATTGCCCCGACAGGTACCCCTCCACACAGTTTGGTAGCCTCACAGGACTCCAGTCTCTGGTCAGCGCGCTCTTTGCTCTCCTGCAGCAGCCGCTGTTTCTGGCCATGATGGGTCCTCTCGGAGGAGACCCCCTGTGGGTAAGAAGATTCGGGTGTCTCTCCATTCAACTCCTGGGAAAGGGGAGGCCCAAGGATAAGAGGTAGTTTGGGAGCTTTGGACAGAACCCAGTCCAAAGGGGTCCCTTGTGGGGACGGTGGCCAGGCAGGAGAAAAATGGCTTTTCTGGACCTGATTCTCGGGTGGATCCCAGGCTTTCCATCCAAAGACCAGCAAAGACCAGCAGCGTTCTAGTCCAGGTATTGTGAGTTGTCCCAAGCCCAGCCCAGGCTCTGAGGGCTGCTGAGTGGCACGTGGTGGAGAGCAGGGACTTGAGATGCTGGAATGTGGGCTGACAGCCCCGGGACCTCTTGAACCTTCCTGTTTACCTTTCTTTTCTCACCTGCGTGTGTGGGAGGGCGGGTGCTGCCCCGTGGTGAAGACAGCTCCTCATGCCAGCCCCCTCCCCGCCCTCCCAGGTGAACGTGGGTCTGCTCGTCATGAGCATGCTAGGCTTCTGCCTGCCACTTTACCTGATCTGCTACCGGCGCCAGCTGGAGAGGCAGCTGCAGCAGAAGAGGGAAGACAGCAAGCTGTACCTTAAGGTCAATGGCTCGTCCAACCGGGAGGCTTTCGTGTAGTGCCCGCCCACCCACCCACCCGCGCCTCTGAGCTGCGGCCTCCTGCCTGTGCTTCAGTGACTGACCGCCGCTGCCATCTCCGCCCCGAGCATCCCGTGCGCTCCCTGGATCCTGCCCTTCACCGCACTGGAGCCCATACTTCCTCACCAAGCCTTGGCCCTGCCAGTGGAGCCCGGTGTGGAGGGACAGGACAGGGCCCGAGACAGACAAGCCTCCCACTGCCAGAAACGAGGCTGGCCTGGCCTGGCGGTCACCCCAGGGACTCTGGGGCCCTGGATCTCCGTGGAGCCTGTACCGGAGCCGAGGGAAGCCCCTAGCGAGCAGGCTGTCCCTCACTGATCTGGATTCTGCCTCTTGCCAAAGCAGAGGGGTCTGCCATCCTCTCCCCACACTACCTGTCCCTGCGCTGCATGCCCACCGACCACGCCTACCTGAGGACAAAGGCCGCACCGCACCGACTCACTCCCTCTCCTGGCCCCTTACCTCCCCGCCAGTCTGTGGCTGCCTGAGGAAGGAAGGACCCGCTTCCTGTTGTTGGTGCTAACCCTTTGTAGTCCCAATGCTCCCCCCACCCGGCCCCCATGACTAGTCCCCGGCCTGCCCTTTCCTTGAAGGCCTGTGGAGAAGCCCCTGGGCCGCAGACTGGGGGAGGGATGGAGGACAGAACAGTTACACAAAGCCTCAGGAGCCATGGGCCAGGCTTGTTCCTCAGAGTGGGGGAAGTACATCTCCACTGCCACCCTTGTTCCCGCCTGCATCCTGAAGGGAACCGAGGGGACATCACAAAGGCACCCTTCCACCCCCACACAGCTGTTTTTCTGGGGTGGAAATAAGGCCGAGGCTGAGGGGCATGGAGAGTCAGTCAGGCCTAAGTGGGGAAGAGGGCTAGCGAGTAATCAGGGTGTGTGTGTGTGTGTGTGTGTGTACATGTGCATACATGCTAGGAGGGGAGCCCCAGGGCCTGCTTTTGCGAGAAAGGACCAGGCCAGAAGCCAGCCAGGCCTGAGGCAGATTCAAGATGGGAGAGTCAGCCTTTATGATGGGGACCTTGTGTGTGGCCGTGTGGTCACAGTGCCCCCTGCTGGCAGACTCTTATCAGGGCACGGGAGCTGTTTGTGGGAGAAGCCGAGCTGGCCTGCCTGGTTCAGTAATCCACTTACATTGACAGCCCCTAGAGAGCCTGTCTGAGACCTCTTGGGGTGACCAGAGGGGTGGATTAGTTTTTAAGGCTATGGTTTTCTCTTAAGTTTTATCAGGATTCTTTTTATGAAGCAATAAATCCATTTTCCTGTTGGTAATGGATGACCCTCACATCAATTGACCGACCACTATATGTGCCTGTTTTAAGATTGAGAGGGGAAAGGCAGGACGAGAGAGTCTGCCAGGAAGAAAAGGCCAGATGTAGTGGCATGGGCTTTAATCCCAGCACTTGGGAGGCTGAAGCCGGCCGAGAGTTTGAGGCCAGCCTGGTCTACATGGAGAGTTCCAGTCTCACACAGTGAGACTATAGAAGGTCTGCTAATGATAAACCCCGCTGCACCTGGGTGCTCTGTCCTGAGTGACATGTCCAGGGAGATGGGACTGTGGGGAAGTGTGGGCTGTCCCTCTGCTCCAACTGGACAGGCTGACCCAGAAGCCTTCAGCTCCACTGTTTCCTGTCAACTCATAACCCCAGGGGTTGTCATGTGGTGACCAGGAGAACCATAGGCTAAATAACTTTAGGATGGGGTGAGGGTGGACACAGGCCAAGTCCAGGCTCTGTGGTAATGGTGAACTGAAGTCTTGGCTCCAGTCTGTTCAAATGATACCCCCACGACAATGAGCTGTTGGAAGCCCTTCGCTGTGGCTTCCCATGGTTCAGTGGTAGAGCTCACTCTTAGCATGGACAAGGCCTTAGGCTCTGTTTCCCAGAAGACCTGAGTTGGCATTTTCCAGAAACACTATCAGAGCGCTGACTTGTGATGCCCGCTATTTCCTTTTGGAAAGTTTCTGGTCAGGTGTTGAGTATTCAGGTTTGGGGACCCACAGCTCTTCCCCCCATGTTTGTGAACATTGCAGCTGTCTGAGAAGGGGTGTAGCGCCAGATGTAGTGGCAAGAGGATCCTCTGAGTTTGAGGCTAGGCTGGGCTACACAATAAGACCCTGTCTTTAAATTTTTTTTTTTTTTAAAGAAAACCCACTAGTGTTTACAAGGATGTGAGGAAAACTGGAAGTTTTATGCCTTGCTGTGGGATTGGTAGAGCTGTGGAAATCCGGCACAAGCTGGTAATGCCAGCATCGGTGGGAAAGGACGGACTGTTTCAGCCTGAACTGGAACCGTGCTTCCCACACGAGATTGTGACAAGCGGCTGAGTGGTGGGTGACTGGTCACAGCAGCCACGCCCTTCCTGTGTGTGTCACACAGTGGATCCTTGCAGAAGGTTCTGCAGTGTTGAGATTGTAGACTCCAGGGCAGGGTGAGGATATAGGTCAGTTGGTAGCATGTTTGCCTAGCTTACACAAAGCCCTGAGTTTGATGCTCACATAAGACTGGGCATGGTGGCACATGCCTGTTGACCCAGCACTTGAGAGGTGGTGACGTCAGGATCAAGTGCTGAAGTCATCTTTGGTCACATAGTAAGTTTGAAGCCAACCAGGGTTTCAGGAGAGCCATCTTTTAAAAAAACAAAAAGACTGTCGGCTGTGGGTCTCCCCGGTTTCTTGGTTTGGTTCTGGTGCCTTCCAGCAGTTCAGATGCACAAGTGAAGAGGAAAGTGGCCTGAGGGGTTGCTGACTGACCAAGCCCCTCCCTGCTAGGGACATACTGAGGTTGCTTAGACATGACATGAGCTGCCCCGGCCACACCGAGGGTCCACACCTTTTGACCATGACAGTTTAAGGGGATATCCTAGGATTGAGAAACTAGACATTCAGATGGAAAAGAGCCCAGAGCCAACATTGTTTGAGGCTCAGAGGCGTCAGCAGGGAACTGTGTGTGGCAGGCGAGATGAGTCGGGAACTCCCTGGTCAAGGGCCATTCTGCCCTGACCTGGCACAAAGTCAGTTGACGTGTTTTCCTAGTGTCTCTGAATCACGGTAGCAGCCTGGAGTGGCGTAAACGCTTGGAGAAACAGTCCCAGAGAGGGAGAGTAACTTGCTCACAGTGAGAACAAGGACTCTCATGTGGCTCTCAGTCACTAAAGCAGCCAAGGCCGCCTAGGCCAGACCGTCCGAGGGGTGCCAGCCTTTCAATAGAGGAGCAAAACCCAGAGAAGGGATGCAAGCTCGGAAAGGTTGCCGTGTCTTGGAGCCAAAGCTCTCTCAGGTACGGGGTAAGCTGTGTGCACGAGGGTCATTTGAGCCATGGAGGCTGACAGGTACTTGGAAGAATAATTCCCTGATGACTTCAACCTCAAGAGAGGGACCGTGAGACAGGGACAGAAGCACAGGCTAGACACAGGCAGAGACACCAGTGACCCCAGCCTTCGTCTTTCCCCTAGTTTTGCGAGCTCTGGAGGTGGAAGGAACAGGAAGTGATGCCCGGCCTGTGGTTTCACTTGGTGAGGACGGGGCAGAGCCGATCTCGCTTGCACCTCTGGAAACCCTTCCTTTGTGGTCTAGGCACTCATGAAGAACGGCGTCCCCTGGGCCTCCGCCCTCATCACGCTCTGCAGGGGCCTCTTCACAGCTGGCTCCAACCTTCGTTAAGGTCAAAGACAAAGCACAGGCCCTTGGGGGCTACTTTCTGAGTCCCCATGCCCACATCCAGAAGTTCTCGTCAAAACTTGTACACAGCCAGGTGATGGTGGCACACACTTTTAATCCCAGCACTTGTGAGGCAGAGGCAGGGGGATCTCTGAGTTTGAGGCCAGCCTGGTCTACAGAGCGAGTTCCAGGACAGCTAGGAGTACACAGAGAAGCCCTGTCTTGAAAAACCAAAAAACAAAACAGCAACAACAACAACAACAAAAACCATTTGTTTGTAAACCCTTATCATGGTCTTGTACAGCCTGGGCAGTCAAAAGGACACATACCCAGTATTGCAGTCATATGCACAGAACCCCCCACCCCAGACAGTAGCACAAACACATTCGGCTAAGTAGAGGAAGGCGAGTCCTCTTGGTTTGCTTTGAGGCAGGATCCCACTTGTCTCTCAAATTGGCTTTGACCTGGCCATCCTCCTGCCTCAGCCTCCTGAGTGCTTGGGATTGTAGGTGTACACCGACATGCCCTGCTCAGTGGGATCTGTTGTACTTTCCTGTCAGCCTGTGTGAACCAAGGCAGATACACCATCTGGAGTGACTGGTGATGGGTGGGGACAAGCTTATGACAGCCTGTAGTGAGGGTGTCCTGCTCAGAGCTCTGTAGTGTCTCCACAGAGCCAGGCTTCAGGGTCCATTACAGCCTCGGCGCTGTTCCCGATGGAGGACACTAAGATAGGTTCCCATGGGTTCTGGAGGCAGTGAGGTTCCTTGGCTGTGTAAGTGACCAGGGCCCAACCTAAAGTGTATTGGCTCCTTCCCTCACACACGGATCATGGTGGCCTGTGAGGATAAGAGGGCCTGAGCGGTTCAGGGGAGCTTGCTTATCTTGGGGCTGTAGCCCTTCCCTGAGTTGAGGGTCAAGGTGAGACTGTATCCTCGTGGCTCTAACTCACCCTTGAGCCCTAGGGTGTGAGCCTCCTGAGTGTTCAGGAGAGTCCGTGTCCTCTGGGAAGGCATCGTGGCCCTGCCCCCACAGCCACCATCTGTGCCCCTTGGTCCCTGCAGTGAGTCATTCTTACATGGACAGCTCCAAGATAGGACCTTGGGTCTCTTCCTAACCTTGACCGTCCTCTGAGGGAAGCACAGAGGTTAGCAGCCACACGTCATTTTCCTGGAAAGCTTGAGCGTCATTTCCTACAATGAAATGGAGGCATTCGTGCCTCACAGTGTGGCTAAGGGCACCTGTAGCTAAATCCCACGAACACAGTGTGTGGAGCAGCCTGAGGCAGAGACTTCACCACTGTGGCCCTGGAGAAGGGCAGACAGTACAGGGAACAAGGCGCCCCTCCTTCATGTAACAGGACACTGACAAGGTGACTGACCCCGTCCCCTCCCCTCAGAACTCCTACAGTGGAGCCTTAAGGTCTCCCCTTGCCCACTCCTCCATTTTGTCTTTCACACCTTGGTAAGAGGCTTGGCCAAAGAGTCTTGAGGTCTAAAGTCCCAGCCCTGGGGTCGCCCTTCTATACTAGCTTTTAAAATGACTGCTTAGCTGGGCCTTGTATGTGTGTGTGTGTGTGTGTGTGTGTGTGTGTGTGTGTGTGTGTGTGTGTGTGTGTGTGTTCTGGGATGTGTGTGTATGTTCTGGGATGTGTGTGTGTGTTCTGGGATATGTCGTGTTGAGGCAGATGTGTAGGGTGCCTGTGTGCTGTAACATCTGCGTGTGTGTATGTATGTGTGTGTTCTGAGATGTTCTGGTGTGTCTGTGTTGAGACATGCATAGGGGTGCCTGTGTGTTGTAACACCTGGAGGCAGGAAGGAAAGGCCCATTGCGTCCCTTTCTGTTCTAGGAGCATCGAGGCAGGTCAGAATCCAGGCCGTGTCAAAGGCCAGCCCAAGCCTTAGAGCGAGGCCTGAAGGTGTGCTCTTCTTATGTTCACCAGGGTCACATAGCGTCACTGATGACTCATCAGCTGACCTTGGCTCTTCCCTGTCACTTTACCGTTCCTAGCCCCCAACATCCTCCTTGGCACACAGTAAGCACTTAATAAATGTATGCTGTGACTGGCTGAGAAAGCCTGTGGCTCCATGTCTCTTTCTGCCGGAATCACACCAAGCTTGCTCAGACTCCCTGCCCGTAGTGTGAAGCATGGTTCTCGCTGCAGCCTGTGAGGGAGGGGCCCTGAAACCCAGCAGAGGGGGCAGTCAGAGGGATGGGACCACTCAGGAAGTGATGCAGGGCAGAGATGTTAGGAGGGGAGGGGAGGCCTGCGAATGTCGAAGGTGGGCTCTGCCCCTGCCCGGTTTGTGTTATCACCATTCCCACCCCCACCCCGATTTGGATGGAGACAACACAGACCTCTCTTTCTCCAGGATAAGCAGAACCACAGGGTAAGCTCTGTGGCCAGGCGGGAGCAGCTTGACTTTGACCTCGGCCTCAAGGACGAACCAGGACGTGGAGACAGCAGCCCCCACTTAAGGGAGGCAGCCAGTTCCTGTCAGGTGGAGATGCGCCCCATGGGGCCAGATCTTCTGACATTTTTTTTTCCCCCTGAGAAGCTAGGGATCCTGAGTTTTACATAAAATATCGCCCTTTTCAAATGTTAGCTCAAAATAAGTTTTTAAAGAAAAATATCACAACCGCTCAGATCTGTTTTAACCCTATATAGGGCCGTGTGAGAGGAGAGGGGAGGTGAAGGGTCCCCCTGCCTCACGGGACACCAGGGCCTCCGTCCTGCCCATACCAGGCTGAGCAGATGGTGCCTCCCTCCAGCATCACAAGGGTTTTTTTGTTTGTTTGTCTTGTTTTTTAATTGCTTCTATTTATTTCTGTCTCTCCCAGCCTGGCTCATAACGAATGCGGCTCAAAGACAGTAAATGGGTTAAACACTCGAGTCTAATTCCTGAGGGGCACAAGGTCCCTATTGAGTGACAGGGATTCTCAGCAGCTTGCCCTCCAAGCCTTCGGACTCCTGTGCCCAGTAGGATCAGTTGAGTCATGGGTAATAGGGGTTTTTTGTTTTCATTTTGTTTCTTTTTGAAGTACCGGGGACAGGACTCAGGGCTTCAAGCCGGCAAAGGGCCTCACCACCGAGTCCCACCTGCCGCCTGGTCTGCCCGTTGTCCGGTGTCTGTCTACCACCAGAGTGAATGTTCCTTGAGAGCTGGCAGGAGCCCTCTGTTGGTCACCGCTATCCCTCCAGGGACTCAGATGGCACTGGTGAGAAATAGCTGCCCAATCTTTAAAGAGACAGAGCCAGGCGTGGTGGTGCCCGCCTGTGATGCCAGCAGCTGGAGCCGGAGGAGCGGCTTGGAGGATCACGAGTCTGAGGCTAGCTTGGGCTAGAGAGGGAGGCCTTGTCTTAAAGCCAGAGAGAGAGGAGTGGGGGAAACAGGCCGGGAGACCAGCACACCGTCGCCTGCTAGGCAGAGGCAGGGCAGAAGATGGAAAGAGTGAAACACAGTCTCCCCGAGATAGGCAGAGATGGGTTACAGGTGTGGCTGTAACTGAGGCAGTGAAACAAGGGCCAGCCAGACTTGTGAACCCCGGGGAGACTTCGTGGGGCTGAGCCATGAGCTCCAGAGACACAAAGATGAAGGGCAAGGGCTTAGGGGGAGGGAGGCAGGGAGATAGAAGACAGCTGCAGAGAGAAGATGGAAGAAACATAGGCTGAGGTTATGCTCCCCTGAGTCCAGTCACGACGACAGACAACCAGAGAGGAGGGGGCCGGAGAGACGGCTCGGCACCTAAGAGCACTAGCTGCTCTTCCAGAGGACCCCGGTTCAATTCCCAGCACCTACAAAAGAGAAGAGAGAGAGAGAGAGAATATACAAAGATAGGTAAGACCAGAGAGAGAAAGGTGTAGAGAAGAGAGGAGATTAAGGAAGGAAGGGAGGAAGGACAGATGGAAGGAAGGAAAGAAAAGGAGACAGAAAGGAGAAGAGGGGAGGGGTGTCTGGTAGTGACATGGAGTGAAGACCAGGAGGTATGGATGGAGCCAGAGAGAGGCAAAGAAACAGACAAGTGAGACCAGAGCCCCTTCTCTCCCCTGTCGAAGCATGCAGAAGAAGCTCTGACGTGTAGTAAGGTCCATCCTGCTTCATAACACTCTTGCCCCATGAGAATAACATGGAGTTCATTGTGGGAGTGCACAATTTGATCCCAGTGCTTAAAGGCAGAGAGGCTACTCTGGTCTACCTAACAAGTTCCAGGCCTGCCAGGGCCACATAGTGAGATCATGTCTCGGAAATAAATAGGGGCTGGAGGGATGGCTCGGCGGATAAGAATACTTGCTGCTCTTGCCAAGGACCGGGGTTCATTCCCCATCACCCACATCAGGTGGCTCACAGCCACCTATAACTCAGGTCCTAAGGGTCCAACACCTTTGTCTGGCCTCCCCCTGCACCTGTACTCATGTATATGCTACACATACTCAGGCACACACACATGCACAAGATAAAAATGCTTTTGAGACAGGGCTTCTCTGTGTAGCCCTGGCTGTCCTAGAACTCACTTTGTAGACCAGGTTGGCCTTGAACTCAGAGATCTGCCTATCTCTGCCTCCCAAGTGCTAGGATTAAAGGCATGCAACACCTCACCTGGCTGAAAATCTTTGAAGATAATGTTTAGCCTTTTTCATTGTGTGTAGGTGTGTATGTCTGTCCGTGGATATGTGCATTCGAGTTCCGTTGCTCTCAGAGGCCAGAAGTATCTGGAGCTGAGTTACAGGTGACTTACCTGACATGGGTTCTGGGAACTGAACTCAAGTTCTCCAGAAGAGCAGTCAGTGCTCTGGACTGGAGAGATGGCTCAGCAGTTAAGAGCACTGGCTGCTCATCTAGAGGACCAAAGTTTGATTCCCAGCACCCACATGGCAGCCCACAACTATCTGTAACTCCAGTTCTGGGGGATCTGATGCCCTTTTCTGACTTACTCTGTACCAGGCACACAGTGGTACATAGACATACATACAGGCAAAACACCCAGACAGAAAATAATAAAATAATTAAAAATTACCAGGCAGTGGTGGTGGTACATATCTTTAATTCCAGCACTCAGGAGGCAGAAGCAGGCAGATCTCTGTGAGTTTGAGGCCAGCCTGGTCTACCAAGCAAGTTCCAAGACGGGCTCCAAAGCTACACAGGGAAACCTGTCTCAAAAAAACTATAATAAAAATAACATGAACTCCTATCCCATGCTGCACACCTGCTTTTGATGCACCGGCTCCTCTAATGAGTCCCTGTAAGCCCATTTACAACACTTACCACTGTCCTCATTTTATGAATGAAGAGCTTTGGCACAGCCCGGTTAGGCAACTCACCCAACGTCACACAAGTAGGAAAGTGCTGGGGCTGGGACTCCCAGGTATCAGGCACCAGGGATGTATGTTGGGAGGAAGCTGTAAAGACTGGGGCGCAGTGGGAAAACAGTGTGTTCCGTGATCCTTGCATCTGAAGGCCTATGCCTGGGTGAACCAAGCTTGCCAGGTAAAAAAGTGATTTAGGAAGCAGAGTTCAGAGGCTGGGGATGTGGCTGAGATGCTAGAGTGTTAGCCCAGCATGCATAAAGCTCTGGATCCAACCTCCATCACGACATAAACCAAGTATGCTAACTCGAGAGGTAGAGGAGACAGGATTAGAAAATGAAGGTCAGCTGGCGGTGGTGGCGCATGCCTTTAATCCCAGCACTCAGAAGGCAGAGGCAGGTGGATCTCTGTGAGTTCGAGGCCAGCCTGGTCTCCAAAGCAAGTTCCAGGAAAGGCGCAAAGCTACAGGAAAACCCTGTCTTGAAAAACCAAAAAAAAAAAAAGAAAAGAAAAGAAAAGAAAATCAAGGTCATTCTTAGCTACACAGTCAGTTTGAGATTAGCCTTGGCTACATAGAATAGACAAATTAACAAGAAAAATCCCACAACTCAAAATGTGTAAAACAAGCAAACACAGAGAAACCGTCTTGGAAAATGAAAACCAAAAAAAACTGGTGAGATGAGTGTGTGGATGTAGTGGCTTGCTGCTAAGCCTGACAGCCTTAGTTCAGTCCAAGGGACCCATGCAGTGGAAGGGAGGACTTTCACAAGTTGTCCTCTGACCTCTACTCACACACTGTGGCATGGACGGACACACACACACACACACACACACACACACACACACACACACACACACTTTCGGTACACACATGCCACAGCACACATGTGGAATTCAGAGGACAACTGGGAGAATTCAGTTGTCAGGCTTGGCCACAAGTGCCTTAACTCACTGAGCCCCTACAATGCAAAACTTTAATAATTAATAATAATAATAAAATTACAATAGAATAAAAAAGGGACTGGAGGGGTGGCTGGCTCAGTGGCTAAGAGCACTGCCTGTTCTTCTAGAGGACCCGGGTTCAATTCCCAGCACACACATGGCTACTCAAAACTGGAACTCCATCCAGTTCCAGGGGATCTGGCACCCTACTTAGACATAACAGGCAGACGAAACACCAATGCCCATAAATAAGCAAATCTTTGAGAGAGGAAATGATTCATCCTGCTAAGTGTGATGACAGCACTGGTGGATTCCGAAGACAGAATCTACCTTCCAAGTAGACACCGTAAAGCAGGGAGGGGTGGGGTGACCTATCCTGGGGACTTTGAAGTGCTTGGAGAAAGGAAAGAGACAAGCAGGAGTAGCAAGCCTCCCAGGTTCAAGCTGGACGGTAAGTTAGGACTTTCGTAAGGCCCCGATTGCTCCCTTATCAGAGGGAACCTCTCAAAGGGAACTCAAAGTCCCAAGCTCAGTCCTGTCTGCAGGCTACCTCCTTCTCCACTTGCTGCAACTAGAGTGTGCTGCTCTGGCCTCTGGCCCCCAACTCAGGAGGCCAGCCGTGGCTCCAGTGCTTTCCCTCTGCAGAGGCCGTCCTTCCTGGTCTACCCCAGCTCAAGTTGCCTCCACACCTCCTCAAATCTTTTTTTTCTTTTGAAATAGGGTTTCTCTGTGTAGCCCTTGCTGTCCTGCAACTTGCTCTGTAGACCAGGCTGGCCTCGAACTCAGAGATCTGCCTGCCTCTGCTTACCAAATACTGGGATTAAAGGCTTGTACTGCCATTGTCTGACACCTCCTAAAATCTTAACCAGCATCCTGTCATCCATGGTCACCTTTGTCACAGACTACTTCAAATTGATGTCTGTGAGGAATCTTCACATATTCTGGTGTGTGTGTGTGTGTTGTTTGTTTATTTGAGACATTTTCACTGTGTAGCCCTGGTTGGCCTAGAACCATGTAGAACAGGCTGGCCTCTAACTCATAGGGATTTACCTGCCTCTGCCTCTTTCCCAAGTGCCCCATGACTAAAGGTTTGTGTTACCACATCTGGCTTTTATTTTTAATTTACTTGTTTTTGGTTTTTCAAGACAGGGTTTCTCTATGTAGCCCAGAATGCCTGGAATTAGCTCTGTAGACCAGGCTGGCCTTGAATGCACAGAGATCTGCCTGCCTCTGCCTCCCGAGTGCTGGGATTAAAAGAGTGTGACACTCCCGCCTGCTGTTTTGTTTGTTTTCATGATTTATTTATTTAAATTTATCATGTATACAGTGTTCTGCCTGCATATATCCCTGCATGTCAGAAGAGGGTACCAGATTTCATTATTGATGGTTGTGAGCCACCATGTGGGTGCTGGGAATTGAACTCAGGACCTCTGCAAGAGCAGCCAGTGCTCTTAACTTCTGAGCCATCTCTCTAGCCCCCCGATTTTTTAAAATTATTTTAAAATATTATGTGCATGTGTCTATGTGTGTGTGTCTGTGCATGGGCATGCAGGAGCAGGAGGAGGCCAGAGGCATCAGATCCCCAGGAGGCTACAGTTACAGGTGGTGGCTAACTGGGTGACATGGATGCTGGGTGACATGGGCGCTGGGTGACATGGGCGCTGGGTGACATGGGCGCTGGGTGACATGGGCGCTGGGTGACATGGGCGCTGGGTGACATGGGCGCTGGGTGACATGGGCGCTGGTGACATGGGCGCTGGGTGACATGGCGCTGGGTGACATGGGTGCTGGGTGACATGGGTGCTGGGTGACGTGGGTGCTGGGTGACGTGGGTGCTGGGTGACATGGGCGCTGGGTGACGTGGGCGCTGACATAGTTGCTCCAGTCTTCTGGAATGTGGCAAGCACTCTTAACCAAGCTAAGCCATATCTCTAGCCCTTTGGTTTCTTTTATTAATTTATTATTTTTATTTATTTATTTATTATTTATTTACTTATTTATTTGGGCAGGGTCTTGTGTAGCCCAGACCAGCTTCAAACTGAATGGGTAGCTGAGGATGACCTTAATCTTCCTGTCTCTGTCTCAGAAGTGTATTACAGGCATGAGCTACCAGAACTGGTTTGTGTGATACTGAATTCAAGACTTGGTGAGTGCCAGGCAAGCATCCTGCCAGGGCAACTCCGTCTCCCACCTTGATGCTGGGTTGTGTTTTCAGTGCCCCTCGTGTGCAGCACTGTCCTCCAGGCTCATGCTTCAGCCTTTATCGACCAATTAGCACCAATTCCTCTGTCTAAATATCACCGTTAATGCTGCCCCCAAGACCAGTCAGCCAGTTCACACCGGTCTCTCCCGCAAGCCATTTCTGTCAGTTTGTGTTGTGCGTCCCTCCTTTCAGGGAGGGATCTTGTTTGCTTGGTCATCCCTTGTGTCTTAAGTGCCTCGAAAAAGACCTAGGACAGGGCCAGGTGCTCAATCAATATTTATTGAGTGAATGAGTAAATGTAGTCTCTCTAACTAGACTGCAGGTTCCCAGGGGTGGGGGCAGGATCTGGTTACTTCCTGGAGAGAGCCAGCATTTTCTAGAGTACTATCCATTGATGCTGTGGAGGAGAAAGAGCCCTGGGCTGCAGGCCTGGGGGACCAGGGGTCAGGCCATTCCCTGGATCTTGGCTCTCTCTCAGGGTCCTTGCCTTGGATTTCTGGAGCTATCCTTGCTCATGCCAGAGTCTGATGAGTGAATGGCCAATCCACGGGACACTTAGGGCGGCCCTGGTTACTGTCACAGCTGGGTAGCAGTCTGGACACCTGTTTCCCAGTTCCTTCTTGAGCCACCATCTTGGGTAGTTGCCTGGCTGCCCCGCCCATATACCCTTCAAGCACCCCGCTCTCAGTGAGTCCCACCTGTCTGCCAACCCATTTGGTGTTGTCCCTGAACGCAGTACTAGTCACTCAGGCTCCCAGGCCTGAACCTTGTCAGTTTTCCTCACTTCCTCTCTTGCTCTCACCCTGTTGCCCTCTTGGCCAATTTGTCAAAAGCCTCAATTTTCTTTTCTTTTCTTTTTTTTTTTTTTGTTTCCTTTTTATTTTTTTTTGAGATGGGGTTTCTCTGTGTAGCCCTGGCTGTCCTGGAACTCACTCTGTAGACCAGGCTGACCTTGAACTCACAGAGATCTGCCTGCCTCTGCTTCCCGAGTGCTGGGATTAAAAGCGTGCACCCTACTGCTGGCCTTTTTTTTTTTTTTTCCCCTGCCCTGAATGCTCCCTGGACTTCTGCAACTGCCTCCTCACTGGTGTCCCTGCCTGTCACTGTTGTCCTGACACAGCCCTCTCTCCTTCCTTCCCTCCCTGCCCCCAGCATTCAGAGGGAACCTTCATATCATAAATCTCTCTCTCTCTCTCTCTTTTTTTTTTTTTCCGAGACAGGGTTTCTCTATGTAGCTTTGCTCCTTGCCTGGAACTCACTCTGTAGTCCAGGCTGGCCTGGAACTCACAGAGATCTGCCTGGCTCTGCCTCCCGAGTGCTGGGATTAAAGGCGTGCACCACCACCGCCCGGCCATAAATCTCTTATCGCTGCTGAAATCCTCAAATGCTCTCCCATGGCCTGTAGCCCACATTGCCATCACCCACCAGGAACCTAGCCCTTCCCAGCTCTCCACCTCCAAACTCAATGCTCCAGTTATCTTTTCTAGTCATGTGCTGGTCAGTTTTTTTCTTTTTCTTTTCTTTCTTTCTTTCCTTCTTTTTCTTTCTTTCTTTTTTTTGGTGTGTGTGTGTGTGTCAGCTTGACACAAGCTAGGGTCACTTGTGAAGAGGGAACCTCAGTTGAGAAAATGTTCCCATCAGATTTATCTGTAGGCAAGCCTGTCGGGGCATTTTCTAGAGTAATGATTGGTGGAGAGCACAGCTCACTCTGGGGGGTAGCACCCCTGGGCAGGCTGTCCTGGGTTGTACAGGAAAGCAGCTGAGTAAGCTAGTAAGCAAGCATGCCTCCATAGCCTCTGCTTCAGGCCCCTGCCCTGTTTTCCCTTCATCATGGACTCTAACCTCAAAGATGTAATGACCCTTTTCCTCCCCAAGTTACTTTTGGTTGTGGTCTTTATCACAGCAACAGAAAACCAGACTAGGACAAGTCCCCAAATGCAGCAGCTTCTCCTTGACTGCAGCCTTGACAGATCTGCTCACTATTTGCTGTTCTTCACTCCCCAGCATCTCGTAGATCTATCTACCCGTAAGTCTTGTCTTCTGGAATGGCTTGCCTGGGATTCCTCACACACATCAGATACCCTCCTGTGTCATCTCAGGTCCGATGACTTGTTTTCTTTTTCTTGTTGTGGTTCTAGGATTGAACCGAGGGCCTCCTGCATACTAGGCAAGTGCTGGACCACTGAGCTGCATCTCAGCCCTCTCCTTACACCAGGCAGTGGTTTACTAAGTTGTTTGAGCAGGCTTTGAACTTTCGTCCTCCCGCCTCAGCTCCCAGATAGCTAGGGTTACAGGCCTGGCAGCCCCTTTCATTCTAAATGCCTGTTACCTTCAGCCATCACCGGCCTCCCCTCCATTTAACCTCCAGCCCCTAAAGGCAAGATAGTACCAGTCTTGTTCTCTCTATCCAGGATAGATAGATGCACAGCAGACCCTCAGCCAATGTTTATTGGATGGATGAGAAGACACCAGGCTAGAGTCTCAGCTACACCTACCACTCAGGAACCAGAGGCAGGTGGATCTCTGTGAGTTCGAGGCCAGCCTGGTATACATTGAGTTCCAGAACAGCCAGAGCTATATAGTGAGACCTTGTCTCAAAAAAAAAAGAAAAAAAAAAAAATCATGAAGAAGCCGTAATGAGCAAATCTTTCTTCTGCTGCCTTCTTTCCTGTAAATGAGGGCAGTAAACAGTATCTTTCTGGTGCAGTTGTGGAGTCAAGTATTTAGAGAACACATACACACTTTGGGGTTTGTTTTTTATATTTTGGGTTTGTGGTGTGGTGTGTGTGTGTGTGCATCCAAATTAAGCAAGTGCTTCACGGCTGAACTAAATCTCCAAGGCCCTCATTTTATTTTTGACACGCTGGGCTCTCAACACACCTTCTCGTGAAGTCCAGGCTTTCAGGCGCATCAGTTCCTGCTGCAGAAGCGCATTCACACCAGACGTGTCCCTTTAATTCCTGAGTTCCAAAACCGCTTGGGACCCAGCTAGGACGCTGACATAGACCCGGAGCCACGGCCCATTTAAGGGTAGAGGGGCGGGCCCGGGAAGGCCCCGCCCCGCGTGAGGTCAGCGCGCAGTGCTGCGTCTGACGCTCTGGTTGCCGCAGAGACGCCCCGCCCCCGCGCGGCGCTGCGGAACCGGAGCTCCGGGCGGCGTCGGCAGAGGCGCGGGAGGTGGCGAGGCCAGGGCAGGGCGGCAGGAGCCCGCGCGGCGACCGCAGCGAGAGCAGCAGAGACAGAGCAGACCACGACGAAGGCGCACAGGCAGCCGGGCCGGGCCGGGCCACCGGGAGAGCGGCCGCCGGGAAGCGGGCGGAAGGCCGGGCTGGCAGCTGGCAGCCGCCGAGCCGCGAAGCGACATGGTGCTGCTCAAGGAGTAGTGAGTGTCGGGTCGGCTGTGCGGAAGCGAGGCGGAAGGGAGGGTCGGGATGACGGCCGCGGAGGCAGATCGCCTGCCGGGGGATGGAGAACACCGGATGGGGCTGTTGGGCCGCCTAGCAGGGGCGGAGGGGCCAGAGGGTGACAGACAGCACCTGAGGTGGGGTCGAATAGGCCAGAGAGGAGGCCAGGAACCGGTGCGGGCCGGACAGGGCCTGAGGAGGGGTCAAGGGGACAGGGAGAGCCAGAGGGGGCATGAGGAGGGGCCCGAGGAATGGAGAGCGCTGGATGTGGTGTGACCCTACCGTGGGCGCAAGGAGGGATGAAGGGGCAGACTGAGGAGTTGTGTAAGGGACCAAGGAGCAGTGGGACAAGGGCAGGCAGCGCCGGTGAGTTGGCTGACGGTGGGGAGGGGTTTGAGGCTGAGCTGTATGTACCAAGGGGCAGGGAAGATCAGATAAGGGAGCTAGCTCCTGGAATGGAGTTGAGGTGGTGGTGAGGAGTGCTGAGGCGGAACCTGGGGCATGGACAGTGGCTGCCTTAGGCAGCAGAGGAAGGATTGTAATCATTGGTTGCAGAAAAAAGGACTTAAGTCAAGGCCGGGCTTGGGTGATGGGGAGGGAGGAAGAGCATAGGGACTGAGATAACAGGGCTGGCTGGGTGGGGATGGCTGGAGTGGCACGGTACCTAAGTAGTAGGTGCAAAAGAGGCGGCTTTTGATAAAAGCTCAGGACGCCTGCCTAGGACTTGGCAGCCCTTGAATGGGGAGTCTGGAAAATACTGGGCAGGTTCTGAAGTGATGTGAAGGAGTTTCAGTGATAGAGGAGGGCAGGAAGTTATAGCAGGGCACAAGACCATCCAGAACGATAGTATAAGAATGAATATGCCTGCTAATGGAGGTGGTGGGGACCAGGATGGGGACATCCAGTCTCCAGCGGATTTGGGGTCTTGGTGCAAAGAGATGAGGAAATTGCTTGGAGGAATTGAGAAGATCCTCACAGTTTTTGTTTGTTTGTTTTGTTTTGGGGGTGAGGAGCTATTGATTTGGAGGACAGGCAGGGCTTGCTAGATGATTGCTCCTGAAACCCAGGGGCTTGGCTGACAGGTAGGGTTATTTGGATTGCTAAACCTTTCGGACAGTGTGACCCATTCCTGAGGATCATGGTTCCAAGTGACCATCCCAGGCGAGATTGGATGTGTGTGTGTGTGTGTATAGACTCTTGTGAAACTAAGGTCCCCCAAAGGAGAGGGCAAGGGGGCAGCACTGGAGCCTAAGCCCCAGAAGTTCAGAAACGGAAACTGGCCAAGTACGGGGAAACTTGTGAAACTCTTGTGTGCAGAGGACTCTTTCCCTCATCAGTGAGGGCACTTTGTCCATCCTCACACCGTGTGCCCCTGGAGGTGTTTCAGATGTCATAGTGTGTCATTTGAATGACCCACGAAGTAGAGAGTCAGGTGTCATCCCATCTTGACTCTTTGGCGGGTGGAGACCATGATTTGGAGGCTCTGTCGCCTCTCTCCATGTCCAGTGTTAATCCAGCCAGCGCTCAGAGCTTTATGGGGTGAAGAACAAGAACACTTGGGAGCCAGTGTTCTCCAAGTAGAACAGGGTGGGTGCACTTTGCATTTTAATCCTCACTGTCCCAACGAATGAGCTTGTCTCACTTTTCAGATTAAAAAAAAAAAAAATTCCCACGTGAATCCTACAGTCTGTAGGATTGTAGAGTTTTGAAAAGGCCAGGCAGGGGAAGGAAGGACCCTTCTGAAGAGATGAAGTCAATCTGGGAGGCAGGCATTCTTCTCCCATTCTTTGTCCTCCCCACTTGAAGCCTGGCCAGGGAGAGGCCCAAGGTGCTGGTGATGTAGAGCCTGCATCTGTATTTCCTTCCTGGTGGGCTTGTGCCCTGTGCATGCACGCACCCCTGGGGAGGGGGCAGGATGCGAAACAGGCAGGCAAGGGGCCGTGGTTGCAGCTCTGCAGCTCTGAGGAGGAGGCAACTGAAGGTCATGCCATGGTGAGGATGCCTCAGTCTTGGCCCAGCTGGGCCTCTGTGGCCCTCTCCTTTCCAGGTGTCCCCTATGGCGGCCGAGGTTCCGAGGGAGCAAGGGAGAAATGTCTGGGTGTGCGGCTGTAAGGGAAGCAGGCTCAGAGCATCCTTGAAGGCACTAGCTGGAACTAGTCTCTTTGGAGGGGAGGTTTGGATCTGAAGGTTGTCCTTGTTGCTTTTTCTGACACTTCCTCCAACAGGATTTTCCCTGATTTGGTTTCTGCAAATTCTTCGATGTGATTTTTGCTGTGTTCTTGAAGATAAAAGGCATATTGTTTTCCAGGAAGTTTTTTCTGAGGGTGCAGAAATTCTGCCCTCTAAGTTGGAAGCACTTCTCTGCACCGTTGGCTTTCTATAAAGGGAGTATCGGAAGGGAGTTAGCAGACAGTAAAGAACTTGGAGCTTTTTTTTCCCCCCTGGTGCTTTTTCTGCTTGATGCCTGGCTTTTCCTGTGATGTTTTCCTCGGGTCTCACTGTGTGTTTTCTTGCTGCCCAGGAGAACGTTGTAGGACTAGGGACTAGCAAGCTATTTTGCAGCCTGGAGCAAAGAGCCATGCTTGGCCCTCGAAAGAGTATGTCCATGCTTTACTAAGCCAGGGCACAAAGATGCCGAGGGCCCAGCAGGTTCCAGAAAGGCTCTGAGAAGTGGGAGTCTTAGCTTTGGCTCTTGATTGTCTTTTTGTTTGTTTGTTTTGTTTTTTGAGACAGAGTTTCTCTGTGTAGTTTTGGTGCCTGTCCTGGATCTTGCTCTGTAGACCAGGCTGTCCTTGAACTCACAGAGATCCGCCTGGCTCTGCCTCCCGAGTGCTGGGATTAAAGGCCCAGTGACTGTCTTATTGTATGTGTGTATGTATGTATGTATGTATGTATGTATGTATGTATGTATGTATCTATCTATCTATCTATCTATCTTGAGGCAGGGTCTCTCTCTGTAGCCCTGGCTGTCCTAGAATTCAAATCTGTAAACCAGGTTGGTCTTAGACTCAGAGATCCGCCTGCTTCCTCCTCCTGAATGTTGGGATTAAAGGTGTGTGCCACCATGCCTATCTCCATTTGTCTTACTTGGATTTTTTTTTCTTTTTTTTTTTTTTTTTGGTTTTTCGAGACAGGGTTTCTCTGTGCAGCTTTGCGCCTTTCCTGGAACTCAGTTGGTAGCCCAGGCTGGCCTCGAACTCACAGAGATCCACTTGGCTCTGCCTCCCGAGTGCTGGGATTAAAGGCGTGTGCCACCACCGCCCGGCCTTCTTTTTCTTTTCTTTTCTTTCTTTCTTTCTTTTTTTTTTTTTTGAGACAGGATTTCTCTGTGTGGCCCTGGCTATCCTGAAACTCACTCTGAAGACCAGGCTGGCCTCAAGCTCAGAGATCCACCTGCCTCTGCCACCCAACTGCTGGAATTAAAGGTGTGCACTACTGCCACCCGGCTTTCTTTGTTTGCTTGCTAAACAGGGTCTTACCTTGTAGCTCTGGCTGGCCTGGAACTATGTAGACCAGGCTGGCCTCAGACTCACAGAGCTTACTTGCCTCTGCCTCCTCAGTACTGGGTGGCTTGACTTTTTAGACCAGTCAAGGCCTTTCTTTTTTTTTGGGGGGGGGGGTTGAGACAGGGTTTCTCTGTGTAGCTTTGTTCCTTTCCTGAATCTTGCTCTGTAGCCCAGGCTGGCCTCGAACTGACAAAGATCCGCCTGGCTCTGCCTCCCGAGTGCTGGGATTAAAGGCCTGCGCCACCACCGCCCAGCTCAAGAGGCTTTTCTTCTCATCTCTCTGACCAGTATTGAACTGGGGGTCAGCACTGGTCTGTCACAAGTGTAAGCCACCTGGGGAAGTGGCTCCAGTCCTCTCAGCTCTCTGGAGCTCTGACCCTCTTGAGGACTTTGCTGGCCAGGAGTTCTCTATCAGTTGTTTTTTTTTTTTTTTTTTTTTTTTTTTTTTTTTTTTTTTTTGGTTTTTCGAGACAGGGTTTCTCTGCGTAGCTTTGCGCCTTTCCTGGAGCTCACTTGGTAGCCCAGGCTGGCCTCGAACTCACAGAGATCCGCTTGGCTCTGCCTCCCGAGTGCTGGGATTAAAGGCGTGCGCCACCACCGCCCGGCTTGTTTTTTTTTTTTTTTTTTTTTTTTAAGGGGAGGGGTTCGAGACAGAGTCTCTCTGTATAGCTCTGGCTGTCTTGGAACTCATTCTGTAGACCAGGCTGGCTTCCAACTCACAGAGGTCCACCTGCCTCTGCCTCCCTGAGTGCTGGGATTAAAGGCGTGCGCCACCACTGCCCAGCTCTCTATCAGCTTATTCGTGGTACCTTCCAGCAACTGGAGGTTGGCAGAATGCAGGAGGAAAGAGAGTGAGGGGTTGGAGTGCCTTTGGCTAGCTCCTGGCTGTCAGAGCTGGCTATCCTCAGAGCTGCATGAGGAGTTGCATTGTACCATCCTTCAGAGGGCAGAGCGGGTGGCACTTGAGGCTCTAGGGTTGGCGAAGCCTCTAGGGAATTGTCCCCTTCACAGCCTTGGTTGGACCCCGAGGGCTGATGTTGTGAAGTTGGGTCTACTGATGCACATCCCCGGGGCCGCATTCTTTGCCTCGGAGTCCTCATGATGAGCCTTCTCTGTTAGCTTCTGTTTTACTAGGTGCATGGGCAAGTCCTGCTGGAGAAGAGAGGTTGAGGGAGCAGGGGAGAAAGATGGAGCGAGTGGTCTGCACAGCAGGGGGTGGGAAGTTCAGGTTGGCCCTGCACTTCAGGGTTCTAAATGGGGCTCCAGGACAAGGGGGACCCCAGCCTTGAAGCATCCAGAGGGCCAGTCCCTGCTGGCTTTTGTCACTGAGTCGGGGGTTGAATGCAGCAAAGCATGGGAGCCTGTGCTGAGGTGGTGCTCTCGGGCCTGGACTTGATGCTCTCTTTTCTTCTTTTGTAGTCGAGTCATCCTGCCTGTGTCTGTAGATGAGGTAAGTCCTGCTTTCCCCTCGCCTCATCCAGAGTTGTTCATAAGAACGTGTGAACATTGCTTAGTTGGGCTGGGAGTGGCCACTGTTTGTATAGCTTTCATTTATGTTCTAATAGAGAGATAACTGAGGCTCAGCTCAAATACTCCTGATGTTACTTCTACTAAAGGAAAGCACTTCTAGCCAGGCAGTGGTGGCGCATGCCTTTGTTTAATTGGGAGGCAGAGGCAGGGGGATCTCTGAGTTCGAAGTCAGCCTGGTCTACAGAGTGAGTCCCAGGACAGGCTCCAAAACTACAGAGAAACCCTGTCTCAAAAAACAAAACAAAACAAAACAAAACTAAACAGACAAAATAACCAAAACAATAGATGATAGATAGATAGATAGATAGATAGATAGATAGATAGATAGATGGATAGATAGATAGATAGGAAGACACTTCTGTGGTGAATCTGGTACCTGAGTACAACCAGTCTCAAGCTCTTGGCTTGCTGGATAGCTTTGAACAGAGACAAGCAGCTCTGGGTCTGCTGGGACTGAACTACGCGGGACATGTGATTGATAGCTGCAGTGTGCATGTGTGGGACCTCCATGACTAGGCTGAGGACAGGGCTTTCTGGTTAATGGTGCTCTCTGGTAAGAAGCAAACCAGCAAGGCCAGAAAGGTCTTGAGTCCCCAGCCATGCTAGGTGGCTGCTGGAAAGACCAAGGCACCGAAACCTCCTTTTACGGCGGGCAGAAGATGACAAATGGGCTTGGTTTGTCCCGTCCTTTTATGGTTCCTAGGCCTGACAGCCCCGTGCCTGTGGAGCTGGCAGCAGTAGTCGCCACAAGCAAGTCCATAGGCCCTGCTGACTCAGAGCTGTCTCTTGGATAGCAGAGTGCTGTCACGGAGCCTCCCTTGTCCCACCCTTCCTCTGAACTTCCTCTTCTCCCTTCCTGGCCAAGCTTGTTCTCGACTTTCTCCTGAATCCACAGTTCCACCCCAGCGTCCAGTGAAACGAAGGCCAGCCTGAACCCCCAGTTGTTGGCACCCTCTCTTTTTCCTGTAGGACCCGTAGGAAACTCCTGCACTCCACACAGAAGCTGGACCTCCAAGAAATGAAAGCAGGCTAGCAGAGCCCGAGCATTCTTTAAACATTTGCTTTTATGTGTGTGTGTTTCTCTCTTCCTGTGTATGTGTATGTAATATATGTGGGGTTAGAGTCACAGGGGCTGTGAGTTGCCCATTGTAAGTGCTTACAGTCGAGCACAGGCCCTCTAATGCGGGCAAGTGCTCTTAACCACTGAACCATCTCTCCAACCCTGTGGGAGCATTTAGATGAGACAAATCACCCCCACGAGTGATACCCATGCATTGGTCTCTGAGAGGATTGTCTCTAGTGGAGTACTGAGTCCTCCGGAAAGACTGCGAAGATCTGGGAAAGAGGGACAGATGTGAACTTGAACATGGTCTGAGAAATAAAAGAGACATTTGGGTGCCAATGGCAGAAGAATTAACATAAAGAGTTTGAGGCTAGCTTAAGCATATATAGCAAGATTCCATCTCAAAGTAAAATAAATTAATTAATTAAAAAATAGAAGCTGGGCAGTGGTGGTGCATGCCTTTAATGCCAGCAGCACTCAGGAGGCAGAAGCAGGCAGAACATTAAGTTTGAGGCCAGCCTGGTCTACAGAGTGAGTTCTAGGACAGCCAGGGCTACACAGAGAAACCTTGTCTTGAGAAAGAAAACAAATAAAACAATAACAAATAAGTAGTGGGGAGGAGGGAGGAGATGGACAGACAGACACCCATACATACATTGAGGAACCTAAGGAAAAAATAATAGATAGATGCTGTGATACGTGGAACCAACTAAGATAAAACCAGGTGCCTGGGTATTAGCTTTGGGAGAGTCAACCCACTTCCTCTGAGGGCCTTGCTGTCAATATTAAAAAATATTGAGTTCAAGGTCATCTTGATCTACACACAGACTTAACGTACATCAGTCTAGCCAGGGCTACATAGTGAGAACCTATTCTAAAGTGGAAAAAAAAAGTCTGTGTGGTGGTGGAACATGACTTTAATTCCAGCACTCAGGAGGCAGAGGCAGGCAGATCTTTGTGAGTTCAAGGTCAGCCTGGTCTACAGAGTGAGTTCCAGGACAGCCAGGGCTACACAGAGAAACCCTGTCTCGAGAAACAGACAAAAAGGGCATGTAACATGGTTTCCTAACAGAAGGCCTCTGTGTCCCTTACCTTGAAACTTAGGCAGTCCAATGGCTGTCTCACTGCTGTGCAGGATCAATCAGAAAGTCCCTCAGGAGTGTGGGACTGACTTCATGTGGGATTTCAGGTACGAGGGATCAGTTTGCGGGGAGTCTCTTGATGGGCCAGCGGCGGAGACTGTGAGTGTGCTGCAGAACGGGGGCTGGAGTCATCTGGGAGCACCCCTCTGCTGCTCTGGCCTCTCCTGCTGGCCCCACGGTTGGAAGGATGGGGAAATGCCCACCTTGAGAACACCCTCGACTGGCAGCTTTTAGCTTGCGTTGTTTTTGCGGGATGGAGGAGTGGTGAGACAGAGCCTGACCAAAGCTTGGCAAGTGCATGCTGGTTCAGAGTCTGTCTGTCTGTGTGGTGCTGGTCAGCCTGCTCTTAGCAAGAAGGCATTGACAGGAAAGCAGCAAGGGCTGCAGGGGTGACGCTGCTCCTTTGGTAGCTTGAACCTTCATTCCAGATGATTAGAAAATTCTAGAATGGGGAGAGTGAAGAAGTAAGGAACAGCGTCTCTGTCAGTAACCCCTTTCTGACTCATCGTTCCCATGAGAACGGCCCAGCATCATGTGACTGGTAGATTCACTTCCTATACTGGAGACTTGAGTCCCTTAGAGCTTCTGATTTGGGGAGGAAAAAAGGAAAGGAGAAGGTCATAGCTTTATGGTCATCCTGATGACCTGAATCGATATTTGGGGGCAGAATTAGCTTGTTTTGGTCAGAGCCTTGAGTGTAACACTACCTCGGGTTTCCAGGCATCCTGTAGCAGACAAGAAAGCACTGTTCGATATGGGTGTGTCCACCAGCGGTTCCTGGCCCACCTTGTGTGGACAGGCAGACGCATGGCATCATTCCTCTATGAACCTGGCCTGACAGGGCTGTATGGGCGGGTCAACAGAGTGCTGCTTTTCTTGCCTTTTTTGTGAGACAAAGTCTTACTGTATATTCTTGGTTAGCCCGGTGGTTGGTATGTGGCCCAAGGTGGCCTTAAATTCATGGCAGTCCCCTTTGCACAGCCACGTGTGTGCTGGGATTCCAGGTGTGGGCCACTGAGCCTAACTGTATGTGTTTTTATTATGTGTGTCATTCAGTGGTTTTGCTCCACATTTCCTCCCCCACGGTTCCTACTCACTGATTACCCAGTGGCAGACTCTCTGGTTTGCTTCATGAGTGACTTAGTCTATGGGAAGAGGGGGCAACTCTGTAGGGCAAGGCAAGGTAACATGGTTTTCAGCCTGAGGAAGTTGGAATGGTGGTCTCCCTGGGGCTCTGTATCAGATTTTGTGGTCTGATCCCCACCCTTACTGCCACCAATCTTGAGTCTGGCAGCCGCCCAGGACCAGCCAGAGGGGACCTTGTGACGTGAAGATCTGTCTTCTTTACCTCTTTGGATTAACAAAACTGCCTCACCTGTCTAGTTGGGATTAAAGGATCAGCATATCAAGAGAGATTAAAGGGGAAGAGGCCAGCACGCAGACTGATCCTCTTAGGGCCCGCCCTGTGATTTCCTGCAGCTGAAGGGAATCCCTGAAGACCAAGGTCTCTGCCAGCGCGGCCCCTCCCCCAAGGGGCACCACTAAAGCTGCAGCTAGTCCTGTTTGCAGGCCCTCTCCCCAGCCTGCCCTTTCGGATTTGCTGAGTCAGTCACTCGGTGTCCTCACGACACGACTCTCCAGAGCAGAGCTCCTGCAGCTTCCTATGAGGAGTCTGGCTCAGCCAAACCGTGACCCACTCGATGTGGGTTTCAAGTGTGTCTCAGCAGGTGAGAGGACTGGAAAGGAACAGGAGCTAGCGTGGGGTCCATGAGCCCCCAAAGCAGCACTCATTGCTCAGGATTAGCAAGATCTAGGTAACTGGCTCACTCTCTCAGATGCTCCTCTTGATGGGATTAGCCGAGCTTGATCACTTACCTGGGCCTTTTCTTGGCGTTCTGTGCTGGGCGTTTTAGGCTTTGTGGTAAGCAGCCAACTATGCCTTTTCTTCTAGATGTCCCTCAGAAGTTTCCTTGCAGTGCTTAGGGAGCTGAGGTGAGAGGGCTTCCCGGGGTGATGAGCAGACCTGGCACTTCCGTGACCTGCTCATGCTCACAACAGTGCCTCACAGCGGAGTCAGTGGTGGAGGCCAGAACTGCAGCCACTTGATTTTAATCCTTGGGAGAGAACACCTCTAGTCTTAGCCCTGGGGGCACCAGGGGTTCAGGGGAGGGTGTAGAGGACAAGGAAAGCTCTATGTCCACCCCAGCAGGTGGGTAATGGCTTTTCCTTGGCCTCTTGCCCTTGGTGACCACAAGGAAGAGGCATCTTTTGGAATAATGTCCTTCCCTGCTCTGTCACAGCTCATTTTCTCTGCACTGCTCCTTTTCTTTCTTTCTTGTTACTTATTTATTTTGTTTTTGAAACATGAGCTCACTGTGTAGCTGTGACTGTCCTAGAACTTGTTATGTTGACTAGGCTGGCCTTGAACTCACAGAAATCCACCTCCTCTGTCTCCTGAGTGCTGAGATTACAGGCCACCGTGCCCAGAGTCTCCCATGTTTTCCGTCTCCAGATAACTTCTCTTAGGATTAGGAGTTGAGTAGCCCGGACACTGCTGCTAAGTCATCGGTCCACACCAAGCCTCCCAAGGGGTCAGAGAAGGCCGGTGACTTGATAGGGTGACATGTGACCCAAATAAAGGAAAACCAGGCTTTTGCCATCTAGCAGCTGCCAAGGCAGAGGGGCACGAAGCCAGCCGAGCCTGGGGGAGGGATCTGTAATGCAGGAAGCAGGAGCATGGCTTTGACCTACCAGGAATGGGGAAATCTGGAGATGTCTTGTTTGTGAGGTTTTGAGGGCCCTGCAGACTGAGGAAAAGCCACACAGGAAAAAAAGCAAGTGGGCTGAGCCAGTTTTTGCCAGAGGTTGTGGGCTACACTGGATGGTTTTCTTAGACAGGAAGTCATAGTCTTGGTTTCTGATCATTTATGTATTAATTTTTCTTGTTGCTTTTGGGTTTCATTTTGCTTTTTATTTGTTTTTGGAGACAGGGTTTCTCTTATGTAGCCCTGGCTATCCTGGAACTCTCTATTGACCATGCTGGCCTCAAACTCAGGGATCCGAGTGCCTCTGCCTTCCAAGTGCTGGAGTTAAAGGCGTGTGCCACTATCACCGCCTGGCTGTTTTGTTTTTTGATACAGGGTCTCACACTGTAGCCAGAGATAACCTGGGACTCGCTGTAGCCCAGGCTGCATCATACTCTTGGCAGGCCTCCTGTCCCAGCCTCCTGAGTGCTTATAAGGATGAGATGCTATGCTTAGCTTTAGGGTCTGTTTAAGTAAGTGAGATAGAGAGATTTTTAGCAACTAACTGAGATCCTGTTTTGGGGTCTGATACCAGAGCTAGGTCCAGGCCAAAAGAGACCTTGGACTCTATGGTGTTTTCTGGATGGTGCTGTGAGATTCTCTTCAAACTCGTGGATTTTAAAACTGGGAAGATGAAATTGAATACTTCTGATGGGTAAAGAGAGTCTGCAGTCCCAGCTACTTGAGAGGTTGCTGCAGGAAAACCAAGCAGAGGGTTGAGGAGATGGCACAGTGGTTGCGCGCTTACTGAGCAGCCTAGCATGCTTGAAGCCCTGGGTTCGATCCTTAGCACTGGGGGGAAAAAGAAGTGGTAGAAGGAAGCAGAAGTAAGAAGCGAGAGATGCCGGTGCAGAGCTCTCCACTGCTTTGGAAAGACTTTGACAAGGGCCACCGGGAACCGCAGGTGGAGGTCCTGGACTCCAGTGTAACTGTTGCAAATAATGCCTGTCTCTCTGGTTTTTTAGTATCAAGTGGGGCAGCTGTATTCTGTGGCTGAAGCCAGTAAAAATGAAACTGGTGGTGGGGAAGGCGTGGAGGTCCTGGTGAATGAGCCGTATGAGAAGGATGACGGCGAGAAAGGCCAGTACACACACAAGATCTACCACTTACAGAGGTACGTGCCCCAGGTGGCTGGGCGGGAACAGGGCCTGCCTTGACAGTGGGGGTACTGGCTAATTGGGAGTGTCTCCGGGTTATAAACTGGCAGCCCAAGTTGCTTCATCTATCAGATTGGTTATGGGTGGTATTTCTTTGTTTACTTAAAGATTTTTTGTTATTAAAAAAAAGTAGCTCCAGTCCGATCACGCTCCCGGTCCTTAGAAGCTACTTTGAGCTGTTTTGGCATCTTGTGGGCCCTTCCTTGTCCTGAGTTCAGGAGTATGTGTGGAGTGTGTATAAACAGGCACTGGTTTCCTCTATTAGGTGTTGAGCATACCATACTATATACCCTGTTCTTTCCTCCATAGTTATCTCTCATCATAGCTGCCTTTCACAGCATTTCCTGCCTGGGTGGTTGCTGGGGTTCAGCCCAGAGCCGCACTTAACGGCTGTGCTCAGCCCCTTAGCTTCCTCCCCAGCCCACTTGCCTTATTCTTTCAAAGCATGCAGAAGAACCCGGCATGATAGTGCTTGCTCAGAATCTCAGCACCTGAGAAGCTGAGGCAGGAGGATGGTGAGTGTGAGGCCAGTTAAAACTATGTAACTAGTTCCAGGTCAGTCTAGGCTACAAAATGTCTAAAAAACAAACAAACAAACAAACAAAAAAAAAAAACAAAAAACAAAAAACAAAAACCAAGCACCAACAAAAACAAAGAAACCAAAAATCTCCCAATGAATAAGTAACATATTTAAGAAGGTCCAGCTCAGGGTTTGTTGTCCATGTGCTGTAAGCTGTTTGAGCAGCCCTTTCCTGAGATACAGTTTATAGTAATTTCCAGATGCATAAGACTCCTGCAGAACTACTTCTGCATACTTCTTTTGATATATTTATAAATCTGTAGTAAATGCAGTAAAAAGTGTAGTTGTTAGGTCAGATAGTATTTAAATTCTAATTTTGTAGAATCAGATGCCAGAAAAAGTTTAGTACCTTTCTCTCTGTCTCTCTCTTTTTCTTTTCTTTCTTTCTTTTTTTCTTTTTTTTTTTTTTTTTTTTTTCAGTTTTTCAAGACAGGGTTTCTCTGTGTAGCTTTGTGCCTTTCCTGGAACTCGCTTTGTAGACCAGGTTAGCCTCGAACTCACAGAGTTCGGCCTGCCTCTGCCTCCTGAGTGCTGGGATTAAAGGTGTGCACCACGACTGCCTGGCTCTTTTTTGTTTGTTTGTTTGTTTGATTTTTTCCCCCCAAGACAGGGTTTCTCTGTGAAACAGTCTTGACTGTCCTGGAACTCACTCTGTAGACCAGGCTGGCCTCGAACTCACAGAGACCCTCCTCCTTCTGCCTCCTGAGTGCTGGGTTAAAGGTGTATACCACTATGCCCAGCTACGACATTTTAAGATTTATTTCGTTTGAATTATGTGTATGTGAATGCAGATACCTGTAGAGGCCAGAAGAAAGGTTTGGATCCCCTGGAGGAGCTGGAGTTATTGGGTCTTGTGGTTTTCTGATGAGGATGCTGAGAACCAAACTACAAAAACAATGTTTCCTAATCATTGGGCCATCTCTCCAGCCCCTTACCACTGTTTTTACATTTATTTGTGTGTGTGTGTGTGTGTGTGTGTGTGTGTGTGTGTGTGTGTGCGCGCGCGCGCGCGCGCGCGTTAGTTCTGGAGTGTACTACATGTGTGTTGAGGTCAGAGGACAACTTTCAGGATTTGTTTTTCTCGTTTCCAGTACGTAGGTCTGGGGATTGAACAAAGGGCATCAGGCTTGGTAGCAAGTACCTTTATCTACTGAGCCATCTCTAGTCAACATTTAAATATTTTTTCCAAGATGACAAAAATATCTCAGTGGCTAGCCTAGAACTTACTCTGTAGACCAGGCTGGCCTTGGACTCAGAGAACCACCTACCTCTGCCTCCTGAGTGCTGGGATTAAAGGTGTGTGCCATCATGCCCAGATACCCTATTATTTTTATTTATGTTTCTGTGTGTCGTGTGTGTGTGTGTGTGTGTGTGTGTGTGTGTGTGTGTGTGTGTGTGTGTGTATGACACACACCTTTGGAGGGAACCACACTTGAGTCTTCTGGAAGAGCAGCACTTGCTCTTAACTTCTGAGCCACATCTCTAGCCACCCCTCCCCTTCTAAATTATTAAAAGATTTTTTTGTTTGTTTTTTGGTTTTTCAAGACAGGGTTATTTCATGTAGTTTTGGTGCCTGTCCTAGATCTCACTCTGTAGACTAGGCTGGCCTCGAACTCACAGAGATCCACTTGGCTCTGCCTCCTGAATGCTAAGATTAAAGGCATGCACCACCACCGCCCAGCAATTTTTTTTTCCAATATTTTCAAATAACTTTGAAACTCACTTGTGTACTGGAATTTATAGTAAACCACACATGTTTGCTGAATCCCAAATCTAAACAATTTTATAGCAAACCATGACCCAAAGAGCCTTGAAACCATCTGTGAGCATATACCAACTTGAATGGAAGTCAACCAGACTGTTTAAGAAATGACTCAGAGCCAGGCGTGGTGGCACACGCCTTTAATCCCAGCACTCAGGAGGCAGAGGCAGACAGATCTCTGTGAGTTCAGGGCCAGCCTGGGCTACAGAGTGAGTTCCAGAAAAGGTGCCAATGCTACACAGAGAAACCCTGTCTCAAAAACCAAAACAAAAAAAGACTCAGTAGGGCTGGAGAGATGGCTCAGCAATTAAGAGCACGAGCTACTCTTGTAGAATACCTGAGTTTGGTGCCCAGCACCCACATCAGGTAGCTCGCAACTGCCTATGACTCAAGCTCTAGACAATCCAGTGTCTTCTGGCCACCATGGACACCTGCACCCATGTGTACATACCCACACAGACATGCATGCATACACATAAAGAGCTTTTCATACAGGCCTGTGACTTGAGTTCAAATTCCCGAGCCCATGTAAAAGCTGGGCACAGTAAGTGAACAGGAAGATGGAGAATCCCTGGCCCGAAAGCCTTTCTGGAATGAGGTCTGATCCCTCCTCCATCCCCTTAACATCGCTAAGATCCACATTGCTTTCCGTTTTCTCTGGCGTCAGTTGCTCTCCAGCCTCCAGCTGTTCTCTCGCCTTCCAGTTCTCTGTGTGGTGAACATTTTGTCTGGAGGAGCGGTGCTGCTGTCTTCTTGAAAGCTGTAGATGGAAGCTCCTTTGTCCTGGGATGAAATGCAGCTGCCTCACTTATTTCCACGCTCGTGTGACTCCGTCCTAGACCTGCAGTAACTTCTCTCCCTGCCTTTTCTGCCTCGCTCCCGTCCTGTTTGACGTCCCGCACACCCCCTGCACCATGTGTTCATGTGTTCTGACTGGCCTGAGCAGCTCCCTCACCATGCCGTTACAGTGCCCTTCCCCTGAGAGCCCCGTGCTCACCCTATTAGAGCACAGTCTTCAGGACTGTCATTAGTCTGCCTCTGGACCATTTGGTTCCTGTGGATCCAGTGCCTGGCACACAGAACGGTTACCTAGATGAGTGTGGATTGGTGTGTAAAGACTCACAGAGGTTTGCTCTGGGGGCTTGGAGTCTTGTCTGCTGTGGGCTAGCCCTCTCCCTTAGGCTTGAGGCGTGAATAAAGGTGATGAATTTGCTAGAGCCTGTTGAAGATTATGTAAGCTCCCATCTAAAAGCTAAGAAAGGTGGGGTTGCAGATATAGCTCAGTGTGCTTGGGTACTTGCCTAGCATATGTGAGACCCATCCCAGTCACACACACACACACAACACACACACACACACACACACACACACACACACCTCAGTGCTTGGGTACTTGCCTAGCATATGTGAGACCATCCCAGTCACACACACACACACACACACACACACACACACACACACACACACACACAGCTCAGTGCTTGGGTACTTGCCTAGCATATGTGAGACTGATCCTAGTAACACAGGGCGGGGGGACTAAGGAAGGAATTTATGTACTTAGAGAAAACTAGGTACATACCATACATATTGTTCTGTAACATGAGAGGAAAATTGAATAGAGGGGGCTGAGGAGATGGTCAGGGGCTGACAACACTGGCTGCTCTTACAGAGGACTTGGGTTTGTTCCATAGCACCCACGTGGTGGCTCACAGCCAGAGTTCTAGTGGGTCTGAAGCCCTCTTCTGGCCTGGGCGGGCATACATGGAGCACAGAAATAATGTAAGGAAGACACTAATACACATAAAGGTGATAAATAAACCTTTAAAAACAGTGGAAAATTTGAATAGAAGAAAATATTATTATCCAGGTGTGGTGGTGCACACCTGTAATCTCAGCACTGGCTAGACAGAGGCAGCTGGATCTCTGAGTTCGAGGCCAGCCTGGTCTACAGAGAGAATTCCAGGACAGCCAAGGTTACATAGAGAAACCCTGTCTCAAAAAAAAAAAAAAAGAAAAGAAAAGACAAGGGCATCTAAGTTTAAGGTCGGCCTTGGTTACATAGTGAGTTCAAGGGTAGCCTGGATCTGAGGTAGGGTTTGGTTTTTGTTTGTTTGTTTTGTTTTGTTTTCTGTGATAAACACCATGACCAAAAGCAACCTGGAGAGGAAAGGGTTTATTTCACCTCATAGATTATAGTCTGTCATCAAGAGAAGTCAGGGCAGGACCTCCAGATAAGGACCTGGAGGTAGCCCCTGAAGCAGAGGCCATGGAGGAAGGATGTTTACTGGCTTGCTCAGACTACCTGCCCAGGGGTGGCACTACCCACATTGAGCTGAGCCCTGTGACATCAGCCATCAATCAAGAAAAATGTTGACACACTTGGCTACAGGCCAGTCTTTTGGAGGAATTTTCTTAATCAAGAGCCCCTCTTCCCAGATACGTCTAGGTTTGTATCAAGTTGACAGAAACCACTCTGCATACTTGGCCTACAGAGGGAGACTTTTTGTTTGTTTTGAAAGAAGGGCTGTGTATGTCACTTAGTTGGCCGAATGCTTGCCTAGCATGGTCAAGGCCCTGGGTTTGATACCTGGCACCACATAAACTGAGCGTGCTGTTATGTGCTTGTAATGCTAACATTGGCAAGTAGAGGCAGAAGGGTTGGAAGATTGAGGCCAGTGTAGGATATGTGAGACTCTGTGGCAGGGGAAGAGACGGAGACAAAACTGAGGGGGCAGGGGAGAAGCGGGAAGGGAGAAGAAAATACTTATCCTGGGAGGCAGGTGACTATGAGGCTGCCCTGTTCCCTGAGAACTTGGGGAAATAGACCAGGTGGTTTGATATCATAATTACTACGTGTGTGTGCAGGTGAAGGTCAGAGATCAACGTTGGGTGCCTTCCTCTATCACCTAAAAGATGTAGCCCTGGGTGTCCTGAAACTCTCTCTGTAGACCAGGCTAGCCTCAGACTCCCCTGCCTCTGCCTCCTGAGTGTTACAGTTCAAGGAGGGTGCCACCACTCCCAGCCGCCACTCACTTTTGAGGTGGGGACTCTAAACGAACTAATGGGTTAGACTGGCTGTCCAGTGGTCTTTTGGAATCCCCCTCCTCTGTCCCCAGCCCCAAACACTGGGGTCACCAGTGTTATTACACCTAGCTTTTTATGTTGGGTGCTGGGGCTCCAGACTCAGGGAGGTACTTACTTAGCCGTATTCTCAGCCCTTGGAACCCTGCTTCTAATTTAGTCGGCTGGCCCCACCAGTGGGAGACCTAAGCTGGTGAGTGTAGTTGAACCCTGGATGTACTGATTCCCAGTGGGCTCTGGATGACTATAATGAGAAAGAAATGTCTGAAAAATGGCAGCAGGCAGCCCAGGGGCTCAGAAGCTCTTGTTCATGGTGAGTGGCGGAGCAGATGCTGGTCAAGCCGAGGTGTCAGGCTCTGGGAGGTGGCTTCTTCAGCACAGTAGCCTGCTTATCTCAGGGAAATGTGCATGTCAGCTTTAGACACTGAAAAAGCAGGGGCTGTGGGCCGAGGACTGCTGTGCAAACTTAGCTGCTTTCTCTTGCCTCCATTTTCTGCTCATCACCTCTTTTCTCACTACAGCAAAGTACCCACGTTTGTTCGAATGCTGGCCCCAGAAGGAGCCCTGAATATACATGAGAAAGCCTGGAATGCCTACCCTTACTGCAGAACCGGTGAGTACGGAGCTGCCCAGAGCTGAGATTTGGGCCTGAGGTGGGCAGAAGTGGACAGGGAGCCGGAGGTGGGTGAGTCAGGGTTTGTGTTTACTTTAGAATAAGCTGGTGGAGGGATGGGGGGGCGGGGTCCCTAAGGCTCAGGAACGTGTGTTGGTGTTATCCGTACTACTTAGCTAAGTTGATATTCACAGCCAGAGACAGCACAGAACAAACTCCTCTCATTTGGGGTTAGTTTGACAATTTTGATTTTTTTGTTTGTTTGTTTTTGCTTTTCAAGACAGGGTCTCTCTGTGTAGCCTTGGCTCTGGAACTCATTCTGTAGATCAGGCTGTCCTCAAACTCAGAGATCTGCTTTCCTTTGTCTCCCAAGTGCTGGGATTAAAGGTGTGTACCACCACTACTTGGCAAAAAAATTGCTAATTTTTTTCAAAATTACTTTTAATTTTTTAATGTGTATGTTGTTTTGCCTGTATGTATATATTTGCACCATGTCCACTCCTGGTGCCTACAGAGCTAGAAGAGGGCATTGGATCACCCAGAACTAGGTTCACATGTGATTGTGAGCTGCCTTGTGGGTGCTGGGAACTGAATCCAGTTCCCCTGAAATAGCATGGAGTGCTCTGAACCACTGAGCGACCTCTCCAGCACCCTATTGTTTCTATTTTTTTTTTTAATTTTAAATTTTATTTCATTTTACATACCAGCCACAGTTCTCTCCCCTCTCCCCGGTCTCCCATCCCCTCCTCAGAGAGGGTAAGACCTCCCATGGGGAGTCAACAAAGCCTGGCTATCAAGTTGAGGCAGGACCAAGTCCCTCCCCCCTTCATCAAGGCTGAGCAAGGTGTCCCACCATAGGGAATGGGCTCCAGAAAACCAGTTCATGCACCAGGGGTAATCCTAGTCCCACTGCCAGGGGCCCCAAGACAGACCAAGCCACACAACTGTCACCCACATGCAGTGGGCCTACTTTGGTCCCATGCAGGCTCCCCTGTTGTTTCTTTCTTTCTTTCTTTTTTTTTTTTTTTTTTAAATTATTATGTATACAGTGTTCTGTCTGCATGTATGCCTGCTGGCCAGAAGAGGGTGCCAGATCTCATTACAGATGGTTGTGAGCCACCATGTGGTTGCTGGGAATTGAACTCAGGACCTTTGGAAGAGCAACCAGTGCCCTTAACCAGTGAGCCATCTCTCCAGCCCCCCTGTTGTTTCTTAATATTTATAATAGCATAATAGCCTATCATGTGAATATATAGCTGGCCAGTAGTGTCTGTGGGCATTGCATCCATGAATTTTATAAACTACAGATTGGAAATATTTGGGAGGCACATTGAACTTGGTGACGCACACCTTTAATCCCAGCACTTAAGACGCAGAGGCATTTGGATCTTCCTGCATTTGAGGCCAGCCTGGTCTACATAGGAAATAAACTATGTAGCAGGGGGGTAGAATCATCTCTGGTTCAGTTTTAGAAAGGAAGGCAAGATTGGAGCCTCTGTAGAGATACTTTCTATTCTAGAACACATTCTGGGATTCTGAGTATCATGGACCCAGCTTTCCGAGATTCTGAGGTCTGAGGGACTATCTAGAGATAGCTCCCCTCAACTCTCTCCCTCTCCCTCTTCCTCCTTCCTTCCTCAGGAAGGGTCTCAGCAGCCTAGAACTCTCTGTATAGCGCCAGTTAGCCTTAAACTTGTAGCAGCCCTCTTGTGTGAGGTTACAGGTGTGCCTCATGGCCCCTGGCTTAGGAGTAGGTTTCTTAGACTATGCTGGCACTGATTCACATGCCAGGGAACCCTTAATGTCCACTGAAGCCACCTCCAAGGTCAGTGTTCTTTCCTCCTGCTAGCTTTCCATTGTGGGCACAGACTGTCTGGCTTTGGTCCTGCCAGTCTCTGCTCACCGGTACTGCTTCCCTGGCTGTTTATTCTCTAGATTGCATCTGATAAGCATGTAATCCTTATGTGACCAGGTGTGTCCTTATCTTGTGGACTTTGGGAGTAACTGAAGTCATTGCCCACTCCAGTCTTCCATGGCCCTATATAAGTTCAAGGACCTTTTATCAGGAGATACACAATCAATGGTGGTCCGTAGGCTGTGGACAGTTTCATTGTTGTAGCTGAAAATGCAAATTTTCCTACTCTATATGCACTGGACAGGAAACTGTTACATGCTTAGAATTAGTTGTGTGTGTGTGTTTGAAAGGTGGTCTTAAGTAGCCCCGGCTGGTCTTAGAAGAGTTTGGGACTGGCCTGGAACTCCTCCTGGTCCTCCTTGTTTCATACCTTCCAAGTGCTTGTAGCACCATGCTGAGCTTTGATTCATGATTTTAAAAAACAGTGTGCAAGAGCCAGGTATGGTGGCACAATCCTGTAATCCTAGCACCTGGGAGACAGACAGCTGGATTTCTGCAAGTTTAAGGCCAGTCCGTCTATGTAGAGAGAGACTCTGTTTTAACCCCAGCCCCTTCACGTCCCCATCCCTACCCTGTAAACCACCCCTGATAGTCCAGATCAGGTTTGGGGGTGTAGTTAACTGGTAAAGTGCTTACTCCAGCCCAAGGCACTGGATCTGATCCAGCACAGTAAATTAAGGAGGAAAAAAAAGTGGAGTATGGCAGGGTGTGTCTGGCATAGGGACAAAGGTGACTTTCCTTGATGTCTAATAGTCATGTTGAGCATGCGCTGTAAGAATCGTAGTCCGCTTGAGGCAGACGTAGCATGGGTTTCTGGGTACATAGCTTGTGCTAACTGAGGGATGCGTTGTCTGCTGTGTAACCCTTGGGAGAATATGCTGCATCTGGCATGGCAGTTTCCTGCTCAGTAACGCTAGTTCACACATCCATCCTTGACACAAGAAAGAATCCTCCATGAAGAGAAGGGGGGAGGTACTTTCTTAGGATCGCCAGCTTCCTAGTGGGATCCACTCGATACAGATGAACACGCCGACTCCTAGACCTGTTCATCTGGGTACCTCCTCTTCTAAAATACGAGATAGAACAGATGAGGGGTTCCTTCTCATCCTTCCTGGAGGCCAGCGGGACAGAGATTACTAGTGCCAGCATTTTAGTTTGTCCTCAGTACATCTAAGTTTGAGGAGAGTTGGAGAAAGGAGTGTGGAGTCACCCCACCCCACTGCCTTTGGGATGGCTCCAGCCTTATTCTGGGATCGGTGAAAAGGGATTTAGTGTGCTCCATCATCATCAAGTCTACTGTTCTCTCACTTATTTCCATCTCTTTTCTCCTGAAACCCATAGGTCAGGCTGAGAAATGAAAATGTGAAGAGGAGAAATATGTTTCCTTGTCTTCTCCCTCAGTAGCAGATGGTACCACTAAATCAGGCTTTTAAAATATCATATTAAGAAACTGGGCATAGTAGTAAATATTTGTAACTCAGCATTCAGGAAGATGAGGCAGGAGGATCACAACTTCAAGGCTAGACTGGGGTACATACATAGCAAGACCCTGTCTCAAAAAATCCCTCTAAGATGCATTATTAGTCTTATTGGGAAAACCCCATTTTCCTGTGTAGTTGATGTGGATACAGAGACGTTTGGGAGGGAAGGGAGATTGGATAGGATTAGGGGGAAGTTAGTCACCTGAGTTGATACTAAAGGCTGAGAGCAGGGTCCTCAACCTCCTGGGTTTAGAAACCCAATTTTTTCAGAATGTGGTGGATCTGTTTCTCAGTGGCTCACATACTAACATAAAAACCTCAAATATCAGACTCTGCAGTGGTAGTGAAGTACAGAATTATGGGTCAAACTAGACACTATTTGCTGATCAGGACGTTCTTTCCTTGGGAGTCTTCCACATAGAAATGAAATTAAAGTAGGAAAACACAGTGTGATGGTGCAGTTAGTCAGCTTGGTCAAGGCAGCAGATTCTTGTGTCCTACAGAGGCCAGACTAGGAGAGGGTGTCTTAGAGAATGTGGAGTCCAAATATGGTAGCTGGTAGGAGAAGCTTAATGTCCAGGGTCATCACACCAGGTCAGCCTGAAGCTACTGTCTCTATGACAACATGAGAGTCTCTGGACTGGCGTCTTTGGATGCATATTTGTACCCATTATTTCTGTTGTCCCCAGTGACTTTCTCAGGGTGCTAATAGAGGAGTTGCTAGTTTAATCCTAATCTGGTGCTTCCAGTGTCTTTGGTTGGGCTCGGGGAAATTCCTGACAATCTTGGGCTGTTTGTGCACAAGGTAATTTATAGCCCTTTTGCCGTAAGCTCCCCAATTCCATGGCATGAGTGTTAGTTTTACCTTTTTGTTTGTTTTTTGGGGTGATGGAGTTTGTTGGCCCTCTGTATACTCCAAAAACAGCATATGCATTACCAGAAACTGGGCTTGCACACAGGGGAGGGTACAGAATGAACTGAGCTGCTGTGGGAGGAGAGCTGGGCTCTTCCCCAGTGACATGGAAGCTGCAGTCATTTTCTCTGATAAATAATTGACCTGTGCTTGCCGAGGGATCCCATTACAGTGGCGGGAGCATAGAGCATTCGAGGTTTGGTTACAGTGTGAGGAAGGAGGCCACCATCAAAAAGACAGCCTGGCTTGGAAGACCCTGCTCTGTGTCCCCGGGGGTGGGGGCACGCAAGTGATTCTCTCATGGGAGATTGATTGGGCCTCAGGGCTTCAGCTGATCAGAGACCACCCTTCCCTTGTTCTATCAGAGAGAGTCCGAAGAAGCCCATATAGGCGTCATCTTAATTAAATCCCAGATTTGGTACCTTGGGACTTTGAATGAATTTGGGGGAAGGAGGGGTTGATGCACTGAGGCTTTCCTAATGCAAGCTGGGGCTAGAGGTCAGTATGAAGGAAGCCATGGGGAGTGGAGAAGTCTTTGCTCTTCATAGTCTCTTCATTAATCTTTCTTTCTTTCTTTTTTCCATGTCCTTGCCTCGGAGCAGTTATTACAGTAAGTATTTCTGGCAGGGAGGGGTTGGGGGTAGGAGGATTGGAGTTCTAGATATGTAAGAAAAGGAGAAATAAAGGTATACCTGCACTAGATGTTCTGGCTGTTCTCTCGTTCCCTTCTGGTGATGCTGGGGGTGTCGAGGCTCAAGCGTTTCAGTCTTAATGAGGATCTTGCCAGGCAGTGCTTTAACTGCATTGACTCATGGTGGCTTTGCCAGGTCAGACCTGACTCTGAGTCTCTGAGGTACAGAATGAATTGAGGCTCTCCCTTGTTCCCTAAAGTCATGCCTATCCAGGGCTGTACAGACGTCACATTCAGCCAGCCTGAAAGTGACATTCCTGTCCCATTTGGGCATCTGCTGACTCCAGTGAGCACTGACCATTGGCAACATTGTGACATCACCAAGCTTGCTCTTCCAGAACCAGCCCTTATCCCCCAAGCTCTAACTCTTCAGCACAATCCGCCAAATGCTTGTCCCTGCTGCAGCACTAATCCCTGCCAGGGAACAAGGGGCTCTTTTCCTCCTTCATGTAGCTCCTTTGATTAAATGTTTTTTAAACAGGTGTTACAGTTTTTGAAAAGCACCAAGGGAGGGGGCAAAATCTGCATAGAGGTCTGGCCTCAACAAAGGACTTGATGTAGAGAAAGGGGCCAGTGTGAAGACTTTCCTCAGCTACAGACTTTGTGGGCTGCTGGGTACATTTGCATTCTGTGCATGAAGTCGTATGGAAGACTGGTTAAATACTGAATTCTAAACTCAGACAAGGAGGGGCTTTGGGCCTCTCTGTGCGATAGCTCTGGCCTCAGCCAAGTCACCTAGGATTTCAAACTTAATTTTCTTCCTCTGTAAACTTGGGGTGATCATCTGTGCGAGGCAGACCTAGTTCTGGGGCCACCCAGGACTTCAGGCTGTGTGACCCCCAGCTATGGGAGTGGTGACCCTCTAGCTCCGACCTTAGGTATTTGTTCCCTCTTCCAGAATGAGTACATGAAAGAAGACTTTCTGATTAAAATTGAAACCTGGCACAAGCCGGATCTTGGCACCCAGGAGAATGTAAGTATCACCTCTCGAGCCCCAGGGCTCCAGATCTTGGCAGATCTCTCCGTCCTGTAACCTCTGCCTCCTGCCTCGGGGTCCTCTCTGTGCTTCTCTTCTGCCTGGCTAGAAAGGCTTCTCTATACTGCCCTACAGTGCAGTTTCCTGTCATTGATTTGTAGAATGTCATCTCTAAGATTCTTTGCTGGGCTTTCCTTGTAGAGCTGGGATTGGTCTAAAATGCAGTTTCCAATACCCAGGAATGATGTCTTTAAAACATCATAATTGTACCAGCACTTTAATCCCAGCCCTCAGGAGGCAGAGGCCAGCCTGCTCTATCTACAAAGCAAGTTCCAGGACAGCCAGGGCTGTTACAGAGAGAAACCCTGTCTCAAAAAGCCAAATAAATAAATAAATTATAACTGCAGTATTTCTCCAAATTTAAAGTATATTCCTGCTCTTTTCAACTCACAATTCTACATCTAGGCATGTGTGAGACTGTTTTTTCACATGTGAAATAACGTATACAAAGAGATTAGGCACAAATCCAAAACAATGAAAGACCCTATCAGTGGGGCACCAATAGATTGTGCAGCCAAACAGTGACATACTGTGCAACCATTAGAAAGCTGGGGGAAGCCGGGCAGTGGTGGCGCACGCCTTTAATACCGGCACTCGGGAGGCAGAGGCAGGCAGCTCTCTGAATTTGAGGCCAGCTTGGTCCTCAGAGAGAGTTCCAGGACAGTCAGGGCTTACATGGTTCTGGTCTCATGTCTCAAAAGCAAGCAAGCAAACAAACCCATCCCTCCACTAACTGAGGAGCTATTGGCATTTGATTGCTACTGAGAAAGTGAGAGCATGTTGTTAGTCAGGGTTCTCTAGAGGAACAAGACTGACAGGAGAGAGAGAGAGAGAGAGAGAGAGAGAGAGAGAGAGAGAGAGAGAGAGAGAGAGAGAGAGAGAGAGAGAGAGAGAAAAGAAGAGAAGAAGGAGAAGGAGAGGAGAGAGAGAGAGGAGGAGGGAGGGAGTTTATTAGACGGGCTTACAGGCTGTGGTCCAGTTAGTCTGAGCATCCAGGAGTTGTTCAGCCCACAAGGCTGGATGACTTAGCTGGTGGTCAGTATCCGTCGGAATCCTGAAGAAGTAGGCTCTAGTGCCAGTGAAGGAGTAGACTTTCACTCTAATTGCCCCTGAGAAAGAGAGGGCAAACATGCAAAGAGCGAGTGCTTCCTTCTTCATGTCCTTTGGATAGGCTGCCGCCGAAAGTGTGGTCCAGATTAAAGGAGGACCTGCCCACTTCAGATGATTTAATTAAAGAAAATCCCTCACAGGGGTACCCAGCCATTGGGGTTGGTTAATTCCAGATGTAATCAAGTTGATAACCAAGAATAGCCATCACATAGAGTCGGTTTTCTCTTCTTTTTTCTTTTTTGAGACACCCCTGCCCGGCCAGTTTTCTTTAAAGATGGCAGGTTGACCAGACAGTAGGGCGGGCAGGCCCCCACTCCCAGTAGTCCACAAACTGCACTGGATGAGGAAAGAAGAAGAAATAATCTCCAAGTTGGGTGGGAGGGGTAGGAGGATGCAAAGGGTGGTAATAGAGTTAGAGATCGAGTATGTTAAAAAATTTGAAAAAGAAATTAAAAAAGCGGGCGGCGGTGGCACACACCTTTAATCCCAGCACTCGGGAGGCAGAGCCAGGTGGGTCTCTGAGTTCGAGGCCAGCCTGGTCTTCAGATTGAGTTCCAGGACAGCCAGGGCTACAGAACGAGACCTCGTCTGAAAAGAAGAGAGAAAAGATGAGATGCGGGGCTGCAGAGATGGCTCTGCCGTTGAGAGCTCTTTTTTTTTTAATTTTTATTTTATGTGCATTACTGTTTTGCCATGGGTTTTGAGTCCCCTGGAACTGGCGTTACATACAGTTGTGAGCTGCCATGTGGGTGCTGGGAACTGAACTCAGGTCCTCTGGAAGAACATTCAGTGCTCTTAACCACTGAGCTATCTCTCCAGCCCCTGGTTAAGAGCTCTTATTGCTCTTCCACAGGGCCTGAGTTCAGTTCAAAGTACCCACACTGGGTAGCTTACAACATCTGAGTCTCCAGCTGAGAGACCCAATACCCTCTTCTGGCCCCTGACGGCTCCCCCACACACCCACATTGCAGACACACAGACACACACAGACATATGAATAAAAATGAAATAAAGCTAAGAAGAGCATCTATGAACCTATATATATATATATGCTATTGTTGGTATTAAAGGAAAATCTGCACACAGACTATATTGTCTATTACTAGAGTTGAGGTTGGGGTGGGAGATGAGCTAAAGTAAATGTTATTTTTTTTTTTCCTTCATTTTTTGAGACAGGGTTTCTCTGTATAGTTTTGGTGCCTGTCCTGGATTTTGCTCTTTAGCCCAGGCTGGCCTGGAACTCACAGAGATCCACCTGGCTCTGCCTCCCGAGTGCTGGGGTTAAAGTCGTGTGCCACTGCCGCCCAGCCAGAAATGTTATTCTTTATTGTAACCTTTTGTACATTGAATTTGTGAAAAGGCAGCAAATCCAGGGGTGTTGAGTCCTCTCCCCAGGTGCAGTGGGAATAGTGAGGGATTCGGTGGAGCCTGCTGAAGTGAACTGAGTCTAAAGACAGATCCCATTGCTGTCCAATCTCGGGCACATTTGAATAACTCTGTACCAACTGTAAGCTTAAGTAGTGCTTATCTGAAATGCTTTCAGACTTTAGATTTTGGGAGGTATGCAAGTAACAAGATATATTGGGGGAGGGACCCAAATATAAACAAATCATTTGTGTTTTATATATACATTATATACACAGTTTGAAGGTATTTTACATGACACTTTAGCCTGCTTACATTTAACTGTAGCCCACCATATGAGATCAGGTGTGAAATTTTCTATTTGTGGCCTCATGGCAGCTCACTATGCCATGTTTTAGATTTGGGATAGTTTTGGGTTTTCAGATTGTAGATGTTTAACCCTTGAATAATTCTTTGCTAGTAGGAATGCCCCACCAGTGGTGTGGGGAGACCTGTCTCTGGCTGCCGTTGTTTCCGGTAAGGACGTCTGTCTCTAACAGAACCGCACGTGCATGACGAGTACTTGCCCGTTTTCTTGCAGGTGCATAAACTGGAGCCTGAGACATGGAAGCACGTGGAAGCTGTATATATAGACATTGCTGATCGAAGCCAAGTACTTAGCAAGGTAGGTGCTCCTTAAGACTTAGGGGTGCGGAAGTGACTTGTAAACGTGAAAGGACCAGGGAACGTTACCCAGCTTGGCTCAGAAGGAAGTTCTCTCTGGGGTGCGTCATTTGTTTTATTGTTGTTGTTTTTATGGTACTGCTGGTTAGGCCAGGCCTCCCACATGCTAGACAAGTACTCTGCCACTGAACTACATGCCCAGCACTCTTGTTACTGTTTGTTTTCCTTTTTGAGAAGGGTCTCGCTGTGTTGTCTAGGTAGGCCTAGAATTCACAGAGATCTACCTGCCTCTGCCTACCAAGTACTGGGATTAAAGTTGTGTACCACCATACCTGGTAACAGTTTTATTTATTTATTTGTTTGTTCTGTTAATTTTTAGTTTGTCAAGACAGGGTCTCTGTGTAGCTCTGGCTGGCCGGGAACTCATGCTGTAGACCAGGCTGGCCTGGAACTCACAGAGACCCACCCGCCTCTGCCTCCTGAGTGCTGGTATTAAAGGTATGCACCACTGGACTGCTCAGGTAACACTGGGTCTCACTAAGTTTCCTGACATTGCTATTTCTAAAGTCAGTGTTAAGAGTTTTCTGGGCCAGGCTGGAGAGATGGCTCAGAGGATAAGAGCATTGACTGTTCTTCCAGAGGTCCTGAGTTCAATTCCCAGCAACCACATGGTGGCTCACAACTATCTGTAATGAGATCTGGTGCCCTCTTCTGGCCTGCAGTCATACATTCTGTATACATAATAAACAAAATAAAGAGTTCTCTGGGCCATGGGGCTGGAGAGATGACTCAGGGATTTAAGAGCACTTATTGCTCTTGCAGAAGACTTGGGTTTGGCTGCCATGGGTACTACCCATGGTATACATACATGCCTATAGATAAAACTCTCTCTCTCTCTCTCTCTCTCTCTCTCTCTCTCTCTCTCTCTCTCTCTCTCTCTCTCACACACACACACACACACACACACACACACACACACACACACACACTTTAAGTTTCTTGGGCCAGCAAGATGGCTCAGTGATTAAAGACAATTGCCACCAAACCTAACAACCTGAGTTTGATCCCTGCTAGCTATGTGGTAGAAAGAAAGGACTCCTTCAAGCTGTCTCCTGACCTCCACATGCACACACTCACACACACACACTCATGCGTGTATACACACCCATGATGGGGGGATCAGAGGACAACTTAATGGAATCAGTCCTTTCTTCCACCTTTGTTTGGACTCGAATTCAGGTCACCAGGCTTGTGTGGCAAGCACCTTTACATATTGGACCTTATTTTTGTTTATTATTATTATATCTGTCTAATACACACATGTGAGGTCAGATTATAGCTCTTGGAGTTGTTCTCTTCCACCATGGGTTCTGAGGATCAGACTCAGGTCATCAGATTTGCTTGGCAAGAGCTTTTACCACTGAGCCATCTCTCCAGCCATGACTGAGATGTTTTCATTGGGGCATTCCCAAAAAGATGCATATCCAGGGTGATGGCACATGCCTAGAATCGCATTATTCAGAAGTCTGGAGCAAGATGATTAGGTTCTAGGGCAGCTTGGGCTTATAGTGAGACTTTCAAAAAACAAAACAACCCTTTTTACTGAAATACAATATACATCGCAAAGTAAATACATCATAAATATATGGCCAGGTGAGTTTTCTCAAACTGAATATGTGAATATATTTCACAAATATTAGAGTAATAAGAACTATGTAATTTGATTAACTTCCGTCTCTATTGTGGGAGTGGAGGGAATAGTAAAAAACAATAAACCTGGTTAGGTGTTGTGTGATGCATGCCTTTTTATCCCAGCACTTGGGAGGCAGAGGCAGAGGCAGGTGAATCTCTGTGAGTTTGGGGCCAGCCTGGTCTAGCTACTTACAGGACAACCAGGACTACATAAAGAGACTCTGTCTTTAAAAAACCAAAGGTGGTAGCACACACCTTTAATCCCAGCACTCAGAAGGCAGAAGCAGGCGGATCTCTGAGTTTGAGGCCAGCCTGGTCTACAGAGCTAGTTCCAGGACAACCAAGGCTACACAAAGAAACCCTGGCTTGAAAACAAAATAAAACAAACCCCACAAAATAATAATAAAAATGATGATGATAATAATGATGATGATGTAAAGGGCTAGAAAGATGGCTTAGTGGTAAGAGCGCATGCTGCTCCTGCAGAGGACAAGAATTGGTGTCCCAGCTTGTACATTGGACGGCTCACTTATAATCCCAGCTGTAGGAGGGTCTGATCTATGAGGGCACCTACACACACACACACACACACACACACACACACACGCACGCACGCACGCACGCACGCACCCCCCCCCCCCCACGCACGCACGCATGCACGCACGCACGCACGCACGCACGCACATAATTTTTAAGATAGTAAAGTCTTTAAAAAGTAATAATATAGGAGGCTGGAGAGATGGCTGAGTGGTTAAGAGCACTGTTTTTCCAGAGGTACTAAACTGAGTTCAATTCCCAGCAACCACATGGTGGCTCACAACCATCTGTAATGAGATCTGGTGCCCTCTTCTGGCCTGCAGGGACACATGCAGGCAGAACACTGTATACATAATAAATATTTTTTAAAAAGGGGAAAAAAGTAATAATATAGCCAGATGTGGTAGTATATACCTTTGATCTTAGCACTTGGGAAGTAGAGGTAGGAGGATCAGAAGTGTAAGACCAACCTTGGTTACGTATTAAGTTCAAAACCAGCCTGGATTATACAAGACTCTGTCTCAACTAAATAGTGATAATTTTCCTCGTGTGTGACTTTTGATCTTTATTTTTGTTGAGTAGATGCTGTAATAAACCCACATTAGACAGTAGAATAGGACAACTGAAAACTAAAGCCTTGTGTACTGAACATAAAGGATGGCTTGTACTGTAACTGAGGGAAGGGCAGAGGCTGCTCCATGGTACAGTTTGCAGGTAGGAGTAAGCTCTGCTTTGCTGCTGTACAGTGGAATGGCTGTAGGGATGATAGTGGAGTTTGAATATTTTGAATGTTGATAAAGAAACAATATATGTTTGAGTAGATACATTTAACCTGATATGCACATCCCAGAATGTATAAATGTATCAAATATTACATGGTACTGTAAAGATGGGTACTTTTTTAATGTTTTTAATGTATCAATTAAAAACTTTCCATGCAGTGGTGGCACACTCCTTTAATCCCAGCAGAGGGAGGCAGAGGCAGGTGCAGCTCTGTGAGTTTGAGGCCAGCTTGGATCTACAATGTGAGTTCTAGGACAGGCTCCAAAAACTACACAGAGAAACCCTGCCTTGGGGGGGGGGGACCAGAATAGGGCTGGAGAGATGGCTCAGAGGTTAAGAGCACTGGCTGCTCTTCCAGAGGTCCTGAGTTCAGTTCCCAGCATCCACATGGTGGCTCACAACCATCTATAAGGAGATCTGGTGCCCTCTTCTAGCATGCAGGAATACATGCAGGCAGAACACTGTATACATAATAAATAAATTTAAAAAAAATAATAAAACAAAACAAAAATTTATTTCAGCTGAATGTGGTAGTGCATGCCTCTAATCCCAGGAGATCTCTAAAAATATAAGGCCAGTCTCGTCTATGTATACAGTTCTAGAGCAACATTGGCTACATAATGAGACCCTGTCACAAATATATGTGTGTGTGTGTGTGTGTGTGTGTATGTATATATTAAAAATCAATTTCCATTTAAAAATAGATAAATAAAGGGGCTGGAGAGAGATGGCTCAGTGGTTAACACACTTGTTCCCAGTTTCACATGGTGACTTAAAGTCTTCTGTAGCTCCAGTCTGAGGCAGTTTGACCTCTTGTGGACAACAGGCCACATATGTGGTACACATACATTCATGCAGGCAAACATTCATACATTTAAAAATGAAATAAATCTAAAAAAAATAGGTTCATATCTGTAATTCCTGGTCATCACTGGGAAGGAACAGAATGAAGCTCAGCAGTTCAAGACCATCCTCAGCTGTGTAGAAAGTTTGAGGCCAATCTGGATTACATTGGGTTCTGCCTCTAAAACAAAATCCAAAACTAGAGGCTGAGTGGTGGTGGCAAACGCCTCTAATCCCAGCACTCAGGAGGCAGAGGCAGGTGGATCTGTGAGTTCGAGGCCAGCCTGGACTACAGAGCGAGTTCCAGGACAGCTAGAGCTGTCTCAGAAAAGCAATACAAACAAATAAACAAAAAATCCAAAGTAGATGAACAGATAATATTAAATGAAGCCGGCCTAGTAATACACAAGAGGGTACATTCTAAACATTGAATACTTCCAGTAATTATTTTTTTATTTTTTTTTATTTTTCGAGACAGGGTTTCTCTGTGTAGCTTTGCGCCTTTCCTGGGACTCACTTGGTAGCCCAGGCTGGCCTCGAACTCACAGAGATCCGCCTGCCTCTGCCTCCCGAGTGCTGGGATTAAAGGCGTGCGCCACCACCGCCCGGCTATTTTTTTATTTTTAAATTTGTTTTTACTTACTTATTATTTAATTATTGTCTCTGTGTATTAAATATGGCATCTATCTACCACGGCAGGTGTGTGGGAGTCAGAGGGCAACTTTTGGAGCCAGCTCCAGCCTGTCCCTGAGCAATCCCAGGACGCAACTTAGTCTGTTAGAACTGGTGACCAGCAAACACCTGCACCCACCACTCCGTCTTCCCACTGCTTTTAAAACTTGGATTTTATGAAGCAGAGTTAGAGTCATTACAAGAGATTTTATTGTAGATTTTTACTACAGGGACTAAGAGAAGAAAGTAATACCTACCTGAGTAAAGAGCTGTGGCCTTCTCAAAGGAGTGTCCACACCAGTATTCGTGTTATTAAAACAAACCAGAAGATTAAACTAGGCAGTTTTAAGAACGATGACTAGTTCTCAGCTCTATGTTTTAGAATCATCTGAAGATATTTATTTATTTACTTATTTTGAAATATTATCTCATGTAGCCCTGGTGTGCCTTGAATTCTCTATATAGCCAAGGATGGCCTTGAACTCCTGATCCTCCTGCCCCCACATGCTAGGTGCTAGATTACAGACATTCGCCACTGTGTCCAGCTTCCTGAAATGTGTAAGAAGAAAAATCACCAGGTGTGGTGGCTCATGCTGTTAATCCCAGTACTTTGAAGCCTGAGGCAGGAAGATTGCCACAAGTTCAAGATCATCTTGGGCTACAATATAAAAGAAAAACTCGGGCTGTCAAGATGTCTCAATAGGGGGATTCGCTGAGCCCAAGGACCTGAGTTTGGTCTCTTGGATCCACGTAGTAAGAGGAAGAGCCATCTCTTGAAAAGCCGTCCTCTGCCCTCCTCCACATGTGGACATGCAGACAGACAGACACACACACACACACACACACATATACACACACTCACAAATAAGTAAATGTAAAAAAAATTTAAGGACTGGAGAAATGTTTCAGTGGTTAAGAGCACTAACCACTCTTGTAGAGGACGCTGCTGGTTCATTTTCCAGCACCCACATGGCAGCTCACAACTGTCTGTAACTCCAATTCCTGGGGACCAGCCACCCATGGCAAAACACCAATGCACGTAAAATAAAGGTAAATAAATTTTAAAAAAGAATTTCAGAAGTAAAAGGATAGAGGTATGGCTCAGTGATTCAATGTGCTTGTTGCTCTCACAGAGGACCTGTAATTCCAGCTCCAAAGGATCAAACACCCTCCTCTGGCCTCAAATAAAATTTTTTTTTTTTTTTGGCCAGGTGCACACCTTTAATCCCAGCCCTTGGGAGGCAGAGGCAGGTGGATCTCTGAATTCAAGGCCAGTCTGGTCTACAGAGTGAGTTCTAGGACAGGCACCAAAACTACACAGAGAAACTCTTGTCTCGAAAAAAAAAAAAAAAAAAAAAACCCCCCCCCCCCACCAACAGGGTCTCTCTGTGTAACAGCCCTAGTTGTCCTGGAACTCGCTTTGTAGACCAGACTGACCTGGAACTCACAGAGATCCACCTGCCTCTGCCTCCTGAGTACTGGGATCAAAGGCATGTGTCACCACCACCCAGATGATAAAATAAATTTTAAAAAGCAAAATTCATGTTGTCCTCAACTGAAGATGTTCTAAGTCTCTGGGGTTTAAGTAGTATGGCCCAGAAATGTGTGTTTTGAAAGTCTCCCCTAGTAATCTGGATGCTCACCTAAGTTGAAAAGCCTCTGTCTTTAACACTTTCACACTGCTTGATCAGACAGTCTGCTGACACTTCCATAGCTAAAGTTGTAAGCGAGCCCTGGCAGGGAAAACCACACAGACCTCTACTTTGAGGCAATTGTAAACAGTTTGTCTTGGTTAGGGTTACTATTGCTGTGATGAAACACCATGACCAAAGCAACTTGGGAAGAAAAGGATTTATTTGGTTTATGCTTCCACATCATCATTGAGGGAAGTCAGGACAGGAACTCAAACAGGACAGGATCATGGAGGCAGGAGCTGATGCAGAGGCCAAGGAGGAGAGCTGCTTACTGGCTTGCTCATTATGGCTTGCTTAGCCTGCTTTCTTACAGAACCCAGGCCCACCAGCCTGGAGATGGCACCACCCACAATGGGCTGGACCCTCTCCCATTAATCACTAAAAAAAAAATGCCCTACAGGCTTGCCTACAGACCAACCTTATAGAGGCATTTTTTTTTCTTTTTTCTTTCTTTTCTTTGTTTTTGTTTTTCAAGACAGGATTTCTCTGTGTGGCCCTGACTATCCTGGAACTCACTCTGTAGACCAGGCTGGCCTTGAACTCAGAGATTTGCCTGCCTCTGCTGGGATTAAAGGCGTGCACCAGGACCACCAGGCTTGGAGGCATTTTCTTAATTGAGGTTCCCTCCTCTCAGATGACTTTAGCTTGTGTCAAGTTAACATTAAACTATCTACAGCGCAGTTCTATATCTTGCTCTAACATTTTCCCATACTGAAAGTACACCAGTAACTTCAAGAACTGCTCTAGCTGGGCATGGTAGCAGACAGAGGCAGGTGGACGTCTGTGTGATCGAAGTCAGCTTGATCTAATTAGTTGGTGCAGACCAGCCAGGGCCGCATAGAGAGACCCTGTGTCAAAGCAAACCGAAAAGAAGCGCCGTGCGATGCTCTCTGAGGATCAGTTTGCTCCTTCCTCATCCTCCCTCCCCTCTCTTTCTCTCTTCCAACCCCATTTCCACTGTTCTCAGGACTACAAGGCCGAAGAAGACCCAGCAAAATTTAAATCTGTCAAAACAGGCCGGGGACCTTTGGGCCCAAATTGGAAGGTACAGTTTGCACCCTTACCACCAGGGGGCCAGGCATGCTGTGGGCGGGCCTCTCCTCATGAAGGAGGGTGTGAGTGGGGTTCGGACAGCCTGGGGTCTTTCTCTCTAGTCACCAGCCTGCCTCTGGGTATCTTTCTAATGCAGCAAGAACTTGTAAATCAGAAAGACTGCCCATATATGTGTGCGTACAAACTGGTTACGGTCAAGTTCAAGTGGTGGGGCTTGCAGAACAAAGTGGAAAACTTTATACATAAGGTAAGTCTGCAGGATGGGCTCCCATGTGTCTGTGTGTGGGGGGGAGAGCAGTTGGGCTCAGGAGCTGTGACCTGTCCTTCAGTCGCTAGCACTGGCCTCTTCGGTCCCTCCTTTCCCCTGAGCGTATTGTCCTACAGTTTCAAGCTGTCACCCACAGGCACCACGTGTGGCAGGGAAAGAAACTGAGGTGAAAGAAGGAAGCGGGAAAGGATTTGCTGTGGTTGGACTACGAATAAAACTCACTTTCCTTTTGGGGCCAAAAGGCAAGAGGTGCTGTGAGCCAAGAGGCACAGTGTCCTGAATCACAGAACTGGACAGACCTAAGCCTTTTACTTCTCACATGTTAGAATTACAGTCTGAACCACGTCTCACAGCTGCTGCCTAGTCCTAACCTGGCCGGAGGCACCAGAGACCGTAGGAATTGAGGCAGTTGTTAGGGGCCTTGGCTTGGCCAGATCCCATGAGCTGCCTGTCTTGGCCGTATTTGAGACGAGGGGCCTAACTGTGAGATGGACAGCCATCCTTACTGCAACACTTACCTGCCAGAAACAGAAGGCAAAGGTCACTGACCTGGGTCTGATCCAGGAAGGCAGCCAGCCATCGCTCCTGCCCTCTCCCCGTTAAACTGTGCGTGTTAATAGAGACCCTGGTGAGAGGGGTTGTAGCAGGAGCGTTCACCTTCTGGGTTATGACTGCTTCCTTCTTTTTATAGCAAGAGAAGCGTCTGTTTACAAACTTTCACAGGCAGCTGTTCTGTTGGCTCGATAAATGGGTTGATCTGACTATGGATGACATTCGGAGGATGGAGGAAGAGACGAAGAGACAGCTGGATGAGGTGAGTGGGATGTTAAGGAGACTGGTGTTTGGACACATCTAAGAGCACCATTACCCTGTTGTTTGAAGGACAAATCTAAGTCTTGTGGATAAGGTTACTGCTGGGCAGTATGGGAACTATAAGGAGAACAGCCTGTGCTCGGAAATACAGTGTGGCTGAGGTCTTGGCACAGCCACAGAGACAAATATGGTCGTCTGTGCCTGATGCCAGGGAGTAATACAGCCGCTGCGGTGAGTCTTCAGTGTGGGGGATGGTGCTAGGCTGTGGACCTTGAGGTGACCCTGGGGTCAGGCAGGCTAGGCTGATCTGCCAGTACCACCGCCCCCCTCACCCCTGCTACCTAGAGGGGATAGCCGCAGCACATGCAGAAGCCATCTGTTCTGTGTGGTTGAGAGCTCTTTTTGCAGGTTGGAGGATTTTTGTTTTTGAGCTTGGCATGGATCCCAGGAGGAGGGCAGTCTGCTCTCTGGGAGCCTGAAGACCCACACTCTTGCCTCATTTAAGGAAGCTTCCCCGAGAGAGCCCCTCGGAGATGCTCAGTGAAGCACCAGACACCGTGCTTTGCACCTGTACACGTGCTGTCTTGCAGTGTGAGGAGGCATCATGAGCTAAAGCAGGGGACACCCCGAGACCTCAGCTCTGCTGTGCTGTGACCTGTAGGTGACAGTGCCGTCTGACTTGGGGCCACATGCCAGTGGAGTCCTTCTGCTCTCCTGAGGCAGGGAGCTCCCGTTTCTTGTAGCTCCATCCGTTGCTCTCTGATTGACTGCATGTCCAGCGAGGATGTGATTTCCAGCGGCCTCACCCACTCTCTTGCCGGGCCTCAGCTGAGGGCCTGGTTCAGGTGCCTTGTGGCAGGGGACACAGATGTTCAGTACCTCACAGTGCAGGCCTAGGGTTGAACCTGGGCCAGAAGCCCGCCTTTCTTCTAGAGCCTCCCAGGGAGCTGTTTTCACCTTCTGGGATGACGTTCTTCCTGGGCTGACTCATGGGTAGTAAGTGTGTGCAAGTTGGTTCCTGCCGAAGGTGAATGCTTTGGTGATTCATTCAGTCACATATACAGGCAAGTGGCAGGAATTGGGGCACAGTCCTTGGTTCTTAGGTAAGGGTCCTCGGGAAGTTATAGACTGAAGTAACTGATGATTCTCCCTGCGTGAGAAAGAGGCTTGAATTTTTTGGTCACTCTAGTCATGACCCCCACCCCACCCCACCCCAAAAAGTTAGCAAGTGGAGCAGCAGGAAGATTTTAGGTGGGGTTTGGCAGGGAATGTTCTAGTCCCTCCCCCTACCTGGCAATGGCCAGGATAAAGTAATTGGGTTTCATGGAAGCATTTACTATTCTTTGTATGTTCTTTGACTGTTGGCATGGGTGAGGTTTGGAGTTTCATCCACAGCACCAATAACTAAATAAATAAATTAAAAGAGCTGTGCTCTAATCCTTGGCAGAAGTCTCCAGATGATCTTAGGGTCTGCTTTCCTCACATCTCAAACTTGGTAGTCCTCAGATTTGGGGCTTTTGACATGTGCCCGGTCCTCTTGAAATGGCCCTCCATTCTATAGAGGGTTGTGCTGGTAGCTGAGATGCTCACTGCCCTCCAGGGGAAGTGTCAATGCCAGGGACCTCTTTGGAATTAATTTTTTTTCCCCTGAGACAGGGTTTCTCAGTGTTGTTTTGATACCTGTCCTGGATCTCACTCTGTAGACCAGGCTGTCCTTGAACTCACAGAGGCCGCCTGGCTCTGCCTCCTGAGTGCTAAGATTAAAGGCGTGTGCCACCACCGCCCGGTATGTGACCCCACTGATTGCCAGTCTGTGGGGTAACCTGCAGCTTCCAGTTACAGAGCCTATGGGAAGTTTGTGGCACCAGCTGGACATCTTCTTCTTGGCTCTGGGTCCTCCTTTAATCCCAGTGCCTGGGAGGCAGAGGCAGGCGGATCTCTGTGTTCGAGGCCGGACTGGGCTACCAAGTGAGTTCCAGAACAGGCTCTAAAGCTACAGAGAGAAACCCTGTCTCAAAAAACAAAACAGTCAGTTTCCCCTGCTCTGAAAATTACTGTTCATCATTCTGTTTGTCTTCCAAAGTGTGGCTTTTATCTGCTTCTGTAATCTCTATTGTGGTTTCTTCATCCTTTCCTTCCTTCCTTCTTTCTTTCTTTCCTTCCTTCCTTGTTTCTCTCTCTCTCTCTCTCTCTCTCTCTCTCTCTCTCTCTCTCTCTTTCTTTCTTTCTTTCTTTCGTGATACTTACTATCACTGTAGTAGTATTTGGAAGAGAAATAGAGACATGTGGTGATATATTGTGTACCCTAATAAAATTTGCCTGAAGATCAGAGAACAGAACAAGCTACTAGATTAAACATAGATGCCAGGCAGTGGTGGCACACACCTTTAATCCAGTACTGGGAAGCACACAGGCCTTTAATCCCAGGAAGTGATGGCTGGGTGGAGAAAGGTCTAGAAGGGTGAGGAGACAGGAACTGAAGACTTTTCGGCAGAAGCGCCCCTTCAGCTAGAGGCTGTTTTGGCTGGAGCCTTTTGGGTGAGAACTCAGAGTTTCAGTGAGAGGATTCATGGAATTGGTGAGGTGAGACATGGCTTGTTCTTTTGTCTGTCTGACCTCTCAGCATTTACCCCAATATCTGGTATCGAGTTTTTTATTATAAGACTGATTTAAGATTCAAACAACAGAGATAAGTGCAGGAGGTATTCAGTCTATCATGTCATACTTAATTACAAATTTTTAGTAAGAATTTTAATCCCAGCACTTAGGAAGCAGAGGCAGGCAGATGTTGGAGTTCAAGGCCAGCATGATCTGCAGAATAAGTTCCAGGACAGCCAGGGCTACACAGAGAAACCCTGTCTCAAAAAACAGGGTTTTTTCAGTAGCACCCCTTGTTGTTGTTAGTATTTTAGGTTAACAAAGCAGTGTTTTTTTTTTGTTTTTTTTTTTTTTTTTAATCATGGCATCCTCATACATGTTTGTTTTCTCATTTTGAGAAAGGATCTCACTGTGTATTCATGACTGGCCTGGAACTCATCCTGTAGACCAGGCTGACCTTGAACTCACAACTCACAAATATCCGCCTGCCTCTGCTTCCTGAGTACTAGGATTAAAGGTGGGTTCCAGCTAGGTGGACTATTTATTGTATTGTATTTTATGAGTGTTGGCCTGCATATGTTTGTATACCACATGCACGCCTGGTGTCTGAGACCAGATGAGGTTATCAGATCCCCTGGAACTGGAGGTACAGGTGGCTGTGAACTGCCATGTGGGTGCTGGGAATCAAACCCAGGTCCTGTACAAGAGCAAGTGCCCTTTACCTCTAAGCCGTCTTTCCAGCCTGCATTGTTATTTCTTGTTCATCCCCCTGTCTCATGTCAGTTCTCTTTACACCAACGCATACTTCTCTTAGCACAGGTCGTTTTTAAGGGGCTTTTGTTGTCGCACACCCCTAAACTACATTTGTTTATTTCATATGTGTATGCATAGATGTGTAAAACAACACTTCGAGTCGTTTCTGTCCTTCTGGAATGTGGGGCTAGCTTTCGGGGGCCACAGTCACCACTGTTAGAAATCTAGTCCTTTTGCAGGTGGCACCATCATTCCTGTGTGAGAATAAGATTTAAGAAAAAAGGTATTAAGAGATTCATTTAGGGATTGGTTTGTTGTTGTTTGTTTCTCTTTAAAAAGAAAAATACCAGGAAATACTATTTTGTACGAAAGCAATTTCTCTTTCCCTCCCTCTCTCCCTCCCTCCCCTCCTTTATCCCTTTCCCTTCTTTTTCTTCTGCCTCTTCTACTGCCTTGCCTTCTCTTCGGCTCAAAATGACCAAAGTGGAATCATACCTTAAAAAGTCATTGGGTCCAATTCCGTATCCAACACTTGGGGTCCTGACGTAGCTTCCCCACCAGCCTGGGCTTGCTTGATGACCTCTGTGGCACTCACTGCCTCCTGAGTACTACGTATGCTCTTATTAATAGATGCTAATAGTTAATGAGCTCTTACTGTATTACTGGCATATAACAACATCAGTTATGTCCCCAGACGCCCCTGGCAGCATGAACCCAGAAGTCCAGGCGGTGGTTAGATTTGTAGTCAAGGACAAGTGAGGCTGGGTCTCAGGATACACCGTAGTTCACCGAGTAACACCCTGGGCCCGGCCATTAATGCTGTGTGCATTGAGACTGGCAACTCATTTAAAACCTTGTAAGGAATTGTTTCCTGTTTATTGGACTCTAAAACACTTAGTTAGGTTCACAGCATGATTACGATTCTATAGTAGTGGGGGCTGGAGAGGTGGCTCAGAGGTTAAGAGCACTGACTGTTCTTCCAGAGGTCCTGAGTTCAATTCCCAGCAACCACATGGTGGCTCACATCCATCTGTAATGAGATCTGGCGCCCTCTTCTGTATACATAATAAATAAATCTTAAAAAAAAAAAAAAAAAGATTCTATAGTAGCCAGGCACAGCGGTACATGGCCTTAATCCCAGTACCAGGGAGGCAGAGGCTAGTGGACCTGTGAGTTTAAGCTAGCCTGGTCTATGTAGAGAGTTCCAAGACAGCCAGAGCTATGTAGAGAGACCTGTCTCAAAAAACCCCAAAAGGATTCTGTTGTATTTTCTTTCCTATTATGGGTCATCTCCACTTGTCCCATAATTTTTCTTGTCTCTCTACAACCCATCCCTTCTGAAGTTGGCCCCGTGTGGTAAGCTGAAAGGCTGCATGACATCCTTGCTCATGTGTCTTAGGAGAGAGGCTACGTGGCTGTCACCTTGTATGTGGGCTCAGACGATGTGCCTGACCCTTTCTGGTGGCTGACTGCTAGCTCCCTATTAGTTTTAGTTTAGGTTCTGACCTCTGGATGTTACCCAGAGATCACACAAATCACTGTATTGAAGTGTCTAGCAGACACCACATCTGGAGTTCAAAGCTTTGAGTTATGGTGGGTTTGTGTTTCAGGGTTAGGCTGATAAGGAGAAGCCACTCTGTACCTAACTCAGAGCAGCCAAAGAGAACGTCCGACTCCGACATTGGCTGTGAGATGGCTCCATAAGGAAGGGCCCTATGCAGCCTGATGGTCACAGTGTTCCGTCCCTGGGACCCACATGCATGATGGAAGGAGAGAACGGACTCTCACCACGTGTCATCTGACCTCACTTTGAGCCACCGCGCACGCACGCACACACACAGTATATATTTTTGAAAAGATTCCCATAGCTTCTGCAGAGGCAAGCTCTTCATTTCCACTGACAGAGATGTACCCAGAGCAGACCATCTGGAATGCCAGCCAATATATTAAAACACAGTAGTAGCTTTGTTGTTAAATACAATTTAATTTCTCAGGACTATTGTGATATTTAAGTATCAAACAAACAAAAACTAGCCAGAGATGGGCGTGGCCGCACATGCCTGTCGTCCTGGCAGTGGGGGAGGCAAAAGCTGAAGGGTCAGAATTTAAAGGTCATTCTTAGTTTGAGGTCAACTTGGGGTACATGAGACCCTGCTTCAGAAAACCAAAATAATAATAATAAAGCTGAGTTGGGAGACGGGGTTGTGGAAATTATCGCAGTCGTCTTAGCTCCCTCACCCCCCAGCAGGCTCCCCGGGCCTCAAATTCCCTGTGATACTGGGATTAAAGACATGCACCATCATTGGTTTTACATGGGGAGTAATCGATCCACCAGGCTTACACAGCGACCCTCAAAAACCAAACCAAACCCAAAAATAAAAACACTGGGCAGAGACAGATGGGTCTTTGTGAGTTTGAGGCCAGCCTAGTCTACAAAGTGAGTTCCAGGCAGCCAGGGCTGTTACACAGAAAAACCGTGTCTCGGAAAATAAATAAATAAAACAAGACAAAAGCCTATCATATAGGCTTCAAGGAACAGGAAATAAGCATTCTTAGGACATTTTACTAGAAGTCTAAAACAATGAGAACAGTGAGTTATTTCAGTAGCACCCCTTGTCCCTTGACAGGAAGGGAAGTGGCCACATTCTTTGACAGGAAGTTGCATCTTTTTGAAGAAACAGTTTTTTTAGATTGACTTACGTGTATGAGAGTTTGGCCTGTACACACGTAGTATGTATGTGTACCACAAGCGCACACGGTGCCTGTTGAGGCCAAAAGAGGAATTCAGGTTGCCTGGGACTGGAGTTACAGAGGTTACAAGTTGCCATGTGAGTGCTGGGAGTCGAACCCAGGTCCTCTGCCAAGAGCAGCAAGTACTCTTGACTGCTAAGCCAACTCTCCAGCACCAGGAAGCTCCCTCTGGTTTTTTTCATCTTAATAGAAACAGAGAGGCGGGTGACGTGAGGTCAGTCCCTGGAACTCAAATAAAAATGGAAGGAGAAACCCACTCCTGAAAGTTGTTCTTTATTTACCTCCACATGTGTGCCATGGCATGCACGTGCCCCACTCCCCAGCCTCACATCCCACAAGATAATTTTAATTTTAAAAACTAATAGGCTTTGGGGGCTAATTCCTCAGTTCTCTAGCCCACTCCCACTCTTGAGAGTGCCTTTTCCTTTCTTAATAAGCAGTCTAGAGGCCAGAGAGATGGCTCAGTGGTTTAGGCCACTTGTTGCTATGGCAGAGGACTGAGGTTCAAGTCCCGTCACCCACATGGCAGTTTGGGACCCTCTGTAGCAAGATCCAACGTTGTCTTCTGGCCTCTGGGCACCAGGTACACACATGGTGTCCATACATACAAGCAGGCAAGATACTCATGCCCATAAAATAAAAATAAGCAGTCTATTTCTATTTTGTACTTAACTTAAAAGGCATGATTTTCTTTCCATCTCCTCCTGGCATGCCAGGGTCTTCATGTAACCCATAGTATATTTTTCTCTTAAACTCCAATAAAATTGTCCTTGAGCTTCAAAAATAAAAATAAGTGGGAATTAAAAAGTAAGTAAGTAAATAAATAAAAACACCAGAAAATAGGTCCTGGCTTAGCATTAGTGAATCTTTAAGTTGTGGTAGATGGTAGGACTGTGATAGAATGGAGTGGTCTAGGCAATTATTTATGCAGACTTCTATTATTTTTTTGTTTGTTTTTCAAGACACGGTTTCCATAGACTAGGCTTGGCCTTGAACTCACAGAGATCCACCTGCCTCTGCCTCCCGAGTGCTGGGATTAAAGCTGGCTTCTATTCTTATTTTGGTTTTGTGTGCACACACACAATGTCCTGTCCTATCTATTGGCAGGTCTGAGAAGTCGGTACATTTATGATGGGGTTCCATCAGCAACACAAGTTTTCAATCTCTTTCTGCTTTTTCTCTTCTAGATGAGACAAAAGGACCCCGTGAAAGGAATGACAGCCGATGACTAATGCTACCCACCCCCTTCTGCACTGTATGTACTGAATTTCATTTCCACCATGCATGTCATAAAATACAGTCCTCAGGGCCTTGGGACCTCACTGTGGAATGAGAAAATCTACCTCATTCCTCATCCTTTACTCTAGTAATGGCGGTGACAGCATGTTAGCGACTGAACTCCTGGGTTTCCATGGAAAAGAGTTCTGACTCTTAGCTTTCAGGGGCATGTTTTATAAAGACCCATGCAGGTGGACATGGCAGGGTGGAGACAAGTGGCGTGTGTGCAGTAGAAGCACAGTTCAAGTAGCTCTGTCTTCAGCAAAGGTGCTGGAAGACTTTTTACCAGGTCATAGGGCCAGGATGGGGTGTCCTTGTTTTACCTGTCGCTTTTCCTAAGGTCCGTCCTTCTGTTAGATCCCGATGCTGGCTCTTCTCTAGGGTGCCTGTATACTCCCAAGACTCATTCTGCAGCACAGAATGAAACATGGCTCTGCCCCTAGTCAGGCTGTGAGGAAATGACTTCATCAAAGACAGCACCCTCTAGCACCAAAAGCCTAAGGACACCTGGGGCCTTTCTGCTCTCCGGCTGTTCTATGGTTCTTTATCTTCCAGTGCTGAGGAACAAACCCTGGGCCATGTGCGTGCTAGGCAGGCACCACCCCCAGTCTAACCCATGTGCTTAAGCAGCTTCTGGGAGATGGGAGGGGAGGGTTAAGTAGATGCCAGTTCTGCAGTCACTGCCAGAGCCTCTGTACCCCCTCTCCCCAGGGCCTCCGTACCCCCTCTCCCCAGGGCCTCCGTACCCCCTCTCCCCGGCCTCCGTACCCCTCTCCCGGCCTCCGTACCCCTCTCCCCAGGGCCTCCGTACCCCCTCTCCCCAGGGCCTCCGTACCCCCTCTCCCCAGGGCCTCCACCAGTTGGCGTCCTTCCCCCTGAAATTCCTCCACTCATCATGATTTACTGCATGCTTTTGTTTCCCTTGTTGCTTCCTTAACAATTTCTATTTCTTTTCTAGTTTTGCAAGACAGTGGTCAACAGGAAGGCCCAGCAGCTCCACCCTCCTGAGTGGCAGGCCGTCTTTGGATGCAGCCTTTCTGTGCTCATTCTTCAGGCAACTTTCAATCCCTACTGTAGCTGTTTCTAGATGCCCTTTAACATTGTGAACAAATAGACCGTCTGGTATTACAAAGCCTGTGTGTGCGGGAGCCTGATCCTCTAAGATATATGGCGTACACTGCTGTATTTACAGCTCATCCCTCTCTCCATTGTGTCCTGACCCATTTCTGTGTGCCCTCCCCCCTTTATTTCCAAGTGACATTTTTAGTCTTAAATTAGCTGCCTTTTGTGATATGATTATTTAAGCTCACTTATTTCAGCCTTGGGATAAACTGAGCTATTTTGCTTCCTGGGCAGATCTTTGGCAAGGTTGAGTATCCACTTGGGGAGAGAGGAGCAGTTAAAAATACAGATGCCTGGCCCCAGCTCCACACAATAAGACCGTGGCTTCATAACCCTGACCTCTGCTCCTAGTAATCTCTCGTTGAGTGCTCTAAGCACCAAGAAGGTACCCAAGGCCCAGCCAGTCTAAGGAAATTTAGCAAATAATAAATAACCCCCCTTGAGTCCTTGCATCTCTGGTTAATATTCTTAGAAATCTCGGCTTCTCAGCCCTCCTGTTGCCCACTCTATCTGAATCTCTTTGCAGAGCCTACAAGAAACCCATCACTCCCCACCTGGAGAACTGTCCAGTATGGCCTGTAGACTCCGGTCAGACCTGAGGAGCCTATATGTCCATGCTCCTCTTCCCTTTTGGGCTGGTGCTGCCACTCAGCAATAATCCTATTTGTGCTTTCTTAGGTCCCTGTCCTCTTTGAGGCTGGTAGGATGCAAGAGTCCTGGTCTTTTTATGCTGCACAAAACAAGCATGCAAAAAGCTTTTTTCCCCTAGCAAAACACGTCCCTTCCTGTTTCCAGTCACTGGAGGGGAGTTTGCAGATCGAGAACTCAGGCATCCTGCCCCGTGCTGAGTTCTGTGCTGGACAATCAAAAGCAATCCGTGACTGCAGCCTAGAACTCTTACCACAGCAGGCTGGTGAAGCCCAGGCTCTGGGGGAGTAGAAGCTACTGAACGCCTGCCTCCTAGTTTTTCTAGATCAGCAGAAACTGAGTATGCCTTCCTGGTGGGAGAGTGTGATATGGTTGTGTCACCGGACGTTTCCTGAGCCTTGTAGTGATCCAAGCCCACGCTAACCTGGGTATCCGTTAGAGAGAGACCAAGTCTATTAGGGAGGAAGAAGGACGGAGTAATGGATCTTGTTTTTGGTCAGTTTGCTTGCCTTACTCGTTTCTAAGTGCAATAAGGAAGTGTCTCACAGGACTGCACCTGTGACTTGTGGATTGGATGCTTCCCTGTGGTCCTCCTGGAGCAAGGGTGGACAGATTGGGGCCCCTCAGAATAGTTAGCTCTGACCCTCATTGAGGTCCTTTTGAGACCAGGTGATGTCCCTGTTACAGAAATCTCCTCTGTATTAGTCTCCTCACCTTGTAGAGTCTTTAGGAACATTCTTGGGGCATCTGGGTTGGTGATTAGCATCTCAACTGCTAGTAGTATGGGAAAGTTGGAGAAGAGGCATTCCTAATGGAGAAGAACATAAATGTTCCCCTACAAGCTCTGTATTACCTGTCAATCATATTTGTGCTTAAAGATTCTCCTTCTTCATGAACTAGGTTGCAGTCCAGATGTGAGTTATCTGGAGGGAACTGCGACTCTAAGCAGGCAGTTTTATGTGCGTGAGCTCAGAAGATAATTGTCTCCTTCAGCACTTGGAGATCCACACATATCAGTCATATCAGCTCCAGTCCAGGCTTGCTCTCACCTGCCTTTGCTCTGGCTCCTCCAGCATCCCTACCTGTTGCTCCCATTTGAAAGCATCCAAATGTTACCAACTAGAATTTGCTGAGATCAGCCTGGATTTTGGGCTCCTGCCCACACAAACAAACACAAAAAGAGGGGTGTCCCTGGTCTGTCCCAATCCATGGGTGGTGTTGCTGCTGGGCAACTGTTGGCTTTTAACTATCTCCTTCCCCTTTCCTCCACCCCCAAAAACTGACTAGCACTCGGAGGGCTCAGGTCTGGTGATAATACCTGAGGGTGTCATGCCCCTTCAGACTGGCTGCTCCAATTAGACTTCCAGGTCCTACAGCAAATAAAAGCAGCAGTTGCTGTCTCTGCACAAGGCCTGCTGGCCTCTGGCCTCCTTGTAGAGAGGCGTTGGGGAGGAACAGGACAGGGTCAGTGTTGTGGGCATGTGTATATCCTAAGTTCTCCTTTTCCAGTCCCTGCTGGGCCCTGACTTAACTTGGGGTGGTTCTTAGTGCTGCTTCTTTTACAAACCACACTTTGTAGAACTGACTAGATTACCGTGTTGATTTCATGTGAGTTTGTGCCTTTTTGTCTCAATCTTCCAATACAGGTATATTGGGAAAAAAAGCAGTCTAATAAAATCCTAGACAGAGCTCTTTGGAGTCCAGCTTATTAGTGATGTTCCTATGTCCATTTTTCAATTTAGCTATCCTTAAAGCTCCTACTCATGTGTCCCCAATTTATCCGAATAGGATTATGAAAAGATACAATGGTACCTCTGAAAAATAATTTTATGTAAATAAAGTATTCCTTGTCCAAAAAAAAAAATCATTACATTATGGATTCAGGCTGGGGGCATAGCTCAGTGGTAGTACCTAACAAGCATGAAGAAAAGTCAAAATACTCCCTTGTCAGTTCAGTTTACTTATGCAACAATGCATTTCTCAATTAGCCATTTTGGCTTTTGTCTCCTTCTTTGGTCTACTATGCAATACATTTACTTATTTATCCAGGCTTTTCTATTCATTCATTCATTCATTCATTCATTCATTCATTCATTCAGGTTTATCAAGACAGGGTTTCTCTGTGTATCCCTGACTTTCCTGGATCTCGCTCTGTAGACCAGGCTGACCTCAAATTCACAGAGATCTGCCTGCTTCTACCTCCCAAGTGCTGTGCTGGGATTAAAGGCGTCCATCACTACCGTCCGACCATTATTCTGTTTTGTTTTGTTTTGTTTTGTTTTGTTTTGTTTTGAAGTTGTGGACAATTTTATTAGTTTGGGGGAAGAACAACAGGGCAGGCAAGCTGTAAATCTTGGCAACTGTTTGAAGACAAAGAAAACTCTACCTTCTGGGAGCAGCCACATGGTGAAGAGGTTGGGTAGAAAGAGTGAAAAAACCCAAAGCATCAGGGAAAGCATGCCTGGGCTTTGGAAAAGAAAATTGCACTTACAGGCTGGAGAGATGGCTCTCAGTTGAGAGCATGTACTGCTTTCAGAGGACCTGAGTTTAGTTCCCAGCACCTGCATTACAATTTACAGCTGCCTGTAACTCCAGCTCCAGGAGGATCTGATGCCTCAAATCTTCACAGGTACCTGCGCTCCTGTCCACCCCCCCCATGCATAATTAGAATAAAGCTCTTGTTTAAAGGCCATCCATGGTGCTGCAGGGCTTTAATCCCAGCATTTGGGAGGCAGAGGCAGATGGATCTCTTGTGTTTGAGATCAGTCTGGTCTAAAGAGAATACTAGACCAGGTTTACTAATTTCACTGCAAGTGGGGACAGGCAACAGTAACAAGACTGCTGTTTTGTTTAATTTTATTTTTCTCTAAGAGTAATGTGCACCACGGGGATGCCTGGTACCCAGAGAGATCAAAAGAGGGCCTCGGATCCCTTGGAATTGGAGTTAGGATGGTTATGTGGGTGATGGGAACCAAACCCAGGTCGAGAAAGAATCACACCACAGTCCTAATGTCCTGTAACTCTAAGCAGCTCAAGCTGGCCTCAAAACTTGGGGAGTAATCATTCCTGCCTCGGCGTCCTTGAATTAGATTACACACCACTATGCCTGGTTCCAGAACATACATTTAAAGTAGCAGGATGTTCGTGGGTTCTTGAGACGGGGCATCACTGAGTAGCTGGTACTACAGGTGTGAACCACTGTTCGGGGCTAAAAAGCAGGGTTTTTAACTTGGCTTTCCAGTGTGAATCTCATGAAGCTTCGTTTTCCTGGGGGGAAGTCAGAACTCTGAAAACAATCCTCCCGCCCTCAAAAAAACAACCAAAGACCTAGAGGAAATAAACCGGTGAGTCTGTCAGATTAACTAATCATGATCAGTCGAATATACACCATATAGGAGCAACGACTTGTTTTTCATTCACTGATGGCTCATTTTCCGAGCCGGGGAATCCCAAAACGTGCGCTGTATTCAGCAAAACCAGGTTTGACTTGGGCGTAGTGGTGTACTCAGGTAATCTCGGCTCTGAGGTGGGAGGATCGGCTTGGTCTGCATAACAAGCTCCAGGACTTAACAGCGAGACTGGCCCGGGAAAATAAAACCAAAACGACGACCCGCTAGTCACCTAAAAGGGTGCAAGCGCTCTGTGACCCTCCTGAGGGTGCCAAGGAACAGCACGGAAATTACTTGAAGTGTAGGGTGAGGGAGGCCGGGCGGCCGGACAGACTACCCTGGGCGTCCCCACCCTACCCACTCCCCGATTCCGAGGGTGGGCAGACGGCAGGGAGGACCGCACGCCGCGGGACCGTCTCGAGCCAGCCGAGGCGCGCGCGCCACAGCAACTTCCGGCCGCAACGCTCCTCCCGCCTGCGCCCTGGCGCGAGGCAGGCTGGGAGTGCGGGGCCCGGGCGGCCGCGCCGCCGCCCACTAGTACGTCGGTCGGTGCCGGGGGTGGACGACACGCAGGACGCGCCCCTCTCCGCCTCCGAGCCCGTCTCCGCTCCGCCTCTGGGCGTTCCGCCCTGCTGGGGAGTCCCGCCTCTGTGCCCCAACCGCACCCCACAGTCCTGGGCGCTCACGATCCGCCCCCTACGGAAGCCGAAGCGCGCAGTCAGAATCCGGAAGAAAAACAACCCGGGAGGGAAGAAGAGTGCAGCTGATACCGGCCACCAAGGGCTGCTCCGGCCCGCACGGACTGGAGTGCCGAGACACGAGCCGACCGGGTCACGGCGTGGGAATAATGTCGGCTGCGAGCCTGCGGAGGCCGAGCGCACCGAAAGGCAGTGTACTCGGGTGAGGACGCAGTTGTAGGCCGGTCGGTACTCGCTGTCTTCGATCCAGTCTGATTTGTGGGGCTGGGTACCAAACCGCAGTGGGACCAAGAGGACAGGCCTACAGGGCCGCCCTAGTCTGGACCGCCAGATTCCTCCAGGCCAGTGTTGAAGAGGCTGTTAGACCTGATACCCGCCCTAAACTTGGGCTGCCGCCTTGGTCACTGCAGATGCTTCCCAAACAAGTGCCCAGTTGGTTTTTGGAGCACACTGTTAGACTACTAAGCGTCTAAGACATTCGTCCCTTCAGCTGTAGAATAGAAATTTTGTTCGTACTTTTCTTGGGGTCTTCTTGATCCGGTTATGATCTCTAGAAATCAGATTTAGATAAGATCCTTTAGAGAAGTGGAGCCTGGTCTCATGCTTGATCTTTAATCACGAGGAACACCGCTAATCGTCCTATTGAGCGGAACTCATGGTGCATGGATTTGCTGCTAATCATCAAAACTGTGAACAGGGATGACAAATCCCGAATTTCATTCTTTATCCACTTAGAGTTAAGGGCCTGGGAATACAAGAAGCCGTTGAGTAAAAGGGTCACCTGCCTTAATCCTCTGTTGGTCAGCAGGGGGAGACCGTAAGCAGACGAAGTAGCAGTCTCTCAGAGGGCCTGAGAAAAGGTGGCTTTTGTATTATTTTGTTTATATTCATAAGGAGAGGCAGGAAGTTGCTTTAAGCTAGCCAAGAAATTTTTTTTACAAGCCACACTTCTTAGAACATGTACCTCTAAGAACAGGGTCTGATGGACAAGAGATGTTTTAGAACAGCCTGCCCTTCCCTTTCAGGATCCTCAGGATCCTGTGCTTCAGTGCCTCGGGATTTCTGGAACTCACAGTTTATCTCTGTAGAGTCTGAGCTCCTGCTTGCTCTGTCCTGGGAACAGTGTGGGCTTCTTGGAGCGTTGCTATAGTAATATGCTCACTCAAGGGCTCTCCAAGTGTTGACTCTCCTGAACTTCAGTTTAGGATGTGTGGTATTTGAGAGCTGATTATTTCTCCCGATAGTCTGGGATTTGCAGCGAGCCGAGATTGGAATGTTATTCCCCAACTGAGGATGTTTCCCTGTAGAGAGAAGACTGTTGAGATAGAGATTGAAAAGCCTGTTACTTAGAAACTTGTACTTAGGCTCCGTGACGGCCTTGGTAGAATCTGTTGTACTCTGGGGATTGGTAGGGTAGGAGTGAGGAAGGGAATATGCTGTTTGTTTTGTTATTTCTGAAATTCCTGTTCTTGTAGCTCTGAGGCCTACGATCAGGTACTCTCAACCTCTGATGCCTTCCAGGTGCTCTGCGGAACCCGTAGGTTAAGGAGTGGGAGTACAGAGCTGCTGAGCCGTAGAGGATGGCTGAGGTGTAGCTTAGCTGGGAGGGCCAATGGCCGTCCAACTCATCATGTGTTTGTTCCTTTTCCTGGCCAAAACACCTCTCGCATTCCCTTTGGCCCTGTGTGTCAGGTGCTGCTGGGGTCTGGGCAGTTGTGAACCTGAGTAGAGGAACCAGTTCAAGGGAAGAGATTCCTGATTCAGGAGATAAAGGGGAAAGGGGAAGGCTTCATAGTCCATTGCTCCTTTTCCTCTTTTCCTACCACAAGATGCAGAAACAAGCTGAGCATGGTGGTACACAACTTGAATCCCAGAACTTGGGAGGCAGAGGAAGGCTGATCCCTGTGAGCTCCAGGCAAGCCTGATCTACTTAAGGAGTTGGAGGCTAGCCTGGGCTGCATCGTGAGGCTCTGTCTCAAGAACAACAGACTAACAAAAATGCAGACACATTTCCCATGATCACTGAAGTGGGAACCATTAACAGGTCTAGGTCCCTGTCCATTCCTTAGCCTCTTTTCTCTGTGACTTTCTTTAATATCCTTTCCACAGTATACATGTTATAACATGGAATGTGGCCTCAGCAGCCCCCACTGTGGACCTCAGTGACCTGCTTCAACTGAACAACAAAGACCTGAATCTGGACATATATATCATTGGGTAGGTATCTGAAGGGCCCTCTATCCCTGTGGAGGACTGATGTAACCCATCCTCCCATGAGGGGCTGTCATCCTTATTGGGTCTAGCCTTGTGTTTCTTGTCCTGAGTCAGCAATATTTATGGATTGGAGATCAACACCCATACAGCTAGGGAAGGGAGAAATCTTGGTCATCAGAACCGGGTCTGACAGTATGATGCGGTCAGTACCAGATGTCTATGGGAGAAGCGGTGTCCTCCAGGCCAGAGGATGAGCCTCTAACTTGGAATGGTCAGTTTGCAGGAAATGAATTCTGGACTCATAAGCCTTCTTTCTGATGCTGCTTTTGAAGACCCATGGAGCAGTTTCTTCATGGATATGCTTTCCCCTCTGAACTTTGTCAAGGTAAGTTCAAAGTTCACTAGCAATGGAGGAATGTGTGTCACCTTCACTGACTCCCAATTGCTTGTCTGGTGTGTTTCTCCTTCTTTCACTTAGCTTTTCAGGCTCTTTCCCATTCACTAAAAGGTTTAAAGCTCACGCTACCCTTGGCTCCCTGGAACTCTAGCCTGCCTTGTGCTGTTCCAGGGTACCTCAGGCTGAGCTATGACTTCACACCTGGATATTTATCACCTTGGGGGAATTCCTAGTAGAAATGCAGCAGGGCTTCCTGCCCAGCGTAAACTCTATGAGTGTGGTACTTGCTGCAATTTATGGAGTGTTCGCTTGCTGTTAGACATTGTAAATAAATAAGCTCTTGGTATGTGTTGTTTTACACTCTTAACTCTTGAAATTGAAATGCTTTACAGATAAAGCCAGGGCTCAGGGATTACATGGGCTTTCTGGGATCTGAATCCAGATCTTTTGAACCTTTTAACCCATGCTCTAAACGATCATATTTTACTGCTCTATGAGTGTGTGCTAAGATTGACGGGTAATCCCCAGGCTAACCTGCTGATATCACATGAATATCAAGTTCTGGTGGGCCTGGAAGTTAGGAGAGGGGAAGACTGGTGCAGTGGAAAGTAGTTCTTAATCTGAGGGGCCAGTTAAACCATAGGATAATGGCAGGAAGGCTTTAGGTCACTGGGTTTTATTTCTGCCCTGCACCCACAGTGAACGCACAAACACTCATTCACAGTGCCCAGTTCACAGCTGCTTGGAAATACTAGAATTCTCTCCATTCCCTTTCTAGGATAAGTTTTATTCCTCAGTATTAATTCTGTTACCTAGTTGGTTCAGGGATGCTGGAGCAACAGCTGTGTGGCCCTCTGAGAAGGAGAAATACAAGGCTTAGTCCTCCTGAGGCTCGATAATGCCAGCCCCAGAACCCTTGGTCCCCCCAACCCCAAACCCCCACCCCCACCAAACTGAGAAGCCTCTTCTAGGAGATTTGGAGCTATTTCCTAATGGAGGGGAGAACCTCCCCTCTCAGTGCTCATTTATTCCCAAGACTCCATGCCTCCTCGAGCCTTGACTAATTGGCAAGGGATTGGTGGAATGGAGCCAAGGAAATTAGCTCAGCTTGTGGCAGGGACACAAGCCATCCTACTCATGTGGCCTCCTAAAATGGGGAGCTAGCCTAAGTCTAGGAACCAAGCAGACCCCTCGCCTGCCCTATATACAGGCAGTCAGTCCCTTGGGGGAATCAACCAGCTGTGGATTGAGAACTCGGAGACCTATTTGCTGTCCAGTGTCTGGTCCTCCCCTGCCGGTTCCTCTAGCTCCTCCTCCTTGGTCTCTGCACTGGACTTTCCCTGGAAGGCTCTGGCCTTTCCTAACAGCCCCACCCGTTCTCCTAGTCTCAACTGCCCCTGCCCTCACCCCCTGCTCTTTCCCCACTTCCTGCTGCTCACTCACAAAGTGGACTGGGCTTTGTGTTGAAGCCCAGTGGCCCAAACCTGCTCTGTTAGTTAGGATTAAATGCAGTCTTCTCCTGAATTTTACCAGTTTCTTGGTTTCTGTCCTGACCCTGGGATTTGGTCCCTCATAATATAGTCCTGCCCAGGCTTCTGTTGTCATAGATAGTTGTGACTGTAGAAAAATAGAAACCTTGGGATGTAGTCAGTGGTAAAACACTTAAAGCTAGGTCAGAGATTCAATTCCTATTAACCCTCCCCCTACTCCCACCCCCCAAAAACCTGAAGACTTAGGGTAGAGGGTAGGTTAGTATATACATTTGTAGCAACCTCAGAGGACTCAGGCTCCGGTACCTCCTTTGTTGAGTACTGAGTTTGGGGTTCCCCCTACTTTGACTCTTCCACTGTGCTAGGGCTGCTCTTGGACTGTGGGATCACGTTTCATAATTCCTGGAAGGTCCCAGTGTAGTTCTCCACCCCGAGATTTCCTCCTTGGCCTTGCACCTCACGCTCCGGAAACAGCTACTGGAGTAGTGGTGTAGACAGTCCAGCCCTGAGAGAGAGGGTCACTAGGGATGGCCTTTTCCCACCCCACCTCTGCAGCCACCAATAGTAGGCATTTTGGCAATCCTAAAACAGTCTTCCTAGTTCCCCTGCCTCCGGAATCTCAGTCCTACATCAACAAGTCAGGGACAGTGATTGCTGAAGCTGAGGGAAAGCCTAAGCCTCTCCATGGATGTTCAGTACTTTCCCCAGCTCTGGAGCCTGTCCTCAGCACTCAGTTCCATCCCGTGTACATTGCCTTCGTGGACATTCAGCCACAGAGTCTGAAGTTAGTTATTACATTTCTGCAGCTGTGTCTCCTGTTTCCCAGACTAACCGTAAACTCTGGATCCTCCTGCCTCTACCTGCTTAAGTGCTAGGATCACAGTGCATGCCACATGTCTAACATTCTAGTTCTGTGTAACACACACACACACACACACACACACACACACACACACACACACACCATTTTCATGGTGCTTTTTCACTGGGCTAGGACATGTATAGAAAAATGCTCAGATGCTTACCCAGCATGCATAGGGCTCTGAAATTGGGCTCTGAAATTGATCCTCAGCATTGGGGGGAGAGGGGGAGGAAGAAAAGTGGATGGGTGCAGTAAGTGTAGAGTCAATGGATTTTTGTATTTGAGTTGCCTTTGGTCAACTCAAGATTCAGAACAGCACCCTAGAAGCTTCTCTCTTGTTTTTGCTTATGTTTAAGAATCTCTAAGCTGCTGGGTAGTGGTGGCACATGCCTTTAACCCCAGCACTTAGGAGGCAGAGGCAGGCGGATCTCTGAGTTCTAGGCCAGCCTGGTCTACAGAGTGAGTTCTAGGACAGCCAGGGCAACATAGAGAGACCCTGCATCAAGAAAAAGAATCCCTAAGCAAAAATGGGTATGGGGCCACACACCTGCAATCCCAGCACTGCACTCAAAAGGCCTTGCAGGGGGGTTGTCAGGCCCAGGTATACCTAGGATGCCTAGCAAGATCCTGTCTCAAAAAGGGGCGGGATGTAGAGAGAGCTCAGTGGGTTAGAGCACGTGTTGCGGTAGCCTGGAGATGTGAGTTCAGAAGCCAGCCCACATGAAAATTCAAACATGGCCATATGTACTCTAACGCTATGGGGGAGTGGACAGAGGAGGATCATTGAACTTCCTGGTCACCAGCCCAGCTCCAGGTTCAATGAGGGACCCTGTCCCAAAGGAATAAGGTAGAAATCAACAGAATAGCACACCTGATAACTTCTACAGTGTTCACCTGAATACAGATACAGACACTCAGATATCAATGAGCCAACAAATAATGTCTTCACATCCATCTGGCATGGTATTATTCCTGCTTCATCTGTGAGAAGAGAGGCTGAGAGATGGGGGAGTATACAGAGGCTCTTAGGACAGCATTGTGAGAAGAGCACCCAGTTGTGCATAGCCTGGGTGGGAAGAGTAGTGCTTTTCTAGTGGCAAGCTCCCCCAGAAGCCTGTTCTCTCTCCTCCATCCCCAGGACCGTAAGCAGAAACTGAAACTGCAGCTCCCAGAATGCACTGTTGGACAGCTGAGAGAGAAAAGGGAAAAGAATGAAATTCAGACGCACCCTGGGTTCTGTAGACTCTTGGGCAGGCTTTGCATGTGGTTCCAGACTCTTTTAAAAGTCCCCCTAGTCAGTCTTAGAAGGGATACAATTGGCCTTTGCAGGTTAATGAATGACCTTTACCCTCTGCTGCAGATCTCCCAAGTCCGTATGCAGGGACTTCTCTTACTGGTCTTTGCCAAGTATCAGCATTTGCCCTACATCCAGATCATCTCTACAAAATCTACCCCTACTGGCCTCTACGGGTACTGGGTAAGGACTGAGCTCTCTCATCTGAGACGTGCGCTGACAAGGGCTGGATGCTTTGGAGCTAAGCAAAATGGGGAATGAACTGAGTCTGGATACTCTGTGTAGCCTAGGACCCTGCATACCTACCCCATGCCCCGACCCAAACCCTGGCATCCCAGCAGGGCCTGGATATTCCTGAGATCCCAGATTGGGGTATTGGGCTTTGTGCATGGAAGAACTAGCTGGGAAGCTGGGTGTCTATGGCTGAGATCCTGGAGGAGGTGAGACTGCCTCCCCTCAGACCTAGGATGGGAAAGGGGGCGTGTGTATACAATCCACCCTTCTTCCCACCTGTCCTACCAGGGGAACAAAGGGGGAGTCAACGTCTGCCTGAAGCTGTATGGCTACTATGTCAGCATCATCAACTGCCACCTGCCTCCCCACATGTCCAACAATGAGCAGCGGCTGGAGCACTTTGACCGGATCTTGGAGAGTCAGACTTTTGAGGGATATGATATTCCCAACATCCTGGACCATGAGTGAGCCTGAAGCTGCACACTGTCACCCCTGCCCTCCCCCACGCCAGCCCAGGCTAGCATTGACTGCTGAGTCTTCTTCGCTGCCAGTCAGTAGTGCTCCATCTCCCGGCCCTCCCAACCCCTTTCCTGATGTCCCATCTGCTGTACCACCCAGCTTTGCCTGCCTGATGTCTACCTTCCTCTGGCCTCTTTGTCCTTCCTGGAAACCCCAGACACTTGTAAACATCCTAGGTCAAGCCCCTTGTGGTTCTTGAGTTCACCACAGGGGCTGTTTCTCAGCTTGTCCAGATGGCCAGTTGGGGATCAGCGGGCTAGAGCCGCTCTGTATTTGCCATAGCCTTATCTGTACATGTCCTTTGACTTAATTAATAGCATTGGTGCCAAGGACTGTCCTGTTGGTCCCATGCATGTCCTGCCTGGACTTCCTCTGCTGCTGTCTTAGAGTCTAGCTTCTTACCCGCCCCTGAGCTTTTTCCTCCCCAGCAGCCTTTGGGCCTGTACCTTTCACTGACCTCATCACAAACCCTCAGGTGCCCTCCTTTTTTTCCCTGAAGCCTCATTCTGTGGTTTGGAGACATGAACTTTCGCATTGAGGACTTTGGGTTGCTCTTTGTTCAGGACTGTATAACAAGACAGTGCTACCGTGAGCTGTGGGAGAAGGACCAGGTACCAAGTGAGCAGAGGGGTGTGTGTGTGTGTGTGTGTGTGTGTGTGTGTGTGTGTGTGTGAGATCTGAACCTGTCATGGAGGTCTGTGAAATGTCCAGAGAGCAGCAATGCTCCAGTTGTCTGGGATCTGGTTCTCCCTTCTCTCTGGGTGGGAAGATGAGTCCAGCCAGGTTTTGCACATGGAGGTGGGGCGGCCATACTGTCAGTACTGATCTTCACCTCGTGAAACCATGAGCATACTCAAGAATCGGGAGCCAGGCTGGCCATTGGCAGCTCACACCTGTAATCTTAGGACTCAGGAGACTAAGACAAGAGGATTGTTGTAATTTTATGCCACCTTGGCTACACGAGTTCCAGCCAAGTCTAAGCTACCGTGTGAAATCCTAGCATCCCCCTAAAAACAAGGCAGAGGGCGGGGGGGTCCAGATTAGCTTTGGCCAGCACTGGCCTTATAACATGCATCAGCCTACTTGTATCCCTGTTGCCTCCCCTGTCCCAAGCCTGGTTACCTCTGGAAGATAATATGCTACCCCTTTTGGGGCATTGCCTTTCCTATGTCCCCGACACAAGCCTTCTAGTGACCCCCAGACAGTTGGAAATCAAGGTCTGCTCTCCACTGAGAAAGGATAGACAGGGAAAATGGCCTTTGGGGACCGCTGAAGCAGTGACAAGAAGAGGGTGGTGCTGACGTGTATCAGGACTGGAGGAAGACGGGAACTGTGTCTTTATCTACAGCTCTCCATTGCCAAGAGACGGGACCCGCTGCTCCGGGAGTTCCAGGAAGGTCCACTGCTCTTTCCACCCACCTACAAGTTTGATAGGCACTCCAACAACTATGACACCAGGTGAGGAGGAAATCGGTACCCAAGAGGCTCTGGAAGTCTATGTATGCCAGCCAGCTTTGGGCGCAGGGCGGAGGTCCGGGTGTGCCACTGAATAGAGGTATCAGGGAAGCAGGAATGGATCCAGCCATCAGCTCTCAGTGTGGACTGTCCTGCCCTTCCCTGAGGCACTGGTTACGGGAGCTTCCCAGGTTGCTCTGAGAGTGGAAGGGAAGGCTGGTGTTGGCAAGAGTGGAGGATAGGGTCAAAGGTTATGAAGGAGAAGGGCATAGGCAAGAGCAGAGGCAGCCCTTACCTTGGAGGGAAGCCACTAGAGCATCCCAGAGACCCTACCTACAGTTTCCAGGGCCTTCTAGTCCCCCGCCAAGGGTACAAAAGTGTTAGCTAAGGTAGTTATTCACATTAGGTTCCCCTGCCCCAGACTCTGAGTGTGTCAGATACCATACAAGGAAATGAAAAATAGTGGAAAATCAGACATGGTTTTGCACAGTTGTAACATTTGCACTCGTGAGGTGCAGGCTAGGCCATCCTAACAAGTTCAAAGCCAGACAGGGTTACATGAAACCCTGTCTTAAAAAAACCACCCACCCAGAGATGGAGAGCTGAGTCAGTGGTTAGGAGCACCGGCTTCTCTTCCAGAAGACCCAGGCTCAATTCTCAGCTCCCACATGGCAGTCTCTAACTTCAGTTCCAGGGGACCTGACACCCTCACACGGACATATATGTAGGTAAAACACCAATGCACATGGAGTAAAAATAAAATAAACAGGGCTGGAGAGATGGCTCAGAGGTTAAGAGCACTGGCTGTTCTTCCAGAGGTCCTGAGTTCAGTTCCCAGCAACCACATGGTGGCTCACAACCATCTATAATGAGATCCAATGCCCTCTTGGTGTATATGCAGACAGAACACTGTATACATAATAAATAAATAAATATTTTGATAAAATAAAAAAAAACAAACAAAAAACCCACACACCCAAAGGAAAGAAAGGAAGGAAAAAGTGAAGTTCCCAGAGAACAGTACAGAGGAGGTACACCCGAGCTGCTCCTCACACTGCTGTCCTCAGCTGCCCGGTGGTTTAGTGCTGAGCTTCTCAGTCATGAAATGGGCATGATCAGTATACGTAACTCATGGGGCTCAGAGTTGGCTGAGACCTGCCTAACCCAGGACCTGGTACCCAGTGAGCACGGGTGACCTCTGTGATTATTACTTAGATTGGTCTCTTCAGGTGGGGTGGTGTCTTCCTGAAGAACTTTATAAGAAGCTGAGAAAGGGCCAGGTCACTACTGAAACCTGAGAGAGCAAGAATAGCTCTGGCAGCAGGTTCTTGACCAGTTTAGGGTAAGACTATTGGGGGGAGAGAGAGAGAGAGAGACACCAGCAAAGTGGCTGGTGTTAAAAGGGAAATAGGTATCTCCACAGCAAGCCAGGGCAAAAGGTAGCTGTGGGCTTCATGTATGGGAATGGTTGACAGTCCAAATGTCTTTACGAAGGACAGGGAAAAGGTGCACCATTTCAAGAATGGAGCAAGGCAGGGAAGGGCTGTGGCGAGGGCAGTCCCCACAAGAAGAGGCAGTGCGCTCCAGAAACAGCAGCCTGGCAGCAGAGCAGGCTGGGAAGTAGGTAAGAGGACAGGCTCTGGCTGGCTGATGTCACAGCTGCAGGGAGACTGGTCTCTACAGCCGTTCATCGAACTCGAGCAGTAACGTGGAATCCGGAAGGCCTTGAGAACTGGCTAGGGCCTTGGAGGCCAGCACCTCAGGACCTCAGTGTGAACTGGACCTGTAATTCAGTGGGAGAAGAGTTGGCCAGCTCCTGTAAGGCCCTGTGTTCAATCCTTGACAAGTAGGGTATAATTCCCCCAGGGCATAGCAGAGAGCCTGCCAGCAGACTGGAAGTCCTTGCAAGTAGCTGGCTCAGGGCTGGCACTGGCAAGGTCTGACAGGGTGGTTAGGTAGTGAGTACAGGCCCTCAGGTGGCCTAGCTCGTGGGGAGCTGGGCTCAGATCTGGTTCTCTGGCTTGGTGGTGCTTTTTTACCTATGGTACTTCATCTCAGTGTAGGGCTGCGTCTGTAGCTCTGGTATAATACTTGCCTAGCATGTATCAAGCCCTGAGTTGCTTCAACAGAACACCCCACCCCAATAATTCATAGCCAGTCTGTCCAGCACGAGCAAAAGGGGAGAATCAAGACAAAACAACAAAACCAGAAACCACTAAGGAGGAGACAGATGCTTATTACTATATACTAGCTCGTTGTGACTGACATGGAGCTCTTACCATGTCCCAGGCATTGTGCACAAAGCCTTGCATCACTTCATTCTTCACATACACTTTGTATAAAAAAGGAGGGCTGGTAAGATGGCTCAGTGCATAAAAGTGCTTGTCATGCAGGGACCTGAGTTCAGTCTCCAGAACCCACAGTGGAGGGAATCCCACAAGTTGTCTTCTGACCTCCATGCATGCCATGGCAAGCATACATAAGGAGAATGGATGTCAGGTACTTCTAAGGCAGGTAGGAAGAGACTTTGTGATTTGGGAAGAATGTGAATCTAGGTCTGCCTGCTGCAGAGCTATGGGTTTTCAGTGGTGCTTGGAGGCCATAAAGAGATGTCTTGGCAGGAACAGTGGACACTTCCTGTGGTGGACATTGCTGAGCCCGCCTGGAAAGCAGGCACACCAGTTGGGACACCAGTGCCAGGAAGCTCCACTGCTCTGGAGTGCCACTGAGCTTGGACGTGCTATGTAATCGGGCTCTGTTGGTAAAGTGCTGCTGCACAGACGTAAGGACCTAGTTCAGATTCTCAGCACTCATTTTAAAGTGGATGCCTGTAACCCCAGAGATCCCAGGAACTCATTCACCAGCCAGACCATGACCAGACAAATGGTAACTGCCAGATTCAGTGAGAAATCCTGCCTCAAAAAGAGGATGGAAAGCCTAGCATGGTGGCATACACCTTGAATCCATCACTAGGGAAGCAGAAGCAGCCAATCTCTGAGTTCAAGGCTAGCCTGGTCTACAGAATGAGTTCCAGGACAACCAGGGCTACACCGAGAAACCCTGTCTCAAAACAAAACAAAAACAAACAAACAAAAAACCAGGATGAAGAGCAATGAAGAGAGACTGTCACCAACTTCTGGCCTCTGCACACATTCACACGAAAACCTAAATATAATATACACACGCTAAAAAACAACAACAACAACAAAAAAAAAAAAAACCCAATCAAATAAAATATAATCCCAGCTACTTGAGAGGCAGAAGCATAGGGATCATTCATGTCTTCTAGGCTATCCTGGGCTACATAATAGGGTCCCCTCTCAAAAGCCAAAGGACAGGAGATCTGGCCTGGTTGTAGAGTCTTCATGTGTTTGATACCGAACACTGCCAAACAAAATAAACCCCAGTGAACCATTGCTGTCCTCTTGCTACCCAGAGCAAAACCTGGATCTAATTTATGTTCATCCCAGGTATAAAGACACTGCCTAGCTTATGTTTAAATCAGGAGCCTGAGAAAAGTATTCAAGCCAGACTAGCAAAGGGACCCACCAATGGCAGGGAGAGCCAAAAAGTCACGATTAGCTTGGTTAGGAGTCAGCCAGTATGTTTCCAGAACTGGAAGAAGTGCCAAAGGAAGCTGGCAGCCAGAGACAGGAGGGGTCAATTCTATTTGTCAAGGAAAGGGGGTGGGTGGGTTGGTTGGTTTTTTCAGTGAGAGGTTGAACCCAGAGCCCCACATGGACTAGGCAAGTATTCTGCCTTGAGCTCTGTACACCTCAGCCCTAGGAGAGCATCCTGAAGGAGGAGGCAGCGATGTTGTTTAGAGAGAAGAGGCCCAGGCTCTCTAGTCCAGCAGCAGCACTCGATGAGTAGCACCTGTGGGAACAAGAGCCTGGCCTGTGTAGCTGTCCTGAGTGACTGAAGGTGACTTCTGTGTCTGTCTCACTGTGCGCAGTGACTGTGAATGATTTCTGTGCAGAGCATAGAGTTCAGCTTTCATCAGCCATGCAGTGTCCTGAGCCAAAGTGTAATGAGAAACGAGGTCAGCTCCATTACAGGGGAGGGTGCAGGGGCTGGGTGCAGGGCGGGAAATCCTGTTAGAGTCGGGATTGCATCGGGTGTTGTTACAGTAACCATTATGGATGCAGGTGGCATGGAGCAGAGGGTATTATGATCAAAGCTAGTCAAGACTGTCACGGACACATTAAGCACATGACCAGTTTAACCATGCTCCAGACTTCAGTGAGCACTTAAAAGCTGTGTATAGGGAGCTGAAGTGCAAAGAGCTCTCATACACAGAAACTGAGCAGAGAGTACCATGTGCCATGGCTACTCTGGGGTCAGTAGATTGGTTCTGTGGTTGTTGTGGTTTTTGGTTTGGTTTTTAGAATCTTGCAGCGTCTTGTGGCTTTAGTTTTCTGAAAGTGAAGGCACGTTCATTCATTTGAGAAACAGTTATACACAAACCATTCAGCCAGAAAGCCTTAGTGAGGTTGACCTACACTGGAGGACAGTTGTGTCTTCTCTGAAAGGAGTTAACCTGTTCACAGAGGTGGGGGAGGGACAGAATGAAGCGCAGTGAAGGTACACAGCCTTTGTAGTCAGCAGATATGGGCAAGCATCCTGCTTCCACCAGGACAGAGGAGCTTCTCTCAGCTTTAGAAAAATGTGACTTGTAGGACAGGATCCTGGGGACTGGAGAGATGGTTCAGAGGCTCACAGCACTTGTTACACTTGCAGAGGACCCAAGTTTGGTTCTCAGCACCCACATGGCCCCTCACAACTGTCTGTTACTCCAGTTCCAGAGCATCTGTGAGCACTGCATGCACATGGTACATAAAAATACATGCAGACATCCACATAAAATAAAAATGAATAAATCTTTTTTAAAAGATGAAAGACAGGAGCAGTCAAGACGGATGTCACAGTGCATAGTACACTAAGGATCCATTTCAAATGATAAGAAATGTAGAACTTGAACAACAGATACAATAACATTTAATTTGTCTTTTGTTTCCTGTCTTGTTTGTCAAACAAGCTCCAGGAACTGGGGGTGTGGCTCAGTGATAGTTCTCGGCCATGTGCCCTGGGTTCTACCCAGTGCTGCTAAAACAGTCTCCTTGACTCTGTTTGGCTTGATTGGTTGATTTTTGTTTTTATTTTGTTTTGAGATAGTGTCTCACTGTATACTTCCTGCTGGCCTGGAATCTATATAGACCAGGCTGGCCCTGAACTCACAGACATCCACCTACCTCTGCTAGGATTAAAGGACATTCACCACCACACGTGCCCTGTTGACACTGCTTCTTAATCTTGCTTGCCTGACATATGGTAAGCCTTGGTGGAAAAGATGAACAATGCAGATGTTAAAGAAGGGCTGGCTGAGAAGTACTGAGGAGGAAGGAGGCAGAGTTTGGTTCAGGATTGAGGACACTAACATGATAGAAGGGCTGGGTTTTGTTTTGTTTTGTAATTATTTGTTTTTATTTCTTCTGTGCATTGATGTTTTGCCTGCATGCATGTCTGTGTGAGGGTGTTGGATCCCCTGGAACTGGAGTTATTGATGGTTGTGAGCTGCCATGTGGGTGGGAATTGAACCCATGTCCTCTGGAAGAACAGCCAGTGCTCTTAACAGCTGAGCCATCTCTCCAGCCCCAGGTCTGGATTCTTAACCATCTCAGAGTTGAGGAGAAGCTGTGTTTTGAAGGAGAAGTACATTCATGTGTCTCTTAACAAGTTGTAAGCCTCACTGGGCATCTCATGTTCATGATGACTAAGGAGAGAATGGCTGGGTAGTTTTCCAGTAATCCCAACACTGGGGAGGCAAAGGCAGGTATTTCTCTGAGTTCGAGGCTATCCTGGTCCACATAGTGAGTTCCAGGCCGTGCAGGGGTCCATAGTAAGACCCTGACTCTGAACAAACAACAAAAAAACCAGAGGAGTGAGAATCTAGAAAGAACCTTAGGACCTAACAAGCAGAAGATGGTTTGGCCAGAGTCTCCACATTGTGGCCACTCCTTGACACCTCAGCTTCTTTGAAGTAAGTGCTGTTATCACTCCATCTCAAAGTTCAAGAAACTGAGAGGTAGAGAGGTGACCTCACTTGCCTGAGGCCATAGGCTTCTGAATCCAGAGTCGAGTTCGCCATGGTATCGCCCTCACTTGTTGAAAGGTGTGCTGCTGCTTAAGGGACAGCAGACCACTGGACTATTTAGTAAAAACAGTATTGTGTGTGTGCGGACGATGCACACATTCTACTGAGCTGGCGTGGAGCTCGGAGGACAACTTTTAGGAATTGTTCTCTCCATCCACCGTGGGTTCTGGGAATGGAGCTCAGGCCTTCAGGCTTTCCTGCAAGCACTTACAGGCTAAGGCATCTGGCTGGCCGCTTAAGATTTTCAAGTAGAGAATCATCAGATGAGGTTTTACTGCTGTGGGCAAAGGGATCCTCTGCTGAAGGAAGTAGCAGCTCTCCTCCCTCCCAGGCTCTCTCTCCACCATCACAGGGCCTGCCTGCCTGTGTCCCTATGTGGAGAATGAGCTTAGTGAGTGGTCAACCCAGGAGCTGCTGGTGGAGCTGGATGGGGTCAGATGCTTCTGTCACTAGAGGAAGAAAGCTTTGTTGTTGTTGTTGTTTTTGAAGACAGGGTTTCTCTGTGTAACAGCTGTGCCTGTCCTAGAACCCACTCTGTAGACCAGGCTGGCCTCGAACTCAGAGATGAGCCTGCCTCTGCCTCCCAAGTGCTGGGATTAAAGGTGTGCGCCATCCCCAACTAGAAAGCATTTTTCTTAAATTTTGGGTTTGTTTTTGTTGTTGTTGCTTATGGTTTTTTGTTTATTTGTTTGATTATTTGGTTTTTGTGTTTGTGTGTGTTTTGTGACCATTGCCTGTGTGTGTGTCCATGGAGGTCAGCATCAATGTCTTCATCACTTACCTTCTTAAAAGTTTGATATATTCGTTTTTTATTTTATGTGTGTTTTGCTTACCTGTATCTGCGCACTACATGCACACCTGGTGTCCCAGACATTGAAAGAAGGCATCAGATCCCCTGGAATTGGAATTACAGATGATTGTATATAACCACATGAGTGCTGGGTATTGAACCCAGGTCCTCTGAAAGAACAGCCAGTGCTCTTAACCTCTGAGCCATCTCTCCAGTGCTCCCCCTTTGAAACAGGAACTCACTCTTAGTCAGCACTGGCTTGGAAGTTGGTATAGCCCAGGCTGTCCCAAAGCTATATAGCTGTCCCAGGCTGTCCCAAAGGCAGGGTGGCCCTCCTACTGTAGCCAGCTGAGTGCTGGGATTAGAGGCGTGAGCCACCATGTCTAACTCTTCCAATTGACTTTTTAGAGAGAAAGAGACAGAGAGATGAATATGAATGTGTGTGTAGGCCAGATGTCCGTGTCTGCTGTCTTCATCCGTTGCCTTTTACCTTTTTCAAAAAATTGAAACATTTTTAGTGGTGGGGTGCACTTGCAGTGACAGACAGGGAGCTCCTAAGAACTGGTCTCACTTTTGCTTTCTACCCCGTGGGTCACACTCAGGCTATCAGGCTTGGGGACAAATACCTTTACTCTCTGGCATTTTTTTAGTTGGGTCTCCCTTTTCATAGCCCTGGCTGTTCTAGAACTCATTATATAGACCAGGCTGGCCTCGAACTCACAGAAATTCACTTGTCTCAGTCTCCTCAGCGCTAGGATTAAAGGTGTGTGCCACCACACCTGGGTCCCCCCTCATTTTTTGAAACAGGGCCGCTTACTGACCTGGAGCTCACCAACTCAGTTATACTGGCTGGCCAGTGAGCTCCCGTGGTCTGCCTGCCTCCACCTTCCTTAGCACTGGGTTTTCGGATGCATGCTGCCATACTTTACTTACACGGTTTTGAATTTTTAAGGGTTTGAATTCAGAACCTCGAGCACTTTGTGATGACTTTTCAGAACAGAGTCACAGTGGGAGCCCGGGCTGTGGTTCAGTTGATAGAGTGCTTGCCTAGCAGGTACACAAAGTCCTAAGCTGGTCACTGGCACCACACAAACTGGGCGTGGAGCACACACCTGTACTCCCAGCACTGATGAAGGCCGGAGGATGAGAAGTTCAAAGTCATCCTCACCTTTACTGAGAGTTTGAGGCCAGTCTGGACTCAGGAGACCCTGTCTAACCACAGTAACCGAGTTCTACAGAGGGCCTGTTTCATGCAGAAGCTTGTTCTAGATCTAGAGGTGATTCAGCTCATCTGTCATCTTAGCAGCCCGTGAGGTAACAACGGTTCCCATCTCCACTCTGCAGATGAGGAAGCTGGGGCCTCAGAGGGTTAGCTTGGTGGCTCAGAGCGTGTGCTCTGTGGTCATGCTGCTTGCTTGGCCTTGAGTCCTGGACATACCACTTAGTAACTCTTTGGGAAAGTTACTCCCATTCTAAGACTCAGTCTCCCTGCCGTAAAGGGTGAGTGGTAGCCATACTAACCACAAGCCTGTGGTAAGCACTCCCCAATCATGTCTGAGTCTCTACAACCTCAAAACCCAACCTAGGTCCTTTTCTGCTTTTTTTCTTTCTTTCTTTCTTTTTTTTTTTCCAGAAGTGCCTTGAATGAAATATTCCTGAATCAGAGTTTAGTTCATAAAAATGTGGGCTTAGGCGGAGGGTCTTTGGTCAATTCCTGCTGCTTCTGCTGGATACTCTGCCCTGCCACACCGGGCTTCCTCCAGTTGCAGCCCAGAAGTCTTGGACTGCTAGTAGACCCTGAAGCAGGCACAAGGAGGCACATTTCTGCCGTCATGACAGCTCCTCTTCCTCCCATTCTTTTGTCTACCCCAGTGAGAAAAAACGCAAGCCTGCATGGACTGACCGCATCCTGTGGAGGTTGAAGCGGCAGCCACAGGCCAGTCCCATGGTCTCCAGTCTGCCAACCTCCTACTTCTCACTGATGCTAAAGAGCTACACCAGCCACATGACGTACACCATCAGTGACCATAAGCCTGTCACTGGGACCTTCAACTTGGAGGTGAACTTCTGGACTTGCCAAAACCTGGCAGAGGGGTAGCTGTGCTGGGCCACACCTCCAAACCCTCTAGGGCTGAGCTGTAATGTCAGGCAATCTGCAGGAGACACCTGTAGGAAGACATGATTGCCTTTCCTCTCAGATCAGGTATCCCAGTGTTTCTGAGGAGCTGTTGATGGCTCTTTCTGTCAAAAACGTGTCAGGCCCTTTGTGAAGAGGCTTCTGTTTCCTCTAGGTACTCTCCCTTGAGGTTAATGAGTTCCATCATGCTTATTACCTACTATGTGAAGTAGAACTTCCTTTTATCTGTCTTAATTGTATCTAGATCAAGTTGCAGAGGGAGCTCTCTCCATCCTTTCTGTCTTGCCACCTAATAACAAGGCAGTGTAGGCCACATTTAACTGTCTGCTCCCTCTGCTTCAGCACTGGCCGTTCCCCATTTTTACAGCTGTTCTCACCACAGCATTTCCCCACAAAACTGCACTCGGGCCTTGGAGAGAAAAACCTTGGGAAAGAGCAGCTTTCAGACCGCTTTTCTTCAAGCAGGTCCCTCTTCCCCACCTACCCTCACCCTCAGCTCTGGGCTGTCTGCCTGCTTCTAGACCCGTTCCCACAACAGGGCAAATGCTCCCTCTGAAAAGCTCCTTTGGCCTTCCTCTTTCCTGCTGGTCAGCTCGGGTCAGCTAGACTAGCTTAGCAAAGTTCTAGGCCCAGTGCTCTGGGGGTCTGTGTTGCCCCCAGCACTCTAGAAGGAAACAGTAAGGAACAGTTGCCTTGAGGATTTCAGCCGACCTCCCGCCCCTGTGTTTAGCTGAACCCCCTGATGTCTGTCCCACTGGTCACCATGATGCCTGAATGCCTGTGGACCATGGAGAACGACATGTTGATCGGCTACGCCTGCACCCCGGAGTTCCTCAGCAGTCCCTGGGACTGGATCGGACTGTACAAGGTGATGTGACCAGCCTGGCAGGGAGTCCATCATCCGCAGTTTTTCCACCATGGGGGCTCATGGGAGCTGGCCAGAGATCACTGAGGACTTCACCCCTGTTCATTCCAGAGAGCCTTACTAATTTAGGGCCTGTTGGGGAAGGGAAGGCAGTGCAGTGGCCAGCCCCGGCAGTCAGCCCACCTTCTCAGGAGGATTTTCTCTAGCTCTCATACCCTCCTCAACCACTGACTGATTGCCTGATCTCTACTCACAGGTAGGGATGCGCCACATTAATGACTATGTGTCCTATGTCTGGGTTGGCGACAACCAAGTCTCCTGTAGCAACAACCCAAACCAGGTACATCTCCAGCATGCAGACTTGACTGAATATTCTTGTCTTCTGGAAGGAAGTGTTGGCTAATTTACTACTATACTGGGAAGGGCCAGGGCCCTAGGGCTGACACTGTTCCTGTTGCCCTAGGTATACATCAACATCAGCGATGTCCCTGAGAGTGAGGACCAGTTTCTTCTCTGTTACTATAGCAACAATCTGCACTCTATAGTAGGGATAAGTCAACCCTTCAAGGTAAGGGGTGCTGGCGGGAGAAGGGGAAGGTTACTTTGAAGGACTCGAGGGCACAGACCTGGGAGGCATCCTATGCCTGTGGAGCTGTATCTGTTGGGTAGTGGGAGCATTAGGAAAGTGGGTAAGAGCTCTGCTTACCTCTTCTGTTACCTGTTTTACCCTGCAGATCCCGCTTCGCTACTTTTTGAGGGATGACGCACTGTGTGAGCCTGAACCACAGATCTGAGCCCAGATGGGAGTGAATGAATCCAGGGCAGAGGCTAGAGCTGGAAGCCAGCTCTGCCTCAGCATTGCCAGGAGCGCTGGGTCTGGCCCAGCCCCTGAGGAGGCAGCTGAGTATCCTCCAGCTCCCCACCTCCCAGGGGAGCTCAGCCAGACTCTTCTGCTCTCTCCAGGCCAGATGAACTGGCCATTTAATACAGGTTTTTGTTACTGAGATGTGATTGAAACAAAGTAGTGTGTCAATGGTGAAGACTTGAGGACAGTCCACTGCATATGGAAAAGACCACTAGCTTGCATGCCATGTCTTGATTCTCCCTTTCCCCTGACACAAAAACACTCCCACACCCAAGTAGCCGTGCCAGGCACATGCCCCATTTGGCACAGGCCTGCATTCCTATCACGCCATCCTGGACCTTGGGCCTGGGATGGGGGGATGTTCACATTTGTACAGGCCCCATAAATTGGGTGGAACAAGTAGCACTGGGTTCCCAAAGTCTTGGCATCTCATAGATGTCCCCATGTGGATGAGCAGAGGCCCTGAGATCCTGTCTGCAGCTGAAGCACATGACTACTGAGTGAGGGTATACCTACCTGTACCCTGTAACGTGGAATCTGAGCAGGAAGTTCTAGGGCCGAAGCAGAGTAGGTTGCATAGACTCAGATTAGCTTTTGCAGGTAAGTGAGGCCCCATGTCCCCAACCTGCCCTTTACAAGGGGTTCACAGATGTTGGAGGAGCCACAGCCACATTCCTCTTGGGTGGTCCTTTAGATCAAGCTCATCTGCTGCCACTCCTATCATGAGTCATAGAGAAAACACTGCTCTGCTCTCTGGGCCCTACTGGGACCTAGATGGGAAACAGCAGAGGAGCTGTGCTCAAGACATTTTGAAGGACCTAGCAGCAAGAGGCCTCAGCATTCTGCAGGTGCCATGTAGATACAGCCTGTCCCTATTCCTGCCGATCGCCTTCTGCCAGTATGATTCAACACCCATTCTCCCAAGGGAAGACACTCAGGGAGTCTTGTTCTGTAATTCTCACATCTGTCTTGTGACCTGAGACCGAGAGTCACTCCAATTACTCTATGTTCTGTCTTCTATTCTGGGAGCCACCGAGTGTTAAGGATTACCCCATGGGGTTGGGGATTTAGCTCAGTGGTAGAGCGCTTGCCTAGAAAGTACAAGGCCCTGGGTTCGGTCCTCAGCTCTGGAAAAAAAAAAAAAGATTTACCCCACCCCCCAGGCTTCTGAGCCATAGCTGTCTGTTCTGTGTGAGTTGTTACATTGAGGAATAATTATAAATTGGCTTTTACACTTGTATGTGACTCCTTTGATGGGGGACATGACCAGAATATAGGCATGGGGCCTAGAGACTGGACCTGCATCTGTGATCCATCCTACTCTCTCTTACCCACAGGAGTCTCGGTTATCTAGAAAATATAAATGATATGCCTGTTGACAAGTCACTGAGAGGACCATTGCCAAAACCCTCAAAAACACCACTAGTGCTGATAGCATCGCTATTCTGACTCATGAAGCCCTGGGGCTGGCTCTAGGGCCCAGGGGTCCCAACCCGCCTCCACAAGCTCACCTCCACCCCTCCAACACTTAGAAACATTGTCCTAATGTCCCAGTGCAGGGTCCCTCCTCAACTGAGAAGGGCGAGTTCAGCTGTGATTGAAAGGCGGAAAAAGGAAGGGGATTGCTCCCTCTCAGGACCTAGGCAGGATATGGCTGTTCTGGGCCCACCCCTGACCCATTGGGTGGAAACAGGAAATATGTGAGACTTGGTGTGTGCTGGGTCTCTGCCTGGCTCCGAGACTGATAAGAGCCATTGTGTGGCCACTGGGATGAGCCTGCCCTGGATAGATGTGCTTCCCAGAGGAAGGAAGCTTTATAGGCCTTTCCTGGGCGGGGGAAGCTGAGGGAGAAAAGGAAGGTGCCCGATCATCAGTGTCAGCACAGTCCCAGGGGTCCTCCGCCCCTCCCATGCCAGCCTCTCCTGGAAAAGTCTGTTTCCCCCTGACTTCCCCATTCTCATTTCCTATAAGGAATGGCTGGAGACCCAGAGCTCAATTCCAGGCCAGGAAAATGTCAGCTGTGATTTAGCAACAATGAAGACAGAAAAACAGGAACACTGTGTGTGTATGGGGGGGGGCGAGAGTACAGTTGAAAATAAACGGGGTACACACCCAAGGGACCCAGGAACTTACCTTGAGGCTCCAGTAGTGAGATGGGCAGAGCCTCTTGCTGTTTCTAATACCACCTTCTGCCTAGCAGGACCAGCCCCGGCCTCTAAAACAAGGTGTAGTCAAGTGGTGGCACACACTTTTAATTCCAGCACTTGGGAGGCAGAGAACAGTTGGATCTCTTGAGTTCGAGGCCAGCCTGGTCTACAGAGTGAGTTTCAGGTCAGCCAGGGCAACACAGAGAAACCCTGTCTCGAAAACAAACAAGTAATCAGCACATGCCTGTCCTCGAACACTCAGATGAAGCAGGAGGATCTCGAGTCCAGGAGTTCAAGACTAGCCTAGACAACATTCAAACTCTTAAAAAAAAAAAAAAAAAAAGAAAAGAAAAAGAAAGAAAGAAAGAAAGGCTCACTACCTTCAGAGGCAGCCAAGCTGAAGGGACTTGAAGAGGAGCAATGCCACATAAAGGATCCTCTTGGCTTTGTGGAAAGCTGTACCTCTGGTTAGAGGAATGGTTATTCCCCACTCTAGCTGATCTGAGAGGGCAGCTTGAGAGGCCCTGCCAAGGACTTGCTGGGAAAGGAGTTGGGGGCGGGGGTTGTCTCCTAACCTTTGACCTGGAACCCAGGGTCCCTCATGGGTGGATGCATCAGCTCCTCTGGTTACCTGAGACAACAGGCATTTCCTCCATCCTTCAGCCCCTCCTCTTCCTGCCCCAACCCTCTGGCCAAGAGACCTCCCAATCAGACCTGGACTGCTCCAGCTGTGTCCTGAGAAGCTGGACCAGCCACATCCCCTGGGGCTGGAGTTGAAGCAGAACCAACTGGCTATCCCAGTGTGAGCCAGTGGCACGCTGGGCAGTTTCTGCGTCCTGCAGGCTGGCTCCACACAGCGGAATGGCACTTCAAGTAGAACTGATACCAACAGGGGAGATCATCCGCGTGGTCCATCCCCACAGGCCAGGCAAACTTGTAAGCTGGGATGATACTGTGGGCTGGGGGGAATGGTGGTAGGGTCTCTCCTGGACCGGGCGGCCTCCAGTACATCCATCTGGAAAGGGATGAGCAGTGAGGACCTGTTCTGATCTTGGATGGGGACAGAAACTATTAGAAGGAGTAAGTGGAAAGAAGGGATAAGGAATTGTGGGCTACTAGAAGGAATTTTTTCAAAGGGGAGTTTGGGTTGGAATTCCTCCGCCAGCTCCCTGAACCTAAATGGGCTTAGCTGGAAACTCAACATAGATAGCAAGATGACAGTGCTCTAACGCCAAAAGACGAGTACATATAAAAGTTGCAGGCGCACAGTACAATTGGTGTCTTCTCTTTCCCTGCCGGACACACAGAACTGGCATTGCCCAACTAACTCAAGCGGCATAGAACGAGAAGGTTGGTGAAGGCAGAGAGAAAATCAGAAATGGGGAAGGACTGGCCTAGCACGCAAGGCAGTGGAATGAGGGTCTAGTTCGTTTGGGGACAGAGAACCGCATCTGGTGTTCTCGCCCACCGAGCACTACAGCGTGAGTCTGGTCTTCTACCGGAGGAATGTGTGTGCGCGCGCGCGCGAGTGTAACTATGACGCGTCTCGTCCTGCGGGTTGGTAGAGAAGTGCAGCACCAAGCCTTGGCGGGTGCCGGCTCGGGCCCTGGGGAGGGCCACCAACACGGGGCGGGGCCCAAGGGCGCGCGCGCGCGCGCCTGAGTCTGGGCCTTGCGGGGGATGACGATAGGCGACAGCCCGGCCCCTAGCGGGCCCTGGGCGGGGAGAGCGTGCCGGGGCCGCGGACTCCCGAGGCGGCCACACCGTTCAGCCCAGCCCCCGCCCGAACACCCGAAGAGCCGAGCCGGTGGGTACGCGTGGGAAGGGAAGCGGCCACAGGGTCCCGGGTGGCCTCCGTCGGCCAGCTGGCCGGAGGAAGGGGCAGGCGGCTGGGCGCCTTCAGCGGCCAGAGCTGTGGTCGTGCTGTCTCAGGGCGGGTGTTGCTGAGACAAGATCCGCTCAGCCCAACTGGTGCAGGATCCCAGGACCCGGAGGCACTGGGGATCAGACTCTTGGGGACGCTCGCGGGTAAAGCGCGCCCGGGCGCAGGATCCAGGCTCCCGGTGCTCCCTTTGGGCCACTCCCGCAGCCCTCCCTGCCCCTGCTCTGGGTTCCGGAGAAACTGGCCGAGCCCCGCCCCTTCCCGTCCTTCGCCCCCGGAGCCCAGGCGTGCTAGTGATCCCTGCGAGCCGTTTGTGGAAATGAGGCGGGTGCGGGGCTCAGAGATGAATGGGGGAATGAATGGCTGGCCCACTGTTTTATTCAATTCCGGCACGCGCCAGCCTCTTGCTCACTCTCCTGGCCTCTGAGATTCATTCATTCATGCAGGCGCCCACCACTGGGGTTATTGAATCTCCAGCGAGTGCTTGGCTGGGTGCTTGCCTAAGACCGGAGCAGTCTCCCGGCAGAGTCTGACAAGGAAACAGACGATGAGGAGGCTGTGTGTTGGGGGAAATTAGGAAGGAGCTATAGAGAAGGTGATGTCTGAGCTGTTCTTCGCGGATGACTAAGTGAGGTGGGGAGGTCGAGTGAGCTGGGCCAAGGAAGCTGCTGGTGCAAAGCCACGGATGCATGCAGTTCCGTGTGGTTGGTGGTTGGCAGCAGTGGTACAACCAACACCTCTTGACTGTGTGTGGTAGTGGGGAAAGTGTGGAGAAAGAAGGGACTGGAGGGGACTACCTGTGTGGTCACAGATTCATACAGGAGCAGTAGAGTAAACTGAGCACGTTCGCAAGGGCTTGACAAGAAGCAGTGAGTGTGAAGGGCAGGCTTTGCACGTGGGGAGCTGTGAGTGTGAAGGGCAGCCTTTGCACGTGGGGAGCTGTGAGTGTGAAGGGCAGGCTTTGCACGTGGGGAGCTGTGAGTGTGAAGGGAAGGTGTTGCACGTGGGGAGCTGTGAGTGTGAAGGGCAGGCTTTGCACGTGGGGAGCTGTGCTCCACCAACCTCCTTTCCATTAACCTGAGACTGTCACATTTGCATTTGTAAATGCCACAGGCCAGTACTGAAGCTTTGATTGGTGGGAGGAAGACGGGAAGAACAGTTAGGAGGCTGTTGTGTTGTTGGTCCAGAAGAGGAGCAGGATGGAGAGGCAGGAGTGAGGTCTTAGGAGGCGGTGACTGGTGTGAGGGATGGAGGGAGGAGGACCGGCCTTGAATGTCAGGTCATGATTACCAGCTGGAGATGCTGCCCTCACTCTCTGGGAGGACAGTGAATGTGAAAACTCTCAGGGGCAAGGTGCTCTGTTAGCTTTTGCTGGACTCACAGATAAAGGTCTCTGGTGGACCAAAGATCCACGGTTCTGGGGCTAGAGGCTTGGGCCCTGTGAGTAAAACCCTCCTTCATCCCTGCCTGTCCTCATTCCCCTCACAGTTCCCCGAAGCCCGAAGCCTCTAACACTCCCTGATGGGGCAACCTGGGCCCAGACCTAAAATGGATTCGAGAATCTAAAGTAAGCCAGGTGTGGGAGTGTACTTTTGTAGTCTCAGCACTAGGGAGGCTGAGGCAAGAGACTGTGGTGTCCCAGGTCAGCCTAGGTTATAGAGTGGGACAGAACAAGAGTGTCTGCCTTGTGCCCAACACTGAGCTACCAGGCAGGCTGGGGTATTGTTTCCCCTGCTCCAAGAGGCCATGTTTGCCTCAGTGGAAGTCAGTTTAGGGTTGTTGAAAGCAGTTCCTCCAGCCTGGGGGTTGCGGGAGCATTTGGGGCTGCTCACAGCTCTTTACTCCACCAGAGATCAGGCTTGGAAACACTAGGTAAGGGCCACTGAATGGCCCAGAATGTCAATCCCATTCCCTGTAGTTCCAGTACACACCTGCCCAGAGGTGCTTTTCCAGACTAAGTCTTGGGTCACTCACTGGTATACGGTGTACTCCAGCCTGCAGCCAACCTTAAGCGCAGGGCCATGCTGTGAGGCCCAGTGGCCGTCACCTGTTCCCCAGCTGCCACCCCTAAAGCATATACATCAGTAATCATAGGACACAGGTCCCTGTGCTAGGTCCCTGAGGAAAACTGTCAGCGCAGTCCTGTTAACTGTTGGGAGGGATCGAGGCAGCCCAGCAGTAGTATTAGGGTCCTGGGTTCCGGTTCCATCCGTCCTAGAAGTGTAGAAATCTTGAACAAGGCATCTCACCTACCTAGTCTCAGTTCCCCCTTCTAAAATATAATAATAACACAGAACTCATGGTGTGGCGCCGGGCACCGACGGGAGTGACATAAGCTCAGAACGCAGGAAGCGCCTGGCATGGCGGTGTCCCTCCCACCCTGGGTTCCCCACTTCACTTCCCCTCTCTGGACTCACGCTTCTGTCCAGAGAGGTGGAGCAGGCCAGGGGAGGTTGCCCGGACTGAGGCTGGCCTCAGGCCCACAGGGCGGCGGCGACGCGCCCTCCTTCCGATGCGGGGCGGTGGCTGCGGGGGCGCCAGCGGGCATCCCAGGAATGCGGCTGCGCCGCTCGGGACGGGTGAAGCCCGCCGGACCCCTCCGCACGCGGATTCCCCTCATTCCAGCCGCTTGACGCGGCGGGGCGGGGCGGGGCGGGGCGGGGCGGACACTGCGGCCCCGAAGCCCCGCCCCTCCGAAGCCCCGCCCCTCCCACCCAGACTCCACTGGCCCGAGCGGCAGCTCCCTGAGGCCGCCGCAGGGGGAGGGGAAGGAGCCCTGCTCTTGCTGGGTACTCCAAACTCTCCCGCCCCAAGTCTTCTAAAGCTCTCGGGTGGGCTGAAAGTCGTATCCTCTCCATGCTTTTAAAGCCGGGGCATCGCAGAGGGCGCTCCCCCTGCTCTGTTTTTTTTTTTAACCATTCACCTGCGGCACCCATTCCCCTGGCCCGCTCCAAAGGGCCCCATTTCCCAGCTGGCGCCTCACGCCTCCCCCACCCCCGGGTTGTGGCTCAGCCCGAGCTGTTGTTCGTGAAGTAATGAACCGTCTTTCCCCTCGAGGCTGCAGCCAGCACCTGTCGCAGGCGCACCGTCTCCCCAGGGAGTCCCCGTCCAAGGGGTGGGGCGCTTTGGCGCTTTGGGGTCCTTACCCTGCCTTTTTCCTCCCTAGAACAAGTCTGTATCCTCGGTATATGCTTCAGGTTCTTAACATCGGGCGAGAAACAGATAAGGCATTTGAGAACCCTTTGCAAGTGACAGATAGAGGCGCACGGGGCGGGGGGGGGGGGTTCCCCACTAGACATGAAGAATGGACTCACCCCCAAGCATGTGTATAGAATGAGCGTGGCTGGGAGAAAGAGGAAGAGGGTAGTGGTGTTGAAGGCTTGGGCGGTAGCAACCCAACAATTCCTCTGGCAGGTATTAGCCTCATTTTAAAGATGAACCGTCTGTCTCCTAAGAAGTTAAGAGACTTGATGTTTCTTGTTTTTTTTCCCTTAGACATCAATATGCCATAAGTGGTGGCAACTGAGCCAGAGTCCACCCCCACACCCACACACACAGCTCGGACCTAAAAGGGGCTGGTGCCTTCAGAGAGCCAGCTGGAAGCTGGACTGGGGAGACGGCTGGTGGCCTGGGTAGAGAGAATGGGGGGATCTAGAGGGACCAGAAAGGAAGAGAGATGAGAGGAGCCCTTGGGGCATTGAGTCCAAAGAAGGATGTTGAGGATGGAGCATAAAGGTTTGACTGCAAATGCGAGGAAGTCAGAAGGTGGCTGCCCACCCAGGAAACTCAGGCTTCTATAGGGGCCATGCTGCGCAAAAAAGGGCCGCACCCTGCTGCCGTCCCTGGCCCTAGGGCTTGTGTTCTTTGCTGGACACGAGACCTTTCCAGAGATTTTCTCCCCGGGCATCCTGGCACAGGTTTGTAATCTCAGCACCTGGGAGGCTGAGGCAGGAGGCTCTTGAGTTCCAGGCCAGCTTGGGCTACGTAGTGGGACTGTGTCTCAAACAATTTTTTTTTTCCTAGGGGTTTAAAGAATGGAGCTGGTCCTCCCGGAGTGGGTATGGGGGTGGACAGTGTCCCGCACAGAGGCTCCGCCTGTCCAGGCGCGCCGGCCGTATTTGGACATTTCGTTCTATTTTTAACTTTCCCGGGACTCGAGGTTGGGGGTGGGGAGGGAAATCCTGCTTCCTCGGTGACCCACGGGCTCCAGCCCTGGTCTCGCGCGGGGTGTCCGGCCCCGTGTTGTAGACACGAGCCCGGAAGTGAGTTCCGGGGCCGTGTAGACGCGGCGGCCGCGCGGGTTCCGGGCCCCACCCTGGAACTAACGACGTTCCTCCTGGAAAACCTGACTCAGGCGGAGCCCGCGGCACGCAGGAGGCCCCGCCCCTCGCGCGCCCCCTTCCGAGGTCCCGCGGCCCCCTCCCACCCAGCCCAGGCTCGGCCGGCTGCAGAGGGACCCCGGGGTCGAGGCTCCGAGCCCCTGAAGCTGCGGGGCCTGCGAGGGGCGGTGCGGGGGGCGGGCCGGCCCCTCCCTCGCTGACGCCGCGACCGAGCCCGGACCGAGAGTGCGGGCAGCGGAGCGGGGCGCCAGGTCGGGCAGGATGCGCTACCGGGCGTCGGTGAGCAAGGGCCAGGGCGGGATGGGGGTCCTGGGTGTCGCTCGGTGGCCCGCAGCGCCTCCTTGGGCTAGCTAGGCATTAGGCGCGGCCCAGGAATTTCGGTGGAAAACGTCCCTGAAAGTTGCTAGGGCAGGAGGCCGAGGCGGAGAAGGCTGCAGAACGCTCGGACCCAGGGCCATGCGGGTCGCCCCTGGTGATGGCTGAGACTCCTCACCCGAGGACGAGGGGGCGGGGGCTGCGGCCGTGGTTTTGACAGCAGCTTCGGGCTGGGTGGGTGAGTGGTGGGCAGGTGTGAGGGAAGCAGGCCCCGGGCTCTTAGGGGTGACCGAGGAGCAGAGAGCTCCTGATCCACTAGGGTCGGGGGAGACTTAGTGACCTCCCTGCACCCAGTACCTTCCTCTTCATTGACCCTTAGCACTTTCTGGAACCTGCAGACCCTCCGTAAAGGGAAACCTCATCCCTGGACATGGCGTGAGGGTCTAGCTAAGCCTGTTCCTGCCCCACCCTTGGGTGGCAGCTGGGTTTTCCCCTGGTAGAACCCCCCACCTCCTGAGGCTTCTCAACCGGGGAGGGACTGTGGGGAGCCGAGCAGCTGGAGTTCAGGGAGTGGCTCCAGCTGAGGGAGGGCAGGCCACCCCCCTTCTGGGGTGGGTGGTAAGTCCAGCTGGGGTGGTGGCCCATGGGGAAACCCTCTCCTGGGAGATGGGCTCTTGCTTGGTCTCTAAGCAGCTCTACCCCTGGGGAGTTGGGGTCGGTGGGAGCAGGAGAAATGGCCTGTCCCTGTCTGCAGAGTTCACCCTGAACTATTTGTCCTCCAAAGCACCTGTAACACATAGCTGAGGGATTTGAGGTCACCTGAACTAACTCACTCTTCTTCCCTGAGGAGGAAAGCAGCCCTGAGAAAGGAGATTTGTCCAAGGTCAACACAGCATTCTTGACTCTGTTCTCAGGAGCTCATTCTCATGACCCACCTTTCTCCACACGAAACTACGCCTCTCTGAATTCCATGCACTCGTTCTGTGTCTGCTGGGTCCCCGGTGCTCCTGTGGGCTTTGTGCATGGCCCATGTGCGCAGTGTGACCCAATCGTGCGTCCCAAACGTGTTCTGTAGCCAAGTGTCCCTGCCTTCCACATCCTGCAGGCGGGGTTGGAGACGTGGCCTTGCCTTAACCTGCAGACTCTGACTTTGTCTCGTGGCTGGATCTCCACAGGCCCTGGGCAGTGACGGGGTGCGGGTGACCATGGAGAGCGCCTTGACCGCCCGGGACCGGGTGGGGGTGCAGGACTTCGTTCTGCTGGAGAACTTCACCAGTGAGGCTGCCTTCATTGAGAACCTGCGGAGACGATTCCGGGAGAACCTCATTTATGTGAGAATGGGTGGTGCTGGGGTGAAGGAGGCACCAGGAGCCTTCAGGACAAGCTGCTGACCGTTCTCTGTCCCCCAGACCTACATCGGCCCCGTCCTGGTCTCCGTCAACCCCTACCGAGACCTACAGATCTACAGTAGGCAGCATATGGAACGTTACCGTGGAGTCAGTTTCTATGAAGTGCCTCCCCACCTGTGAGTGATCCCCTCACCCTTCCAGGAGAGACCTCCCCCATCGTCATGCAAGATGGCCCCACCCAACCCCCACTCCGAAATGATTCTTGACCCCTGCCTTGGGTGACTGACTCACCCTTCACAGCTGTGAGGAATCCCATGATTGCTTACCCCAGAGTCACCTCGGTTCTCATAGATGAGTCTTTGGGTCCTGTCGTCCCCCCACCCCCACCCCCGCCCCAGGCTCCCAACCCCAGTTCCCCCTCGTGACTTATTCCTTTAACTGTTTTAACATGCTGCACCTGGCTAGCACCCCACCCGGAGTGATCCTTTCAGACTTCCATGTGCTAGTGAACTCGGCCCCCATCCTCAGCTGTGCAGGTCCACCCCTCCGCCCCCACATTTTATAAGAGGGGTCCAGTCAGATGTAGGTACCCTCCCTCCCCCTGCGGACTCTCGGCAAATCTCTCCCCAGGTTTGCAGTGGCTGACACCGTGTACCGGGCGCTTCGTACTGAGCGGCGGGACCAGGCAGTGATGATTTCTGGAGAGAGTGGAGCGGGAAAGACGGAGGCCACCAAGAGACTACTACAGTTCTATGCAGAGACCTGCCCGGCCCCTGAGCGGGGTGGTGCCGTGCGGGACCGGCTGCTGCAGAGCAACCCCGTGCTGGAGGTGAGGGCATGGCAGCAGCTGAGGAGAGGGTAGAACGAGAAGAAACTATCTGGCTCCCCTCACGTTTCCATCCACTCCCAGGCCTTTGGAAATGCCAAGACTCTCCGAAATGATAACTCCAGCCGGTTCGGGAAGTACATGGACGTGCAGTTTGACTTCAAGGTACCTGTGGGTGTGTTGAAGCATTAGAAGGGGTCGAGTGTGCCATTCAGGAGGTTGGTATTTGTTGAGGACTTACTGTGTGCCAGGCACTCTTCGGGGGGCTACAGTTAGAGCAGTGAAATCAAGCAGATCTTGTCTCCCGGACTGATAGGAGATAAACAGAAACATAATAACTTAGCAGTAAATAAAATCAGGTAACGGTGGGTGCTACTGGAATTTTTTCTTTTTTTTTAATGAGATAGTCTCAGTTTGTAATCCAGACTGCCCCTCAACTCCCCATTGCCCTGCCTCATCTTCTTGAGTAGCTGGGATTACAGGGCTGCACCGCCACACCTGGGTCTGCAGTTCTAAAGCAGATAGGGAAGTCCTCACTCGGGGTGGCATTTCAGCAGTGACTCAGTGGGAGTGGGGAGCAAGCACAGCGGATGCCCGGGGCAATGAGGCCAGGTAGCCGTGCGGTCCAAGGCTTTGCAGAGGTGGAGTTTTAGTGTGTTTAAAGACTACAGTGAAGCCAGAAGCCGCAGGAGGAAGCAAGGTACCAGGAAAACAGGAGCAGACAGCCAGGGTCTCTTAGGTCTTTGCAGAGATTTGTTTTTCCCCCTGCCTTAGTGTGGGAATTAAAACAAGGACGTTAAATCATATTAAAAACACACATAGGAAGCTATGCTCAGAGAGAGCCCTGCAAAAAAAAAAAAATTTTTTTTCAGCTAAGTGAAAAGAAATCATGAGAGGGTTTTGAATAGTAGCCTGTCGTGATGCAACTTTCCTACTGAAAAGGTCATTCTAGCCTTTGTTGGGAGTAGATGATAGAGGAACCCAGCCAAGCCGGGAAACCGGTTGGGAGGCTGATGTAATAATGTAGGTGACAGATGAGCGTCTCAAATCGGGGTGGTAGTCATGGAGGTGGAGAGCAGAGGTTGGATTCTGGGTGTTTTCAAGGTTAAAGCAGCAGGATCGGCTGCTGGTTTGGATATAGGAAGTAGGTGGGAAAAAAGTTTTCCAGGAGGACCGCAGCCTTCCCTCCCGAAGAACTTGCACTACAGAGCTGCCACTGATCGAGATGGGCGGGCACGAGCTGGGGTTGGTGTGGGAGAGGAAAGAGCTGGAATGCACGGGCAGGCTTGTTAAATTTGCAGTGCCTGGCAGGCATACAAGTATGACTCGGAAGTGGATAGAGTTGAATCTCTCTCGCTCCTTAAATCTCTGTGTGCGCGCCACATGTGTGTGTGCGCCACATGTGTGTGTGCTGACTGAGGTGAGAGCAGGTCACATGAGCTGTGTCTCCATTTCTTAAATGAAGAAACTGAGGCCAGAGTGGGTGCCTGAGCCCACTTACCCAGTAGCAGAGCTAGAGTTAGAGCCCAGGTCTACTGCAGGAGAGAAGAGGAAGATGGGTCCTTTCTCCTGACCGAGCTGACCATCCCTGTTCCCCACCCTACCCACAGGGTGCCCCTGTGGGAGGCCACATCCTCAGTTACCTCCTGGAAAAGTCACGAGTGGTACACCAGAATCACGGGGAGCGGAACTTCCACGTCTTCTACCAGCTACTGGAGGGGGGTGAGGAGGAGACTCTTCGTCGGCTGGGCTTGGAACGGAACCCCCAGAGCTACTTGTACCTGGTGAAGGTGAGCAGTTAGCCGGCCGGGTGGGTGCCACCCAGGGGGGCACAGCGCCAGTGCCGGCTGCCAGCTCTGCTCTTTCTCCAGGGCCAGTGTGCCAAAGTCTCCTCCATCAATGACAAGAGTGACTGGAAGGTCGTCAGGAAGGCACTGTCAGTCATTGACTTCACCGAGGATGAAGTGGAGGTTAGGGCGCTTCTGTGGACCCCCCTCCTCTCCCACCCAAAATTCACCCACTTCTTTTGGAACCCGTTTCTACCTGGAGTTCCCTTCCCCTCCCGAGTGCTTTACCAACTATTCCCTGCTAGATCTGAGCATCTCCTACTTGTCCTCATGGGCGGCCCTGACCTCCCTGACCTCATAACCACCACATGCCCCTGTTGCCGCCTCAGGACTTACTAAGCATCGTGGCCAGCGTCCTGCATTTGGGCAACATCCACTTTGCTGCGGACGAGGAAAGCAATGCCCAGGTCACTACTGAGAACCAGCTCAAGTATCTGACTAGGGTGAGTGTGGCGGGCAGAGGGCAAGGACAGGGACAGCTGAGGTGAGAGAAACCAGCCCCTCACTGTGCCCACCGCCCACCCTTGGCAGCTCCTTGGCGTGGAAGGCACAATGCTGAGGGAAGCCCTGACTCACAGGAAGATCATCGCCAAGGGGGAAGAGGTAAGACGCAGACTGGCCACAGAAACAGGAGAGGTGGGCCGGCCTAGGGAGCCTCGTCCCTTCCTTCCTCTCTGCTGGTCTACTCAGGGTCTTCAGTATTGCCGGAGGGGCGTGATGCAGGTGGCTTAGAGAGAGGTGCAGTGAGCTGGCCAGGGCTCCCACCTCCAAGAATGAGACCCCTATAACAGCTTCCCTATGATGTCCTAAATAGCACCGCCACTCTCTGGTTTAATGGAGTTAGGGAGGCAGGGTGGTAAGGACTCCTCTATCTGGTGCCTGGGTCTGAGGGGAGGTAGGACAGACAGAAGGGTGTCTGTGGCGTTCACCTCCTGTTTTATCCTCTGCGGCAGCTCCTCAGCCCCCTGAACCTTGAACAGGCTGCATACGCAAGGGACGCTCTCGCCAAGGCTGTGTACAGCCGCACTTTCTCCTGGCTGGTCAGAAAGATCAACAGGTCACTGGCCTCTAAGGTGAGTACTCAGTCCATGCTGCTTCCAAGGAAGGCAGGGAGGGCGGGCGGGGAGGCCCGTAGCCGGGAGCTGGGGCAGACCACGAGGACCCATGCTGTCTGCTGACTGGCTGGCCCTAGGATGCCGAGAGTCCCAGCTGGCGAAGCACCACCGTTCTCGGGCTCCTGGACATTTACGGCTTCGAAGTCTTTCAGCATAACAGGTCAGTCCTGCACTTTTGAGCCTCGCCAGTCTGTCTGCTAATGTCTGTGTTCTGGCCCCCTCCTCTGTGCCCTGCCTCTCATTCCCAGCCATTGGCCCTGCTTGGCATCTCTCAGCCCTGCTGCTTGTACCTGCTCCCGTCCATTCCCTGTCCCCGGCACTACTGCGGGTTATTCCACTGTCCCTCAGCTTTGAGCAGTTCTGCATCAACTACTGCAACGAGAAGCTGCAGCAGCTCTTCATCGAGCTGACGCTCAAGTCTGAGCAGGAGGAATACGAGGCAGAGGGTATTGCGGTACGTGCATGCCTGGGGTACCCTGCATGTCATGGGAAGCGAGGCACTGGGGCTCCCGGGAGAGAGTGGGGGGACCCGGTGATCGATGCCCTTCTCATTCTGTGCAGTGGGAACCTGTCCAGTATTTCAACAACAAGATCATCTGTGACCTGGTCGAGGAGAAGTTCAAGGGCATCATCTCCATCTTGGTACATCCTCTGCTCTTCTAGCCTCAGGGTGGGAGACAGCCTGGAAACCTCCCTCCTTTCTGTCCCAAGTGTGTCCGCTGGCTGGGTCCGAGTGTGGGGCTGGGCAGGGTAAGGTGAGGTACTGGCCCAGGCCGCAGGCTCTCTGTCAGGGCTCCCTAAACTCTGCCCCTTTCTCCTGTGCCTATGACTTCTTGCATGATGGCCTCTGTATCACCTCTTTTCCAATAAATCCCTCACCTCCTGCTCTGCTCTGCAGGATGAAGAGTGCCTGCGGCCTGGGGAGGCCACCGACCTGACCTTCCTGGAGAAGCTGGAGGACACTGTCAAGCACCACCCCCACTTCCTGACGTGAGTGAGCTGCTGGGGCCGGGGCTCAGGTTCAGCCGGGGTCCCTCCATAGTGGCGACACCAGCTGTGAGGCTGAAGGCATAGCTCAGTGGTAGAAGGCACACCCAGCATGCACAGGACTCTTTTTGGGTCCCCAGCACCCAAACCAAACCAAACCACCAGCCACAAGTTAATCATCGGAGAAAGTGGTGATGTTGGCGGTTACGAAAGGCCACTGTTGGACCTTCCTCCTTTTCTGAGAATGAAACTTGCTAAGTTGTTTGTGTTTTTAAGCTCCCACATTTGTAAATTGCTTTCTATATAAGGAATGTCCTACACTTGGAAGGAGGAGGCCTCAGGATCAAAGCCATCTTGGCTACATAGCAAATTCCAGGCCACCTGAGATCCTGTCTACAAACAAAACAAAAGACAAAAGGACTCTCTGTAAAGTGAGGAAGCTCAGCACATAAACTGGGTACCCCTACCCCTCACCTCCTAGTTTACAGAACCCCGTAAGGATGCTTCTTATGTTGTATCTTACCAAAACTCAGAAAGATTCACTCATTTGGTCACGGTTATGTTACCTATTTAGATTGGAGAGCTTGGGATGAATGTCCCAAGGCTTTTGGACTCAACAGTCATGAGCATTGTTTGTTGAACAGTACATGAAGCCAAGCATGAAATGTATGCCTTTAATTCAGCGCTTCAGAGAAGAGACAGGCAGATCTCTGTGATTTCCAGGCCAGCCTGGTCTACAGAGTGAGTTCTAGGCCAGCCAGGGCTACATAGAGAAACCCTGCTCAAAAACAAAAAAACAAGTACATGAAAAATTGTTTCTGCTTGTGCTTGATGGGGATTACTGCAAGTTTGAAGCCAACTTGTACTATAATGTGAAGTCCTATTTGAAAGGAAGGAAGGAAGCAAGCAAGCCAACCAGCCAGCCAGCCCAGCGGTGGTAGTGGTGCATGTCTTTAATCCCAGCACTGGGACAGCAGAGGCAGACAGAGCTCTGTGAGTTCAAGGCCAGCCTGGTCTACAGAATGAGGACAGACAAGGCTACACAGAGAAGCCCTGTCTTGAAAAACTAAAAAAATAAAAAAGAAGAAGAGGGAAGGAAGGAAGCAGGGAAAACATTTGAAGGGATTTTTTTTTGGGGGGGGAGGGGGGCTATTGTTTTGAGGCAAAATATCATTGTAGCCCTGGGTGACCTGGAACTTAGGGATCTACCTGCTTCTGCCTTTGGAGCGCTGGGCTTAAAGGCTTTCACCACTGTATCTGGTACTGGTTAGTCTCTCTCTTCCAAGTGTCTCTGTGTAGCCCTGGCTGTCCTCGAACTCACTCTGTAGAACAGGCTAGCCTCGAACTCACAAATCTGCCTGGCTCTGCCTCCAGAGTGCTGGGATTAAAGGTGTGTGCCACTGCCGCCCTGCTTGGTTTTGATTTTTTGAGACAGGGTCTCATGTTGCCCAGTCTGGCCTGGAACTCACTATAAAGGATGGCCTTGAACTCCTGATCCTATCTTCCTCTGCTTCCAGAGTGCTAGGGTTACAGGCATGTACCATCACACTGAACAATAAAATTCGCATAATTACGAAAATGCTGCTCATTAGAGAGAGTTGGAATGTGTGCAAAGCCTCTTGTGACCCTGTTACCCAGAGGTCATCATTGTGAACAATCCCAGGCATTTCCTTCCTGCCTGTTCCTATACATTTTTTTTTCCAAAGTCAGGAACTTACTGTGTATGAGGCTCAGGATAATGTTATGTTCTAGGGCTTTTCCTGTATCAAGTGGAAAAATTTCTCCAAAATATGTCCTTCGAGGGCTATGACCCATGGGGACTTTGCAGCTCTCACCCTGCCTTGAGGGCCCCAGTGAGCTTCTCCAGGGTTTGTTTTTGGTTTGTTTGTTTGTTTTTCGAGACAGGGTTTCTGTATATAACAGCCAGCCCTAGCTGTCCTGGAACTCACTCTGTAGACCAGGCTGGCCTCAAACTCACAAAGATCTGCCTACCTCTGCCTCCTGAGTGCTGGGATTAAAGGTGTGCACCATCACGCCCAGTGGTTGTTTGGGTTTTTTGAGACAGGGTTTCTCTCTGTAGCCCTGGCCATCCTGGAACTCGCTATGTAGACCAGGCTGGCCTCAAACTCACAGACATCTGCCTGCCTCTGCTTTACAGGCATGTGCCACCACCACCCCACTGGGTTTTTGTTCTTGCTTCCCCCCCCCCCACCCCCCCCCCCCGTATTGACGATGGAACCTAGGGCTTCACACATGCTAGGCAATCCTACCACTGAGCTACCCAGAAGCTCACCCTCCAGGTTTGTGATGTGAGAGCAAGGCCGCCACATTCTTCTTGAGGCTTTCAATCTTCACCTGCATCTCTGGGTAGTTGCTCAGAATAGTTCTTCAAAGTAAAAAAAATGGGCTAGAGGGTACAAGCATGTTTAGAATTTAAATAATCTCTTGGGACAGATTCCATTCTGAAAATGGAGAGGGCAGCTCTACCTCCCTCTAAACAGCTGGGCAGAGGCCAGAGGCAATGAAATCAGCCCTATGCCTGGACTGCCTGGCATGCCTAAGCCCAAGTTCCTCCTCGTAGCTCCTGGAGCTAGGCTGGCCTCTAGGCAAGTTTGTCTACTGTTCTGAACTTCTGTGAACTCTGCAACAGGCCTCAGGCCTGCACAGTCTGCCACGAAGTGTGCAATCTGTGGGACAGCCCAGGGCCTGCCGGCTCCTTCCTGGATGGCTCCTAAAGCTTTGTCAACAGGCAGGGACATGCCCCAGGTCACAAATGGTAGCTTCCTCTCCCTGTCACCCTCAGGCACAAGCTCGCTGACCAGAAGACCAGGAAATCGCTAGGTCGAGGCGAGTTCCGCCTTCTTCATTATGCTGGAGAGGTGACCTACAGTGTCACTGGTGAGGATCCTGGGGCTGGGTCCCATGGGGCCAGGTGTGGGGGGGCACTCCCTCACCCTTCGCCTCTTTTCCCCTCGCAGGGTTTCTGGATAAGAACAATGACCTTCTCTTCCGGAACCTGAAGGAGGTGAGGAAGGCACAGGCGGGCTGAGGTGGGTTGGGTACCCACAGTTCGGAAGCATCTCCGGCTCTCTGCTCAGCCCTGACCCCTCTTCTGCCTCACAGACCATGTGCAGCTCGATGAACCCCATCATGAGCCAGTGCTTTGACAGGAACGAGCTCAGTGACAAGAAGCGACCAGAGACGGTGCGGAGATTATGACATTGGAGTGGTGTGTGTGTGTGCCTGAGCACAGACCAGAGCCCAGATGCCACTGTGACCGGGAGCATGTGTACACCCGTGGGCACGTACCTGGGTGTCTGCTCTCACGACCGTCTTTGGCTTTTTTTTCCCTCCAATTTTTTATTACATTTATTTATTTGTGTATGTATGTGTGTGGGGGTACATGTGCCATGGTGTGAGTAGAGTTCAGAACACAACTTACTGGAGTCAGTTCTCTCTTTCCACGGCATATGTCTCCAGGATCAAACTGGGGGTGTCAGACTGGCCACTGAGCCACCTCGCTAGCCCTTGTCTTTCTAAGTGCATACCCGTGTGTCCACCTTTCTCTATATGTAGACTGTTGTATGCCTGCCTGCTTCTCTCTGTATGGGTACCCACGGTACCCCAGCCTGCCTGGGCACTTGTGTGTATCCATCTAGTCAGCAGACATCTCTCAGCTCTGAGGAATCAAACAAATAGCTGCTCTCACAGCCAGGTGCATGGGTGCTTTGGGAACCATAAAGAGGGAGTGAACTGCATGCTGGGGAGGGGGGGTAGGCATCTGGGAAGGCTCCAAGGCAAAGGCAGCATTTAAGGCGAGAGAATGAGTAAGTGCTTGTCAAGCAGACCTGTAGGAGGGCTCTGTAGGCAGCGTACCTGTGTGTCCACCATCCACATCCACACAGAGGCCAAGGAAAGCCAGACAGTTGAACAGAACAATTTAGTGGAGGAGGGGCTGGAAAAGGCAGATGTGGCCAGTGGTGCCAGATGCAGGGGACCTTCAGCCAGCTGAGGCCAGAGGTGCAACTATTGGGCTGAGCCAGAAGAGGTCCTCACAGCTCCAGGTCAGGAGGGAGAGAGGCCCGGGGTACTTCCAGCTGGCTCACAGAGACATTGTGGTGCCCATCCAGGACCCTGCTTCTGCTGTCCTGACTCCGTCCTTCCAGCCAGTGTAGCAGACTTTCTTTGGACTGCCCACCAGCTCCCATCACAACAGAGATTTATCGTTGGTTATGAACGCTCGGCCTTAGCTTAACACATCTTTACATAGTTAAAGCAATAGTCTGCAACATAAATATAACACATCTTTACATAGTTAAAGCAATATTCCACAACAAGCCAGTGTCTCCATACTCAGGACACCTGCACACCCTCTGTACCCATACTCTGTAGCATGCCTCTGGTTTCTGTATCCAGTGATGTCCCCAAGTGGACCCTTTTGTGGCCAAGCCCCTTGCTCTTCTTTCCCTGACTTGAGACAGGGATCACTCTCCACCCAGTCCCTCGGGCCAGGGACTTTTCCAGTTGGGTGATGTGGATTTCTGTGGCCTGAATAATGCCCAACTCCCTCTCCTTTGCCCGTATAACCACTGGTCCAGGTCAGTCCTATGAACCAGCCAACCAACTCTTCTCTAGTTTCCTAGCTCCCCACCAGCCCCTCCCAGTCCATCTTCCACACAAATGCTGTAGAAATAATCAGACATACACATCCCATTGCTGCTCCCTGACTCCAAATTCCTCATTGGCTCTGTTTCCCTAAAGATAAAGTCTAGTCTCTCCGGTGGACCTCTTCTCTGCTGCGCTGTCTCTGCCTTCCTTAAGTCCTTGCAAGGACTGGAGCTCCCTGGGTGTCAAGCCCTTGCTTAGCCATCCTCCGTCTGCTTGGACTGCCTTTCTCTCCTGCTGTCTCCCACCGACACCATCTCCCTTTGGGCTCGTTTCCAGATCGTCCCCAGTGCACTTGACCTCAGACTGATCAATTATCTCAAAAATAAGGGGGGAAGGGTACCTCAGTGGCGGGATTCTGTCCTAATAAGCATAAGGCCCTGACTTTGTTCTTCAGTGCTAGGAAGAAGGAAAAGGGGGGGAAAAAAGAGGAGGTGGGGTGTGGCATTGCAAAGAGCTGGGTTAGAAAAGCTGAGGTCTCTAACGAGCTAAAAGGAACTAAGGTGAAGTGATGCCCTTTCTGTCGTGAGGTAGGAGTGATGGGAAGAAGAGGGGCGGTGTGTGCAGGCATGAGTGGCCTCCGCCCAGCCCCAGCTGACCTACACCCCCTTGGCTCACCAGGTTGCCACACAGTTCAAGATGAGCCTCCTGCAGCTGGTGGAGATCCTGAAGTCTAAGGAGCCTGCCTATATCCGCTGCATCAAGCCAAATGATGCCAAACAGCCTGGTAGGTTCCCTGGCCCCGGGAGCAGTGAGCTGTGCCTCTTGGGTGGTGACGCTGCCTTCCAGTGACAGCCCGAGGACCACCTCCGCTGTCTTCCTCCCAGGTCGGTTTGATGAGGTGCTTATCAGACACCAGGTGAAGTACCTGGGACTTATGGAGAATCTGCGCGTGCGCAGAGCCGGCTTCGCCTATCGCCGCAAATATGAGGCTTTCCTACAGAGGTGGGTGGGGTCAGCCCACCGTGAAGGGGGGAGGGGGGAGGATCAGAACCTCCTGGAACGGCGAGGGAGGAAGGGCATTCATGGCTCGAGTTCAGATACGAGGGTTCAGAGGCCCTCAGCTGCGATGGGATCCAGGCCAGGAGCCATTTTATGCTATGGGCCTAGTCTTGGAAAAGAAGATACAAGGTGCACACACACAACCCCACCGTCCTGAAGCCCCTGGTGAGGGGCACACAGGAGGAGCACGTTGACAGGCTGCCACCAGAAACTGGTGACAGGAACTCAGAGATGTTGTGGTTTTGTAGTTATTCAGAGGGACATGAACCAGGCTATGAATCCCATCTCTGCCTTAGGTAGATGGGAATGCTTCAGTCCCCCACCTTTAAAATGGGGACCCTCAGGCATGTGTACCATGTACCAGTGAGTGAAAGCGCCTATAGACACCCAGCAGAGCAGAAGGGGCCTCCAGAGTGGGCACTGGCTTGGGCTTGCCTGAGTACATGCCTGCTCTCCCCATCCCCAGGTACAAGTCACTGTGTCCAGAGACGTGGCCCACGTGGGCAGGACGGCCCCAGGACGGGGTGGCAGTGCTGGTCAGACACCTGGGCTACAAGCCAGAAGAATACAAAATGGGCCGGTGAGTGGGGCCTGTTCCCGGGGCCTGGAGGATGAAGGAGCTGGTACCCAGAGGCTGATCCCGGCTCTCCCTCCCAGGACTAAGATCTTCATCCGATTCCCCAAGACGCTGTTTGCCACAGAGGATTCCCTGGAGGTCCGACGGCAGAGCCTAGGTGAGAGACTCACCCTTGCTGTCCCGTGGGGGCCTTGGGGAATGGAAATGACTGCCTTTGGGCTTTTTTCCCAGGAAACCTGTCCACCCTCATTCAGCTGTCCTTCCTCCTTCCCCACCCCCAGCAAAGAAAGGCCGCCAGCCGCCCCAGCCCAAACCCAGCCCCACACTCGTCCGCTGTCTTCCATTGACTTGCCTCTCACAGACCCTTCCTTCTTCAACGTAACTCATGCCACTGACCATGCCAGGCCTCACCTAGGGGTGCTGAGCTCTGACCATTAATTTTCTTCCCCAACCACAGCCACCCAGATCCAGGCAGCCTGGAGGGGCTTTCATTGGCGGCAGAAATTCCTCCGAGTGAAGCGATCAGGTGTGGGGTCCCAGGGGTCTTTGGGAGGGGCAGGGTCTAGGGGATAGATGGGCCGCCACAGTGAGAAGACAGAGGTCAGCCATGTGTGGTCTCCACAGCCATCTGTATCCAGTCATGGTGGCGTGGCACACTGGGCCGGAGAAAGGCAGCCAAGAGGAAATGGGCAGCGCAGACGATCCGTCGGTGAGTGCCGGGGTGCCGTGAGGGGGACTGGATGAAGGTGAACGTGGGGACCTGTTGCCAGGTTTCTCACCCCAGCTGTGTGGGCCGCCCACCCCCAGACTCATCCGTGGCTTCATCTTACGCCATGCACCCCGCTGCCCTGAGAATGCCTTCTACCTGGACCACGTGCGCACGTCGTTCTTACTTAACCTGAGGCGGCAACTACCCCGGAATGTCCTGGACACCTCCTGGCCCACACCCCCACCCGCCCTGAGAGAGGTGTGTGGCTCTCCATACTGAGTTAGGGACATCCATCACAGCACTTAGCAGGGGGGAGGGGGGTGTCCTTATCATGTCTCCAGAGAGGTGGCCAGGGAGGGTGCAGCAGGGAGAGGAAGTAGAGTTGGGCCGTGAAATGAGTTCCCAGCCGGGTGGTGGTGGTGCATACTTTTAATCCAGCACTCAGGAGACAGAGACAGGTGGATCTGAGTTTGAGCAAGTTCCAGGACAGGCTCCAAAACAACAGAAAAACCCTGTCTCAAAAAAAAAAAAAAAAGGAAAAGAAAAAGAAAGAAAGAGAAAAGAAAAGAAGAGAAAATGAGTTCCCCAGGGAGAAAATACTCCAAAGGGCTGTCTGGCTTGAGGGGCCTGTTGGGGGTTTTCAGTAGGAACGGAAGCAGGCTGAAAAGAGGTCTGACCCGACTCTTTCCCTAGGCCTCAGAGCTGTTACGGGAGCTGTGCATGAAGAACATGGTGTGGAAATACTGCCGGAGTATCAGCCCTGAGTGGAAGCAGCAGGTGTGGGGAGCTGGGGCAGCAAGTATTTAGTTGTGGGGGCTCTGGGAACAGCAGGCACTTTGCCTGGTCAACACTGTAGCCTCAGGAGAAGGCCAGGCCCTTCATTGGACTTCTCATAGGCAGTGGAAGCTGCAGAAGTTTGGAGAAGGGAATAGAACTCACGTTGTGGGCCGGCTTGCCCAGAGCCTTGATTGGCCCAGCTTTACACTCACTGATCAGTGTCCGTGGTTGATGTACCTTGTGTTGTACCAACATGGTGTTGGATGAGGAGGAGGACGACCCTGTCATAACTCCTGGGGAGCTCTGTGCCTTGTTTGGTGGGGACAGTGGGTAAGGAAGGGAGGAGCTGTTGGGTCCGCCCTCCAGATGGTCCCCAGCCCGTTGACACTGATTCCTTTTGTCTCATCAGCTGCAGCAAAAGGCTGTGGCTAGTGAGATTTTCAAGGGCAAGAAGGACAATTACCCCCAGAGTGTCCCCAGACTCTTCATTAGCACACGTCTTGGTAAGCCCCCCACTTTTCAATCCCTTGAGCCTTCCAGCACCATGCTGTCTCCTTCAGGCCTTCCCCGACTTCCTTCTCCCCATCTTGGTTACAGGCACCGAAGAGATCAGCCCCAGGGTGCTTCAGGCCTTGGGCTCCGAGCCCATCCAGGTGAGAACCCACTCATCACGACCCGAGCAGCCCTCGAGGTGTTCTGCCCATCGGCCAGAGCCGTGGGCAAGGAAGTCGCCCCTGGAGCTCCTCAGTCCGCGCCCTGCTCCTCACACTGTTGTGTGTCTCTAGTACGCTGTACCAGTGGTGAAGTATGACCGCAAGGGCTACAAACCTCGTTCCCGGCAGCTGCTGCTCACGCCCAGTGCCGTGGTCATCGTGGAAGACGCCAAAGTCAAGCAGAGGATCGACTACACCAACCTAACGGGTCAGCCAGCGTTGAGGCCTGCGGGGGTGGGGAGGAGCCCGCTCTGACCGCTGCTCCCTGACCTCTGCCCTCCCCTCTCAGGAATCTCCGTCAGTAGCCTGAGTGACAGCCTATTTGTGCTTCATGTGCAGCGTGAGGACAATAAACAAAAGGTACCCCCCTTAGGACTTGGGAGTTGGAGGGGGGGGTCCCTCTAGCCCTCGACAAGGCTTGACTCGTTCTTTGCATCTCGCTCACCAGGGAGATGTGGTGCTGCAGAGTGATCATGTGATTGAGACGCTAACCAAGACGGCCCTCAGTGCCGATCGCGTCAACAATATCAACATCAACCAGGGCAGGTGAAGCACGTTGGGGTGGCTCGTGGACCCTGGGAAAGGCCCGGCCTCGGGGGTCCGTCTCTGTGAGCAAGTCTTCACGTTCTTCCTTGCCTCCAGCATCACATTCGCAGGGGGGCCAGGCAGGGATGGCATCATCGACTTCACGTCTGGCTCGGAGCTTCTCATCACCAAGGCTAAGAACGGCCACCTGGCTGTGGTGAGTGAGGCTTGCTGACCTGGGTCTAAGGTAGAGCCGTTGATGGCCAAGCCTTCCTTGGAGTACATGTCCCCTTTCCCCTGTTGCCTGCCCATGCCTCTGGTGGCCATAAAAGGGTTATAGTAAGGAGGGCAATGAGGACTATGGGGACGGTGCAGGGACTCATGTGTGGGGCAGTTCACCCTGGCCAGAGCAGTAGGTACCGCTGTGGGAAGAGAAAAGTGCAGTACCAAGGCCTCAAGGCACTCGACTCGCCACAACCTGCTGCAAGGCCTATCTCCCCTGAGCCTCTAAGTACCTGCAGTTCCTCCGCTCACCACTAGGCTCCCCCCACTAGGTGGCCCCTCGGCTGAATTCCCGGTGATGAAGAAGGCACCCGTGGACCCCTCCTGACTCCCGATGCTTTGCTTCTTCCCTCCTCCCCTCCCAGTTACCAAAGACTCGAGCTTCCAGTCAGGGATCCAGGGACACCCCCAAAGCCCACCTGCAAACTCCTGCCTCCTGCTCACCCTCTCTTGAGGTGATGGGGGGGCCAGGGAGCTACCCCAGGAGTGGGCCAGGCCGGGCCACAGCAATAGACAAGCAGGGGCCTGAGCAGACCAGGCCAGCCCTCTGCTGATGCCAAATGTCTGAGAGAAGGGAATTTTAACCGAAGTTTTCTCTGAGATTTTTTTGATGCTTTATAGGAAACTATTTTTTTAAAAAAGCCATTTTCCTACCCTAAGCACACTGGATGTGTTTTCCTGACTCAAACAGGGCAAGGAATGTAGCTAAAAGATTGCGTGGGCTAGGCTGTGGGGCCCTCTTCTCTGGCCAAGCCTCTTCTCCTTATTCCCTTGACACCTCGTCTGTCTGTCTGTCCACCCACCCACCTGCACCTTTTGCGGCCCACTCTGACCTCCACCTGGGGCCTGAGACCACCTTACCCCATCTTCCTGCCTTAAGAATGCCCTTTTTGGGGCTGGGGGTTACCCCGGTGGTAGAGCTGGTGCTAAGCATGTGTGAGACCCTGGGTTCAAGCCCCAGCATTTAAAAAACAAAAAAAAAGTTTTAATATTTCCACCTCAGTCTGAGGGCATCCTGGAGTGGGGGAACAGTCTTAAAGTTTGGAAGACTTCAGAGAAATCATCTAGTCCAGGCCCCTGGAGTCACCCAGCTGGCGACAGGCAAGCCACACAAGGAAGGCTTGCCTAGCAGCAGGTTGGGGCAAATCCTAAAGTGACGCACTGTCCTCAGCACACCTCACTGCCTTTCCCAGGGCCAGGGAGGCCCATAAAGCGAGGGTCATGTCTTAAGTATGCACCTGGCTCTCTGACCAGCAATCACCCTTGGGAGCCACCAGATGGGAGGGGGGTCTTCTGCCTGGGTCTATGATGGCAACCTCCTCACACACACACACACACTTTGGACCCAATTTCAGGATGGTAGGGTTTTTATTGGCCTGGACACATCTGTGACCTGGGAGCATGGGGCCAGGGCTAGCCCTGGAGGAGCTGCAGGGCCGTCACCCCTTTCTGCTGCTTCTCTCCACCTCAGAGGGCCTTGGGTTTGCCCGGCTCCCTCTGTTCCCTCTGGGGTCCTCAGCCCACTGCTGACACTTCTGCAATCCAGAGAAACACTAAATAAAGCAATATGTGTTTGCCAACACAGTTTCCCTGTGAGTGCTGGGGGCGGAAGCGGGGGGGGGGGGGGGGGCTGCGGGGGGGGGGGGGGGGGGGCGGTCCTAGGAGGCAGCCAGGAACCTGGTGCTGCAGAAGAAGGAGACAGGGAGCACTTAGGAGCAATAGAGAAACCAAGTTGGGTGTGGTATTGCACACCTTAATCCCAGTACTCAGAGGCAGAAGCAGGTGGACTGGATTTCTGTGACTTCTAGGCCAGCCTGGTCTATATACCAAGTTCTGACAGCCAGGGCTATGTAGAAAGAGCCTGTCTCAACAACACGAGAGGAGCCAGTGGCTGTACTATGGACTGTCCACCAAACGCCGATCAACCTGGCACAGGGCCCTGGCTTTGGACAAACAAACATCTGGTATGGCTGGACGGAGGAAGCCTAGCATGGGCAGTACAAGCCTATGCGGATGCAAGACAGACGGGAGGGGAGGGGTCAGCACTTCCTAAAGAAGCTGGTGTTTGAGGTAGCTCAGAGGATTGTCCCCAGTCCCAGGATGATGAGCCTAGTCCAAAGTGGCTTGGGTAGAAAAGTGCATTTGTCAGCAATGGCCATTTTATTGTCCTCGGGAGGGCGGCTTCTAGGTGTCCAAAAGACATTGTTAGGAGTAGGTCTGGGACCAGATCTAGGCTTAACCGTCTCTGGGTGCCACTGAAGGAACCCCCCACACCCCCCACATACTGGCGAGAGCAACTACTGCCAGCAGGTTCCAGGCTTTTATCCTACCAGGAGCAGAAGGACATGTTTCTTCTCTAACAAAGTCTCTGAGGTGATTTTTCACTGCACTAGAGTGAACGGGATGCTCTGACCGATAGTCATTGGAGTTAGAAGAACATGGTGATTGGCCAGGCCTGGGTCTTATGCCTGCCCTGCCTCTAGAAGGAAAGCATGCTCCACACCCAAGAGCAAGGACTAAAATGGGGGAAGGACTGACTCCCTCAAAGACAACCTGTGTTTCCTCTCTGCAGAAGGCAAGACTGAACGCCACATGCAGCCACCTGCTCACCGCTGGGTGGTAGAACACTCAGGAGCCTGAGGGCGGGGAGGGTCATGGCCCACTGCATGCAGGGTCAAGAGGCACCCAGGGCTTGTAAGGCACAAGTTCCCAGAGAATATGGTACCCACAGTGTGTGACTGTTGGGGGCCCGATGTTGTCTTGTAAGCATATCTACATTTAATACCTCCCTTGCTAATTTCTGGGGAGGGTGGTGGGAGGGGAATATACCAGGGGCCAGTGAAATGGTTGAGCAGGCCGGGCGGTGGTGTCGCATGCCTTTAATCCTAGCACTCAGGAGGCAGAGACAGGCGGATCTCTGTGAGTTCGAGGCCAGCCTGGTCTACAGAGTGAGTTCCAGGACAGCCAAGGCTACACAGAGAAATTCTGTCTTGGGTATAAAAAAAAAGAAAAGAGAGAGAGAGAGAAAGAGAAATGGTTGAGTAGTTAGAGGCACTTGCTGCCTAGTCTAGTGAGGGCACCAGAAGAACCTATCACTTCTATCAACAGTACCAGTGACTCCAAGAAGCTGATAAGATAGGCACTGAATCAGATGCAGTTACAGCTTTATAACTCTATTCTTGTAGTCAATTGGAAGGTATGTGAGTAATGCCATATGTATAACCCACTGGCCAGCAAAAATGACTGATTTTGGTTGATCTATTGTGTTTGAGACAGTCTCCCTGTAGCACAGGCTGACCTATAACTGTATGTACTAGAGGATGACCTTGAACTCCTGAGGCCCTCAAGTGTTGTGGTTGTGGTTACAGGTGTGTGTGTGCCATCATACATGAATTGGATTTTCCTTTTATTTTTTTCCATTTTTGGTGTGGGTGTGGGTGGGTGTAGCCTAGGCTGGCTTCAAACTCACTGTATAGCTTAGGCTAGTCTTGAACTCACCTCCCAAGTGCTGAGATTACAGATGTGAGCCCACTCCTGGCTTGGGTAACTTGAGAGCTAAGAAGGAAAGGTTTGTGACCAGACTTTATCCTGAGGAAAGCTTGTGCTGGCCAGCAGCTATCTGCCAAGCCTAGGAAGCTGACTTTGGCTCTGGACACAGCTTCCTTCCTTCCTTCCTTCCTTCCTTCCCCGCCTTCCTTCACCCCTTCATTCCACTGGTATTGACTGGATGCTGCCTCCGTGCCAGGCCCTGCTGGGTAGTGGGGAGACAGCAACAGTAGAAGAGATCCAAGGGAGCTGCGTGTAGTGGGAGCACTTGGGAGTAGAGGCAGGAGGATCTCTGTGAGTTTGAGGGTGACCTGGTCTGCATAATGAGTTCCAGGACAGCCAGGGCTATGTAGAGAGACCCTATCTTAAAAATTTTAAAAAAGAAAAGGAAAAAGAAAAGAGTTCAGTGCTTAAGAACACTTGTTACAGCTGGGCGGTGGTGGCTCACGCCTTTAATCCCAGCACTCGGGAGGCAGAGGCAGGAGGATCTCTGTGAGTTCGAGGCCAGCCTGGTCTACCAAGTGAGTTCCAGGAAAGGCACAAAGCTACACAAAGAAACCCTGTCTGGAAAAACCAAAAAAAAAAAAAAAAAAAAAAAAAAACACTTGTTACAGCCAGGTATGGTGGCACATGCTTTTAATCCTAACGCTGTGAGTTTGAGGCCGGATTGGTTACATAATGAGTTCCAGGACAGCCAGGGCTACATGGTGAAACACTGTCTCCAACCTCCCCCCCCCCCCCCCCCCCCCCCCCCCCCCCCCCCCGTCTTAAAAAAAGAATACTTGTTTCTCTTGCAGAAGACCAGGGTGGATTCTCAGCATCCTTATGGTGGTTCACAACAATCTGTAATTCTAGATCTAGGGGAACTGAAGCCCTGTTTAGATTTCTGTGGGCATCAGACACACATGTGGTAAACATATATGCATGCAGGCAAAACATTCATACAGATAAAATAAAATACAAACAAACCAAAAAAAGTAAAATGTCCAAATCTTTGCTCTTATATTCTAAAGAGACAGAGAAAAACAACACAAGCTGGGCGGTGGTGGCGCACGCCTTTAATCCCAGCACTCGGGAGGCAGAGGCAGGAGGATCTCTGTGAGTTCGAGGCCAGCCTGGGCTACCAAGTGAGTTCCAGGAAAGGTGCAAAGCTACACAAGAGAAACCCTGTCTCGAAAAACCAAAAAAAAACCACACACACAAATAAAACATGGCCAGGTGTAGTGTCCTCTGCCCTTAGCCCCACTTAGTGCCATGGAGGCGGAGGCCAGCCTGATTTGCATAGCAGGTTCCAAGCCAGTGAAACCCTGTCATATTTTCTTTTTAAAGCCATGTATGTTAGGAGGAGGTCTTAGGGAAATCTATAAGAAGTGGGGAGGATGTGTTATGTCAGGTGTGTAGTTCGGGATGTGATTATAATGAGCTGATCAGAGAAGGCCTCACTGAGGAGGCAATATAGAACAGAATTCTGATAACACATAATTATAATTCCAAAACTTGAGAAGCAAAGGCAGGAAGGTTGTGAGTTCAAAGCCAGCATGGGTGACATGGCAAAACCATGTTTCATAAAGCCCTAAACCTATGCCCAGTATGGTGGCTCATACATTTAATCCCAGCACTCTGGAGGCAGAGGCAGGTGGATCTCTGTGAGTTCAAGGCCATGCTGGTCTACAGAGCGAAATCCAGGGCAGCTTTTTTTTTTTTTTCTTAAACCCTGTTTCAAAAACAAACAAACCCCTAAACCTAGGCCAGTCGTGGTGGCACATGCTTATAATCTCAGCACGTGGGAGGTAGAGACGGGAAGATCATAAGCTCAAAGCTGTCCTGGTCTACATGGTAAGTTCTGGGGCAGCTGGGACTGCAAAGGAAGAGCCTGTCTTTTGAAAACAAATGAACAGCTTGGTGGAGCACACCAGCAGACAAATGGGAAGGAGGAAGGAGGAGGGAGAATAACCCTGACATCTGGAGCGAGAGTGCTCCCGAGAGAGGGAGGAGTGCGTGCAAAGGCCCTGTGCTGTGGCGCATCACAGGGAAAGCCAGTTCCCTCTGTCTTAGAGTTTCTGTTGCTGTGGAAAACCATGACCATGGCAACTTGTAAAAAAAAAAAAACATTTCATTGGGGTGGCCAGCTGACAGTTTCAGAGGTTCAGTCCATTATTGTCATGGCGGGGAGCCTGGTGGCGTGCAGGCAGATATGGTGCTGGAGGAGTAGCTGAGAATCCTACATCTTGTAGGCAACAGGAAATCAACTGAGACTCTGGGTGGTATCCTGAGCATAGGAGACCCCAAAGCCCATCCCCACAGTGACACACTTCTTCCAACAAGACCACACCTACTCCAACAAAGCCACACCTCCCAATAGTGCCTGCCACTCCCTAGGAGATGATGGAGACCAGTAACTAACGTTCAAACTACCACAGTGAGAAAGTGTGAGCTGGAGAAGAGGATCAGGATTGTCTCTCCTCTCCTTCGGCCAGGCTTTTCTCAGCGCCAAGAAGACAGCAATACCTTCTGTTTCGACCCCTAAAAGACACCTGTGTAGCCGGGGGTGGGGGGGTGGGGGGTGGTGGAGGGTGGCACATGGCTTTAATCCTAGCACTCGGGAGACAGAGCCAGGCGGATCTCGTGAGTTCGAGGCCAGCCTGGGCTACAGAGTGAGATCCAGGACAGGCACCAAAACTACACAGAGAAACCCTGTCTCAAAAAAAAAAAAAACAAAAAGACACCTGTGTAACTTTACTAGAAGGTGGGGGCGTGCATTACACTGCAACAAAGTGAACTGACTTATTCTCAACAGTCCCACAGACAGGTTACCATTGGGAATATGTTACTGTCCTTTGTGGAGATCTAGCCCCTCTATTCCCAGCCCTGTACAAACACTAAGACCCTCTTGGTGTCTCTTCCTGTGTTCCCAGAGCTGTTGTTTAATGTCTGCCTTACCATCGAGCTCACCTTTAATCTCAGCACTGGGGAGGCAGAGGCAGGTGGATCTCTGTGAGTTCAAGGCCAGCCTAGTCTAAAAAGTGAGTTCCAGGACAGCCAGAGCTATTACACAGAAAAACCCTGTCTCAACTGCCCCCACACACAAAATAACAATAACAATAAAATAATAAAAATAATAATAGGATCTAGAAGGATAGTTCAGTGTTTAAGAGCACTGACCTAGGGGGCTGGAGAGATGGTGCAGTGTGGTTAAGAGCACTGGCTGCTCTTCCAGAGGACCCAGGTTCAATTCCAAGCACCCACACAGCAGCTCACAGCTGTCTGTAACTCCAGTTCCAGGGTACCTGAAATCCTCATGCAGGAAAACCACCAATGCACATAAATTAAAAAAAAAAAAAAAAAAAAAAAAAAAGAGCACTGGCCTGATGGCTTATAGTCATTTGTAACTCCCATTCTAGGGGATCCAAGGCCCTCCACAGATACCAGTTGAATACACATACATGCAGGCAAAACACCTGTATATATAAAATAAAGATCTTTTTTTTTGTCTTTTTTTTTTTTTTTTTTTTTAGACAGCATTTCTCTGTGTAGCCCTGGCTATCCTGGACTCACTTTGTAGACCAGGCTGGCCTCAAACTCACAGAGATCTGCCTGCCTCTGCTTTAATCCCAAGTGCTGGGATTAAAGGCGTGTGTCATCATCACCTGGCTAACAATAAATCCTTAAAAAAAAAAAAAAAAAAAAAAAAAAAAAAAAAAAAAAAAAGGTGGTCCTTACCTAGTCCCAGCTCCCTTGAGCCCAAGAGTTCAGCAATAGCTGGAATAACATAGCAAAACCACATTTACTTTTTTCCTTTTAAGGGGAGTAGGGATCGTGGTGGCGCATACCTGTAATCCCAGCACTCAGGAAGCTGAGCAGGAGGATCTCCAATTTAAAGCCAACCCAGGCTACGTAGTGAGACTTTGTCTAAAAAAGCAGAAGGGTGGTCTTGAGATGGAATGTGGATGTAAAAGATTAAGTAGCAACACAAAGTCCTGGGTTTGACCCCAGCACTGGGGGCACAAAAGGAAAGGAAGGCTGGGCAGTGGTGGCACAGGCCTTTAATCCCAGCACTCGGGAGGCAGAGGCAGGTGGGTCTCTGTGAGTTCGAGGCCAGCCTGGTCTACACAGTGAGTTCCAAGATAGCCAGGGCTGTTTCACAGAGAAACCTTGTTACAAAAACCAAACCAAACAAACAAATAAAAAAAGACTGACTGAGGTGCCCCCAACTGGATCAGGCCCTCTGAATAGGTGAGACAGTCGATTGGCTTGATCTGTTTGGGAGGCATCTAGGCAGTGGTACCAGGTACTGGGCTCGTTGCATGAGTTAGCTGTTTGAAACCTGGGACTTATGCAGGGACGCTTGGCTCAATCTGGGAGGAGGGGACTGGACCTGCCTGGACTGAGTCTATCAGGTCGATCTCAGTCCTCAGGGGAGACCTTGATTGGAGGAGGTGGGAATGGGGGGTAGGCTGGGGGGAAGGGGAGGGGGCAGGAAGGGAGAGAACAAGGGAATCTGTGGCTGTTATATAGAACTGAATAGTATTGTAAAATAAAAAAAAATAAAAAAAAAATAAAAAAGACTGAACTTGGTGGGTGGGGCATTCCCTTTTATTTTGTTTTGTTTTGTTCAGAAGTTCTACACAGCCCTGGATGTTCTAAAAAGCAATGTATAGACCAGACTAGCCTCAGACTCACAGAGATGCACCTGCCTCTGCCTCTGGAGTACTGGGATTAAGGTCACTATGCACAGCTTGCTTTGGATAACTCAGAGCTCTGCCTGGCTCTGTCCCCCAAATGCAGGGATCAAAGGTGTGCTCCACCACTGCCCAGGGAGAACTTTAATTTAAAAGTCTACACATTTTTTCTATGACCTTGAGAGCTAATACTTGATTTTGAGCTTTATGTATCTGTTGTCCTGACTGTGTTCCTCTTTGTCATCACCAAAACCACTTTCTTTAGGTACTTCTGCAGAACACTCCAAGCTGTGAGGTACGCAGCTGTATGAGGCCGCCCTGGTGACTTTAGGGGACACAGGACAGACTGTGTAGGCCATCTGGTCCACCTCCTGCTTCTCTGTCACTAGAATAAGGACTGGTTTGGGTTTTTTTTTACCAGATAGTAGAGACTCAAAGGCTTTGGTGCCCTTGGCTCGTGCACTACACCGTCTTCCATTTCTTTCCTCCCTTCCCCTCTGCCTCTGCATTTCCTCCTCCCTTCCTTCCCGCCCCAACGCATCCACATCAGGAGCCCTTCCTAAGGAGGCCATTTCCTCTGTAGGGAAGGTCTCAGGCTTATCAAGGAGCAAAAGGCACCACGGCCACTGTGACTGCAGTCCTTCGGCTCCTTAGGTCCAAAGGAAGGGGGGGAGGGGCAGGGGACCGAGCTAAGTTCTTGGGGGGAAGGGGCAGGGGACCTGCTAAGTTCTCTTTGTGGGGAAGGGGCAGGGGACCTGCTAAGTTCTCCTTGGGGGGAAGGGGCAGGGGACCTGCTAAGTTCTACTTGGGAGGAAGGGACAGGGGACCTGCTAAGTTCTCCGTGTGGGGAAGGGGCCGGGGACCTGCTAAGTTCTCCTTGGGGGGCGACTCCTGATCCTACATTCCTGACTTTGTGCTGTAGATTGTTCGTGTCAAGGAAGGTCACATTTGAGCAGCTAAGTCTTCTCTATTGATGGCGTTTCCCTACGTACTTGCAGCTCTGTGGAGGCCCACAGAGGCTTCCTAGTGAGACCTTACTCAAGGTCAGAGAATCTGAGCTTGCTTCACCCACGAGGCAGAGCCAGGCGGATCTCTGTGAGTTTGAGTCCAGCCTGGTCTACAGGGTGAGATCCAGGACAGGCACAAAACTACACAGAGAAACCCTGTCTCGGAAAAAAAAAAAAAAAAAAAAAAAAAAGCCCTTTGGAATAAACTTGGTGGTAACTGGGTATTGACCCAGGTCCCTCCCGAAGCTATCCTGTGTCTCTGTCTCTCTTATCCTCTCTTTCTATCTAATACTTCCTCATTCCTCTCTGCTCCTCCCAAGAACCCTTCCACAGGTCGGAGCTGGACTCTGACAGACTCCCACACAGTTCAGTTATAATTTATTTTATTTTGTGTGTTTAAGTGTTTTGCCATCAAGGATATATGTGCACCACATGTATGCTTGATGCCTGTGGAGATCAGAAGAGAACATTGGATGTCCTGGAACTGGAGTTTCAGATGGGTGTGGACCACCATGTGGGTGCTGGCAAGCCAAAACTCAGATCTTCTGCAAAGCAAGTGCTCTTAATTGCTGAGCCTTCTCTCCAGCCCACTTACGATGACGACGATTTTTCTTTTCTTTTCTTGAATGTAAAAACATTCTAAGTACAACTGCAGGAGAAATAATACACAGATAGCTTGAACATAAAAACAGGTTATAATTAAAGAGTCCAAGGTTATTTGAAACAATTTTTCTATGTTGTTTGTTTTAGAGAAAATCTTACTTACTTAGCCCTAGCTAACTTGGAACTTGCTACGATGACCAAATTGGCCTCAAACTTGCAGTGATCCTCCTGCTTCTGCTTTATGAATGCTAGGGATACAGATATGTGCCACCACACCTGGTTTAGGGGAGAGTTTTTTATTTTTTAGTATTTATTTCCGGCTGGGAGGTGGTGGCACACGCCTTTAATCCCACCACTCCAGAGGCAGAGACAGGTGGATCTCTGTGAGTTTGAGGCCAGCCTGGTCTACAGAGCGGGATCCAGGACAGGCACCAAAACTACACAGAGAAACCCTCTCTCAAAAAAACTTAAAAAAAAAAAAAAAAAAAAAAGAGCTGGGCAGTGGTGGCTCATGCCTGTAATCCCAGCACTCAGGAGGCAGAGGCAAGCAGACCTCTGTGAGTTTGAGACCAGCCTGATCTACAAAGCAAGTTCCAGAACAGCGACTGTTATACAGAGAAACCCTGTTTCAAAAACCAAACAACAACAACAAAAAAGAAGTCCAAGGTCATCCATAGCTATGTAGTGAATTGTAGGCCAGTCTGAAAGCCATGAAGCTATGTAATAAATACTCTGTCCTGTGGAAGGCAAAGGCAGGCAGATAGATCCCTCTGAGTTTGAGGCTACCCTGATGTACACAGCAAGTTCCATGACAGCCAGGGCTACATAGTGTAACTTTGTCTAAACAAATAAACACAACAAAAACAGATCTCTCCTTTTTGTTTATCGTAGGAAGCAGGTTTGGAGTTTCCCAGACAGTCTCTGGGTAAGGCCCTGCCTTGAAGCCCTGCAGTCCTGAACAGGGACAGCAGATAGTCCTTTTCCCCCAAGGGCCAGCATTCACACTGAGTGACTTCTGCTGCTGGTTCCTGGTGACTAAGCTAAGTCAAGATGAGTCACTGAGAACACAGAAGGGCCCTTTTCCCTGCAGTCTTTTATAGGGCTGGCCCCGGCCACGCCACGGAAGAGCTGAGCTCCCCACTAGGCCAAGGATAACTTTTGCTTAGGGCTTTTTGTTTGTCTGTTTTGAGACAGGGACTCACTACATAGCCCACACTGGCCGGGAATTCCCTACATTGACCAGGCTGACTTGGAACTCACAGAGCTCTACCTGCATCTGCCTCCACCACATAGGGCCTTGTTGTTTGTTTTTCAGACAAGGTTTCATGTAGCTCAGGCTAAGCTCAAACACATGAAGTAGCCATGGTTGGCCTTGATCTTCCTGTCTTTAACTCTCAAGTGCTGAAATTATAGGTGTGTGCCAGCATGCTGAGATGGGTCCTAGAGAGCAAAGTTAGGGCCTCTAGCATGCTAGGCAAGCGCTATCCCAGAGAACTTGTCCCCCAAGTTGCATTTGTCTTGACATTTGCGACTGCTAAGTGAGGAGCTAGAATTCAGATCTGGAAGGAGAGTGCTCTGTTCTGCGATATCCTCCAAGCAGATGCCAGCCTGGTTTACATGGTGAGTTCTAGATCAGCCAGGAGTACAGAAAGACCCTACCTTACAAAAACAACAACAACAACACACACACACACACACACACACACACACACACACACACGTGTGCACACACAAGATTCCCCCTAAAACAACAAACAACAACAAAAACTAACAAACCTGAACAAACAATGAAAATTCAGGCTGTTGAGATGGGTTGATGGGTAAGGTCATTTGCCCACCAAGCCTGAGATAAACCTTCAGGACCCTCACAGTGGAAGGAGAGAACCAACTCCACAACGCTGTCCTCTGACCTCTATATGAGTGCTGTGGTATCTGTATGTACTCATGCTTCCAAAGAACAATTAACTTCAATTCTGAGCTTCACTTTCCTTATCTGTAAAATTAGGCAATTTAAAGATATTAGCCCCTCAAGTTGGGGTGAGTGTAAAATGAGATGGTTTGTAGAAAAGCATCCAGCACCATGCCTGATAGTGATTCCTGACTAAATGAGAGCTGTTATTATTATTATTTTTTAATATTTTAAAATTTATTTTAGAAGCCAGCATTGGTGGCACACGCTTTTAATCCCAGCAGGAGGATTTCTGTGAGTTCGAGGCCAGCCTGGTCTACAAAGCGAGTTCCAGGACAGCTAGGGCTACACAGAGAAACCCTGTCTCGAAACACCCCCCCCAATTTATTTTACAGTTTATTTATTGGTGTGGATGTTCGTGAGTATACATGCATGTGCTGTGGTGGAGCACGCAGAGGTCAGAGGACAACCCACAAGAGTCAGTGCTCTGCTTCTGTGGTTCCCAGAGATCCAACTCAGGCCACCAGGCTTGGTGGCAAGTACCTTTACTCACTGAGCCAAATCTCCAGCCCTGTAGATGTTATTAAAAAATATTAGGTTTTCTAGACTAGATTTGGATTTTTTGAGGTACAGTTTCAGTATGTTGCCCAGGTTGCCTCTGGCTCTTCCTTCAGTCTCTCCAGTAGTGGGACTTCCCTAACTAGATGCCTGGCCTTTGAAGAATTCTAGCAGGAGCCACAGATGGGCCTGTAAGTGAAAACTTTCAGGACAAGGGGTAAAAGCTGTAATGGAAATAATGTGGACGCAGTGCTAAGGGAGTGATAGGGTGATCACAAAAAACCACACCGAGGCTGCAGCCCTCGGACAGTGAAAGAATGTGAGGTTCAGGTAGGAGCTGTTAGGATGAGTGAGGCTAGCTCCATTCTATGCTGGGCGCTAAACTAGAAGGTTCTTTTAATTTTATTTATTTATTTTTTACATCAATTGGTGTTTTGTCTGCATGTATGTCTGTGTGAGGCTGTCAGATCTTAGAGTTACAGACAGTTGTTAGCTGCCATGTAGATGCTGGGAATTGAACCTGGGTCCTCTGGAAGAACAGTCAGTGGTCTTAACCACTGAGCCGTCTCTCCAGGCCCTAAACTGGAAGTTTTAAAGCTTTTAAAAGTTTTATGCAGGGTAAGAGCAGATTGGTATTTAGAAAACTTATATTGATGTTGCAGTGCCATCCGGCAAACTAGCCTCCGGAGCAGCCTCAGGCAGGCTGTGCACAGGAATCATGGCAATCGTGGCCAGGCATGGTGCTGTACTCTTGTAATCCCAGTACTGGGGAGGCTGGAGTGGAAGGATCTTGAGTCAGCCTGGGCTACAGAGTAAGATTTCATTTCAAGCAGGGCATCATTGGTGGCTTGGGGGGCAGAGGCAGGCAGATATCTAAGTCTGAGGCCAGCCTGGTCTACAGAGTGAGTCCCAGAGCAGCCAGGGCTACACAGAGAAACACTGTTTAAAAAAAAAATCATTTAAGAAAATTGAGAGAGATGATCATGATCACAGGGAGTAAGAGCAGGAGATACCCATCGCTAAAGCTGAAAATTGAGAAGGCCCTGACTGGGAGACATGGGAACGTCAATAGAGAGAACTCCATTCTTTTGCCTGTCTGAGCATTTTGCTTTCTTTGCATTGAGTACCTTCCTCACTTGCCATTCAACACCCCACCATCCAACCTGTGCCTCCTCATCTGTGTACCCCTGTTTGCTGTTCTTTGTTTAGGTGTTTTTTTTTTTTTTTTCTTCCTGAGACAGGGTTTCTATGTGTAGCTTTGGTGCCTTTCCTGGATCTCGCTCAGTAGACCAGGCTGGCCTCGAACTCACAGAGATCCGCCTGGCTCTGCCTCCCGAGTGCTGGGATTAAAGGCGTGCGCCACCACCTCCCGTCTTGTTTAGGTTTTGTAAGGTAGGGCCTCAGATTCGCAGTAATTCTCCGGTCTCAGCTTCCCAAGTGTTGGGATTACAGTCTTGAGTCCCTTTACCCCGTCCTTTGGATCCCTCTACAGACTACTTAGTCGATTTCTTTGTATCCCTGTTCCCCATCACAGCCTTTGGCGTTCCTTTGTCATTAATTGTTTCCTGGTTCCTCCCACTGGTCTGTGAATTCGGTGACTTACGGCCCAGTCTGGGTCACCACTGCACCTGCAAGGCAAATGCAATGTCTATGACTGTTACTGAATAACACGAACTTCAGCTGGCCTCGGGGGAAACTGAAGACAACAGAAAAAAAAAAAAAAAAAGACCAGCTTGTCAGGGAGCTTTGACAGAGGCTAACATCTTGGAACCACATCGTCTTTTCTACTCCAGTCTTTGTATTGGAGTTGCTACCTGTAGGTCCTGGGCGAAAGACCTACACCACCAATCTGTCAAACACAGATCAGTCAGCCTAGAGACTGAGGCTCCGCCCCTTAGTCCTAGACTCCGCCTCCCCATCCTCGGCGGTCAGAGTTTGGACCAGGAGGCGACGCCCATGAAGCCGCATGCGCACTGCGGGCCCCAAGGACTCCGTTTCCCTTCTCCCAATGGCGGGCGGCGGTCCCCTTCCCGGCAGCCTCCCTCGGGTAGAGAGCGCGTCATTTCCGGTGGGGAAGGCCCGCGGCCGCCGCCGCCATTTCGGGCGCTGCTGGGAGCCTGACACCGGAGCCGGTCCGCTGGGCGGCGGGCGCCAGGGCTGGAGGGGCGCGCGTGGCGGCGGCGGCCCAGCGTGGAGGCGCGGAGGCGGCCATGGCGGGCAACTTCGACTCGGAGGAACGGAGTAGCTGGTACTGGGGCCGCTTGAGCCGGCAGGAGGCGGTGGCGCTATTGCAGGGCCAGCGGCACGGGGTGTTCCTGGTGCGGGACTCGAGCACCAGCCCCGGGGACTATGTGCTCAGCGTCTCCGAAAACTCGCGTGTCTCCCACTACATCATCAACAGCAGCGGCCCGCGCCCTCCAGTGCCTCCGTCGCCCGCTCAGCCTCCGCCGGGTGAGGGACAGACGGGCGGGAGGCTCCGGGCGGGGATGAGGGCCGTGGAACTCTGTTCTGCTTCGGCAGGAGAGACGTGGGCAGAGAGGGCAGCAGTGGCCCTGGCGGGGGAGCTGCCTTCAGCTCCAGCTGGTTCCCACCGACAAGCGGGATTGTGGGGGAGGAGGAGCTGCTTTACCGAGGCCTCTGGGTGTGCCTTGGGAGCCGGGGAAGGGGAACTGCGGCGGCCCCGGGGTGGGGCTGAGCGCCAGGGTCAGGCCCAAGGGCAGGGCAGGGCCAGGCCACTTGGGCAACTTGGGGACAAAGAGTTAATGGGGGACGTTGCGGGGACATAATTTGCCAAAGGGCCCAGAATGGATCTGCTAATTCTACAAGTGGCTTTTAAGGCTTGAGACGTTTCCTGCAGTGTTAGCGCTGGTGGCCTTCGGTAGGAAGTCACCACGTACTGGCTGGCTGGGAGGGATGGAGACACCCTCAGGAAGCCAGTCGGTTTTTTCCTTTCTTGGGCATTTTTCCAAAATCTTTTTACCGTGCTCTTCCCTTGTGGAATACGAAGGTGGTGAACTAAGTGAGTTGGTAATAGAAAAAAACCTCTGTGGCCAGCCCGGCGTAATTGAAGCCTAGCTGGCAAACTGTGTTCAAGAGGTTTTAAGTGTCCAAAGGATTGCCTGCTGCAACTAGAGTTTCTAGTTTCAAAGTGATTAGTGGAAGAAAGATTTTTTTTTTCCTTCAGAAAATAAACCAGGTATAAGCCAATGGGAACAACCGTGGAAGTGAGTGGAGCGTCATTCTCCTTGGGTTTAAACAGTCAGTGTCAGTCATGTACTTCTGGATCTTTTCTTGCTCAGTGAGTTGGTGCTGTGGTCAAAGTCTTCCAGGATACAAGAACAGACGTGGCTGGAAGATAACACGAAGAATTTTGGTTATACCACTGGGTCTTCCTTGTCAAGGATCATTGAATTCTAACTGTGTTGCCCATGTTATTGGAGTTGTCTTGGCAATGTTAAGGAAATCCATGCACTTAGTACTTGAGGTTTCTGAGTTGCAAAGTGACCTTTGTCTGTGTATGTATGTAATAGCACCAAGCTTCTTGCTTTCTGGATGTTTGAAGTGCAAGCCTTTTCCTCCTAGATCTGAGCCAGTCTCATGAATGAAGACTCCTTGGCTAACCTTAGCAGACCTGCCCTTTTAGGATAGTCCTGACTTAAGTTAACTCAGTTTGGCCAGAAATGAGGAGGTGGGATAGACAGTTCTTTTTGTTAGCACACAAGTTAAGGGGAAAAATGAGTATTGAGATCTTTTTAGTTTACACATTTAGATCTTTCTAAGTCTTGTAGGTTTAATAACATAAGATAGGAATATTAATATAATAATTAATATAGCCCTAAATAAGATAAATTCTATTTTTTGTGCTATCTGCAAGATAATCTATTTGTTTTGTGTTAAGTGCCATACTAGGATGGTATGTTTTCATTGAAATTCAGTTCTCAGCCCCATTTCGTAGTTCATGCTTCTAATTCTAGCACCTAGGAGGCTGAAGCAAGATGATTTTACAAGTTCCAGGCTATCCTGGAGAACTTAGTAATACTCTGCCTCAAAATAAAAAGTAAGCTTAGTGGATGGGAGTAGGGATGTAGTTCAGTGGTAGTTTATTTGCCTAGCATTTGGGCAGCCTAGGTTTTATTCCCAATAGTGGGGTAGAAAATTGCAGTTCTCAGCTTTCTCTGTGTGTGTTTTGTTACAAAATTTGGGAATAGCAGCAGGCAGGTTTGTTAGTTTGATTTTTCTCTATACCTGGTCATTGTGGTTTTATATCTTAGCAGCTCCACCTTTTCAAAATAGATGGTTGGCCTAGGCAAGGAGCTTGCCAGTTTGTGGGTGAGGTGTGGAAAGTTCATTGGCATTGTGGCATTTTGTTTCATCATGTACCCCATTTTCTCTACAGGCAGTCAGTTCACTTGCTGTCTTTACTTTGATGGTTACTTAATCTTTGTTCTCCCCACTAAGCTCTTTTTTTAAAGCCACACAGGAATTACCTGAGTTTTAGAGAGGCGTATATAATATTAATAGCTAACACTTACTGACTAGTTATTGTATGCCATATGCTTTGCTGAGTGCTTTGTGTGTCTTATATAAGTGGCTGTCAGTAACATTATAGTGAGTGAAATACTGCAATTTCCATTTACTAAAATATTCACAGTTTTTGGATGAGGAACTAGAAATCCAGTAACTTGTAAGGTCATACATTCAGTCTATAACTAAACCAGAATTTGAGCTAGACAGTGTGAACTGAGAACTGACCCAACCCTTCATTATATAGTTTTGTTATTCTTTGTTTATTTGTTTGGGATCCCTGAAGTGCACACAGGAAACTCCATTCTTTTGTTGTGAGACAGAGGCTCACTGTGCAGCCCTAACTGGCCTGCAACTATCTATATAAACCAGGCTGACTTTGAAAAATCCTGTTGCCTCTACCCAGCTCATAATTTTAAATAAATAAATAAATAAAAATAAGAGCCAGCAGGATGGCTCACTAGGTAAAAGCACGTGTCTTGAAAGCCCGAGGATCTGAGTTTGATCCTTGGATCCCAAGGTAGAGTAAGAAAATCAACTCCTAAGGGTTGTCTTATGACCTCCCCACTCCTACATCATTCATGCATACATCATGAATGTGCGCGCACGCGCGCGCGCGCGCGACACACACACACACTGTTGAGAGGCATGTGGTTAAGGTAGGTCAGGGATTGTCACCTTATCCCAATAACTGTTTGTTTGAGATGGGATAATTTTGTAGCTCTGACATGGGACTCACTATGTAGATAATGTTAACGTCTAACTTACAAAGATCCTGCCTCTGCCTTGATGTTGGGATTATAGACCTGAGCCATTAGGCCCAGCTCAGTGACCCTATTTGAACTTAGCATAGATCCTTAGCTCCCACAGATGATCTCCTGTGCTGCTATAGCCTGGGAGCATCTTGACTCGCCCAGAGCCATAGGGGAAAGTTTGTTCAAGTTGACTGGTCATGTTCTGTAAGGTTGGGCTTCAAGAGGAGCCTCTTGGGAAGACCTGGAACAATTGATCCACTAGTTTCTTCTGTTTGAAACAGTAAAGACTAGATTTTGACTGATAGAGTCCTAAACTGAATGAGAAGCTGGGAGTGTACCTCAGTTGATAGAATTCTTTATTCTAGTAAGACTGAAGGCTCCAATTGCAGTCCCCTGCATCACACAGACCAGGCTTAGTGGCACAGACCTGTAATCTCAGCACTTGGGAGGTGGAGGTAGACAGTTCACAGTACAAATAATCTCTGCCTATGTAGTGAATTGGAGGCCAAAAAAACCAAACTTGAATAAAGTGTATGTGTGTAATCTAAAGACAGGGTCTCATTTTGTAAGTCTGTCTGGCCTCAAACTCAGAGAGCCACTTGCCTCTGCCTGGGATTAAAGGTGTAGGCCACCACACTGGACATACATATTCTAGTGACAGTTATTTATCCCCGGCCACTTCTCTTATGTGTTTACATTTATTTTTGTTTCGTGTGTGGTGTTTTGCCTGCATGTGTATGTGTGAAGATGTTGGATTCCCTGGAACTGGAGTTACAGACAGTTGTGAGTAGTCACATGGGTGCTGGGAATTGAACCCAGATCCTCTGCAAGAGAGCCAGTGCTCCTAACCGCTGAGCCATCTCTCCAGTCCCACCTGCCACTTCATACTCACTTTGGGTGATTTTTTTTTTTTCCCTAAACTTTGCTTTGGTTTCTTCTGTGAAAGTCGGAAAATAGCAACACCTCATAGGGTGGTCTATTGCAATGAGTAAATGGATTCAAATATATAAAATTCTTGAATGTGGCAGGCATATTAAGTAAATACCCAGGTTATAATTATTAAGAATATAATGATGTGCAGGGTGTGGTGGCTCATGCCTTTAATCTCAGCACTCAGGGAGGCAGAGGCAGGTGGATCTCTGAGTTTGAGACTAGTCTTATCTGCAGGGTGAGTTCTAGGACAACCAAGGCTACATCGAGAAACCTTGTCTCGAAAACCAAAAAAGAAAAAAAGAAAAAAAAATACAAGGATGTTAGAAGGTAGTTCTGAAAGGCTTTCTGGCATGCACAGTGTGGTTGGTAAACACAGGACCACTTAGGGAATCCTGCTGAGTAGAAAGGAGTAGAGTGCTGGAGGTGTGAAAGGCCTTGGCTCTGGTCCATGGAAACAGCATTGTAATTGTTAGCTGCACAATTGAAGCTTTCCACCTGTTGCCTAGAGGGTGAGGGAGCCTCAGAGCTTTCCTTGGGTTGGGGATGTAGCTTATTGATAAGAGTGTTTGCTTAATACAAACTGTGATCATCTTAATACAAGGCTGTGATCATCTTACCTCACTTTGGAGATGGGTGGTCAGGGTATCCCTCTAATCTAATGGTTCCAGAGAAGTTCTTTCTTGTCTTTCTTTTTTAAAGATTTTCTTTATTTTTATCTTACATATATGATTGTTTTGCCTGCAAGTATATAAATATACCACGTACATGCAGTGCCTGCTGAGACCAGAAGAAGGAGTTATTAGATCCTCTGGAACTAGAGTTACAGATGGTTATGTGAATGCTGGGAACTGAACCCAGGTCCTCTGCAAAGCAGAGTGTGCTCTTAACTGCAGAGCATCTCTCCTGCTTCTCTCCAGAGTTCTTTAGTAGTTACTGAGAGACTTCATGGAAAAAAAAAAAAAAAAATCCCATGGTCAGATAGAACAGGTTTATTCACTGTAAGACTTGCTACCAGTTTTACTGTGCTCCTGTGAATTGCAGATTTCCAGGAGAGAATTCTGAGTTTTTCGGACCTATCCAACTGTTCTGCTCTTGAGAGTTATCAAGATAGTGTGGAGTCTTCTCTGTCAGAAGTGTAGTTCAAAGAATATTTTGGGTGAATTGAAGTGTTCTTGGAGTTGGGTCTGTGATGTGCATGTGTTTGTGTGTGCCTGGGGATGAAGGTTAGAGATGGTGTCGAGCATCTTCCTCTATTGATTGTCACTTTGTTTTCAATGCAGAGTTGCTCTGTGGAGCCCTGGCTGTCCTGGAATTCACTCTGTAGACCAAGTTGGCCTTGAACTTACTGACATCTGCTTGCCTCCACCTCTCAAGTGCTGGGATTAAAGGTGTGCATCACCACCGCCTGGCTGTCACTTTATTTTTTGAGAAAGGATTTCTTACTATTCCTGAATGTCACCAAATGACTAGACTGGTAGGCTCATGAGCCCCTGGGATTCTTCAGCATTAGCTTCCCAGTGTTGGGTTTACAGAAACAAAGCTTGGTTTTTCATTGTGGATGCTGGGGGTCCAAATTCAGATCCTTGTGCCTGTGCATCAAGCTTTACCCACTGAATCATCACCCCAGCCTGAAATTTCTTAAGGAATTGAAAGGGTTTGAGGAAGGATGAAGCTGAAATTTCATCTTGTTTAGAATCCATGGTATACTTTTTTGTACATTTTTTAAAATTTTGTGTGTATATCCTGGCATATGAGTGCTACAGGGCCCATATGGAGATCAGAGAGAAAATTGTGGGAGTCTGTTCTACAATGTGAGTTTAGGGATCAAACTAAGGTTGTCAGGAAAATGCTTTTACCTATACTGAGCCATCTTGCTGACTCCTAGCCTTTTAATAAAATTTATTTATTGTAAATTTTTATTGTTACGTGTGTGTGCATGATATATGTGGTGGGTTGCATGTTCTGAGGTATATGTGTGGGGATGAGTGAGAGCTGGTTCTCTCATTCAATCGGTATATGGGTTTCAGGGATCAAACTTATGTTGCCAGTATAGCCCTAGTGGTCCTGGAACTAGCTGTAGACCAGGCTGGGATCAAAGGCGTGCGCCACTGCTGTCTGGCCGCCGCTAATTTTTTTTTAAAGGCAGAGTTGTTGTTATGTTAGCTTTCGGGAGACGGGTTTCACTTTAGATTAGGCTGGTCTCTTCATCTTGTCTCCCCCTCTGTGCATGGCACTGGCCACTTTAGAAGTTATTAGATAGGTGCTTGACCTGTTTTACAAAGAAACTGAGGCACAGAGAAGGAATTAGATAGCAGTTGTAACAGCCAGTAAATGAGAATCTGATTCCATCAAGCATGAATCTATAAAGTACCATGCCAATATCCACTGTGTTTAAAAGATTTTTATTTTCATAGTTTTGGTGCCTGCCTTGGGTCTCGTTCTGTAGACCGGCTGGCCTGTGAACTCAGAGATCTCAGAGATCCGCCTGCCTCTGCCTCCCGGTGCTAGGATTAAAGGCGTGTGCCACCGCCGCTGGGCTTATTTGCATAGTCTTTATTCCCTTGTTTATTGTTAATATTTGTTACGTTTTCTAAAATGGTCTCATGTAGCTCAGGCTAGCCTGGAACCTCCCCTAGGTAGCCAAAAATGATCTTGAACTCCTGATACTTTTGTTTCCACCTCCCAGATATTGGGGTTATAGGCACCCTGTTATAGCCTGTTATCATGCCAGGCTTCCTTAGTCTTCAGAATTCCTTGTTAAATGGAAGGCAGCAGCCTTTGTATTAGACCAGTATTGGGTATTTATTTATTTATTTAAGCAACTTCTGTAAATGGTATAGGCAGAGGAGGAGGAAGAAAGGAACAGTAATGAAGGAAAGAGGAAGTGCTGTGTGATTTTGGAAGGGTTGATGGTGGAGCAGCTCTTGGTGATCTTGCCAGAAGTTACCTAGCCAGTTTTAGCACAGTGCCCTCGGGTGTTATGAATTCTTTGGGGAATGACATTGTAAAAACTGATGTGACCCGAGGCTTGAAAAGCTTAAAAGTAATTGGTTTTACAGATAGCAGAGAAGCACTTAACAAAAAGAAAAAAAAGAATCCAACTGTTTGCTTATTTTTGTTAGTTTATTTATTTATTTTTAAACATTTTTTTTTTAAGATTTATTTATTATTATGTACACAGTGTTCTGCTTGCAGGCCAGAAGAGGGCACCAGATCTCATTACAGATGGTTGGGAGCCACCATGTGGTTGCTGGGAATTGAACTCAGGTCCTCTGCAAGAACAGCCAGTGCTCTTAACCGCTGAGCCACCTCTCCAGCCCCTGTTAGTTTATTTTGTTACTTGTCCCACTACGTATCTTTGGCTGACCTGGAACTCAATTCAGAGACCAGCGTGCCCAGGAAATTAGGATAGTCTGTTTCGGTCTCTTAAATTCTGTGATTACAGGCGCTTACCACCACACCTGTTAATACTTATTTTTTGATATGTTAATTCATAACTGCACACTCAAGCCAGGGCCTAGTGATGTAAGCCTGTATAATTCAAACTCCTTGATAGGCTGGGGCTGGAGGATTACAAGTTGAGGCCTTGTCTAGGCTACATGGTAAATTCAAGGCTAATCTGGGCAATTTATTAAGAACTTTTCTCAAAATGAAACTTGCCTAGCATGTGTGAGGACCTAGGTTCGATCTCAATGTCTGCACTGCACATTCAGAATCTCACGAGTTTTGATATGGAGTGGGTGAAGTTTTCCGAGTCCCGGGTAGCTCTGAAGCTATAGGCTCTGTAGCTGGTTCTGTCCTCTAGACTGACTGACTGTATCTCCTTCCTTTCCCTCCCTTCTGTTTCCTGCCTTTGGCTGTTTGTGGTTAGAAGGATGGAAAAGGAACCCAAATTCATAACTGTGGTGAGGTCTGGGCTTATCTGTGACTTATGTGCATTCTTTTCCTTTTCTTCCTTCTGGAGTTGCAATCAGTGAAATTTGCCTGCCCCATATATCTGATTGCCAAGTAGTCAAATTAGGCATCCCTCCATTATTGTAGTGCTAACACCGTAGAAGTGTGCAGGTAAAGTGTGTCAAAGGTTTTGTTTACTGCTTTGCTTGTATTTTGTTAGTTTGGGATTGCCAAGCCAAAAGAAAAAGGCCAGTTTATACCATGCAGCATTAGAAGCATTAGAACAAGAAAAGAATTAAACTTATCTTTGATAGTTTTTTTTTTAAGTGATTTATGTGTTTTGCGTGTATGTGTGTATATATATATGCACCACTTTTGTGCCTGGTGCCCTTGGGGGCCAGCAAAGGGTGTTGGATCTGCTGAAACTAGAGTTGCAGTCTCTGGGAACCTGATCCTCTGCAAGAGCGGCATGCACGCTTAACTGCTGAGCCGCTGTTGGAGCCCACATCTCACTTGTGTGCTGGAGGAGCTTCTGAAGCTTATCCTTTTAAAATTTCATTGCACCCACCTTTCAAAGGGGTTTAACTTAGTGGTACTCTTGGTTCTTCCAGCAGCCCCCAGCTTTACACAAGAACATTCTACTTGCCCTTAGTACTATAATGGGGGCGGGGGCAGCAGTGGGTGACAGGGAGTGTTTGCCTTCCTTCTTAGATTACAGATGCTTCAGAAATGTTCCTGACTCGACAGAACTGCCCTTTCCTTGTGATTCGAGACAGGGTTTCTCTGTGTAGCTTTGTGCCTTTCCTGGAACTCACTCTGTAGCCCAGGCTGGCCTCGAACTCACAGAGATCCGCCTGCCTCTGCCTCCTGAACACTGGGATTAAAGGCATGCGCCACCACCGCCTGGCTGCTGCTGGGTTTTATAGGAACACATCTCCCATTGCAATAACAGCCAAGATGGCTTTCTGAGACACTCTCCTTTGTTTCTTACTCATCACACTGTTCACAGTTGCATAAAGCTGGAAGTAGAATTTCATTTTACCCCTTTCCCTAATTTCAGAGTTAAGCGTGTATGTTGATTAAGAATAATTCACACAGGGGCCAGAGACATGGCTCAGCAGTTAAGATTGGTTCCTGCTCTTCCAGAGGACCAGAGTTCTGCTCACAGCAGCCATATTGGAGTGCTTACAACCACTTGTAACTCCAGCTCTAGGTGATCTGACCTCTTCTGGCCTCAAGAAGCACCTATTATATATAGCTGGTATGGCACACAGGCACATGCATATAAATAAAAACAAATCTTTGTTTGTTGTTTGTTTGTGCAGCCCTTGCTGTCCTAAAACTTGCTTTGTAGACCAGGCTGGCCTTGAACTCAGAGATCTGACTGCCTCTGCTTCCCTAGTGCTGAGACAACACCACCTGGCAAAATAATCTTAGAAAAGGAATAATGTATGGGGCTGATGAGATGACTCAGCAGGTAAATAAAAGCTCTTGCCACCAAGCCTGGTGGTCTGAGTTCAATCCCTGGGACCTACATGGTACAGTGAGAGATCTACCCCTTAGAATTGTCCTGTTACACAAACACAGACAGAAACAGGAACCCACACACAGGGTCTATAATTTCAGAAAAATTTTAATAATATGTGAGGTGGCTCAGTGGGTAAAGCACTTGCCAAGAGAAGACTGGTGACCCAAGTTACCTCCCTGAAACTCATGTGACAGCTCCGGATCCAGTAGCTCACACCTGTCATCCTAGAACTCCTAAGTGGCATGGGGGCAGCGAGAATTTCAAGAGCCAGGTAGCCTGGACTACAAGGCACAGCAAAAAAGAGAGACCTTGGCCCAGTAGGGTGGAAAGAGAAAACCAACCTCTGTGAGTTGTCCTCTGACCTCTGCACACATGTACAGTAATAATACAAATAAATAGGTTAGGCTTGGCACATGCCTTCAATGCCAGTACTTGGGTGGCAGGACCAACTGGATCTCTATGATTTTGAGGCCAACCTGGTCTACATAGTGAGTTTCTGGCCAGCCAGGACCACATAGTGAAGACCGTCTCAAAACAAATATTTAAAAAAAATGGGACTGAAGAGATGGCTCAGAGGTTAAGAGCACTGGTTGCTCTTCCAGAGGTCCTGAGTTCAATCCCCAGCAACCACATGGTGGCTCACAACCATCTTGTAGTGAGATCTGGCATGCAGGCAGAACACTGTATACATAATAAATAAATAAATCTAAAAAAAAATTTTAAAATATATGTAAAGTTAGGTATGGTGACTCATGCTTCTAATCTCAGTACTCAGGAAACTGAGGCAGAAGATTCCATGTGAGTTTTTTTTTAAAGAGTAAGTGACGTTCACATTTCAGTACAAATAAAATATCACCATAGTGACGCTTTCTGAACACTTCATGTCAACCATGGTTTCAATGAGGTAACAAGTAAAAGCCATTTTGGCAGGTGCATCTTGGTCTGTGGTTGGCTAAACATTAGCAATGGAGTTTTCTGCCCTCTGTGATCTAGGACGATCTTCTTAGCAACAGACTCTTTGCTGTGTCAGCGACTCTGCTCTGTAAATGGTCCTTGGAGCTTTCTCAAGCAGGAAGTACTGAGCAGATTTCTGAACATTTTCACAATTGCTGTCTTCACCGAAAATCATCTTGAATTAGATCAGTGAGGACAGAGCAGAATAGGAGCAGGTCTTTGTGAAGAGAAGCTGTAAGGTAGCATTGCTGTACAGTCATAACCAAAATAGTCTCCTCATGCCAACTACTATGATACACATTTCAAATCCCAGCACTTGGAAGGCCGAGGCAGGAAAGCATAGGCTCAAGCCTACTCTGGGCTATATCACACACCCTGTTTCACAAAAACAGCCACTGGGTGGTGGGATGGCTCAGTGGACAAAGGGTTTGTCCACAGCCTAGCAACCTGAGTTTGACCCCTGGAGCCCACATAAAGCTGGAAGGCAAGAACTGACTCTGCCTTTGTCCCCTGATTACAATCATGCATCATGCACATACACAATACTTTTTTTAAAAAACCAGCCAACAGTGGTGGCTCCAATTTCGTTTCGTTTCGTTTCGTTTCTTTTCTTTTTTCTTTTCTCTCTCTTCTCTCCTCTTCTCTCCTCCCTCCCTCCCCTCCCCTCCCTCCCCTCCCTCCCCTCCCCTCCCCTCTCCCTCCTCTCCTCTCCTCTCCTCTTCTCTTCTCTTGTTTTCCAGACAGGATTTCTAAGTGTAGTTTTTTTTGTTGTTGCTTGTCCTGGAACTAACTCTGTAGACCAGACTGGCCTGGAACTCAAAGAGATCTGCCTGGCTCTGCCTCCCAAGTGCTGGGATTAAAGGCATGTGCCACCACTGCCTGCATTTTTTTTTTTAAATAAGTAAGAATTAATTAAGCTTCCAAAAATCATCTCTGTAGGCCAATCCTTAGAACTGTTGAGTTAATGTTGCAGTTTTCCTGAAGAGTGTTTAGGTAGGTGGACTATGTAAGCCCTCTAAACTGCATCCCTAAACTGTTTCATTTGAGCTGATATATCTTCACTTATTATTCTTGAATTGTAGACTCAGTAAAAATGTGCTCTGTATTTATGACATACACATATTGTTGTCATGAATTTTTTTCATTTATTTATTTTGTTTGTTTGTTTTTGGAGGCAGGTTTGTCTGTGTAGCCCTGGCAGTCCAGGAACTCGCTTTGTAGACTTTGCTGGCCTTGAACTCACAAAGATCCTCCTGCCTCTGCCTCCCAAGTACTGGGATTATAGGTGTGCACTACCACCACCCAACTGTGGCATAGTATTTTAAGTGTTCCTGTTAGGTCCTTTCTCTCAGATCATTGGTTGAGCAGAAATTGATGGAGGGTTAGAGGTGCAGTTATTATGTATCCCAGGCTGTTCCCCGCCTTCCCATATAGCTGACGATAACATTGAACATCTAATCTTTGTGCCTGTACTTTCCAGAGTGTTAGGATTATGGACGTGTACCACCATACCAGTTTATGTGGTACTGGGTATCAAACTTGGGGCTTAATGCAATTCTAGATAAATACTCTCCCAATAAAGCCATCTCCTTAGTTCCATTTTTCATGTTTTTGTGATAAGATCTCATGTACTAGGCTGCCCTTAAACTCATATGCATCTTAAAATGACCTTGGAACTCCTGATCTTTCTTTCCAAAGAATAGATTGAGGGACTGGGGGAGGGGAAGATTGTGAGACAGGGTTTCTCTGTGTAGCTTTGGCTGTCCTAGATCTCGCTCTGTAGACCAGGCTGGCCTTAAAGTCACAGAGATCCACCTGCCTCTGCCTCGCCCCGCTCCGATCCCCAGCACTGGGATTAAAGGCGTGCGTGCACCACTACCACCTGGCTACTTTTTGTTTTTAAAGTATGGTCTTGGGATGGAGATACATTGCTCTTAAAGAGGACCCTAGTTGAGTTTCCAGCATTCACACCAGGCAGTTCACAACTACCTCTAACTCAAGTTACAGGATATCCAATATCCAAATCCCTCTTCTGAACTCTATAGGTACCTGCGTGCACATACCTCCACACAGACACACATTCATACTTAAGTCTTTGGGTCTGAGGAGACTCTCTGAATAGGAGCACTTGCTGCTCTTGCAGAGGATCTGGGTTCAGTTCCTTACACCCACATGTCATCACACAAAGCCATCTGTAATTCAAATCCAGGGAACCTGATGCCATCTTCGGAATTGTACATTGTAGTGATGGTGATGTATGAACTTAGAGTAGGTTCCAAGTTTTTCTCATCTCATGCAGAAGCAGTTGCATGGATGGACCTATTAAAAAGGACAGCTTGAGGCCAGGGCACACGCCTTTAATCCCAGCAGTTGATAGACAAAGACAGATAGATGGCTGTCTGGGAGCCTGGTCTATATGAGTTCCACATCAGCCAAGGCTACACAGACCATGTTTCAAAATAACAACCAAAAAAAAAACCAAGCCATAGTGGTGCATGCCTTTAATCCGAGCACTTCGGAGGCAGAGGCAGGCGGATTTGTTACAAGGAAAAACCCTGTCTCAAACCCCCCATCACCCCCAAAAGGAGAGCTTGCTGTATTTCCTGAGATTGTAGAGTACATTTGGTTACTTTATTTATGGGGTAGCAGCAGAACACTGGGAGAATGACCAACAAGTGCATGTGTTGTACTATCTTGGCGAACCCAGTGGCCTGGCCTGTCATGGCTGTCTTTTTTTTTCTAGAGGATGCTTATTTTATTTATTTTATATGCATAGGTGTTAGTCTGCATGGATATCTGTGCATCATGTGGGTGCCAAGTGCCCAAGGAGTCAAGAAAATGGGCATTAGACCCCTGAGACTGGAGTTAGAGTTGTGAGGCCACCATTTGGGTGCTGGGAATGGAACCTGGGTCCCCTGGAAGAGGATGCTCAGTGTTAAAGGGTGATACCCATTTGCACTGTGAAGAAAGGGTTTTGTATCCAATATTGACTAGATATATATGAGAAATACATAAAAATCTGTTTCTTATGCAGTGTAGTATACCTTCAAATGACACTTTGCTCTGTTTTTTCCAGGAGTGAGTCCCTCCCGGCTCCGAATAGGAGATCAAGAATTTGATTCATTGCCTGCTTTACTGGAATTCTACAAAATACACTATTTGGACACTACAACATTGATAGAACCAGTTTCCAGATCCAGGCAGGGTAGTGGAGTGATTCTCAGGCAGGAGGAGGCAGAGTATGTTCGAGCCCTTTTTGACTTTAATGGGAATGATGAAGAAGATCTTCCCTTTAAGAAAGGAGACATCCTGAGAATCCGGGATAAGCCTGAAGAGCAGTGGTGGAATGCAGAGGACAGCGAAGGAAAGAGGGGGATGATTCCAGTCCCTTACGTGGAGAAGTATAGACCTGCCTCCGCCTCAGTATCGGCTCTGATTGGAGGTAACCAGGAGGGTTCCCACCCACAGCCACTGGGTGGGCCGGAGCCTGGGCCCTATGCCCAACCCAGCGTCAACACTCCGCTCCCTAACCTCCAGAATGGGCCCATTTATGCCAGGGTTATCCAGAAGCGAGTCCCTAATGCCTACGACAAGACAGCCTTGGCTTTGGAGGTACATAATGTGCAAAATGTAGAAAGACGAGATCTGCTACAGGGTCTCCCTTTCAGACCTCTTACAGCTTTGTAGGAATGCTGATGCGGTACCAGCTTTGTGATGTTGTAGATGTCAAACCACTAAATACTGATTTTGACATTTTATGTGGGTTTTCTCTCTTTTAGAGAAAACCTATTTTGTAATGAGTAAACTTAAAATTGTGTAACTGAATGTTCTGATTGATCTACTAAACCTATTTTGACTAATAACCACCTGAATTCATAGGAATTAACATGAAGTAACTTTTCTCACCTCTATCCTAACTTCTTTCCTGCTTTCTGTTTGTCACTGTCTACAACAAGATGGGTTCACACAGATTAGAATGTAATAAGTGATATGTAGCAATATACTTAAGTGGGATTTTTTCATAATTTTTTTTCTTTCTATTTTGGAGACTGGGTATCTCTGTAGCCCTGGCTATCTTGGAACTCAATTTGTAGATCAGGCTGGTTTGAAACTCACAGAGAACAACCTGCTTCTGCTTCCCAAATGCTGGGGTTAGAGGTGTGTGCCAGCAAGTTCATTCAAAAGCTGCTTTTATTGTAGTGGATAGTCTTACTATTAATTATTTTTGACATGAATCAGGAAAGGCTGAATGCTGGCTTTGAGCAGGCCTTAGGTTTAGTGGCTAGTGTGACATACACACACACACACACACACACACACACACACACACACACACACACAGAATAGGGAGGAAATAGTGGTGTGCAGATGTAAATTGAGCCATAAACATAAGAGAGTGAGTTACAGAAAACAGATTTAATTGTCTTTTTTGCTTAGTGTGTTGGAATGGAGAAGTCAGTTGAATGACTTTTTTTTTTTTTTTGAGACAGGGTTTCTCTGTGTAGCTTTGCGTCTTTCCTGGATCGCACGCTGTAGACCAGGCTGGCCTCGAACTCACAGAGATCCGCCTGCCTCTGCCTCCCAAGTGCTGGGATTAACCCATCGTAGCCTTTCTTATGACCTGCCATTCATTGCATTTATCCCTTTGTTCCTCTTCAGCACTGTCTCTTACCTGTTTGAATGCAGAGGCGGCCTGCTGGCCCATCTTTCAGAGCCTACCCATGGACTGACTTGAGAGAATAGGTAGCCAGCTCCCATAAGCATGGCCTGGGGTTATGTGAATACAGCAGCGGGGAAGGGGTACAGTACGCTGGTGACTTGGTTCTTCTCTTTCCTTTGGGTTGTGTTCTTACAGCTGGGGTAGGGGCTGCCTGTAAGTGAGACTCTTAGTCCATAGAATGAGCAAAAATTTATTTGAACCAGACTGATGTTAATGCATTTGATTGATTTTTTTTTTTTTTTTTTTTTTTTTAATTTACTCTTCTTATTTACCAGGTGTAGTGGTTCACACCTTTAATCCCAGCACTTGGGAGGCAGAGGCAGGATGATCTCTGTAAGTTCCAGGAAAGTTAAGGCTACACAGACCGAACCCCTGTCTCAACTCCCCCCCCCCAAAAAAAAAGAATTATTATATGTGTATGGATGTTCTTCCTCCATCTGTCTATATATCATATGCCCAGTGGCCAGAAGAGTGCATTGGATGCCCTGGTATTGGAAGTTGCAACTGTCTTGTGGGTGCTGGCACTGGAACTCTGGTCATTTGGAATAGCAGGTAGTGCTCTTAACCACTGAGCCATCTCACCAGCCCTGAAATTTTCATTTCTGATCTAGTGGGTGTGTAAATTAAGTTAATTGAGTTTCCTAGGTTTGACTGAAAACTGTATTATTGGTTTATTTATAATTTTTTTTTCTTTTTTTTTTTTCTTTTTTTGGTTTTTCGAGACAGGGTTTCTCTGCGTAGCTTTGCGCCTTTCCTAGAGCTCACTTAGTAGCCCAGGCTGGCCTCGAACTCACAGAGATCCGCCTGTCTCTGCCTCCCGAGTGCTGGGATTAAAGGCGTGCGCCACCACCGCCCGGCATAATTTTTGTTTTTTTGAGGCAGGGTCTCACTATATAACTCTGGCTGTCCTGAACTTACTAGGCTGGTCCTGAACATACAGAGAGGATGCTAGGAGTAAAGTCATGTGCCACCACCTCCAGCTTTTTTAAATGTTCTGTTTTGTTGAGATGGGGACTCATTCTAGCCCAATCTAGCCTGGAGCTCACTATGTAGCCCAGGCTGTCTTCCCATTTATGATACTCCTGCAGAAGCCCCCAAGTGTTAGGATTATAGGCATGAGCCATCACACTCCTGCTGAAGTTTGTATTTGAAATTATGTCTTAACTTTAAAGTTCATGTCTTGGCTTTGAGAAATGGAGTGTATGTTGTCTAGGTCACACTGCTTGGAAGATAAAGAAAGCAAGTTTTTCAGCTCATGAAGTTGAGGGATGATGCTCACATCTAGCATGTGTGGGCACTTATCATTGGTTGTGGATCTTATTAACAGACTGGAGTGGGAAAACGGTGTTCCTGGACCAGGTCACTGTATACCCAGAAGAGGATAGTGACTGTCAATTTCACTTCCGTTTTCCACTTCTTTGCCAATTTAAAAAAAAAGATTTGTTGATTTTATTCTACTTGTGTGAATATTTTGCCTGCATGTATGTATGAGGTTCAAACTGGAGTTATGGATAGTTGTGAGCCATCATATGGGTACCGAGAACTGAATGTTGATCGTCTGCAAGAACAGCACATGCTCTTAGTTGTTGAGCCATTTCTCCAGGCCAGTGAAAGATTATTTCTAAGGATGTCTCTGTTAATTAATAGCACCAGTGCTTAAAAGTGGTTGAACTGCTTTTTCTGCTATGAAATACTACAAAAATCTTGGGGGATAAAGATTTGAGTTGAAAACTGGTGTGATTTCATAAAATTTCTTTTTAGTTGGTTTTGAGTTATATATGTTTATTACTAAAAAGGGCCTCTTTCAATATAAAACAGATACCCTAAAACGGCTTTAAAACACCTTTCTTACATGCTTGAAGAAATAGCTTAGGCTGTACATGGTGGTACATGCTTTTAATCCCTGAATTTGGATCTCAGTGAGTTCAAGGCTAGTCTGGTCTATATAGTGAGTTCCAGGACAGTCAGAGCAACAGTTTCTGTCTTAAAAACAAAAACAGTTGGCTTATGAGAACTCTTCAGTGGGAAGGAACCTTAACTCTCCTTTGCTGTAGGAAAAAAACTTCTAGGCAAACAGGTTGAATCAAGAGTGATGGTAAACCCCAGCACGATGGAGTGAAGGTAAGAGGATTTCAAGTTTAAGGCCAGCCTGGGCTACATAATCAGATTCTGTCCCTGATTCCTGAGGTAGGGTTGAGTGACATTCAGCCTGTTGGAGGCATTAGAGATGTTGAATCCAGGGATACAGTCTCTCTTTGTTTTCCTAACAGTGTTGCAGTCCTCCTTGACACAGATAGATGTGGTCTTTTTGTTTGCTTTCAAATAAGTTCATTAGTGGTGGGGGGGGGTTAGAGATTTGGCTCATGGGTTAAGATCATTTTTATTTCTTACAGAGGACCTGGGTTCTCTACATCAGGAAGCTCATTGCTCAAAGTCTAGTTCCAAAGGGATCTTAAGCCCTTGAAAACACAGAAATGACAACATTTTTTAAGATGATTTTTTCCCCCTTTTTAGTTTTTTTTGGAGGCTGAGTCTCACGCAGCCCAGGTTGGTCCTCCTGGCTCTGCCTCCCAAAATCCGGGATTAAAGTTGTGTGTCACCACACCCAGCCCTCCCTTTGTCTTTTGTTGTTGTTATTTTCTGTTTGTTTTTTTGAGACAGGGTCGCCTGCCTCTGCCTTCCGAATGCTGGGATTAAAGTTTGTACCCCCACCCGGCTCCCACCCCTGCTTTTTAGGACAGAATCTTGGTGTGTAAGCCAGACTCTATTTAATAGAGTCCTAGAGTGAACGGCCTTCGTGGGGTCTGCGGTTCAATGCTGGAGCGCTCCTGTAGTGTGCGCAAGGCCTTGGGTTTAATCCCTAGCAACACACACAGAGGACTTTGGAAATAACAAATCCATCTTTCAAATATTAAAAATGTCTTTGGTATCTTCATAATAACTTTTTTTGAGAACTCAAAAACTTTTTATTTGTTTTTAATGTAGCATAGCCTGATCTTAAAGTCAGTAAAGTCTAGGCTGGCCTTGAACATTATCATCCTGCTTTAGCCTCTTAAATACTTTTTTGTTCTTTATAACTGGTTCTTTTTGTTGTTTCATTAGTAACTTAGGGTCTGGACAAGGATTTACCACTGAGGTGTATCCCTTGACCCCAAATGGCATGATTACAGACCCCTTTCACTATGCTTGGATTCAGTCTTAAGTACTTTTATTACATAATGGTTGTTTTTAAAAGCAAATGTAATTAAAAGAAGATATTTTTAGTTTAGCATTGAATAACTAATACTTTACCTAGTGAGATGTGTACATCAGTTATACACCTCCTAGTTTATCGTACCTTGTGACCATGTTGAACATTTCCACTCTCATTTCTCACTTCACATTTATATCTGTAAGTTACATACACTTTTTTTGAGTGATCAGTCAAAATAATGGGTTTCTTTATGACATTTTTGTACTGTGCTCATAGTCACATCCTACTCACCTTTGCTTCCTTGTTTGTTTTATAATTTATTTTTATTTTATGTGCGTTGGTGTTTTGCCTACATGTATTGTATGTCTGTGTGAAGGTGTCAGATCCCCTGGAACCAGAGCTATGGACAGCTGTGAGCTGCCATGTGGGTGCTGGGAATTGAACCCGAGTTCTCTAGAAGAACAGCCAGTGCTCTTAACCTCTGAGCCATCTCTCCAGCCCCTTGTTTGTTTAATTTAAAAGAATACATTTATATATTTCTTTTTGGGAATACACACATGTAATAACTTTACATGTGGGGACTAGAGGACAACTTGGGAGTCAGTTTCCTTCCACCATGTATCCACTACACTCAGGGACTAAACTCATTGGCTTGGTGACCATTGTTCATACCTTGGTATTTTTGAGACTGGGCCTTATGTAGCACACTCTGTTCTTCATTTCCCTGTGTAGTTGAAAATGGTCTTTATCCTGATCTTCCTGCTTGTCTCCAGTGCTGTCACCATGCCTGCCTGGAAGGTGGATGGTTTTTTTGTTTGTTTGCTTTTGGTTTTTTGAGACAGAGTTTCTCTGCATAGCCCTAGCTGTCCTGGAACTTGCTCTGTAGACCAGACTGGCCTGGAACTCACAGAGATCTGCCTGCCTCTGGTAAGCCCCGCCCTCCTCCAGTGCTGAGATTAAAGGTGTGTACCACTACTGCCCAGCCCTGGATGGTTATTTTATTCTTAAAGATTTATTTATATGTTTAGTGTCCATTAGAGTTTTGCCTGCATGTATGTCTGTTTGAGGGTGTCAGATCCCCTGGAACTGCAGTCGCAGACAGTTGTAAACTGCCATGTGGGTGCTGGGAATTAAATTCACATCCTTTGGAAGAGCCATCTTTCCAGCTCCGCCAAGTAACTCAGTGCAGATCAAGTGTTCCTGTGTTTCCCTCAACAGCTTAAAACACATTTTGGCACTCCTATGGTTTGTGCCATGCCTCTGACACTACAAAGTTTGGGGACTTCAGGTCTCATTTATAATACTAATTTTTAGGAAAAACAATTTTGTAGTATGGGGATTTGAACCCAGGCCTCTCATGGATGCTAGGCAAGTGCTCTATCACCTGACCAGAAAATTACTTCTGTTTAGCTTTTCTTTGTGGACACAGGGATTTATTTGTTTGTTTGTTTTTGAGATGAGGTCTCACTATATAGTCCTGGCCTGGAACTCGATGTGTAGACGAGTCTGGTTTTAAACTCGTGTAGATCTGTCTGTTTGCCTCCCAAGTTCTGGGTTTAAAGGTAAACACCACCATGCCCAGCTCTCAGCTTTGTTGTTTTCAATGGTACTGTAGATTAAATCAAGGCTTTGCATGCTAGGATATATATATATATATATAATATATATATATATATATATATATATATCCCTAGCCTTTTCTTTTTGAGGCAGGATTTTCACACCTATATAGCCCTGGCTCATCTTAAACTCAAGGCAACCTTTCTGCCTCAGCCTCTCAAGGGCTGGGATTACAGCTGGTGTGAGACACTGTGCCTGGTTCTCAGCCTTTTTTGATTTTATTTATTTAGATATCATCTGTGTACCCTTGGCATGGAACTCACAGTTCTGAGGTTGGCCTCAGGAACTCAGATTTACCCACTTCCTGAGTACTGGGATTAAATGTGTATACCACCAAACTGAGTTTCTCCTTGCACGTTTACTTGACTTCCGGGAATTGAACTCAAGCCCTAAGGTTTTGAAGTAAGCTCTCTTACCGTCTTGCTAGCTCTGTTATTGGAATCCACCAGGCTCCACTTGTCTTGTTTATAACTCCCTTCTGGTTACAGTGGCAGAGTGGAGTCCTTATGAATAGAGACCATGGAGCCATCCAACCCCTGCAGTAGGGGAGGAGAGAACCGACGCCACAGAGTTGTCCTCTGACTTCTGAAGCAGGCACAGACACACGGAATGACAAACTGTTTACAAAACAGCAAGCTGGATTTGATTTAGAAGCCATGATTTGCTGACTCCTTCCTTAGATTTCTATAATTTCCTTAACTTTCTCCCCAGACAAATCTTAAAGTATTCTTTTTTTTTTTTTTTTCTTTTCTTGAAGCTGAGGACCAAACCCAGGGCCTTGCACTTGCTAGGCAAGCGTTCTACCACTGAGCTAAATCCCCAACCCCCTTAAAGTATTCTTTTGTCTTCGTTATATTAAAAAATGTTAGGACAGAGCTGGGGAGATGGCTTACTTCGCTTGCCACATAGGACTTAGTATCTGAATTTGGATTCCTGGAACCTACATAGAGAGCAAGGAGCAACAGCATGTGCCTTTAATTCTAGCAGCTGGATGAGGCAGACACAGGATCCCTGGTGTTCACTGCACAGCTAGGCCATGCCAAATTGTGAGCTCAGGTTCAGTGAGAAACACTGTTCTCAAAATATATTATGGGTGAAATGATTCTGCAGGTAAAGACGCTTGCCATCAAAGTCTAAGATCTGAGTTCCATCCTGGAAACCTATGGTAGGAAGAAAGATCAGACTCTACAAGTTGTCTCTGACCTCCATGTGTATGCAAGTGTAAAGAGCTAATTTAAAATACACACCATGAAGAATGAGAGAAAACACCTGCTGTGAACCTCTGGGCTCCCTGGCACACCGGAGGCCGCTGTTTCTCTTCTCTTGTTTCTTTCTCCCTGGCTTTTCTGTCCCTGTGCTGGCGTGCATGTCCTGCTCTGGGCTCACAGGAGTCCTGCAGGTCTGGATTGGAGGAAAACTGGCAGTTGTTGCTGTCTTTCCTTTAGGTAATAGGGACAAAACCTATTTTTGAAAAGATTCACCTGGAGGTGTACCCACAAAGGAGCTCACATAGTTCCCTGATAGCCTCCTAGTTAGTGAATTTCAGAGTTTAATGCCGTTTGGACTCCAGTTTCTTTTTCATTGTTACTAAGACTTTCTGGTGCGGATAGATGGGTATTCTTTTGTTTCCGGACTATTCTAGGTTTAATTATGTCTTCACTAGGGTCGCAGCTGCCTTTGGTAGTGGGACAGAGCCAGGAAACAAACCAGTTCATTAAGTTTCTTGGGAATAGCCTTGTTTAGTCCCCTTTATAGGTCACTGTCTGCTTCATCCTCAGGCTTGCTCTAGAGGATGTTAGAGAATCAGTCGGGAGGGTGAGGACCAGATGGAGCAACAAACAGTGGTCAAAGAGTCCTTGGAGCTTGGGACACTGGGGAAGCATCAGGGTTAAGACCCTGTCGCAAGCTCTTTCCTCCTTGACCCTCCCTCCCCAAGAGAAAAGAAAAAAGAAAAAGAAACTGAGCACTTGTGAAGCTAAGGATTACTGAGTTCAAGGTCAGTTTAGAGTAATATATAGTTAGTAATACCAGGCCAACTAGGACTGTATAGAAAGATGCTATATCAGGAGAAAAAGTCATCAGAACCTCTGGTTGTACACACCTATTATCCTGGTACTTGGGAGGTAGAAACAGGAAGATCAGAATTTAAAGGTCATCTTTAATTAACAGTTCTTGAGAGTCTTGATAATCCGTGTGAAGGTCTTTTTCTCTTTATTTCTTGTTTGACTTCGTGGTTAATGTTGAGACTAGAATCTTACTGTAACCCAGGCTAGCAATGAGTCTTCTGGCTCAGCCTCCAACATTCTAAGATTATATGTATTGTACCATGTACCCTAACTGACTTTTTGTTTTCTATTTATTTGTCTCATTTCAATTTTTTTTTTGTTTGTTTTTGTTTTTTCGAGACAGGGTTTCTCTGTGTAGCTTTGCGCCTTTCCTGGAACTTGCCTTGTAGACCAGGCTGGCCTCGAACTCACAGAGATCCTCCTGCCTCTGCCTCCCAAGTGCTGGGATTAAAGGCGTGGGCCACCACCGCCCGGCTCATTTCAAATTTGAAATAATGGGCAGAGAGATGGCTCAGCAGTTAAGAGCACTGTTAAGGCTGTTCCAGAAGGCTTGGGTTCAATTTGCAGCACCCACATGGCAGCTCACAATTATCTGTAACTCTGGCTCCAGGGGATCCCAACACCCTCAAACAGACATACATGCAGGCAAAACATCAGTGCACATGAAATAAAAATAAATTTTAAAAAATATATGAGAGCTGGGCGGTGGTGGTGCATGCCTTTAATCCCAGCACTTGGGAGGCAGAGCCAGGTGCTGTGAGTTCGAGGCCAGCCTGGTCTACGGAGCAAAATCCAGGACAGGCACCAAAACTACAGAGAAACCCTGTCTCCAAAAAAAAAAAAAAAAAAAAATGGCTGGGTGGTAATGGAGCGTGCCTTTAATCCCAGCACTCAGGAGGCGGATCTCTTGAATTCAAGACCAGCATGGTCTACAGAGTAAGTTCCAGGGCAGCCAGGGCTACACAGAGGAACCCTGTCTTGAAAAACAAAACAAGAAAAGATTGTAACATTTTACTGTGGGTTGTAGCATATATCCATGATTCCAGTACCCAGCAGGCAAATAGAGGAGGATAATCACAAATTTATCCTGGTCAACATAGGAAGTATCAGGCCAGCCAAGAGTACATAGTGAGACTTTGTCTCAAAAAAGAAAACATATAGCATTTCTGGGGCAGATCCTTTTATTCTACCTGCTTTGTGGCACTTATACTTGGGAGGAGCAGAGGCAGGAGGACTTCTGAGAGTTGGAGGCCAGCCTTGTCTATGTGAGATCAAGCCAGCCAGGGCTACACTGTAAGACCCTGTCTCAAACAGACAAAAATAAAATAAATAAAATAGCACAAAAGCCAGACACAGTGCTGCATACGTATAATACCGGCATTGGGGAGGTGAGGAGGTCTGGGCAGGAGGAGCAGCAGTTAGTGCATCCTCGGCTGTGTGAGTGTCAAGTCAGCCTCAGCCACCTGACTGGCTCAGGAAACCCAAATAAACCTCCCTCTTTAGTCTGGCTTTTTGACACAGAGCAAGAATTGCTCTTGATGCCCCAGAATTGACAGCTGCTCTTCCCCCAAACTGTTGGGAAACCCACCTTGTGGGGCTTCACTGGAAGCCCTATCTCTTAAGTTTAGTCATGCTCTCTTTGGCTCTTGCCCTTGCCCTCAAGAGCCCCGAAGCATTTCAGGAGGATGACCCTATGGGGTAAAAAGGGTTATCTTAATAATTGTCTTTTTGAAGTATTTGTAGTTGATGCCACTTTAGGGAGTGTTATTAGCCCAGCTGACTACTTATATGTACCTCCATTTAAAAATGACAATCGGCCAGACAGCGATGGTGCACGCCTTTAATCCCAGCACTCGGGAGGCAGAGGCAGGTGTGTGAGTTCGAGGCCAGCCTGGTCTACAGAGCAAGATCCAGGACAGGCACCAAAACGACACAGAGAAACCCTGTCTTGAAAAACAAACAAAGACAATTATTGCTGGGCATGATGGCACACACTTTTAATCCCAGAGGCAGTCAGATCTCTGAGTTTGAAGTCAGCCTGATCTACAGAGTTCCAGCATAGCCAGGGTAACACAGAGAAATACTGTCTCGAAAAACAATGAGCGAGCGGGTGGTGCACGCCTTTAATCCCAGCACTCGGGAGGCAGAGTCAGGCAGATTTCTGTGAGTATGAGGCCAGCCTGGTGAGTTCTGAGTCCGCCAAAGCTGTTACACAGAAAAACAAAACAAACAAAAAATTTGCATTTTGTTGATGTTTGCCTTTCACTCCTGATTGATGAAGTTTGTGTTTAAGAATAAGATACAGGGGGCTGGAGAGATGGTTCAGTGGTTAAGAGCACTGACTGCTCTTCCAGAGGACCCAGGTTCAAGTCCCAGAACCCACATGGCAGCTTGAAACTGTCTGCAACTCCAATTCCAGGAGACTTAACATCCATGACAAACACCAGTGTACATAAAATAAAAATAGATAATTTAAAAAAAAAAGAGTAAGATACAGTTTTTCTTGAGTCTCCTTTGTAGAGTGAAATTAGGAGAATGAAAATATATAGTTTTTTTGTTGTTTTGTTTTTTAGAGACAAAGCTTCTCGGTGTAGCTCTGGCTGTCCCGAACTCGCTCTGGAGACCAGGCTGGCCTCAAACTCAAATGTGCCTGCCACTGGCCTCCTGAATGCTGGAATTAAAGCCGAGCTCCACCACCTCAGGAATCTATATCTTAAAGAGAGCTCTGATGCCAGGCAGTGGTGGCACATGCCCTTAATCTCAGCACTTGGGAGGCCAAGCCAGGAGGATCTCTGTGAGCTCGAGGCCAGCTTGGTGTACAGAGTGAGTTCCAGGAAAGGTGCAAAGCTACACAGAGAAACCCTGTCTCGAAGAAGGGGGGGGGGGGAAGAGGGCTCTAAAGCCAGGCATCGTAGCACACACCTTTCATCTCAGCATTTGGGTGGGAGAGGCAGGCAGCTCTCTGTGAATTTGAGGCCAGCCAGGCCTACATAGTGAGATCCTGTCTCAAAACAAAACAACCCCATAGGAAATAAGAAAGAGAAGAAAAGATGGCTCTGTTGATAGCTCTTGTTTGATACATTGTGTACACACAATTCTGTCCTCTAGTGATGCCTGGCTCTATAGGAACTTCCCATTTCTCTTTAAAGGGAAAAGGCCTGATGACAGATGGGATGATCTAACACCTAGGAAAAGCTAAGTAAAATATTGACAGATACCCTCCCACTTTTTACTGAGGTGTAAAATCATTTGGTAACATACAGAACTTAAATATGCAGTTCAGTGAATTTACAGATGTGGACACTTGTATGATGCAAGTCAACGTTTCACACATTTCCAGCACTTTAGAATGCTCCCTTGTGTCAGTTGTTTAGGGCCTTGTCTATGCTGTGTGCATGCCATATCATGGAGGTGCACCCTAGCCAAAGATTACTTTTACTAAAAGTGAAATTGTACTTAAATGTCTTGGGTCCTTGAAGACTATATGAAAATCTGTGGTCGTCAGTCAGCTAACTTGGATGTCTGACTTGGAGCCAGATAGTTGCTAGCAGGTCTAGGCCTGGATGCGTGTGGTCTGTGGTCCTCGCCCACCTTTGCCCAGTCCTTATGGCACTGCGGTTGGAGCTGCTCTCTTTTTTCACCCTTTGTATCTTACTCTTATTTCTGTTACTCCCCTCCGGCCTGTTCTGTTTTTCTGTTGTTCGAACAAACACATCAGGCCTTTGTGGTTTTCATATTTTTTCGTGGGAAATTACAGACCAACCAGTAAGCAGGAGTGTTCCTTTCCCTGTTAATGTGATCAGGCTGGTTCTCTAGGAGTCCCTGGGTCTTCACAGGAGTTGGCTTTGCGCAGTAACTCCCAAGAGAAGTTCTTACCATGAGGCCTCATACAGCAGAGCTTCAAGGTTCCTGATCTAATAGCACAGTGAGCTTCAGCGTCATGTTGGCTTTGTGACTATCATGATTGTCCTAATCCTCCATCTTGTCTATAAAATAAAAAAAAAATGTTCTTATCCTGGAGGGTTATTATGAGAATTAGAAATTAATGTTTCTAAAATACCCTCTTGAACCATAAAATAGACTCAGAAGACAGGAACAATGTGAAGCTCAAGGGACTTGCAAACAGTGGTCCCCATCTGGCTTCTTAGTCGGGGTCCTCTGTTGTGTTTTATTTATTCTTTTTTTTTGCTACATTTTCTCTTTTGAGATAGTAGCCAGCACACGTGCCTCCCATTTCCCATGTAGCTGAGGATAGCTTTAAACTCATTGTCTTCCTCCTCCTGTGTCCCAGGGCTAGGATTACAGCATGCACCAACGTGCTGTTTGTTTAGGGTTTTGCCTCAGTGAATCTAGTTATCAGTCTGACCTTATCTTTACTTCATGGCAAAGTGGTGATATATCTTGTTAAAACTTTATATTTGATTTTATAAATAGAAGGGGTGATAGTTAGCTGGTTATAGCTATAGTAGTTAGTGGACTTTGTTTCCTTTGTCCCCGATTGGGTAATGAATACATGCTGTTTTAAGGAGCAGCAAGTCAGCTAGTAGATTTGAGAGTTGACATTTGCTGGGAACTGAGAGGATTTGGCATTTTGGCCTCTACCTTCTCTAGACTTGGCCTGGGCTAGAAAATAGTAAGAACACTTCATTTTCTGGGTCCAAATGCAGTGAGCTTGCTGTGGTTGCCTTGTGCTGTGTAAGCAGTGGCCGCCACAGTGTGTATGAGAGAGTTGGGCTAAGGTAGGGGTTGGGCCATGCTACCACCTGTGCATGCTATCCCAAGAAGAACTGGGTGTTAGTCCCTACGCCAGAGCTTGTCGGGTGGGGTAGGGAGTTGCTGAGAATAGTAGACCAGAGAAAAGGAAGATTAGCTCATCTAGACATGCTGAGTTCACAGGAAGTATCGTTTTCTAGGATCATTTTTTCTGTATTCTCAGTGTCTTTCTCCACTGCTAACAACACTCTTTCCTTTTGCCTGCATTAACCACAAGTAACCAGTCTGGTGGCTGGGGCTGGGGAGGTAGTGAGTAGCCATTTCTATAACATCAGCCCTAGAGCAATCACATGGGCAGGGTATGCCTAACAGAGAATGGAGATTTGCAGCTTGCATTCTTGACTGGAAATAAAGTGCTCTCCTTATTCTCGTCCTGCAGGTCGGTGAGCTGGTAAAGGTTACGAAGATTAATGTGAGTGGTCAGTGGGAAGGGGAGTGTAATGGCAAACGTGGTCACTTCCCATTCACACATGTCCGTCTGCTGGATCAACAGAATCCTGATGAGGACTTCAGCTGAGTATAGCTCAACAGTTGGCTGACAGATGGGAACAATCTGGTTTTTCCCCCAATTGCCATCTATACAATTTTCTTACAGGTGTCAAAAGCAGTCTAGTTTATATAAGCATTCTGTTACCTGTGATCTTTTTAAAGACTGAATTACTCCATTCTTACTCGTATTTACCATATTCAGGGTACGAAACTGGAGGGCTTGTGTGGTTAACTTCTAAATTGGCAATTTTTGGTGGTAGTGGCCATGCGTGTATGAGAAGAGGTAAATACCTTGCCTCCTTTCTCTTTGGCAGTATAGATCAACCTGTGGAAAACTGATGGTCAGGAAAAGAATGTTACACACTGCTTACCCTGATTTCTTCAGTGGTTCTGTTTTCATTCTGAAACCATACTATCAAAAGGCAGCAGACTGTTCCCTCCCACTCCCATGAAGTAATCATGCACTGTGTGAATATTACCCAGTGGGATTGCATTTGCATTTATGGACCATGACCATTGTATGACTCATTCTGACATTTCAAATCCTGAGGATTCTGAGAACACTACTCGAGTCATTTGTCTTCCTTCCCAGTCAATGCTTCATACTTTTTCTTGGATTCTTTCCTTGTTACTCTCTTCCCCTGTACCTGTAAGTGGCCTGATTCTTAGGATAGTGAATATCTTCATTCCAGATGAGAAGCAGGATGTGCAGAGCACTTTATTCAGTGCATAGCTTTAAGCCAGTATTGGATTCACTCAGTGGAGAAACTCCCAGCTTTCTGCCTTCCCCCAAGGGGGCATCATAGGTTCACACTGCTACCACAGCTAAGAGACTCCTTGCTGATAGGACGGATCCGGCAGGGCCATTTCTCCTGATTACTAGTATCCTAATGGGATACTTAGGAGTTCTCAGATTCTACTTGGAGTGGAAGGACCAATCCCATATTGTATCCTGTAGAAGGTATCAGGGGCCAAACTCTGCCCTCTGCATCATGTGCAAGTTGTATAAAAGGCAGATTAGAATTCTATGCATTGGGGTAGGATTAGTACTTTGAAAACTGTGCCAGTCATAAATTCCTTATGTATCATTTTCCATGGTCAAAATAGTTCTTGAAGTACATTACATTATAAATTGCCTTCATTTGGGTTTTCCTTTTGTCCAGATTTAGTTTATAAACCCTTTAAAGTATAGAATGATTTATGTGGGGTCAGATGCTCCAGAGAATAGGCCTGTGAGGCCACAAATGGTTTAGGGTTTCTTTAGACTGTAACATGAGACTTTTGGGTGCTAAAGACACTTGCTGGTCTCTGGTGTGGTATGACCAATAGAAATACCTTATACGTTGCTTTGAACTTCATTTTAGAAAAATAATGTACCTTCTTAGTTGTCCTGTATAGATTAATATGATGAACTTGCATTCTTTGAACATACACCAAATCATGGTATTGCAGTGACTAGCACATTGCTTAGCACATGTGTGTAGAAATTTTGTATGAAAGAGTGAGCAGAGTGCAGAAGCTTGTTACATGACCAGGGATACCAGTTGGCATAGGATTGCATACATTACCACAGGCAAACTAATGACGCTAATGTAATACATTTTTACCTCACTCTAAGGTAAAAGCTTGATAAAGACATTAAAACTCAACTTTGGAGATGTTGGCACAGTGCTAAGTACATAGTAGGTGTTCAATGATGTTGAGTGGCAGATCTGCAGTATGTGACATATTCCACCTGACTACTTGGTTCAGTTTTCAGTTAGTATAGATAGATACTGTAAATCCCAGTGCACAGTAAATCTTGTTTTCCTAAGCCAGGCATAGTGGCACACGCCTTTAGTCCTAGCACTCAGAGGCAGGTGGGTCTTTGAGTTAGAGGCCAGCCTAGTCTACAGAGCTACTTCTAGGACAGTCAGAGTTCCAAAGTGAGACCTTGTCTCAAAAACCAAATAAATAAATTAATTAGATTAAAAAAAAATCTGTCCCTGAAATTATGGCATCTTAATTACTTGTAGAAAATCCTTGTCACAGTTGATTTGAATGTTTGTATTTTCTTTGCCTTTGATGCTGGCTTGTACTGTCTGCATTGTGTGTGGTGTTGATGGGATCAGAAGAACTCCTCAGTGACTAATGTTCAGAGCCATTACACGAACCGTTGGTTGAATTTGGCTGGGTGTAGCAGTTATTGGACCTCAAGAGATCAAAGGACTTCTTACAAATATCTTCCAAAAATAGCAAGTGCTAGAATCCTAGTCAAGTGCATATGTACATTGTCACAGAGCAAAAGAAACTGAAATTGGCTGCTATGTTTTATATAATCACTTCTGCAAGAGCCCATTTTTGGATACTAATATTTGACATGGTTAATTCTTATTAATTTGTTGGAATTGTTTATTAATAATGCAAATAGATAATTTTAATTTTCCACAAGTAACATTTCACTATTAATGGTTTGAAATGGGTGATAAGCAAACCAATTTGAAATAAAATATAAACATGTGCCATTGTATTATAACACTATACACTTTCTTGACAGTTAAATTTTAAAAAATGTGTTTTTTTTGTAGCATGTATTGTATATGTTTATAGTATATGTAGTAAATAAAAGTATGGCCAAATGTTTGGCTTGGTGATCTTTTGGAGAAAATAATCTTGGAATATTTGTCACAAAAGAGTGAAACCTTTATCTTTTAAGGAATAGAAGATGTGTGTCTCAACTGCCCGTCAATAGTCATATAAACTGTTACATACATGGTGGATTGCTTAAAGATGGGGCTAATCCTTAGGTATGCTATGTGGGACCACTAGAAAGGATGATACGGCTGTGAGGGGAACATGAAGAAAATCGTCTATGAAATCTAAAGGAAGCAGGTTGTGAACAGAATACCAGACTCGTCTGGAAAAGGGTATATGTGAATGTAAGACAATGACGACGATGACAGTGTGTTGGGGAGCCTGAAGGCTTCAGAATATTAGTGTAGGTACTCCATTAGTGTAAGTAGCAAATGCACAACAAGGTTCTAACGGTAACAACAATGACAAAAGGAGACCGTACATGCCACCCTTCCCCAAAGTATGTGTACACCCCAAATTGTCATCATTCTCTCTAGTATTGGGAACTATAGTTTCATGGTGCTGTGCCATGTCCCCATCATTCCAGCTCTTCCAGGCTGTGGAATTATTTGAATCCAGGAGTTGGAGGTCAGCCTGCATGACCTAGCAAGACCCCTATCTACTAAATACCCATGGGACAAATTGTACCTATTGCCTATATGACACTCTGCCTTAGACTCGAAACACAACCTCATAGTTGCTGCTGTGGATTTAGGAGTATGTCAGTGTAGAGCTAAAGCAGGTTCCTCGGGGGGATCCAACTTTGGCATATGCAAGCTGTTTAACAGCACAGTTAGATAAAGTGTATTTCAACTTGTGACAAAATAAACTGTCCAACTTTTGTTTACTGTGTTGAACGTTGGGTTCCTTTACATAGTCTCTTAGAGTGTTCATATACGGCCCATGTTTAGTAACTCAAGAAACTTCGGATGAAGTTTTCTCCTCATAAATGTGGAGAGGGGTTGCCTGAGTAAAAATGTGGGAAGAGGCCCAGATGTAGGCGCGGGAGCTAAAGGAGCTCTGCCCCCACTTGGGCTGTAAAGACGTGAGCTTCCGCCAGTCTTCAACGTTCCCCATGGACCAGACCCCCTCCCCCACCACCACCGCACACACACACCTTTACTTTTGGTTCCAGCTTAAATGTAGCGTCCTTAGAGATGTTATGTTTACCTTCATGGTGCTCCTTTCAAATGACACCTTTTGGTTTTTGAGGCAGTTTCTTTGTGTATCCTTGGCTGTCCGGGCACTCACTCTGTAGATCAGACTGGCCTTGAACTCACAGAGATCCTCCTGCTTCTGCCTCCTGGCATTAAGGACTTGTGCCACCACCATCCAGGCGATAGCTACATACTATTGTGCTTGTTTAGCTCAACTATAACAACTCCAGCAAGGCAAGAGTAATTAATGTCTCTGTTTCTTCAGATTTCAGCCTCGCACAGAGCTTGGCTCCCTCCCAGGAGTCAACTGTTGCTGAGGGCTGACATTGGGCCTCAGGGGAAGAGTGGATACCCAATATGAATGAGGCTTTGGCTTCAGCCCCCAGCACCACAAAACCATACAGGTGTTGAATGTTTTCCTTAGTAGGGTGTGCTGGAGAATGTGGACAGAAGGTCGGTCACCTCAGCTGCTTCCCTAGCATCCCTGGTCTTACAGAAGTTCAAAAACAAGGTTCAGTCACATCTACTTAATGATCCTTTGCAGAAATACAAAATGTTCTTCGTGGTTTGTTCTTAAAAGGGTGGGTACTTCCCAGCCTTTGTGTGTGTGTTTCCACAGAAGGGAAGGTAATCCTGTCACTTGCTAACTATTAAAAACATAATGATTCATTACTGGTTTGTATATTTTTTAAAGTTTTTATTTTTTATTATTATTATGATGTATAGTGTTCTGTCTGTGTATGCCTGCAGGCCAGAAGAGGGCACCAGATCTCATTATAGATGGTTGTAGGCTGCCCTGTAGTTGCTGGGAATGGAACTCAGGCTGTGAGCCATCTCCAGCCCCACTGGTTTACATCTTTGAGTTTGTAGCATTAGCCACACTCAAAAAGGCTGACTCCCACTTGTCAAAGCATCAAGGTTATGTTCAACATGCTCTGTTCTCAAATACTATATGGAAATTGCTTAATAGATTCAAATTATTCAGGGCTGGAGAGGTGCCACAGTCGTTAACTGCACTCGCAGCTCTTGCAGGGGACTTAGGTTTGGTTCTGGGTTCCTCATGCATCAGACACACCTGTGAGGCACATGCGTACATACATGAGATATCTCTTCTATTATCATTTAGGTCTTTTGGTATTTTTTGGTATTATAGATCCTAAAGAAAGTAACAGGGTAGGACCCTAGTGAATCCCATCTATGTGTGATAGTCATGGGCATGACCATATCCTAATGCCAAGGTGAGTTGGTAGAATTGACCTGAGCCAGGGGCCCAAATATTTTCAAGAGTCAGGTGCTAAAACAAAGAATAAGGCCAGGCGATGGTGGCACACGCCTTTAATCCCAGTACTCGGGAGGCAGAGCCAGGCGGATCTCTCTGAGTTCGAGGTCAGCTTGGGCTACCAAGTGAGTTCCAGGAAAGGTGCAAAGCTACACAGAGAAACCCTGTCTTGAGAAACCAAAAAAAAAAAAAAAGAAAGAAAGAAAGAAAAAGAATAAAACAAGGAAATGACTTAAATTACTTGTGCATATCTTTTCTTTCACTAGAATTAAAGTATACCCTCCACTACCTGTTTTCCTTTGAACACAGTCTCACTGTAGTCCAGGCTGAAATTCTAAGGAATGGAATTCAGAAGCCACATGACAGCAGAAAGCAGGTGCTTCCCTCCACCCCTCCCCCTCGAAACAGGGTTTCTCTGTAGCCTTGGCTGTCCTGGAGCTCCCAGAGATCTGCCTCCCAGGTGCTGAGATTAAAGGCATGCACCATTGCCTGGCCTCAGGTACTGCTTTTTAAAAAGTAATTTTTTTTTTTTCCGAGACAGGGTTTCTCTGTGTAGCTTTGTGCCTTTTCCTGGAGCTCACTTGGTAGTCCAGGTTGGCCTTGAACTCAGAGAGATCCACCTGGCTCTGCCTCCTGAGTGCTGGGACTAAAGGTGTGCGCCACCACCACCCGGCTTAAAAAGTAATTTTTAAGAAAGCTTGACTATTATTTGTTATCTTGTCCTGTTTTGTTAACATACTCCCTCAGCTAAATCTCTCCAAGCAGTGGGACTCAAGTACTCAAATACCAGAGCCTATGGGGGACGTTTTTCACTGACGCCACCACGATTTCCTTTCTCAGAGCCTCTTTTCCCTCCTCGGACCCCTTTCTAGTTTTCTAATGTCTCCCTACACTTGCTCCCACATAAATGCATATACTTGCAAAGTAAAAGCTGGGTGCTGCTGCTGGTGGTCGTGGCAGCTGCTTACTCTGGAGGCAGAGGCAGGCTGATCTCGGAGTTCTAGGACAGCCTGGTCTACACAGAGAAACCCTGGCTTGAACCCTGCCCTCCCCCCCAAAAAAAGGAACCCCCTGGGATCTGCATGAGAAAGAACATGGGCTGCTCGTCTTCCTGTTTGCTCACCTCAGTAATTCCCAGGTTCATGCATGTTCCTGTAAACTTTTTATTTTAAGTTGTGTGTGTGAGTGAATGCCATGTGTGTATAGGTGCTTCCAGAGTCCAGAGGAGGGTGTTGAATCCCTTGGAACTAGTTACAGGCAGTTGTGATCTGCCTGACATAGATGCTAGGAACTGAACTCAGGTCCTCTACAAGAGCAGCACATTTTTCTTAGCCACTGAGCCATTGCTCCAGCCCAAATTCCGTTGTGTATATGTACCACATTTTCATATCCATTTATCTATTCATGGACACCTACATTGATTCCTAGGTTGCATCAAGAACGCAAGCCGGGCGGTGGCAGCACACCTTTAATCCCAAAACTCAGGAAGCAGAGGCAGTCAGATCTCTGAGTTTGAAGTCAGCCTGATCTACAGAGTTCCAGCATAGCCAGGGTAACACAGAGAAATACTGTCTCGAAAAACCAATGAGCCGAGCGGTGGTGGTGCACGCCTTTAATCCCAGCACTCGGGAGGCAGAGGCAGGCAGATCTCTGTGAGTCCGAGGCCAACCTGATCTACAGACCAAGTTCCAGGACAGCCACCAAAACTACACGGAGAAACTCTGTCTCGAACAACAACAACAAAAAAGAAAAAACCAAAGGGAAAAAATTGAGTGGCAATAGGCAGACATGCATGTATCTATGCTAAGATTCAGATTTCTTAGGGCATATGGCAAAGACTGAGTAGGGTAGTTGTCAGTTTTTAGATTTTTAATTTTTTACAAACATAGTATTATTTGGAGTTTCACTTAATGTACCCCGATCACATCCACTTCACAGTGCTCACAGGTCCACCCAAGCCCCCCCCTTTTAAGCCATGGGTTCACTACATAGCCCTAGGTGTCCTGGAATTTACTATATAGACCAGACTGACCTCAAACTCAGAGATCTGCCTGCCTCTGCCTCCCAAGATCTGGGATCAAAGGCGTGTGCCGCCGTGCCTGACCAGATGTGTTCTTTAAACTTTTGTTTCATTTTGTGTGTATGTGTGTGCACATGTGTTTGTGCATGCCGTGACATGTATATGGGAGTCAAAGGACAACTTTAGGAGTTGGGTTCTCTCCTGCCATGTGTGTCCTGGGGCTCAAATTCAAATTATCAGGCTTGGAAGCAGGCACCCGATTAGCCATCTGGACATCTCAGTAGTTGTAGTTTTAGTAGTCTTATTGGAGGCTCACATACTTACGTAGCCTAAGTTTGCCTTTTTAAGTCATGGTAACCTTCCTGCCTCAACCCCCTGCATACTAAGATTATGTGCATGACCGCCATGTCTAGCAAACAAAGGCCTCTGAAATATTAGAAATGACCTAAAGTTAGCTTGTAACTATGGTTATACCAGTTTGTATACTAAAGTACCTTTTAATTGTATGGAAAGTGAGTGGTATGATGTAAGCATCACTTCATCGATGCAGCTTCGTGATACTGAGTGTGCACAGCATGTGTGAGGCCCTGGGTTCAGTCCCCAGTACTGCAAAATAAGAAACCCGTGAGCCTATCATAAAAATACTGTTGGTTGGGCAGTGGATATGCTTGAGATGGTAGAGTGATTGCCCGGCACACAAGAGGTCTTGGATGAGATCTCCGTCACGTAGAAGCTGGGTATGATGATGTGAGCTTGTAATCCCAGCATTTGGGTTTCTTGTTTGATTGGCTGGTTTGATTTGTTTATTGTTGGGTTTGGATGGGTGGTGTTTTTGTTTCTTTTTGTTGTAGTGAGACACTATATAGTCCTATAACTACTATCAGGCTAGCCTCAAACTCGTAAGAGACCTGCCTCTCAAATGCTGGGATTAAAGCTTTTTACCAGCATGCCCTATTAATTCCACCATTTGGGATGTAGACAAAGGAGAATCAGAAGTTCAAAGTTGAGCCCAGCATGATGGTACCTGTCTTTAATCCTAGCACTGGGATGACAGAGGTATCGGGGAATCTCTGAGTTCAAATCCAGCCTGGTTTACAAAATGTCTAGGCCAGACAGGGCCACACCGTAAGACTCTGTCTCAACAACAACAACAACAACAAAAAAAAAAAAAAAAAAAAAAAAAAAAAAACAACCAATATCCAGGCTGGAGAGATGGCTCAGGGGTTAAGAGCACTTGTTGCTCTTGCAGAGGAAATGAGTTTTGATTCCCAGCACCCATATGGCAGCTGACAACCATCTGTTACTCCAGTTCCAGGGACTCTTATTCCCTTTACTGACTTCTGCAGGCACCAGGCATGCACATAATGCACGTACATGCATGCAGGCAAAACACTAAAGATAAAGATACATGTACTATATAAAAAAAACAAAAACAACACCTGAGAAAGTCATAGGAAATTGAGCATGGGATTAATATTAGATGATAAAATGAAGTTTATGTTACTCATGTTGTGTGTGATGATGATATTGTCAGCCACTCTAACAAAATCTACCCTGGGGTAGACAGAATAATGTTCCCCCAAAGATGCCCACATTCCAACCCCTGGGAGCTGTAAGGATGTTATCTTACTGATGGAAAGGATGTGGCTTCTGTGATCTGAATGTTGACACAAGGAAGATCCTTCTGGGTTATCCTTGACTGCCTGGTTCAATCACACCTTCTTTCTATTCACAATGCAAGAAGGCCAGGAAGATGGCTCGGCAGGTAACCATATCTGACAACTTGAATTCCTTCCCTGGGACCCACAGATGAAAGGAGAGAAGCAACTCCCATGAGTTTCCCTCTAACTCCCACATGCATGCTGTGGCATGCACCCATACAAATAAATAATTACAAAATGTACTAAATCAGAAAAGGTGTAGACAAGCTTTGAAGTTGGTCCACAGTAAAAGGAAGCTGCATCAAAAGAAAGCTTTTCTGTTGGTTTTTATAGTGCTGAAAGATAACCTGCCTCTGCTGGCGACAATTGTCATCAACAGTCTTATTCAGCTTTGAACCCTGTCTTAATTGGGGTTTTATTGCTGTGAAGAGACACAATGGCTACGGCAACTCTTATCAAGGAAAACATTTAATTGGGGCTGTCTTACAGTTTCAGAGGTTTAGTCCATTATCATAATGGTGGGACATGGCTGCATGCAGGCAGATATGGTGCTGGAGAGGAGCTGAGAACCCTACATCTTGATCCACAGGCAGCAGAAGGAAAAACTGTCACACCAGGTGGTGGTGGTGCATGCCTTTAATCCCAGCACTCTGGAGGCAAAGGCAGATGGATCTCTGTGAGTTCTGAGGCTAGCCTGTTCTACAAAGTGAGTTCCAGGACAGTCAGTGCTGTTACACAGAAAAACCCTGTCTCAAAAACACAGCAAAAGATTGTGTAACACTGGCCAGACTTAAGCTTATGAGACCTCAAAGCCTGTGTCCACAGTGAGACACTTCCTCCAACAAGGCCAAACCTCCTAATAGTGCCATTCCATATGGGCCATGCATTCACACGGGAGTCTATGATAATCATTCCTATTCAAACCACCACACTACTAACCTGACAGATAGTATATGCCATGCCTGAAATAGTGGCATCACTGTTACTGCAGTAACCAGCCACTTTCTGACTGTGGCTGCAGAAGTCTCTGGTTGGGGAGCTACTTATGTTCTATTAGTAAGTCACTAGGGGCCTACTAGATGACTCACCAGGTAAAAGCACTTGCTGCCAAGACAAATGACCTGAGTTGTTTTTTTTTTTTTTTTTAATTTCATGTGTATGAATGGTTTGCCTGTGTGTATGTATGTGTATGCAATACATATGCATGCAATGCCCTTGGAAACAGAAGGGCATTGGATCCCCTGGAACTAGAGTTACTGATGGTTGCAAGCCACCATGCAAGTGCTGGGAACTGAACCCTGGTCCTCTCCAAGAACAGATAGTCCTCTTAACTACTGAGCGCTTTCTCCATCCCTCTCCCCATTTGAGAGAGGCTCTCACCATGTCCCTGGCTGGCCTCAAACTCACAGAGACCACCTGTCTCTGCCTCTGGAGTCCTGGAATTAAAGGTGTGCACTACTGTATCTGGCTGTGATATGAGTTCTAGTTCTGGGAACATACCGAGTATAAAAAGAGAACCAACTCCAGCAAGGTGTTCTTGGCCCGCCACGTTCAATGCTGCAAGTCTGTGTGCCCATACACACGAACATACACGCTAATAAAATGTCAAAACTTAATAGGGGCTGGAGACATGGCTTATTGGTGAAGAGCATATACTTCTCTTCCAGAATACCCGAGTTCGGTTTCTAGTACCCACATCAGGTGGCTCACAACAGCAGACTTCTTTGGGCACCTGTGGTCACATGCACACACACATTACGTACAAACACATAATTAAAAAATCATTTAGATAGGTAGTGATGGCACTCAGGAGACAGAGACAGGTGAGTCCCTTGAGTTTGGCTACACAGAGAAACCTTGTATCAAAAAAGAAAAAAAATTAAGCTGAGCATTGTAGGTTATGCCTTAATGCTTCAGAAGCAGGTAGATCGCTGAGCTTGAGGCCATCCTGCTCTACATAGTGAGTTCCAGGCAGGCCAGCCAAGACTACATAGAACCACCCTGACTCAAATAACAAAAACAAAAAAATGTAAGGCCAAACAGTGGTGGCGAAGGCCTTTAGTCCCAGAACTTGGGAGGCAGAGACAGGCAGATCTCTGTGAGTTCAAAGCCAGCCTGGTCTGCAGAGCAAGTTCTAGGACAGCAAGGACTACACAGAGAAACCCTGTCTTGAAAAATAAACAGCCAGGCAGTGGTGGCACACGCCTTTAATCCTAGCACTCGGGAGGCAGAGCCAGGCAGATCTCTGTGAGTTCCAGGCCAGCCTGGTCTACAAAGCGAGTTCCAGGAAAGGCGCAAAGCTACACAGAGAAACCCTGTCTCGAAGAAAAAACAAAAACAAAAAAACAACAACAACAAAAAAAAAAAACGGAAAAAAACAAAGAATGTATAAATGAATGTGTAAATAAATACATAAACTAATGAAGCCAAGCATAATGGGCCATGCCTTTAATTCCAGCTCTCAGGAGGCAGAGGCAGGTGGATCTCTGTGAGTTTGAGGCCAGCCTGGTCTACAGAGCAAGTTCCAGGACACCCAGAGCCACATAGTTAGACCCTGACTTAAAAATAAACTACCACCAACACAAAAACTAATGGTAGTAGAAGTGCCATAAGATGCTCTGAAGGGCCGAGCGGTGGTGGCACACGCCTTTAATCCCAGCACTCGGGAGGCAGAGGCAGGCGGATCTCTGTGAGTTCGAGGCCAGCCTGGGCTATCAAGTGAGTTCCAGGAAAGGCGCAAAGCTACACAAGAGAAACCCTGTCTCAAAAACCAAAAAAGAAAAAAAAAAAAAGATGCTCTGAAGATAGAGCAAGGCCATAAATGAAGGCCAAATTTAAAGAGGGAAGGGAAGGGCTCTTTCTCAGAGTCTCTGGCATGAACCCCACTTTTGGCAGTGAGGTTTTTTTATTAGTCTTCTCCCAGAACTTGGTGATAAATGTGGGTTGTTTTGAGCCTCAAAGTTGGTGGTAGTTACAGCAGCATTTGGAAAATCTTACAAAGTTATCTCCATGAGTCTTTGGCTTCAACTGAGTTATTTTTAGCACAGATTCCCAGGAGTAGGGTTACTGAGTCACAGCCATTGCTACATCTCAGTATCTCATTTTCCAAAGCGTGTTTACCAAGTGTCAGTGTTACCATCTCTTTCAAAGAGAATTTAGGAAGTTTAAAATGTATCTCACACGATTATGTGACTGTACTTAAGACTTTGGTTGGCTTGTTTGTTTACCTTTAGATACAGCCTGGCTATATGGTGGCTGTCCTAGACTTGTGAACCAGGCTGGTCTTGTATTTGGAACAGTTCCCTGCCTCCACTTCTCCAGTACTAGGATTAAAGACAGCATTTATTTATTTGTTTATGAGTCAGGATCTCTCCACATAGCTCTGGCTGTTCTGGAACTCACCATGTAGACTGCTCTGGCCTCAAACTCACAAGAGATCCTCCTGCCTCTGTCTCCTGAGTGCTGGGATTAAAGACATGAGCCACCATACCCAGCTGAAAATACATCTTAATAAAAAAAAAAAAAAAAAACAGCCGGGCGGTGTGGTGCACGCCTTTAGTCCCAGCAGAAGCAGGCGGATGTTTGTGAGTTCGAGCCAGCCTGGTCTACAGAGTGAGATCCAGGAAAGGCACAAAGCTACACAGAGAAACCCTGTCTTGAAAAAAAAAAAAAACAAGGGGCTGGAGAGATGGCTCAGAGGTTAAGAGCACTGGCTGTTCTTCCAGAGGTCCTGAGTTCAATTCCCAGTCAACCACATGGTGGCTCACAACCATCTGTAATGAGATCTGGTGCCCTCTTTTAATTTATTTATTAAATAAATATATTATTAAATATATGCAGGCAGACATATATAATAAATAAATTAAAAAAAAGAAAAAACAAACAAACAAACAAAAAACCCCAAAAACTCTGCTTTCCTGAACATTGAACCCAGGACCTTGCTCATGCTGGTCTTTTATTAAATTATACCCCAAGCCTTACTTACTTACTCACTTATTTATTCATTCATTCATTCATTCATTCATTCATTCATTCATTTATTTATGTTTTGAGATAGGGTTTCTCTGTATATCCCTGACTGTGCTGCAATTTGCTCTGTAGACCAGGCTGGCCTTGAACTCATGAGATCCACCTGCCTCTACCCCTCCAGTGCTGCAATTAAAGGTGTGCTCCACCATAGGCTGGCTCCAAGCTCTATTTTTAAAAAGAAATTTATATGTGTGCCTTGTCAGGATTAATTCAAACTAGCCTCAAACTGTAGATCCTTTTGCCTTAGCCGCCTGAATGCTGGGAGAACACACTTGTGGCACCATACTTGGCGTAGTTGTTTAAATAAAGTTTGTCAGGTGTGGTGGCACACATCTATAATCAGGAGGCAGGAACAGTCAGATCTCTGTGAGTTCAAGGTCAATCTGGTCAACAAATTGAGTTCAGACTAGCCAGCACTATCTAGTGAGACCCTATCTCAAAAGAAAGGAATAAAATAGACCTTTAATGTAGTGGTGAATAAACTATGTGTTATTTATCTATTGAATAAATAAATAGTGGTTCTCAACCTGTGGTTGCCTAAGGCCACCAGAAAACACAAATACTTACGCTATGATTGATAACAGCAAAAAGTACAGTTATGAAGTAGTAACAAAAACAATTTTATGGGTGGGGATCACTACAACTCTATTAAAGGGTCCTCTAGGGCGGCTGAGAACAACCGCTCTATTCATGGGTTCGAATCTCCTCTTCATCATCCTTAGTACTGGGGTCACGGGAGTGTGCTATACTTCTGACGAGATTATTTTAAAATTACATTCATTTGTCTGTGTGTGAGTCTGTATGTGTGTGGGCACGAGAATAACGTGTGTGTGTGTGTGTGTGTGTGTGTGTGTGTGTGTGTGTGTGTGTGTAGGTCGGCCGACAGTTGTTGGAGTCTTTTTTCCTCATCTACCATGAGGTCTCCAGGCTTGCCTAAAAAGATATCTTACATGGACCCATGATTTTTATTTATTTTGTTATTTTATGTATATGAGTGTCTTGCCTGTATGTGTCTTCACACTGCCTGTGCCCTAGGAGACCAGAAGAGTGCTTCCTAGGATCCCCAGAACTGGAGTTGTGGATGCTTGTGAGCTACAAAAGAAGTCAGTGCTTTTATCCACTGAGTTATCTCCTGAGCCTCGGTATGATTTTTCACATAAAATTTATTTTTGAGACATGGCCTCACTAGGTAGACCTGTTACCCTGGAGCTCTCTATATAGATGAGGCTGGCTGAGAACTCACAGAGATTCGCCTGTCTCTCCCTCCTGAGTGCTTGGATTAAAGCTGTGTGCCATCACACTACATTTATTTACATGTATGGAGGCACATGTATGACAGTTGGCACGGAATTCAGAGAACTTTCAGGAGTCTGTTCTCTCCCTCCACCGGGGGGTCCCAGGGCTCAAACGTAGATGATCAGACTTGACAGCAAGGGCCCTCACCTGCTGACTTGTCTCACAAGCCCTTGCTTTCTTTTTTGGGGCCATGGTTTCATGGTACGCAGGCTGGCTTCAAACTTCTATGTAGTCAAGGTCGGTCTTGAATTCTTGATCCTTCTTCCTCTACTTCCCAAGTGCTGGTATTACAGTCTTTAAATTTTTTTTTTAATTTTTTGTTTTTGTTTTTTTTGAGACAGCATTTTTCTTTATAGCCCTGGTTGTCCTGGAACTTGTTCCTCTGTAGACCAGGCTGTCACCGAGATCCACACAGAGATCCACCTGCCTCTGCCTCCCAGATATGAGTATTACAGTCTTGTGGTGACATCCCATTTCTGTGGTGCTAGGGGTCAAGCCTGGGTGTTAGATATGCTCCATGCCTTAGTTCCCTTCCACGCTGCTGTGATAAAATATCCTTCTCACAGCAATGTAAGGAAGGGGTTGTTTTGGCTCACTGTTTAAGTAAATACAGTCTGTGGGCTCGGGAGATGCTCCCAGGTAAAGAGCACTTGTTTTGCCCTTGCAGAGGACCTGGGTTTGTTTCACAGCATTCATATGATAGCTCAACAACCATCCTTAACTTCAGTTCCAGTAATCCAATGCCTTCTCTGACCTCTTTGAGCACCAGACACACACGTGATGCACATACATACATGTTGACAAAACACTCCCACATAAAAATTAAATTAAATCTACTTTTTTTTTTGTTTTTTTGAGACAGGGTTTCTCTGTGTAGCTTTGTGCCTTTCCTGGAACTCGCTTTGGAGACCAGGCTGGCCTGGAACTCACAGAGATCCGCCTGCCTCTGCCTCCTGAGTGCTGGGATTAAAAGCATGCGCCACCACCGCCCAGTCAGTTCTTACTTTTTAAAAGTAGATTTAGCCGGGCTGTCAGTTCTTACCTTTTAAAAGTAGATTTAGCCGGGCGGTGGTGGCGCACGCCTTTGATCCCAGTGCTTGAGAGGCAGAGGCAGGAAGATCACTGTGGGTTTGAGGCCAGCCTGGTCTATAGAGTGAGTTAGTTCTAGGATAGCCAAGGCTACACACAGAAACTGTCTCAAAAAACAAACAGCTAAGTGGGTATGTTTTCTTGCCTGTAATCTCAGTGAGAAGGAGGCAGAAACAAACTTCCAAATGCAACCCACCAGCTAGACTAGGTGAATTAGCCAGCCTTGGGTTCAAGTGAGGTACTACGACAACATAGAAGGTGAAGAGTGATTGATCAAGATACCCAGTGTTCACCTCAGATCTCTACAGGCATGTACACCCATGTGTGTACATACACATGCACACACACACATGCACACCACAAACACATACACAAAGCAAAAACAAAAATGGGGCCGGGGTGATGGCGCAGTCAACAAAGTGATTGCCACACAGTCATGAGGACCTGAGTTCAATCCCCAGCAACACCTAAACAGCTGAGCACAATGGTATGTGCTTGTGAGTTGGAGACACAGAGACAGGTGTTTCCTGGGGTTTGCCAGCCAGTCTGTCCTAGTCAAGGAGTTCCAGCCCAGTGGGAGAGCCTAAAATCTCAAGGTTGATGGCTTCTAAAGAGCATCTGAGGTTGACCTTTGACCTCTACACATGTGCATCTGTACACATGTGTAAATACCCCTTTGTACATTCACACAGACACAGGAGAGAGAGAGAGAGAGAGAGAGAGAGAGAGAGAGAGAGAGAGAGAGAGAGAGAGAGAATGTAGCTCAAGGGGTTGGAAAGATGGCTCAGTGGTTAAGAGCATTTGCTCTTGCAGATAACTTGGGTTCAGTTCCCAGCACCACACGATGGCTTACAGCCATTTGTGTCTATAACTCCAATTCTAGGGGTGTGGTGAGGACACCAGGCACACACACGTGGTGCACATACATGAAGATGAAAACAGAAATCTTAAAATTCTGGAACTAGAAAATATTATCCTGACTGAGGTAACACAAACCCAGAAGAACAAACATGGTATGTACTCAATCATAAGTGGATTCTAGATATAAAGCAAAGAACAATCAGACTGCAACCCACAGAACCAGGGAGGCTACATAGCAGGGGGGACCCTAGGATGACTGTGGCTTATAGAAAGTTTTGGTTTTACTTGATCACTGGGCAAGCCTCAGTGAAACATTTCACTATTAGGATAAGAATTTGTACTGTATCAAGCTGATAATAAAAATTTTAAAAATCATTTTTTAACTTAATAAAATACTGATTTCCTGACTTTTTATGTTTGGTTCTCTTTTACCTCTACGTATTTTGTATTTGTTTATTATATTTTATTTAGTGTGCACATGTGTGTATGCACACGTATGTGCTGTGGCATGGCTGAGGAAGTCAGTTCTCTTCTATGCTGCGGCCTCCGAGTGTTGAACTCTGGTCCTCTTGGCACCAAGTTCTTCACCCCCTGCGCCGTCCTGTTGACTCCTCCCTTAAAGCCTCGCTGCTCTCCTTTTCAAAGAAGGGTCTGTGCAAGTGATCTCCAGCTTGTGAAGGGCTGGGACTGTGGACACGTGCTGCTTCACCTGGATAGCCTCTTGGGTTGCGGTCCGTCTGTCTGTCTATTTTGAGACAGTTTCATGTAACTCAGGGAGTGTTTGTTTGGTTTTGTTCAAACTCCCTGTCTTCCTCCAGATTTTTTAAAGTTACATTTTCTATTTTGTAGACCTTCAGTTGCTTTTTCCAACCTGATTTTTAAAAACTATTTACAGGGGATGGAGAGATGTTCAGCAGTTAAGAGCTCTTGCCGAGAACCCGGGTTCAAGTCATAGCACACACATGCTGCCTTACCATCATCTGTTACCAGGGGATCCAAGGAAGTCCTCTTCTGGTCTCCAAGGGCACTGGACACACATGATGCACACCTCTGTACAGGTAAAACCCCTATATACATAATTACAATAAATAAATCTTAACAAAACCAACCTGATATAATAACCTAAGTGATATAATATAAATATCTTGACTGCTAGGAAAATGCATCCTGCAAAACCCAGGGAGGGTTTACACTTGATGTGTAGCTGAGGGTGGCCTTGAACTCCCAATCTTCCTGCTGTGATGTCTTCAGTGCTGGGATTACAGGTGTGTACCACTATGCTGGGTTTGTCAATGCTCCTTTTCAATTATATGCTTCTACCTGCATAACCTTGGGGGCAGCCTCAGAAACATCATGTGCTTAAAGAGAACTAATGTTTTCCTCTGTATCTTATCAGCCAGCAACTCTTCCTAGAGTCCTGTTCTTTATTCAATTATTATTATTATTTGTATTTTTTTTTTTTTTTTCGAGACAGGGTTTCTCTGTTAAACAGTCCTGGATGTCCTGGAACTTACTCTGTAGACCAGGCTGGCCTTGAACTCAGAGATCCACCTAGCTCTGCCTCCAGAGTGCTGGGATTAAAGGTGTGCACCACCACCACCCGGCTTTATTCTTTGTATTTTTTGAGATAGGGTCTTACTATGTAAACCTGGCTGTCCTGGAACTTGCTCTGTAGACTGGGCTGGCCAGAGATGGGAAATCAAATTTTGCATTATTTCCCACAGCTGGTCACCTACAAAAGTCTTGTGGCTTCTCTGTGCTGCTCTTCCTGTCCATCCTTTCCTCTCTCTCCAGAGGCTATCATCATCGATTACCTTTTGCTTATATTTTGTAATATGGTAATTTACCATTCTTGTTCAATTACCGCTTTGTTTTACTGAAATGTTTTCTTTTTCTGTGTGTGTTTTGAGGTAGGGTATTATTTTAGTCCAGGCTGGCCTAGAACTTGTTGCAGTTCTTGTCTCCTTTTTCACAGTGCTAGAATTATAGGCGTGAATCACTTCTGCAAATGTGCAATACTTTTCTTAAGTGTAATCACGGTGCTGTCACCTTCCACTCAGAACCATCAAAATAGAGCTCCCCGGACAGGACTATAACTCAATGTTAAAGCACATGCTGGAGGCCCCAGGTCAGTACCCAGCACTTGAGCAACAACAAAATAATAATTCTCCTCCGTTCACAGACTAAGACACACACCTCTTGGTTTGTGACCTCAGGCCTATCATAATTTGATTCCAACTTTTTTTTTTTTCCTTCGAGACAGTTTCTCTGTGCCACAGCTTGGCTTGTCTCCAAACTCACTTTGTAGACCAGGCTGGCCTTGAATTCACAGAGATCCTCCTGCCTCTGCTTTCAGAGTGCTGGGAATAAAGGTGTGCATCACCACTGCCCAGATGATTCCAACCTTTTTATTTCACGCTTATTTTGAGACCCTTTCCTCCACGGCTCAGCAACAGATGTTAAGAATAAGATGTTGAAAATCTATTGGGAAGCAGAATATGATGGCCATTGCCAGAGAAGCAGTGCCCATTGAGGGTTATTTATTTCTAGCTAATTAATGTCAGTTTGCCCTTACTCCACCACCTCTGGTGCACCTTGCACTCCACACTAGGCATGTCACTTTCTTTCCCCCTTTCCCCTTGAATCAGACACACACAGAGACACTCTTCCTTTCTTTTTTCTTGAGATGGGGGGGGGGTGTCTCACAATATAGCCCTGGCTGACCTGAAATTCACTTTATAGAGCAGGCTGGTCCCCAACTCAGAGAGATCCTCCTGCCTCCTTTTTTTTTGGGGGGGGGGGGGGGGTTCGAGACAGGGTTTCTCTGTGTAGCTTTGCGCCTTTCCTGGAACTCACTTGGTAGCCCAGGCTGGCCTCGAACTCGCAGAAATCCACCTGGCTCTGCCTCCTGAGTGCTGGGATCAAAGGCGTGTGCCACCACCGCCCGGCTTCCTCCTACCTCCTTAATGCTGAGATTAAAGGCACGCGACACCATCCAAGGCAAAACCTGGGACTTGTTTTGTTTTTCAGAGGCAGGGTTTCTCTGTGCAGCTTTGGCTGTCCTGAAACTGTGTAGACCAGGCTAGCCTCGAGGACTCGTAGAGATCTGCCTGCCAATGCCTCTGGAGTGCTGTAATTAAAGGAGTGTGCCACCACCGCCCAGCTAAAACCAGGTTTTTTGTTTTTTTTTTAAACAAAAATCCTGTCTATGATGGGCCAAAGTGATAGAATATGGCTGAAGGGGAGAAGAAAATACAGTGTGTGAGCAAAAGAAAAGCTGATGAATAACGACTGGAGCCCTCCCTTGCTCAAATGTCAATTCTTTTTTTTTTTTTTGTTCTTTATACTTTATTTTATTTTACGTGCATTGGTGTGAAGGTGTTGGATCCCCTGGAACTGGAGTTACAGTCGTGAGCTGCCAATTTGGTTGCTGGGAATTGAACCCAGGTACTCTGGAAGAGCGGCCAGTGCTCTTAACCATCTCTCCAGTCCCCCACCTTTCAATTCTTTACAGAGAGGTTAAAAGGACCTGAAAAAGGCGTATGGATGAGAAAAACCGTGCAGGAGTGCACAGTGCGTGGATTTCAGTGAGGAAGGCCTGCGGCTGCAAGAACCCATCAAAAGCCTCTCGCTCTGTCTTTCCTCGGCAGGCCAGTCCTCGACCCGCGGCCACGGAACAGGCTCCGGGCTCATTCCCCTCGCCCAGACTGGGCCGACCTTGCCTCCTGCCCCTCAGGCTCGCCGGGCCGTTCTTCTTCGCAGTTGCAGTTCCCGCCTCGCTGCGGGGCCGCCCGCTGAGCCGACGGAGGAGGGGCCCGTCCGTCGGGCTGGTTCCAGCCTTTTCTGGCGCCGAACTCCCGGACCCGCCTCTCCTCCCCGCCTCCCAATCCCCCCCCACCCCGCTCCGCGCTCCAGTTGCCAGGGAGCGGTTGCCATAGAGCTGAGCAGTTGTCCGCGTGCGCAGGCGGAAGTCCCGGATTGAGGCGCCGCCATTTTTACTGCTCGGACGCGGAGCGAGACGCCGAGAGAGTCGGAGCCGCTAATCCGCTTCCATCCGTCGCGCAGACCCTGCCGGAGCCGCTGCCGCTATGGATGATCGGGAGGATCTGGTGTACCAGGCGAAGCTGGCAGAGCAGGCCGAGCGATACGACGGTGAGCCGGGGGGGCGTCGGGGGGCTGGAAGCCTCGGACCCTCCGCCGCCGCCGCCGCCCACAGAGGCCGGGGACCGGAGACAAAATGGCGGCAGGGCCGCCGAGCCCGGCTCGGGACGTGGGTCGGGAAGCCGGACCTGGCCCCGCGGGCCCCCGAGGCGGCGGGAGTCTCCGGGCCCGGGGACCTGACCCCCCTCCGGTGTCCCGAGCTTGCAGGCGCTCGCCAGCCCGCAGGCCGGGGCGGAGGGTGGAGGAGTTGGTTGTAAAATGGCGGCTGGAGGGGGAGGGCGCGTCCCCGGGCGGGGGAGAGGGGGGAGGGAGGGAGGGAGGCAGGCGATGGCGGGTGCCGTCCCCCGGCGCGCCGTCCCCCACGGGAGCTCTGGGCACCGTGGCGGGCAGTGGAGGGCCCTCGGGTGGGGCGGTGCGAGGAGCGGCCGAGGCCGCCCGGGAGCGGGCGCAATCCGGGGGAGCCGTCGCGCGGGCGCCTTTCGGGGAAATATGGCGGGTGGGGGCGGTGGCTTTTCCCCCGAGGCCCAGTGTGGGGCGGCGGCTTGCGGAGCCTCACAAAGGAGAAAGCTCGGGAGCGGACGGCTGCTCGGGCCCGGTGGTGGGGGAGCCGTCTTCGGTGAGGGTGGCGCGCGTGGAAATCACTGCAGATCGTCCTTGGGTGGAGGCACGCCGAGATGCTGCGATTGGATTTCTTCCCGTAGGCCGGCGCTGCTCGGGAGTGGAGGGGTTTGGGGGATCTCCTCGCCTCCATCCGGGGAGGTGCAGACCCTCCTCGTTCAGGCTCCGTGTGTTCTTCGCCCAGGACATCCCCAAGTTCCTGCGGGTTTTTTTTTTTGTTTGTTTGTTTGTTTGTTTTTTTCAACCTTCAGAAGCACCGAGCTCTGATGGATAGAATAGACTACAGGAGACCAAGCTTGCCAGGACTCTGTAGTACCGATGACCCTTTACAGTGCCCGTGCCTCAGTCTACTCGTTTGTAAAAAAAAAAAATGACTTTACTATTCACACTCAGCATTATGACACATGGAAAACCTGTTGAAAAATAGTTCATTCGAAAAATGTTTAGTAACACTCCTTTGGTTGACAACCCAAGTTTGGAAAATGCGTGTTGCTTGGATTGGGGATTTTACTTATTTGGAACAAGTTGAGGCTTGGGGATTTTGAATTATGACATCGTGTTCTTTTTTTCCTTTTTCTTTTCCTGTTTTATGACTTCATTGTTGCCTGGCTGGAGTTCGAACCCAGGGTTGCATGCATGCAACACAAGTGTTCACTTAGATACATTCTAGTTCTGTTCTATCTATTTTAAGCGAATGGTTTTATGTACACATTTTTTTTACTAGTTACTCTTTGTTCATTGACACCCGCCTCACCCTGAGTGATGGAACCCAAGCCCTTGTCCATGCTAGGTCAGTGCTTTCTGTCACTAGTTATATCCTTGGCTCGTGCTAATTTGAATTTAGTCTTTCTTCAGTATTTCATTGAAATATCCATTGTGTTTAGTCAGTTGTAGGCAATTTATATGCATTTTTTATGCCGTCCTTTCCCCTAATTTTGTACCTAGATACCTTGAGTTAGGCAATATCCATCAAACTAGTATTTTAAAAAAAAAAAAAAGTGAAAAATCACATATGTGCTTCCTGTGGTTGGTTTGTTTATTTATTGAGATAGGGTCTCACTAGGTTGCTCTTGAAACCTCAGTTTGTAGACCAGGCTGGCCCCGATCTCCTCAGTGCTTGGATTAAAGGCATGTACACTAAGGCAGACAGGTCCATGAGATTTAATGTTTGGGGGCTAGGATGGGATGAGACATGTTTGAGATTAAGTGCTATTGCCCCTCAGGTTTTTTTCCAGATGACTTAGCCACTTGTTTTCCAAAAGTTAGGTCAGACTCTTTTCCTTGAATGCCACTTGGGTCCTGTGGCAGCTTTTGAACTAGTCCTCCTAGAGTCTTGTTGGAAATTACTGTTCTAGCATTTGAAGAGTAGAACAGAGGGCCTCAGAACCTCCAATGTAGGAAGTTAGATTCTGAACTAAATTTTGTCTTAAAGACTGAAGTTGCTGTTTGCAGTGTTCTGGGCTCCTGTTGGGAGTGGGAGGAGGTAGGATGAGGAAAGTACAAATAAATGCAGCTCAAGGTCAGCTTTCATTGTAGTGTGGGTTTTTATTTTTTTATTTTTTTTTTGGTTTTCAGAGACAGGGTTTCTCAAAGTCCTGGCTGTCCTGGAACTCACTGTGTAGCCCAGGCTGGCCTCGAAGACACAGAGATCCGCCTGTCTCTGCCTCCCGAGTGTTGGGATTAAAGGTGTGTGCTAGCCGGGCGGTGGTGGCGCACGCCTTTAATCCCAGCACTCGGGAGGCAGAGCCAGGTGGATCTCTGTGAGTTCGAGGCCAGCCTGGGCTACCAAGTGAGTTCCAGGAAAGGCGCAAAGCTACACAGAGAAACCCTGTCTCGAAAAACCAAAAAAAAAAAAAAAGGTGTGTGCTGCTGCCGCCACCTACCTGGCCCTACATTTTAGTGTGTTTATAACCAGGAGAGTTTGCTAGCATTGGAGGTTTCTCTTTGCCTTAATCTAGTGTCCTTGGGAAGAAACATAAAATTACATTGGAAGACTGGGGATTTAAGGCTTTGTGTGAATGTGATAACACCTCCCCCCCCCACACCCCGATATAGGGGACGATTTTGGGTTTGTTTTTAAAAGTCATTTTAGAAAGGATTTGGAAGCTTATATGATTGTAGCTTCCAAGTTAATTTCAAATCATAGTTGCGATTTGAGTGCTGACTGTTTTTGACCCAAGCCTGGCCTTGTTGATTATTGAGCATAGGAGTGTAGACAAGCCACTTGGTTTTGACTTGTTATTCTGTCCTCTTCCAGGCTCTAAAGGAGGGAAGGAAATAGGAAGCACCTCCGGGATTTGGCATGAGGAAGGGATCCAGTTGAAAGGGAGAGGCGGGAAGGCAGTCAGGAAACGCCATCGCTCCTTTACCGACTGCATTGATGCAGTGTGTTTGTGTAACAGAAGGGGTTCTACAGAGTGACCACTGAGTAAAATACGAGGGGTAGCAAGAATGCATTGGAATCCTGAGTTTTGGGTACTTCCATGTAAATGTTGGCTTTTTAGCTGACCTTTCTTGCTACTGTCCTAGGTTTATCTTGTATTTTGCATGCTATGTAGAATCTGGTGCCTAAAGTATCTTTTACTCTCTCCATAGGGAATTGAAATCAATCTATATAGATTATTATTTAATGGTCTTGGAAGAGGAGGTGAGAAGCTATGTTTCAAGAACAGAATCATTTGGGGGTTTATATAGGAAATATCAAAGCTTGAGACTAGGAGTGTTCACTTCAGTAAGTTTAATGTTTTTTTCTCTCTCTTGGTGTTTTGAGACAGGGTCTTTCTAAAGAGTCCTGACGGTCCTAGAAGACATTCATTATATAGATCAGGCTGGCCTCGAACTCACAGAGATCCTTCTGCCTCTGCCTCATGAGTGCTGGGGAATGCTCCACAACACCCAGCCTAATTTAGTAATCTCTTTAACAAGTCAGTAGTCTAAGAGATATTTTTGTATACTTGTAGCCGTATTAATCAAGTTAACATCATAGTCAACCAAATCATAATTTTCACACATATTTAAAACATTAGTATAGAAAAATTAAGGGGGTGCGTTGCTGGGATTGAACTGGGGGCCTTGTGCATGCTAGGCAAGTGATCTACCATGGAACTATATCTACCCAGCTCTATGAGACAGTCTCACTAAGTTGCCTAGGGTGTCCTTGAACTTGCCATTGCCCTCCTACATCAGCCTCCCAAGCAGCAGAGTTTGACCTGTCCAAAAAAGGAGTGTTTTTCCTATTTTCTGGGATCAGAGTGGTCAACATAGGTAATATTTGGCTTGTGTGGTAGTTCTTTTTTGTCCTTTCCTAATAACTTTCATCCTGCTTGGATTGGCTCACTGGAGTTAATATGGTGGCAAATCCCTTTAAACTACACTTAGAAGACAAGGGAAGAGGCTCTTGGGGTTCCAGACAAGCCTGAGCTATGCAGTCCTGTCTGACAAAGACAGATAACCAGGTGGAGTGGCATGTCAGTCCCAGCACTCAGGAGGCAGGTGCGGGACAGCATCAGGCCAGCCAGAGTGATATCAGACTCTGTCTTTTGAAAAAGGAAAGGGAAAAAAAAAAAGAATTGGCCCTATGGGGTGTGGCTTGTGTGCCCCCCCCCCCCATAGTCACTCGGGTCACTCTAAATACTGAAACACCAGAAATGCATCTGTTCTGAGTCATTGACTTGAGAGCTGTTTAAAACACCAAAGCCGCATTTCTAAGAACATACTGTGCTAGTTAGGGAAGGATGGAGAACACACACTCACTTATCTATTCATTTATTTTGAGGTAGGGTCTTATTTTGTTGGCCTGGAATTCACAGAGGTCCTCATTTGTACCTCCCAAGTGCTTCAGCTACATGTAATGAATTTGTGGTTACATGACACTGTCTCAGCTCCTTCCCTCCAAAAATAAAGGGGTGCTCTTTTTGTACATTTCAGGGTTTTTTGTTTGTTTGTTTGTTTGTTTTGAGACAGCGTTCTCTATGTAGTCCTGCTGTCCTGGAAATCTGTCCTGCAGATCAGGCTAGTCTTGAACTCATGGAGATCTGCCTGCTTCTGCCTCCAGAGCGTTGGGATTAAAGGTGTTCGTCACCACCCCACAGCTACACTTTAATTTTTTTGTACAGTATTGTGCATATTTGTTTTTGAATCACTGTGTATTTGAAGTGATTTTTTTTAACTGCAGTGGATGTTCTCTAAGCATTCTGTTTATTTTAATTTTTATTAAATTTTATTAAATAAATTTGTATGTCTGGTTTTTGTTTTGTTTGTTTTTTTTCAGACAAGGTCTCACTATGTACCTCTGATTGTCTTGGAACTCAGTCTGTAGATCAGGCTGGCCTTGAACTCACAGAGATCCAACTACCTTAGTCTCCTGAGTGCTGGGATTAAAGACTTTAGAAACTATGCCCAGCTGTCTATGTGTGTTATCTCTGGGTCGTCATGTGCTGTGGCGTGTGTGGAGGTCAAAGGACAATTAATGGAAAACTGTTCTTTCAACCATGTAGGTCCTGGAGCTTGAACTCAGGTGGTCAGGCTGATGGTGGGTGTCTTTACCTGAGCTGTCTCACAGGCCCTCTTTTTACCTAAAGAACTGCTTTTATTTTCTGTGTGAATGTTTTGCCTTCCTTGTACCACATGCATGCCTGCTTCCTGCAGAAGTCAGAAGAGGGCATTAGATCCCCTGGAACTGGACTTAAAGTGGTTGTGAGCCACCGTGTGTGTGCTGTGAGCCAGCTCTTCCATGCTCTTCTCACCTTTCCTTAAAAAAGTTCTGAAGCAGGGCACTGGAGTTCATGACTAGCCTCAGTAGGAGGCTGAGGCAGGAGGATGTAAATCTTAGCAATTAAGCCAGACTCGGTCTTGAAGTAGAAGCAGGGCTTGAGTATGTTGACTCAGTGATCGAGTGCCTGCTAAACACAGGCAATGGCTGGGTTCATGTGCTGCCTGGGGGAATAAAAGCAAAAGCACAGGGAAATGGACCTTTGAGGACTGTTCTGCCAGCTTGGTCAAGAGAATCGGTTATTCACTGTTCTCAGGTCCTGGGGAGCCCAGGGCCATGTGCACGATAGGCAGGTGCTCTGCTTCTGAGCTACTTCCCAGGTCTAGGAAGTGTTTGAATATTTCTGTCTAGTACACTCACTGAAATTTTGGTTCAATAAATTCATGTGTTAAAAGTTGTTTTTGAGTACTCTGATGTGATCTGAAGCTTTTTTTTTTTTTTAAGGGATTGTTAGGCTGATTTTGCAAGTCAGTTTTCCTGTATTTCAAAACTACTTGTTTTTATACAAACTAGTGACAGGCTGCATAAAGGATGAATTCTAAAGCTTTATAATATTCAGGCCATTTTCATGATACTCTTTACTTGACACAAAATATTGACCAATAGAATGTTATTTCCATTTTAGTGATTCAGAAAAATGAGTTGGGAGTAGTACATTGCCAGGCTGGTGGTGCAGGCCTGTAGTCAGCATTTGGGAGATGAGTCAAGGAGGATTAAGAATTCTAGTCTGTTGTTCATAGGAGACCCTGTCTCAAAAGAACAAAACAAAAAAAGTTCCTTCATATAGCTAAGTCAGATAATACATAGAGCTGGACCATGTGGTCCTTGACCTGAGGACCAGTGTGCTTTCCTTCTCTTGAGTGCTGGGATTAAAGGCATGTGACACCATCCGTGCCTGGCCAAATCGTATATTTTTAAAGATTTGTTTCCTGTGGACGGGTATTTTGCCTGCTTGAATGTGCACCATGTGTACACCTGGTGCCCTTGAAGGTCAAGAGGGTGTCAGATCCCCTGAAACTGAAATTACAGATGGTTATGAGCCATCATGTGGGTGCTGGGAGCTCAACTCTGGGCCTCTACAAGAACAGCAAGTGCTCTTAATCATGAGCCATCTCTGTTCTTTTGAGAATGGGTCTTGCTGTGTAACCCAGACTGGCTTTGAATTGGTGATCCACCTCCTGAGTGCAGGCAGCAGCAGCACAACAGGCCAGGTAGTGGTGTCTTGATGCTTACGACTTCTCTAGAGCCTGTTGATGTTTATGATTTACCTGAAAATAAAGTATCTTAGCATTTTCTATAGAAATCTGATCTTTACTTCAAAATTCCATCTTAAGGCATAATGAATAAGGTATTAATGTGGTCTATTCACATTCAGGTTCCATGACATCCCTCTCTCCTTCTTCCTCCTCCTCCTGGTACTGTGGATCAGTGAAGAAGTATCCCCCACCCCCACCCCCAGCTCAGCCTAGGCTCAAACTTGCCCTCCTTATCTCAGCCTCCTGAGCCACTAGGTTACTGGTAGGCTGTACCAACCAAGATTCCCATCTTTCTTGAAAACCCTGGTTAGCTGGGCAGTGGTGGTGCATGCCTTTAATCCTAGCACTCAGGGTGGATCTCTTGAGTTTGTGGCCTGCCTGGTCTGCAGAGTGAGTTCCAGGACAGCCAGAACTAAAAAGAAACCCTGTCTTAAAACCGAATAAGAAAAACGAGGCCAGCCTGGGCTAGAGTGAGTTCCAGGAAAGGCTCCAAAGCTACACAGAGAAACTCTGTCTCAAAAAACTAAAACCAACCAACCAAACAAAAACCCAAAACCCTAGCTAAGGCTGGGCATAGTGGCACATGCCTTTAATCCCAGTGCTTTTGAGGCAGAGGCAAGAGGATCTCTGCTAGTTGAGGTCAGCCTGATCTCATAGTGAGTTCCAGGCCAACCAGGGCTTATAGGCCTGGCCTTTTTGGCTGATAATATCAGTGTTTCTGGGCTGTAGCTAATGCCACACATCTATACAGAGTACTTCTAAAATATTTTTCCCTTTTTTTCCTACATGAATGTCCTTAAATAACCATTGTGAAACAGTTTTGGAGGGGCAGTACGTGGGCATATGATTAGTATCGCAAATAGTCCAGAGATAATAGAACCGAATAGAATGTAAAGTAGAATCCTCCAGAAGGTATCAGAGTTGCAGCACTACAATGTAGTTATTCCTTCTGTGGCTAGTTTGCTACAGTAAAGTACTGTTACATCCAAGTTGGTAGATGGAGTTGCCCACTTAACTTTATGGATTGAGCTCATTCTGTAACTAAATGCTGATGCTCAGCCAGGCCTGCAAGAGTACTTCCAGGGGCTTGTTTCAGCTCACTAGAAGCAAGGTAGGACAAAGGGGTCTTCAAAATTTATTATGAAATCCGGATGTATTGGAAAAAAAATACTTATTCATGATTGTGTTGGAACAGTTGGTATGAACTTGCCATTTGACATTACTGGGTTTCTTTTTTCTTTCTTTTTTAGTGTAAGTTTTGAAGCTGGAATTCAAGTCCTCACGCTGTGTTGCGGGCACTTGATGGACTGAGCTGTCTTCCCAGCCCCTATTTTTTTATTCTTGGCGATGACAGGGTCTCTCTTCTTGGATGGTCTGCTGCTTGCTTTATGGGCTTGGCTGGCTTCAAACTTGTGACAGTCACTCTGTCACCTCTGCTGAAGCAGTGGAATATCACACGCGTGTTCCACCATACCCAGCTAACCTGGTACTTGCCATGTAGACCCAGGCTGGCCTTCAGTTCATAGAGATCCACCTACCTCTGCTTTGTGTCAACATGCCTGGCTTAATTTTTATTTTGAGACATGGGTCTTGTTTCTAGTCATACCACTATACCCAGGCTAGTTTTCTCACTTAAATGAAAATTTCCCAGGATTAGAGAGATGGCTTAGAAGTTAAGAGCACTGGCTGGTTCAATTCCCGCACCCATATGGCAGCTCACAACTTTATCCAGTTTCAGAGGATCCGACACCATCACACAGACATACATGTAAGCAAAACACCAGTGCACATAAAAAAACAAAAGGAATCATCAAACCAAAAAACAACACACATACACACACACACACACACACACACACACACAACTTACTAAGCTTTGTTCTTCTACCACAGATATTGTAGTTCTGAGTCCTGAGAATTTTGGCTTTCTTCAAATTTTGCATTTGGTAGGAAACAAAATAGATCAAAAGAAAAATTGAACCCTTTCCAAAGTGGCACTGGGAAAAGTCAAGGAAATTGTACTTGCTGACAGTAGAGCTAGCTGGCCTACCAGCTAATCAACTGGACGGTGTTAAGAAGCACCTGTGACTAGCTGTGTGGCGGTTGAATAGGTATGGCCCTCATAGACTCAGTGGCACTGCTAGGAAGTGTGGCCTTATTGGAAGAAGTGTGTCATTGTGGGAACGGGCTTTGAGGTCTCATATGTTCAAGCTATGCCCAGTGTGGGACATGGACTCCTGCTGCTGCTGCTGCCTGCAGATCAAGATGTAAAACCCACAGCTCCTTCTAGCACTGTGCCTGCTTGCATGCTGCCTCGTCCCACCATGATGATAACTATGACGATAATGGACTAAACCTCTGAAACTGTAAGTCAGCCCCAGTCAGTCAGTGTTTTCCTTTACGTAAAACATAAGAGTTATGGTGTCTCTTCACAACAAAAGAAACCCTAAGTAAGACAAGCGAGTTCCCCCTCCCCCCTAAGACAGGCTTTCTCTCTGTAACCCTGGCTGTCCAGGCTGACTTTGAACTCAGAGATCCTCCTGCCTCTGCTTCCTGAGGAGGCAGATTAGTGCTAGGATTAAAGGTTTGTGCCACCACCTCCTGGCTTTAACTACTCTTAAATGCTGTTCTGTCATGGCTCACAACAGTCCAGCCTGGGCTCTGATGGTGCTGAGGCCAGCCTGGCTTATGTGAGACCTTAGCAATGGAAGGAGGCCTACTATGTCACCCTGGCTGACGTGGAACTCTGTATGTAGAAGACCAGGCTGGTTTCAAACTTGAAGCGATCTCCTGCCCTTGCCACCCAAACATTTTTGAATAACCAGGATAAAACATGCCTTTAATCAAAACATTTTGGAGCCGAGACTGGATTATCTTTGAGTTGGAGGGCAGCCTTGTCTGAAGAGCAAGTTCTAGGCCTGCTGAGGCTGCATAGCGAGATCCTGCCTCAAGAACAAGACGCAGCTCTGTAAAGCAGGTGCCGCTCGCTTTTCAGATAAGTGTTCAAGTGAGGGGCTGGAGACAGGGCTCAGTTGTTGCTCTTGGAGAGGGTTCAGGCCGGTTCCCAGCACCCGAGCAGTGGCTGACAGTTGCCATAACTCCGGTTTAGGGTGTCTGACATCTTGTTTTGGTCTTCACAGTCACACATGCACTGAGTGCACATACATACACCCAGGAACACAAACACATAAAAGTAAGTAATTTTAAAACACATGCACTTAAAATCTAAAAAAAAAAATAAAGATTTAGCTGAGCAATGGTGGTACACCCCTTTAATCCCAGCATTCAGGAGGCAGGGGTAGGAGGATCTCTGAGTTCTAGGCCAGCTTGGTCTACAAAGCGAGTTCCAGGAGAGTCAGAGTTACACAGAGAAACCCTGTCTCAAGCCGCCACCCTCCAAAAAAATTTTTTTTAAATGAGGACAAATAGGTAACATTACTGTTATTTAGTCAAGTGTGTTTTACTCTAAAGATGGTATTCCTTCCACTTCACACTTGATGTTTGTGCAGTATTATAAACATCAGTCAAAACCTAGGCTGTTTCTCCTTTTCCTTCCTCCTCTGTTTTAAGAGAGTCTCACATAGCTCACCAGGCTAACCTTGAACTTGCTTCTTCTTTGCCTACACGGCCTTGAACTGCTGATCCTCTCATTGAAGCACTATTCTTAGTTTTTAATTTTATAATGTGGAAATTGCTTTGGGGGCCTGGGGAGATAGCTCAGTCTGTCAAGTGCTTGACACGCAATCACAGACACCGAGTGTACGCCCAGCACCCTGTCAAAAGGTCTGTTGCTTGTCTTGTCATTCCAGTATGCTTGTCATCCGTCTCTGGGGAGGCAGAGACTGGTGAATGAATCCCTTGGGGTTTTCTGACCAGTCACCCTAGCCTGATTGCTGAGCCCTAGGATTATGAGAGAAGTTGTTTTTAAAAACCAAGGAGGAAGGAGCCTGGTGGTGGATCCCTGAGTTTGGGCCAATCTGGAGTACAGAATGAGTTCTAGGACATGCATGGCTACCCAGAAACTATGTCTTGAACCCCTAGCCCTACCCCCTGCCCTACTCCCCTCTCTGAAAAAAAAAAAATAAATAAAGAGAGAAAGAAAAACCAAGGTAGATGGATGGTTCCTGAGGAGTGACATCTGAGGGTGGCTGAGGTTCTCCCCATGTACTTGTAAAATTGCACATAAGTGAATACACACAATAAGTACAAGTTACTTTGAACAGCCTTTTGGCTTAATTTCATTGAGTCTTGCTGCTTTTATATGAAGATGAGTGTGTTGGTTGAGTATATTTTCCAGTGGTGAGACACCAGGAGGTAGTGGAAAGTGGGGCAGCTGAACCTCAGCCATCATGTGAACTGGGAGCAAGGCAGCCATTCCTTAGTCTCAGGACCTGTTTTTCTTACATAGGGACTGATGAGTTGCCTCTGCCTGCTTGCTTTCCCCTCCCCCTTCTGTGTTCCTCTCCACCTCCCTACTCCACCCCACCCCCCTTCTTTCTCTTTGTCGCATAGGCTGGCCTCAACTGGAGATCCCTTTGTCTTTGCTTCATCTCTCGGGCACTGATACTGCAAGCCTGTGTAACTACACCTGAGGAATTGCTTTTCTGAAAGAAATTTTGTCCAGTGAGTTATAGACTGGAACATTATTTTTGATGTGTGCATTAGAGGACAACCTCAGATGTCATTCCTCAGGTGCCTTCCCACTCTTTGAGAGACTATTTTTAATAGCCTCTAACTTTATAAAGTAAGTTATAGTGGGTGGCCAGCAAGCTCCAGGAATCCTCTTCTTGTCTCTCCTATTCCTTAGCTGCTGGGATTGCAAACCATTTGTTGTGCTGGGAATTGTCATAGGACCTTGCACACACTAGTTACACAAGTAATCTACCACTGAGCAAAAGCTCAGTTTTGAGTGGAATCTCATTGTTGCCAAGGCTGGATTCTTGGCCTCATGTGGTCCTGACTCAGCCTTTCCAATCTGGAATTTGCAAATTTTACTGTACTGGGCGTTGAACCTAGGGGACTTCTAAAAAGATCCCTAGACAAATGCTTTCCTCAGACTTTCTTGCCTCTTAGTGTTGTTCTAACGTGTCCACTTGGTGGGTGGTTAGGAGCTCGGGATTCCATTCCCAGCACCAACATGGTGGCTCACAACTGTCTGTAACTCCACTTCCAGGGAATCTGACACCTCTGGCCTCTGAAGGGCACTGCATGTGTGTGATGTAGACATACTTGCAGGCAAAACAGCCACGCACATAAAAGTAATTTAAAAAATAAAGCTTTTTCTTACACTTGTGTGAGTATGTATATGATACATACATATGTATGAGCAATAATGATGGTGTACATGTGGAAGTCAGGATAACTTGGCAAAAGTTCTTTCCTTCCTCCTCTCCGGCTGTGGAAATGGAACTCGGGTCACCAAGCTATCTCACTGGGCCCCTTCTATGTTGTGAATGAAATGAGATCTCACTATGTTGCTTAGGCTTGATTTATTTTATTTTTATTTTTTTGGAGGGGATATATGTTTCTGGGGGAGCTCAAGTTGTCTTCCCTAGCCTTCCAGTAGCTGGAACTTCAGGGGTGCCCATATGCTCTACAATGTGCCTGGACTAAGTTGTTTTGTGTATATACCTAAATTTATCTATGGAGTTGAGGGCACAGGTCTTACCATATGGCCCAGGTTGATTTTGAACTGGAACTCCTGATACCTCTTCCTGATTTGTGCTGATTGTAGGCAGGCATCAGAGTTAGCTGAACTAAAAGCTTTATAAAAGACTAATGACTTAATTCAGGAGGTGGAGGCAGAAGGTCAGGAGTCAGTGTCATCCTTGGCTGCATAAAGAATTCCAGACTACCTTGACTCTAAAAATAAACAGATGGGCTGGAGAGATGGCTTAGCATTTAAGAGCACTTGCTGCTCTTATGGAAGACCCAGGGTTGATTTCCAGCACTCACATAGAGGCTCACAACCATCTATAACTTCAGTTCCAGGGGATCCTGTGTCCTCAGGCACAAAGCATGCATGTGGTAAACAGACATACATGCAAGCATGTGGTAAACAGACATACATGCAAGCATGAACACTCATATATGTAAAATAATTCTAAATAAACAAAGTAAACAACAAAATATAAAACAAATAAAACAAATAAAAAACAAATAAACAAAATAAGCTGTCATGTATGCATGCCTATAATCCCAACATTTTGTAGGCAGAGGCAAGAGCCTAGCTCCTAATTAATACATAGCAGAATTCAAGGCTAGCCTGAGTTAGGTAAGATTCCATCTCAAACAATAAATAAATAGCTAGATGGAAAACTTTAGGAACTTAATTGATTCTTATAGCTATATGGTCATCTTTATATATTTTTTAAATTATATATGTAGCTGGGCGGTGGTGGCGCACGCCTTTAGTCCCAGCACTTGTGAGGCAGAGCCAGGCGAATCTCTGTGCCAGCCTGGTCTACAGAGTGAGATCCAGGACAGACACCAAAACTACACAGAGAAACCCTGTGTCGAAAAAAACAAACAAAAAATTACATATGTGTGTTTGCCCATATGTATGTATGTGTACCACTTGTGTGCCTGGAGATCAGAAGACTGGGTATCAGGACCCTTTGAACTGGTGTTGGGGAATAGCTGTGAGCTGCCCTGTGGGTCCTAGGAACTGAACCTGGGTCTTCTGCTGGAGCAACTCTTAATTGCTGAGTTCTCTCTCCAGCCCTTCTTTTCAATAGATGTCTTAGGCATATAGTTTTAAGATGTGAACAGATGAACAGAGGTTAGGGAATCTTCCTCCTTTCCTGTTGACTGATAACTACGTTGTTCGTTCACATGGTTCCATGTTTCTTCTCACTGTTGCCTTTTTCTCTTCTTGCCCCTGCCCCCTTTCCTTTCCCCATGACAGGGTTTCTCTGTAGCTTTGGCTGTCTGGAGCTTGCTCTATAGACCAGGCTGGCCTTGAACTCACAGAGATCTGCCTGGCTCTGCCTCCCGGGAGTGCTGAGGTTAAAAGCGTGCACCACCACCACCTGTCCTTTAGGCCTTTAAATAAAGGAAGAATTATGGTAGTGGCAAGCACAGCAAATGAGGGTGTGGTTTGGTTGAGCTTTGTCTTGGTTGTGGTTTCCAAGGTGTTCTGGAGCAATCCCTTCTCTGTCACTGTCAAGGGGGCCAGTCTGGTTCATACAAGGTTCCAGGGTGCTCTCTACTTTGGGGGTCTGAGGTCGTGTGCTGAGGTTTTGTTCTCCCTGGTATTCAAGGTGACTGTAGGTTAAAGGCAGTTACTTATCCCTTGCCTTCTTCCAAGTAAAGAAGACAGATACAAAATGATGACCAAATGTCAGGCTTTCATTCTGGTCTTAATTTTTTTTTTTTTTTATATGTTCGTGCCTGTGAGCATGAATGGAGTGTGGGTATGTGCAAACGTGTGTATGTGGAGATACTAGAAGACAACTTTGTAGAGTTAGTTCTCTACCTCTGCTAGCCACCTTTACCTTGGCTTCCAAGGATCAAACTCAGGTCACCTGGTATCTGTTGCAAGTGTCTTTACCAGATGAGCCATCTTGCAGCCCTCATCCTCATTGTAGTTATTACTTAATAGGTTCAAGTGAATACTAATGCTTTTTGCCAAAAGCATCTATAATTGCCTGTTTCAAATAGGTTTGTTATTGTTTACCATTAATCATAGAAATTAAAAAACATAAACCAGTCAATTTGACTTAAAGTTAGAAGTAATGGTTTATCTCTGCCTTTTTTTTTTTTTGAGACAGGGATACTCTGCATAGTCCTGGCTGTCCTAGGACTCGATCTATAGACCAGGAGGGCCTTGAACTCAGATCCACCTAAGTGTTGGGATTAAAGACATATCACCATGCCTGGTGCCTGGTTTTTCTTTGCTATTTTTTTTTTTTTTTTTTTTTTTTTGGTTTTTCGAGACAGGGTTTCTCTGTGTAGCTTTGTGCCTTTCCTGGAGCTCACTTGGTAGCCCAGGCTGGCCTCGAACTCACAGAGATCCGCCTGCCTCTGCCTCCCGAGTGCTGGGATTCAAGGCGTGCGCCACCACCGCCCGGCCTTTCTTTGCTATTTTTAATGATACTTAATTTGACAGCTGAGTTGTTTTTTTTTTTTTTTTTTTTTTTTTTGGGTGTGTGTGTGTGGGGGGGGTGGTTCAAGACAGGGCTTCTGTGTAACCCTGACTGTCCTGGAAGTCTTTTTTTTTTTTTTTTGGTTTTTCGAGACAGGGTTTCTCTGTGTAGCTTTGTGCCTTTCCTGGGACTCACTTGGTAGCCCAGGCTGGCCTCGAACTCACAGAGATCCGCCTGGCTCTGCCTCCCGAGTGCTGGGATTAAAGGCGTGCGCCACCAACGCCCGGCTCCTGGAACTCTTTGTAGACCAGACTGGCCTTGAACTCCGAGATCTGCCTGACTGCCTCCCGAGTGCCAGGATTAACCACCACCTCCTGGTTTTGACAGCCTTTTAAAATGTTATTTATTTAGTTAGTTATGTATACAGAAGAGTGTGCCAGATCTCATTACAGATGGTTGTGAGCCACCATGTGGGTGCTGGGAATTGAACTCAGGACCTCAGGAAGAGCAGTTGGTGCTCTTAACCTCTGAACCATCTCTCCAGCCCTTAATTGGCTCTCTTAAAACACATGAAAGCTGGTGAGATGGCTCAGAGGTTAAGAGCACTGGCCATATATTTTTATTTTATATATGTGTGTTTTGTCTGCACGAATGTATATGTACAGTGTAGGTGCTTGGGAACCAAACCCAGGTCCTCTGCAAGAACAGCAAATGCTTTTAATCTTTGAGCCATATCTCTCCAGCCCAATTATTTGTGATTTTTATTTTTTTAAATATTTATTTTTGCTGGGCGGTAGTGGTGCACGCCATTAATCCAGTACTTGGGAGGCAGAGGCAGGCAGATGTCTTTGAGTTCAAGGAAAGCCTAGTCTACAAAGCTATTTCCTGGACAGCCAGAATTGTTACACAGAGAAACCCTGTGTGGTAGTTTGACCATAATTGGCCTCCATAATCTCAGGGAGTGGCACTGTTAGAAGGTATAGCTTCGTTGGCGTGGGTATGGCCTTGTTAGAGGAAGTGTGTTGCTATGGTGGAGGTTTCCTATGATCAGGATACTGCCCAGTGAGTCAGTTGACTTCCTGTTGGCTCCAAGATGTAGAACTCTCAGCTGTTCCTCCAGCACCACATCTGCCTGTGTGCTACCATGCTCCCCACCATGATGATAATGGACTGAACCTCTGAAACTGTAAGGGAGCCCCCTTAATTAAATATTTTCCTTATGAGAGTTGCCGTGGTCATGGTGTCTTTTCACAACAGTAGAAAACTCTTAAGACACTCTGTCTCAAAAACCACCATATGTGATGATTCTCATATTCTCTGTCTTTCCCTCCCTGTCTGTCTTTCTCTGTCTCTTCACACACACACACACACACACACACACACACACACACACACACACACACACACACACACACACAGAGTCTCCTGTAACCTCAGCTGGCCTTGTACTCAGGACTTGTGTTGTTTGGTTTTATTGCTGGGAGTTTAAGCAGATTACCTTTGGCTTCAGTTTTCTGTCTTTAAAATTATGAAATAGTTGGTGACCATTTTTTCCATTTGGGAGAAGTTAAGATTTATCATCTTGAGCTGGGCGGTGGCGGCGCATACCTTTAATCCCAGCAGAGGCAGAGAGGGGCAGATCTGAGTTTCAGGACAGCCAGGGATGTGTAGAGAGACCCAACCTGCTGGGTGTCAGAAGATTTTTTTTTTCCTTTGTTCATTTGGTTTTCAAGACAGGGTTTCTTTCTCTGTGTGTAGCCCTGCCTGTCCTGGAATTTGCTCTGTAGACCAGACTGGCCTTAGAACACAGATCCATCTGCCTCTACTTCCAGAGTGCTGGGATTAAAAGTGTGTGCCATCACCACCCAGCTTTTTTTGGGTGAGGTTTGAGACAGTTTCTCTGTGTACTCCTGGTTATCTTAGAACTCACTCCACCACAGCTTGGGTGTTGGAAGATCTTTTAAGAAGACTGATCTAGTAATACATGGAGAAGAGAGTGTTTGAAATAGTGCCTCCATTAAGGTGCTTTAAGTGGATGAGTTAGATGAATGAATGAATGAATGAATGAATGAGAGAGAGAGAGATAGCGCAAAGAACCAAGATTCAGAGTGATGAGAGCTCTGGGGATATTGGTAGTTCAGTGGTAGATTACTTGGCTCAAGCTTCTGTCCCCAGCACAGCAACAAAAGGTATGTGTGTATGGGATTGGGTAAATTAAGTGAAGGCAAATGACATTTGATAATCTTAGCAGCAACCTTAAAACCATAACATTGTCTCAGATAGTTGTTCAGTGTAGTGGATATCTAATTAGACTGTTACCACACAGTGAATGAAAAATGACTCAGAACACAACAGGTCTAGTGTGTTTAACATGCCTATTGATGTGTGGAGATTATGTTTTAGAATTTTTGTGCATTAGTGATTTTCAGCCAGCACTCCTTGTCCTCAAGCTGTCAAAAGTCTCATAGAGGGCCTGGATGGATGGTTCAGTGGTTAAGAGCACTGACTGCTTTTTCCAGCATTCTTTATTTCCCCCCCCCAAGACAGGGTTTCTTTCTTTTTTTTTCTTTTTTCTTTTTTTTTTTGGTTTTTCGAGACAGGGTTTCTCTGTGTAGCTTTGCGCCTTTCCTGGAACTCACTTGGTAGCCCAGGCTGGCCTCGAACTCACAGAGATTCGCCTGCCTCTGCCTCCCGAGTGCTGGGATTAAAGGCGGCGGCCGCCGCTGCCACCCACCTTCTTTTTTTTAAAGATTTATTTATTTATTATGTATACAGCATGTATGACTGCAGGCCAGAAGAGGGCGCCAGATCTCATTACAGATGGTTGTGAGCCACCATGTGGTTGCTGGGAATTGAACTCAGGACCTCTGGGAAAGCAGTCAGTGCTCTTAACCTCTGAGCCATCTCTCCAGCCCCCGACAGGGTTTCTTCGTGTAGTTTGGTGCCTGTCCTGGATCTTGCTCTGTAGACCAGGCTGGCCTCGAACTCACAGAGATCCACCTGGCTCTGCCTCCTGAGTGCTGAGATTAAAGGCGTGCACCACCACTGCCCAGCCTTCCCAGCACTTATGGCAACTCACAACCATCGCAACTCCAATTTGAAGGGATCTGATGCTGCCTTCTAGCCTTTGGTACCAAGCATGCATGTAGTTCATAGACATACTTGCAGGCAAAACTTGCATAAAAACGAAAAAAAAAAAAAAAAAAAAAAAAAGAGTGAACTGGAGTCGGGGCATTCCTTTAACCTCAGCACCCAGACAAATGTAAGACGATTTGTGCAAGTTTGGTGCCAGCCTGGGCTACCTGGCAAGACCCTGCTTCATACTCCCCTGTCCCTCAAAAAAATAGTTTAAGAAAATGTGTTCATGGTCTGCAAAATGGCTCATCAGGTAAAGGTTCTTGCTATGAAGTCTCACAAAATCTAGGTTTGATCCCTAGAACCCACATGGTGGGAAGAGGAGACCTGTTTATCCCCAAGTAGTGATTCAGTCATGAGTTTCAATTCTCTGGTTCAGAAATTTTGATTATGTCAGCTGCAGATACATGACAGCCTTACCCTGCTACAGAAATGTTTACTTAGAATTGATGAAGTCCTTGCTGCAGAGGTTTCATGAAATGCTAGATATGTTGAGTGAGGAATTTTATGTTAATGAGTTAGTAGGAATCCTTGAATGGCCAGGTTGGTCCAGAGTTGGGGATCAGGCAGCTTTTGTGCATAGCTTTGAAGAAGACTAAGATTAGGTAGGGTGATAGTAAAAGAATAAGGATAATTGACATGGAAGTTTTCATAAAGCACTCAATAGACAGAGGAGGTTAGACCCTGGACTCATTCTTGCTGGTGAAGAGCCTGAATTTGTTGGGATCTTAAAAATAACTTATAATTGGTCACTTAACAATTTATGAAGAATTAGGTGGCCCACCCAAGTATCTGAACACAGTTCATCCTCCAAAGAGAGCAGTCAAAATAGCAACTAGAAAGAACATGGGGCAAAAGTCTTAACATCATTAGCAGTCCAAAACCACAGTGGGAAGCTGGAGGTGTAGCTTAATGGTTGAGTGCTTATCTAGTGTGTAAAAGGCCTGGCTGGCTAGGTTCAGTCATTTCAGCAACCGTAAAGGGGTGGATTTTGAAACATGAAACTCAAATTGCTAATTTGGAAAACTCACTCTAATTTTTGTTTTGTTTTTGTGAGACAGGTTCTAACTCCTAGTTGCAGGGGTTACAGTTACAGCATGAACTATTACTGCATTTGGCTTAATGTATGTAGCTTCATTCATTGTGATAACTGTTGGCTAATGTATTGCTCTCAGGGTATTACTGTATGCCTAGGATGCTTATTAAAGTATAGATTCTTGGCTCTTATCACTAGGGATCCTGAATTAGTAAATCTAAAGGTCTATTTGGTAATAGTGTCATTAAGACATTTGTAAACCACCCTTCCCCCCTTTCTTTATAATACTCAGTATTTATATGTTTTCAGTTTTTCCTTTATTATTCTTAAAGTGTCATTATTTATTATTTCTTGCTATACTTGGAATATCTCAGATTATCTGGCCCCCTTTCTTTGCTTGCCATCTAGTGGTAACAGTAATTACCAAAAGTTACACCAGCAGAAGAATTCATAGTGTATCCCCTTCCCACTTTTTTTTTTTTTTTTTTTTTTTTTGGAAACAGACTGTCTTTAAACTCAGAAATCCTTTGTCTCAGCTTCCTGGTTCTAGGATTACAAGCATGAGCCATTGTTGCACAGTTTTTATTTATTTTTTTTATTTTAAACAAGGTCTCCCTGACATCTTAACTTGTTCATGGCTTGGCCTTCTGAGATTGACCCCAATGCTTGATTTGACTCATTTATTTTGGTGATTATAAAGTTACTTTTGCTAAACTACCTTTTTTTCAAGATAGAGTTTCTCTGTGTAGCTTTGCGCCTTTCCTGGAACTCGCTTTGTAGACCAGGCTGGCCTCGAACTCACAGAGATCCGCCTGCCTCTGCCTCCCGAGTGCTGGGATTCAAGGCGTGCGCCACCACCGCCCGGCCCTTTTTTTTTTTTTTTTTTTTTTTTTTTTAAAGGCTTGTTTTATTTTAATGACTGATCCACCTGAGGCCTCAGGCAGCCTACTATGTACAGACATGAGGGAAACTTTATTTCTTGGTCTCTTCCTCCTTGGACATAGTTAAAAATATGGAAGGTTTCATGAATTTGCGTGTCATCCTTGCTCAGGGGCCATGCTAATCTTGTCTGTGTCGTTCCAATTTTAGTGTATGTGTTGCTGAAGCGAGCCTGGTAAACTACTTTTTATTGGGAAGGATATGTGTTCCAGATTAAACAGGGCTTTTGTGTTCTAGCTAAGTTAGCACTTTTCCTTTAATTTGTTTTCAGACAGGACCCTCCTATATAGCTTTGGCTGATCCTATACCCTTTTTTTTTCCCCCTCGAGACGGTTTATCTGTGATGCTTTGAGTCTTTCCTGGAACTAACTAGCTTTGTAGACCAGGCTGGCCTTGAATTCAGAGATCGGCCTGCCTCTGCCTCCCCAGTGCTGGGATTAAAGGTGTGTGCCATCACTGCCTGGCCCCTTTTTTGGTTTTTCAAGACAGGGTTTCTCTGGGCATCAGCCCTAGATGTCCTGGAACTAGCTCTGTAGACCAGGCTGGCCTTGAACACACAGATCTGCCTGCTTCTGCTTCCCAAGTGCTGGGATTAAAGACATGCACCATCACCTCTGACTGGTCCTATACTTTTGTAGCTCAAAGTGAATTTTGAACTTAAGGCAGTCTTCCTGCATCAGCCTCTATGCTATGTTTGTAGGCATGCATTCCCCCATCTGGATTTCCAGCTCCCCTAATTATCTCATTTTTTATTAGCTTTGCAGGGGGAAAAAAAATAACCGTGAAAGGGATGGGTCAACAAAACTTGTTAAATCTATAGTCTCCTTTTACCATTTCCTGCATAGAAATGGTGGAATCAATGAAGAAAGTAGCAGGGATGGACGTGGAGCTGACAGTTGAAGAAAGAAACCTTTTATCTGTTGCATATAAAAATGTGATTGGAGCCAGAAGAGCATCCTGGAGAATAATCAGCAGCATTGAACAGAAGGAAGAAAACAAGGGAGGAGAGGACAAACTAAAGATGATTCGGGAGTACCGGCAAATGGTGAGATGTTACCATTTGATTTGACTTGATACTGTCTTCTTGTTTTACTTTGAATGTTGGTGAGCACTTTGCCTTGCCTCACTCTATACCATGTATGTGCTTGGTGCCCTTGAAGGCCTGAAGAGGGTGTCAGCTCCTCTGGTACTGGAGTTAGAGGTGGTTGTGAGCTGCAGTGTGGATGCTGGCAATTGAACCTGGGTTCTCTGCAAGAGCAGCCAGTGCTCTTAACAGAGTCTATCTTTGGAGCCCTGGCTGGCCTGGAATTCAATATGTTGACTAGTCTGGATTCAGTCTCTAGTGCTAGAATTAAAGGCATCCGCTTGAATACAGTGTTTTTTAAAAGAAGATGATAGTTTCTCAAATATAGGTGACACTGGGCTAATTTACAGTTTGGGTACCATTAATTTCTGTATATCTGTTAGAACTGATTAGTATACATAGAGAAAGAGTTTATTTTTACTCAGTTTCAGAGGATTCTGTCCTTGATTGAAATGGACCCCAAGTCTCTGATTTGGCATTCTGGATGACAGTGCAGGGTCCATGTCTGATAGCAAAACCGCTTACATCTTTTGTCAGAAAGCATAGAAGACATTTATCCAAGTCAGGGTAGTGTTCATTTGTCACAAATAGTAACATTTGTGGCAGAAGTAATAAGAGTTGTTGATATCTGAATGTCCTAAATTATTGCTTCTTATGTTTATTTTTGCTATCTGGGAGAGAAAGGAGACGTGTGTGTGTGTGTGTGTGTGTGTGTGTGTGTGTGTGTGTGTGTGTATCTGGCTAAGTCTCAGGCCTATAGCTTCAAGTGATTTGTGTTAGACATGGGTATTTTAGGTCACTACCTAATATACACTGCATAAGTACAAAAGTAAATGTAGTTTGTATTTTTAACTTTTCACTTAACCCTGGTTAGAAATTACAGACTAGAGAGTATTTGAGAGTAAAGCCAAGAACTGTTTGTTTTAGAGCTGCAGAGGGGGAAGTATCCTGAGAGGGAGGGGTGTAGGGATTAGGCTTGGAGTGCACACTCTACCATTGAGCTGTGTGTCCAACACAGGTATTAAGTTTTAAACAACACACACACAAGTGAAGAACAGATGGAACTGTTGCTCCTGCTGTGGCTATTGTAAAGCACTTCATTGACTCCTAGTGAACACGTAGGACAACTTCAGTGTTTGCATTTATTTGTACATGTACACGGGGAGTGCCATGGTGCACGTGTAGAGGGGAGGGTGACTCGTGAATTGCAGGTCCTGGAGCTTGAACTCAGGCCAGCAGCCTTGGTGGTAAACACCCATATGGGCCAGTTGGATAAATACTTGTATGCCTCTGTGTACTAAATAATTGGGTATAAATACTGATGAAACAGAATTACTGTCTTTATGGGGACTCATTCTGGTTTGTTTGTTTGTGGGTTTGTTTGTTTTTTGAGACAGGATTTCTTTGTGTAACAGCTCTGGCTGTCCTGGAACTCACTTTGTGTAGACTAGGTTGGCCTCGAATTTACTGAGATCCACCTGCCTCTGCCTCCCAAGTTCTAGGATTAAAGGCGTGAGTCCCCATTCCTGGCTGGTTGTTATTTTTTTTTTTTTAGACAGTAGAAACTATTGGGGCTTTCCACTCTTAAAAGAATTTATGAAGTTATTTCAGATAGTTTGTAAGTATACTTATATACAAAAATGGGAGCCTCCTAGTTCATGCTGAGCTGTTGCCCAGCATGCATAAGGCTCTGGGCTTAATCCTTAGCAACATTAAGAAGTAAGAAAGTAAGTGACCCTGGAAAGGTAGCTATTAACCCAATTTATAGGTAATAAAACGAGATACAGCTGGCTTAAGGAACATGCCAGAGATCTTAACAGAGGTAAGTTGGGATTATCATTGTCCTCAGATACCTTGGAACAAAGAATATGGATTGACAGACAATTTGGTGTTACTTAGGCATGAATAAATGGAGAAAAATTATGGTTAAGACTGTAGGATGTAAGCCGGGCGGTGGCGGCGGCGCGGCGGCAGCAGCAGCGGACGCCTTTAATCCAGCACTCGGGAGGCAGAGGCAGGCGAATCTCTGTGAGTTCGAGGCCAGCCTGGGCTACCAAGTGAGTTCCAGGAAAGGCGCAAAGCTACACAGAGAAACCCTGTCTCGAAAAACAAAAAAACAAAACAAAACAAAAAAAAAACCAACCAAACAAACAAACAAAACAAAAAAACAAAAAAAAAAAAACTGTAGGATGTGATGAGGAGACAAGGGAAAAACTGCTCAATTGGGAGATGAAGCCAAAAGTCTGAAGTAGTCTTGATGAATTTCTTAGTAAGACTAAGGAACTAGAAAGAAAAGGAGGAGGCCAGGGATGGACTGTCCACTGCAGGGCGGAGGTTAGGAGATTAGATCAGTGGTTTGTTTATACCAAGGTGATGGATCAGGTCACTGGAAAGAAGGTGGACTGGAGTTACTTTGTGAATGAGGGAGAGGGACATGGAGGTACGCAGTGATGTTGAAGCTGAGTATGAGATTTCAAGGAGAGCTTTGGAGTAAGGCTGTAGGAGAACGAAATAGCAACTCGATTTCAACTTAAAAGCCACCAGAGAGGCACAGTCTTAATGAACTAAGGGCAAGATTACAGAAGAAAAATGGGAGAATGCCCTAAAGTGTCTGAATTATAGGAAATGGAGAGCAGGAGGAACATGTTGGTGAGGTTGGCCAGTTGCCTGTCCTCCCTAGTAGTGGTGGAAGAGCTGGAAGCTGGAGACTAGGGACTCCAGGCGCAGGTGGCCTGACACCCTGGGCCAATTTGCACAAGGCTCAGTTTTATTATTACAGTTGCTTTGACAATAGTTAGGAGCTTATGGTTCAGTAGAGAAGCCTGATCCACAGGCCAGCATGTTATATAACGTTCATATAAAGCACAATGTCCCTTGTTTTCAGAAAAAGTCTGAGGTATGGGAACATCATTTACCCTAGCTTCTGTAGAAATTGAGGAAGGTCATAAGCACTCCTGTGTTCTTCTCATTTTTGTTGGCATTTCAGATTCCCTTCTTTAGAAATACCAACATCAGATATTCCCATGACTGTGTCACAAATTTCATTATATCTTCACATAACTTATGTCAAAAACGCTAATGTGTTCAGAGATGCCATGTGCTTTAGTCATTACAAACCAATAGAGATCCATGTTGACATTTAACTTGGACTCTTGCTGTTGTAGCTGGTTCTAATCTCTACAATGAAGTGAGTGATTGTTGGAATATATTAGTACTGAAGACAAACTGGGTTTGAGTTTTGACTTTGTCTTAAATGCTTTAGTTCAGATCCTGTCACGCACCTTCCTTATATACTTGTGGTGCTGGGTGTTGGTCTGTTCTAGGCAGCACCCTAACATTTTCCTGGTTCACTCTCCTGTTGTTTTAAAGTTCTTTTAAGTTGATGGCCTTTGGGCATATCTTAAAAATAATATACACACATTTCTGATTTATTAGAGCCCCTTACAGGCTGTGGCCCAAGTAGTCCAACATTAGCTGTGTCCTGACAGAATGGCCAAGGATTCAAAGGTAGTTCAGTCCACAAGACTGGATGTCGCAGCATTCCCAGTCTGTGCTGGAGTCTTTGGGAGGTCTGAGAACTGCCAGGTTTCAGTCCCCGGTGGAATCTCATAGTGTAAGTTCTAGCACTAGGGAAGAAATGACTCGGGATAGATGAACTTGTCAGCGAGAGTGAGGACTGAGAAAGCACCAGCTTCCTTCTTCCTTGTCCTTTTATGGGAGCTGCTCCCAGGTGGTGTGGTCCAGGTTTCGGTGGATCTTCTGACCTCATGATCCGGACTTACGGCGAGTCTCCCACTTCAAATGAGCATACCAAGAACAATCCCTTCCAGGTGTGCCCTACTGCTTGGGATTTAGTAACTTCCAAGTGTAGTTCATGTAGAAAGTGTAGCTGGTACAGTTGGTACCTTTTAATGGAAGTTAATTCATGTAAGTACCTAGCACTTAGGAAGAACGTTGCATATTACTCACAGGTGCTTCTTTTTTTTTCTTTTGGTTTTTTGAGACAGGATTTCTCTGTAGTTTTGGTGCCTGTCCTGGAATTCACTCTGTAGACCAGGCTGTCCTCGAACTCAGAGATTTGCCTGGCTCTGCCTCCTGAGTGCTGGGATTAAAGGTGTGTGCTAGCACTGCTTGCTTGGCTCACTGGTGATTCTTTAGGTGAACTGTGGGTGTGTGCATGGCTTAAAGAGAAAGAGACTGTTTACTCTGAATAGTTTTCTGTCAACCTAAGGTTTGGGGAAAGAGTTTGAAAACAGATAAGATGTTCTGTTTAAGACTAGGCTCTTCAGATTAAGCTTAGGTAGAATATAACAAGACTTTTGAATGGCCAAACTTAATCTGATGTTTTCCCTCCCTAGGTTGAAACTGAGCTCAAGTTAATCTGTTGTGACATTCTGGATGTACTGGACAAACACCTCATTCCAGCAGCTAACACTGGCGAGTCCAAGGTTTTCTATTATAAAATGTAGGTTCTATACTAGAAGGGAAAATGTGAGATTTAAAGTTAGCCTTAGAACCATAACTTTTTAAATGTAGGTTTTCAACTTTGACTTAAAATAGTTGAATATTGGAGGGTTAGTTACCAAAACTTAAAAGTTTTAATTTTAATTAGCAAATAAGGTACTAATGAAGAATTAACATTGTTGAGACTGTCAGACTATTGTACAAAATACCTAGCTTTTGGTCGCTGTTACCATTCCCAGCCCCACCCCACTGTTTAAATCCTTGACTGACCTAGAACTCAATATGGCAGACGCATTCGATCCTTGTGTTCAGATAGATCTCTGTGTCCTGGGATTAAGGTGTGTGCCACCATTCCCAGTTTATTCTGAGAACAAGGTCTGTCCGTGTAGCCCTGGTTGCCCTCAGCTTTGGAGTAGTCCTCTATTATCTTCCTAAATGCTGGGGTTATATGTCACCACGCCCTGCCTGGGTCTTTTGCTTTTGTGGCTTCCTTCCTCTTAGCTAAAGCTGCGAAGTTCATGGTATAATCTTAACCTTCTGGAGAAATTAGCAGGCTGGTATAGCTCAGGAGTAGTCGGAGCTCATCGTGCTCAGAGCTCCAGGTGTCTTGGCACCTCAGTGACAGCAGCAAATGTGTATTGTGACGAACGAATGTGTGCCGCTCTTGGGAGACACTTTTATGCTACTCAGGTGATTTTTGCTTCAGTTATTCTGTGGGAATTTCCCAATAATTTTTAATAGGAAATCCTTAAGGAAAGAAGAGATGGCTTCTGAAGTCATTTTTAAAGTTTCTAAAAAGTATATATCTTAATTGTTAACTGTATTTTGTCATGTACTAGAGAAAATTGTCAGGCCCCAAGAAGTATTTTTAATTGTGGTTTTATTTGCTGTTGTGTCGTAGGAAAGGGGACTACCACAGGTATCTGGCCGAGTTTGCCACAGGAAATGACAGGAAGGAGGCCGCAGAAAACAGCCTTGTGGCTTACAAAGCCGCTAGCGACATCGCCATGACAGAACTCCCGCCAACGCACCCCATTCGTTTAGGTCTTGCTCTCAACTTTTCCGTATTCTACTATGAAATTCTTAATTCCCCCGACCGGGCCTGCAGGTGAGTGGTGGAGGGGCTCCCTTCTGTTGTCGACTTCCTTTTTCATTAGGTACTAGGTGTGATCCTTCAGCTTTTGAGGGGCTTACGACAGGGTCTTGATAGCTTGCCTCGCCAACCTTTGATATTGAGTTCTCATGTCTCATTCTTCGGTTGTTAGGAATTGTAGACATTGACCACCTCACTTCCCTGGGAATGCTTACAATACTCTTGGTCAACTTTGTTTGGTTGTTTTTTGAGACAAAGTTTCTCTATGTTGCCTTTGGCTGTCCTGGAACTCACTCTGTAGACCAGGCTGTCCTGGAACTCAAAGAAATTTACCTTGCGTCTGCCTCCCAAGTGCTGGGATTAAAGGCATGTGCCACCACCTCCCATCATGAACATATTTTAAAAAAAAAATATTTTCTAATATAATTATCACTGGTGTTTATGAAACTGTTGTCACACTAAAAACTGTGCACTTTGTGTGTGTGTGCGTGCAGGAATTGATTCTCTTTCTCCTATGATGGGCCCTAGGAAACAAATCAGGGCATCACATAGTTGTGAGCAAATTGTGGGTGCTGGAAATTGAACTTGGATCCTCTGGAAGGGCAGTAAATGAATGCGCTTAACCACTGAGCCATCTCGCCAACCTCTTTTCTCCCATTTTTCAAAAAAAAAAAAAAAAATTACTTTTATTTTATGTGTGTTGGTGTTTTGCCATGGATGTCCGGTCCCCTGCAACTGGAATTACATAGTTATGAGCTGCCATGTGGGTGCTGGGAATTGAACCCCGGTCCTCTGGAAGAGCAGTCAGTACTTTTAACCACTGAACCATCTCTCCAGCCCCTTTTCTCCCCACCTCAGACAGGATTTTTTTGTGTAGCTTTGGAGCCTGTCTTGGAACTTGGTTTGTAGACCAGGCTGGCCTCGAACTCACAGAGATCAGCCTGCCTCAGCCTGCCTCTGCCTCCGGAGTGCTGGGATTAAAGGTGTGCACCATCACTGTCTGGCCTTTCTTCCATTTTTATATCAACTTGTTTCTAGTTTTTAAATCATGAATGCAAATTAAAGAATGTTGTACTGATAAACATGTATACTACAGAGAATATATTGTAACAATTTTCATGTGTGTAATTGAGTGGAATTTAATATGTTCACAATTTTTTATAACCATCAGTACTAGCCATTTTAAATCGTTTTCATCACTTCACCCAAACTCTTGCCTGAGTTACAGTGTGAAATCCTGTCTCAATCCTCCTCTTCTAAAAGCTGGGGGTGGAGGTGCAGCCCTGTGATTCCAGCACTCTGGAGATGGAGGCAGGACAAGTAGGCATTCAGAGCCAGACAGGGCTACATGAGACACTGAACAAAACAAATCTTTTTTCCCCCTTCTCCTTTGGGGGTGGGTTCTGAATTTTACCCATTGTAGGTATATGCCACATTTGTCTTATCTATCTTTTCGAGGCAGGGTTTTTTTTTCTTTGTTGCTCTGGCTGTCCTTGGAACTCTTTCTGTACAGACCAGGCTGGCTGAAGATCCTGCTGCCTTTGCCTCTCGAGGGCTGGGATTAAAGATGTTCACTACCCCACTGCCTGGCAGAAAAATATCTTTATCACAGATGTATTTTGGTGGAGGTTTGGGGTGGTCGACTATATAGAGTGTTTTCACAGTCTAGCCTATTTGTCATAGTTCATATACATTGTATTAAGAATTAGTGCCTTGGGGCTAGAGAGATGGCTCAGTTTAAAGAGTCTGTACTTTTAGGGTGCCTGAGTTTATTTCTAGCACCCATATGAAGCAGCTCACAAGTGCCCGTGACCCAAGCTCCAGGGGATCTGATGCCTCCGGCCTCATCTGACATCTGTACTCTTGCACACATAAGTACAAATGCATATAATCATGATAATAAATCTTGGATGGGGTGGTGGTGCGTGCCTTTAATTCCAGCACTCAGGAGGCAGAGGCAGGCAGATCTCTTGAGAGTTTGAGGCCAGCTTGGTCTACAGAGTGAGTTCTAGGACAGCTAGGAGTACACAGAGAAACCCTATTTCAAAAAAACAAACTTTTTTTTTTTTTTTTTAAATAAGCTAGGTGAGGTGGTGCAGGCCTCAGGTAATCATACCACCTGAAATGAAAGGCTGAGACAATTTATATAATTTCTTTGAGATACAGTCTCACTTTGACACCCTAGCTGGTATGGAATGTAGATCTTGCCTCCATATAGTTTGTTAATACTCTGGGCTAGGGTTGAAGTTCCAAGGCCCATCTTGCTTTGTATAGGAAGATGTTTAAAAAGGCACATGAGCATCTCTTTGAGATGCCCGAGTTGGAAGGGATGCTTGTTATCAAGCTGGATTAGCCTGAGTTTGGTCCTTGGGATCTATGAGAGAGAGGCAGCTCGGACAGTTTGTCACCTGACCTTCAGGTGCATCTGTACAGAATTCTAAAAATACATTTTTAAAAAGTTTTTTATTTAAATTAAATGCAACCTGAACAAAAATACTGAGTCTTACATACTTCTAGTCAAAGTTACCTTGCAGCCGGGCGGTGGTGGCACACACCTTTAATCTCAAAGTTATCTTTCTGTGTTTGTCTGTCTGTCCCTTTGTTTCAGCGGTGCTGCTAGAGTACCTAAGAGATAGCCCTTTGTTGCTGTCTTTGCTGTTAATTGTGTATTGACGGTGTGTTCATTTCAGGTTGGCAAAAGCAGCTTTTGATGACGCAATTGCAGAACTGGACACTCTGAGTGAAGAAAGCTATAAGGACTCTACGCTTATCATGCAGCTGCTACGTGATAACCTGACACTCTGGACCTCAGACATGCAGGGCGATGGTAAGCAAGCCAAGATGTTTCTCTTTCGGTGGTTGTCTCTTCTAAGAACTCTTTTGGTGTTTTTTAATCTTTGTGTATAATTAAAGTTTATTCCTTCTATAGGGAATGGTGCCCAAGTGCCATTTTGGCCCTTGATAGAAAGTACAAGGCCTGTTTGACAATTTCAGATGTGTGTAGCAATATTATGCCAGTATTTAAAGCTGTAAAAGTTTTGCCTTTAATAATGATTTGTTAGTTCTCATACTGCCTTAATCATTGTAGGGACAAAATGACAGGAAACATTTCCTTTTTATCGTATTTTTTTAAACTTAAATTGTGTTATGTGTTTGAGTGTTTTGTCAACATATGTCTGTGTACTGCATGTATGTCCTCAGAAGCCAGAAGGAAGGCACTGATGAATCCCCTAGAACAGGAGTTACGAATGTTTGTAAGCTTTCATGTGGGTGCTGGGAATTGAACCTGGGTCCTGTGGAGGAGCAGACAGTGATCTTAACCACTGAGACATCTCTAGCCCCCATCATTTCCTTTTATCTTCTCGAAATTCAGTTGGGAGGGAATTAGCAGAGGTTGTTTATAAAATTATATGGTATTATTAGGTATTAATGAAACATCTCTGCATGGGGGTCTCCTGTGTGTGCCAGGTACATGATTTACCTCTGGCTGTACCCTGGTCCCTATGTAGAAATCTTTTTCTCTAAAAAGCAACTATTTTCCTCTAGGGTTCTACAAGAAATAAAATGATCTGTCCTTAGGTCTGTGCTTGAGTTCTGGTATTGTCTGATTTTGGATTTTTATTTGCAAAGTTACTATTTTGGGGGAAGTAATTGCTGTTTGGGCCATGCACATGTAATTTTAACTTCAAATATAAAAGTTGAAGTTGATCGTATTTGTTGATTTCTAAGGTGTGTGTGTCTATGTGTGTGTAGGTAGAATCCAGGTCCCTGTGCATGTTAAGCACATGTTCTAACACGTAGCTCGCTATTCTTCATTCTCCAAAGAGATTTTTTTGGGGTTTTGTTGTTATTTTTTGAAACAGGGTTGTATTAGTTTTTTTTTTTTAAATAAGATTTATTTAGTAAACAATTACTTTATGTGTAGGGGTATTTTGCCTGCATATATGTCTGTGTACCACATGGGTACCTGTAGGCTTCAGAGGCCAGAAGAGGTGGTCAGATCCCCTGGAACTGGAGTTACAGGTGTGAGCCATCACGTAGGTGCTGGGAATTAAACCTGGGTCCTCTGGAAGAGCGATCAGTGTTCTTCTGAGCCATTTCTCCAGCCCCAAGATTTCTTGATTTTTTTTTTTTTTTTTTAAAATAAGGAGTGTTTTGCTAGTGTGAATGCATAAACATCTCATGCATGTCCAGTGCCCAGGGAAGCCAGAAGAGGGCATCAGATCCCTTTGAACTCGGATCACTGGTGGCCATAAATTAAGCACCACATGAACGATGGGAATAGAATTTATGCCTTCTGCAAGAGCAGCAAGCACTCCCCAACCACTGAATCGTCTCCTACCCCAAAGTTTATCTGTGCTTTTTTTTGTTTGTTTGTTTTTTTGAGACAGGGTTTCTCTGTGTAACAGTCCTGGCTGTTGGAACTCACTCTGTAGACCAGGCTGGCCTCAAACTCACAGAGTTCCGCCTGCCTCTGCCTCCCAAGTGCTGGGATTAAAGGCGTGCGCCACCACCAAACTAATTTCTGTTTTAATTGTAGTCATGTTAAACGTGCTACTCAGGCAGAAACTTCTATTTAATAGCTTACTTCTAACTACAGTTTCTGCTTAGATTGACATGCTTTGTATTGACCTTGGAAGTGTGCTTGGGTTATGAATGCTATCCATTTCCTTTCTCTGGCAAAATTGAGTTTGATTTTTGACTTTACCTTGTATTAATACAAGAACTTGTTTGGTTCAGCTTCTAAAAGCTAAGTCATCAAGTATTAATGTATTACAAGTGTTGTGATGAGATACATGAAACGAACTGCCTACACACTTTTCTACCATCTTGATAGAGCCACTATAGTGATGTGCACAACTTTAATCCCAGCTTGGAGGGCAGGTGCATCTCTGCGAGTTCAAGGCCAGCCTGGTCTACAGAGCAAGTTCCAGGACAGCTAGGGCTACACAGAGAAACCTGGTCTCAATAACAAAATACAATCACAACAAAAAAAAGGAGGCCATTTTATTTATTTTACTAGTATGTGTGTGGGGGCATATACGTACCCTCGTTGGTGTTGGTACTTTAGGCACATGTGGAGGCACAGAATGATGTGGGCATGTGCGCTGTCAGCATTTGCAGTCACGCCCAGCTTTTATGTGGGTGTTAGATATTTGGAGTGGGGTCTTCTTGTTTTCACGACAAGAACTCTTACTCACTGAGCCATCTTGCCAGTCTCTAAAATGCTTTTTGTTTGTTTGTTTTTTCGAGACAAGGTTTCTCTGAGTAGTTTTGGTGCCTGTCCTGGATCTCTCTCTGTAGACCAGGCTGGCCTCAAACTCTCAGAGATCGCTTGCCTCTGCCTCCTGAAGGCTAGGATTAAAGGCGTGCGCCACCACTTCCCGGCAAGTTCATCACTTTTTCCTAAAAGTACCTTGGTATACCAGTAAATTCCAGTACAGCCCGGACTACATAGTGAAACCCTGTGCCCTCCCCATTAAATAAATGAAATATAATTTGTACAAATTTAAACTCAATTTACTTAAACTTCACTTTGTTTTGGTGTGCATGGAGTACGTGCACGTGGAAGTCTGAAGATAACAGCTTAGGGTGAGGTGTGCTCCTGGTTTCTCTGTGTAGACCAAGCTGGCCTCAATCTCAGTTCTACGAACTGCCTCTGTTTGTGCCACCACACCTAGCTCATGTTCTTTCCACCTTTACTTGGGTTCTGAGGATTGAATTTATATTGTCTGGCTTGCATGACAGTGTCATTTTATATGAGCCATCTTACTGGGCCCTATAAATTATTAAAAATTCTGTGGGTTGGGGGAGTTTGGTATTTATGGAGGCCAGAGGTACCATCCACTTTGTATGTGTGCGCGTGCATGCACACACTTCAGACAGAGTCTGTCATTGCTCTGGGTCATACTGATTGTCTAGGGTGGCTCCCCAATTCTGCAGAGATCTCTCTCTCCATCTCAGCACTGAGATTCAAAGCGTGTACCACATACCTTGCCTTTTCTTATGTGGTCTCATGCTTGTATAGCAAGCATTTTACAGCTGAGTTCTTCCATGTGGAAACATTTCTGTCATGGGATTAGCAGTTTTCCAGCATTCAGCTTAAGTTAGAGCACTCTTGTTGATTTTTTTTTTTTTCTTCCAAGACAGAGTTTCTCTGTACCCCTGGCTGTCCTGGAACTAGCTCTGTAGACCAAGCTGGCCTGGCACTCAGAGATCTACGTGCCTCTGCCTCTCAAGTGCTAGTATTAAAGGCGTGTGCCACCACCACCTGGCTAAAGTTGGCCCATTTATTTTACTGCTGGTCATGAAAATAGTGTTATTAAATGTTTGAATTGAGAATGTCTAATGATGTGCTCTTTTACCTACCTACTTGTATGTCTTTTCCTGTAGAGGATGCTAATGACTGGTCTAATTTATTAGAACATTTTGTTTTATTTTATGAGTATTTTGCCTTAGTACTACATGCCTACCTGCCTGCCTGGTCCCTTCAGAGGCCAGAAGAGGGTGTCAGTCAGATCACTTGGAACTTGGATTACAGATGGCTGTGAGCCACCACATGGGTGCTGAGAACTGAACCCATGTCCTCTTCAAGAACAGCCAGTGTTCTTAACTGCTGAGCTATCTCACCAGCCCAGGAAGACAATCCTTTAAAGAAAAAATTTGTGCATGTGTGCACGTGTGCTTGTGCACGCCCATGTGCATGCTGCAGCACATGTGTGAAGCACAGAGATTCTTTAGTGGGGTCACACTGTTAAAAGGACTGTTTCATAGAGAGGAAAGGTGTATGTTCTGCCTGCTCCTTTTTCTCCTGGAGTGGGCAGAACCTCCAAAAGGTTTCTTAGGAGCAAAGGGGAGAATTGGACAGGTCAGTTCTTGAGGATTCTTCAGGTGGAAAGACCAAGGCTGACTCCCGGGACTCGTGGGTGTGTCCTTTGTCCTGTTGTGGTTGGTTTTCCTGTAATGTGCTCATCTGATTGCTCTCCTCCTCCCTCTCTTCTTGACTGTAGATTCCTAAAGGAAAGCCCACCTCTTCTTTCCCTTAGAACTACTTTGTAAGTCGTTGCTGTGGTGCAGGGAGCTCTGCTTTGTTTTCTTCTCACTAATCATGCTTGCCGCCTGTACACCTGTCCTCCCAGACTCCTCACCTGTTCACCTTCTCAGGTGCTAAGTTTGGAGGCAGCCATGGCCTGCTCCCTGCCTGTCTATTTATTGGGTGTGCCTTATGTATGCAGTGACTTTCATGACTTGTGTCTGAGTGGCTGAGACTCTTGCCGTGTCTGCCAGTAGCCTGTGTGTGTTCCTGTGCTCTGTTAGCACACTGGCCAGTGTGTTCTGTTACAAATGAGACTGAACATCCAAGCCTGTGAGCTTGGATGTGTTGCTCTGGAGGGCTGGCCTCCCTCCGTTCTTTCCTAGGAGATGGTTCTGTTTGTCCTTGCATGTCTTTCTGTCTTACAAGTTAAACCACCCTCCATGTGCTTCAAGCAATTTTCATTTTTGAGACAGGGTCTCAGTATGTAGTTCAGGCTGGCCTTGAACCTTTTGTGCTTTGATAAAGACCTGACTTGTTAATCACACATCAATGTCAAACTTCTTACTACAAGAAATTTTAGAGCTCTTAACTTGATGCTTACTGCTGTGGTGATGCATCACTGTTTAAAAGCTGGCCTTAGTATAAATGCTCCATGTTTACACATTATAGATGCAAAGCTTATCATCTAAGCTGTTTCTATTGTTAGACTGCTCTCTTTTTTTAGTGGTCCAGTAGCATTTTAAAAATTGGTTTAGTAGCAGTTAACTGAGTATGTGGTTATGTGTGTTCTTATTTTTGAGTTGCTAGAGGTTGAACATAGAGCATTATGCATGATGCTAAACAGTACATGCTATACACTCTACCCTCTGGTAAACTGAGTGGGCTTTTTTATTCAAACTAGTAATTCTCCATATTATAATGTACAAAAGAATGTAATTTTTACCTGTTGGATCATTTTTTAGCAAAAGCTTCGCATGTTTTCTTACTATGGCTGACTTGATTAGTGCTTATAAGTAGGTAGATGACCCTCCAGTGAGTAGACTTGGCTTTCTCTTGCATGTCATAGTGCAGTTGAAATGTGAAACTTGGCAGGCTAGTTCAAAAAGTAAAGAGAAAGAGCATGAGAGCTGGCCCAAATGCCCTTTTAGGATAACCTCAGTGACCGGGTATTTGACCCTGAAGGAAAGAATCCACTGTTGGGCTTGTCCGGCCACCACACAAAGAAGTATTCCTGTACAGTAGCACATCCTCCCCAAACACCGTCGAGTTTTGTGGAGCTTTTATTCCCTAGAAGGATAGCTGATGTTGAGCTTATGAGTAGATTGTCCCTCCCCTGCCACCCCAAAAAGTAAAAAGCAAAATACTCTTTGGCCCAAGAAACACACGAAGGCTTGAAGGTCACTGTGTAAGAGTGATCTTTCTGCTTGTCTACAGAGACGTTTGATTTCTGAGCCTTTCAAAGTCTTAATTTTATCATCCTCTAACACTTGACTGTTTCAGGACTGTGGTTGGCAGCTCTTGGTTTAAGCACCTCAGATGTGAGGTTAGAAGCTCTGCCTGCTGAGTTTGCTAACATTGTAGTAAAACTAGGAACTCCTCTTGGATTGGACTGGTGTCTTTGTAAGCATTAGAGCATGTGACAGTGTGAAGTCATTGTGCCTTGTTCTTCCTTACAGGTGAAGAGCAGAATAAAGAAGCGCTGCAGGATGTGGAAGATGAAAATCAGTGAGACATAATAAAGCCAACAAGAGAACACATCTCTGACCACCCTCCCTCCCCTCCCCTCCCCTCGGAAGTTCCCCATTGTCACTGAGAACCACCAAATTTGACTTTCACATTTGGTCTCAGAATTTAGGTTCCTGCCCTGTTGTTTTTCTTTATTTTTCTTTTTTTTCTCCCCTCCCCCTTTTTTAAAACAACAAACAGTTTTCAGAAGTTCTTAAAGGCAAGAGTGAATTTCTGTGGATTTTACTGGTCCCAGCTTTTAGGTTCTTTACGACACTAACAGGACTGCATAGAGGCTGTTTCAGCATTACTGTATTGTCTCCAGCCACATGCGGCAAGATCATCATTAGAAATGGAAATGACGTTTGAGAGCCATTAGACTTCTAGGTGATGCATCTAAGAAAGATTAATCACACGATAGAGGCGTATGTGCTGTCATTCTTCCTTTTTAATTGTTTAAATTGAATTTTATACCAATGTTTCAACTTAATTGGGTGTTAGCTTGAGGTGTTTCGGGGAGTTGGTTGCAATGGTTTTGCTGTAAAATGTGTTTGGAACTCTGCTGAAGTGTTGCTGAAAAGCTCAGCAATCCGTGGCTGCTCATTCTTGCCGACTCCTCCCCTCTGAAGCAGGTTAGCATTGAAGGTGGTATGGAAGCCTGCATGCGTGTTCAACTCTGTTCCTCCCCTCGCTCCTCAGCCTCCTTCCCGCCTCCTCCTTCGCTCGCTCAACCTCTTTTGTTCAGTATGTGTAACTTGAAGCTAATTTGTACTACTGGATATCTGACTGGAGCCACAGATACAGAATCTGTATTGTTCTTACTGAAACACAGCATGGAATTAACATTAAACTTAAATAAAACAAACCTAAATTAAAAATGCCAAATATATTACGCCTCCATCCTTTATACTTCTAAAATAAAATCTCTAGTCCAAACATATTTGACAGTATTGTTTGTCTGAATGTGGAAATATTCCCCATTTTATCTTCCATAAAACATTTGTTCCCAGTGATATGTACTTGGGGTGTGGGGAAACTGCTTGTACTGTGGTGTTGAACAACCAAGCCGATAGATGACATGTCCTGTCTTTCAAACGAGTTAGCAACACAATATTTATGTTTATCATTAAAGTACAACAGTCCTATTTAACACAGGTGTAGCTATGGATCATTTTCTATTGTGTAATGTTGGGGTGTACAACTAGATAAGGTTCAGCGTGTCAGAATAATCCTCCTTGGTATAAAGTGGTCTAAAGTAAAAGTACACTTCCTCACTGCAAAGCTAGCGGTAAGAAGAGAGCAATTGCCTCTCTTGTTATATCGTCCTTCCAGAAACATCTGCAACATGTGCATAGTTTGTGCAGAGGCAGTGTGTATGGTAGTGTGTGCACTTGGGTCTCCCTTACTTACCATTGCTGAATGCCGGAGGTCCTCAGAACACCTCCCAAGGTGTATCCAGTTCCGCAGTAGGCACTGGTGAGTGTTGGCATGGGCAGCACAGCGCGCTTGTAACTATCCCGAATCAGAAAACATCTCTCTGCAGTGCTGGGATTGAAAGAATGTTTGCGATTGGAAAACACTTTCTCTAAAATGTCACGCTACTCTTGTACTACTTAGTGGATGATGGGGCCTAGCTTTTTGATTTTCAAAGAGGAGGACCGTGGTTATTATGCAAGGTCACAGTCACATAGACTAGCTAACTCAAAGATGCCATTCTGCCTCACCTTCCCAAATTGTTAGGATTAAAAGCATTCACAGACTAGATTTTAGTTTTATCTTTAGGACATGCCAGCAGTTGAAATAATGACTTTGTGAATTTCTTTTCCATAAGGGGGTCTTCAGATGATTGGTCACTTTATAAGCCAGCATATGATTTCCAGATCAAGAAAGTTATAAAGCCTTGTGACAGTTTTTTAAGGCACTTAGGTAATGCGGACATTCAGAGAGTTACTGCACCGAACACTAATGCCTGTGTGACTCCTGAACTTGATCTAGTTAAACAGTGGAGACAGAGCTGGAAAAATGGCCCGGTGATTAAGAATACATTCTGTGAACCCAAGTCCCAGAACTGGTCACCCACCATTGCCTGTAATTCCAGTTCCAGCAGATCTGACACCTGCCCTCCACAAAACACCAGCAAGCATGTGGTGTATATACTCAAGATTTTTTTAAAAATAGTGTATCTTTAAAAATCAAAACTGAGGCCAGGTGGTGGTAGCATACACCTTTAATCTCACAGCACTTGGGAAGCAGAGGCAGGCGGATCTCTTGAGTTCGAGGCCAGCCTGGTCTACAGAGTGAGTTCCAGGACAGCCAGGGCTGCCCAGAAAAAAAAAAAAAAAAAAAAAAAAAAAACACTCTCAAAAACAGAAACAACCCTGAGGACATCCACCCCTATCCCCGAGAGCCTGATACTTCTGTGAGGTAGTCCTCACACAGTCTGTTAGGATGAAATAATGTCTTAATTTCATTAGTTTTGTTGTGAGGTTGGGGTCTCATGTTACTCAGGCTGGCCTGGGAATTCAGCTAAGGATGACTAACTTTCTTTCTCCAAGGTGCTGGGAGTACTGGTGTGTGCCACCACACCAGCAGTGGTGTAGGAGTGCTGAGGGTAAAACCTGGAGTTTGCACAGTGGACAGCACGAACCAATCAGGCTTTACCCCAACCTGGCCACTGTCCATAGTGTGTAGACTCCCTGTAGCAAGCAAACTTTTTAAAAAGAGGCATGAGCATTAACTTTTTTTTTTTTTCAAAATAAGAGTTTCTCTCTCTACACCTGGCTGTTATGGATGGAACTGGATCTGTAGACCAGGCTGGCCTTAAACTAGGAAATCCTCCTGCCTCTGCTTCCCAAGTGCTGGGATTAATGGCATGTGCCACTACTGCCCGGCCAAGTTTGTTTTTAAGTTTTATGTGTATGAGTGTTTCTCCTCTGTGTATGTCCCTGTTCCTCACAGAAGCCTGAAGGAGTCGATCGAGGCCTTAGAACTGGAGTTAGAGGCAGTTGTGAGCTTCCATGTGGTTGCTAGAAATCCTCTGTAAGAACAAGTTCCCTAAACGGCTTCTACGTCTCCAGCCCTCCGTGAGCATTTCCAAGCAAATTTGATAAGGAGAAAACCAACCTGTCTAGTACTCCAGGAAGTTGAAGCGAGGATCCCAGGTCAAAGGCTATCTTCAGCTACATAGTGAATGGACAGGCCAGCCTTTACTATATGAGGCCACAGAGAAATCTACCAAAGTAATTATGAAGTCAGGAGAGAGATCTCATATGCTAAGAGATGAGCAAGCAAGGAGGCTGTGAAGGTCCTGAGCCCGCAGGGATAGTCACTCCCACTGCCCAGGGTTGGGTTGCAAAGGGTGTCACCCAGAGTTTGAGCTCTTGGTTTTGTAGTGTCCTCTGAACATTGAGTTCAGTCAGAAATGTAGTTACATCTGCATTTTTATGTATAGTGATGTTTTGTCCGTGTGTCTGTACCGTGTGTGTGCAGTGCCCACAGAGGCCAGAAGAGTGTTGGACTCCTGGAACTGGGGTTACAGACTGTTGTGAGCCACCATGTGGATGTTGGGAATCTCCATCATCTGGAAGAGCAGCCAGTGCTCTTAACCCCTGAGCTGTCTCTGAGACAGTTTTGTCAGTTTGTTTTGAGACAGGGTCTTGTCACATTGCTTTAGCTGGTAGACCAGGCTGGCCTTTGTTTTTTGTTTTTTGTTTTTGTTTTTGAGACACAGTTTCTCTGTGTAGTTGTGGTGCCTGTCGTGGATCTCGCTCTGTAGGCCAGACTTGCAGAAATCTGCCTGGCTCTGCCTCCTGAGTGCTGGGATCAAAGGCGTGTACCACTGCCGGTGTAGACCAGGCTGGCCTTTAATTCCTGCCTTAATCTGAGTATTGAGATTAAAGGTATATTCCTCTGTGCCCAACAGTCCTGCTTTAAAAAAAAAAAGTGAGTGTTTTGACTGCACGAATGTATAGCTGTGCATCACATGCATACAGTCACATCGTCATTGGAGCTGGAGTTACAGACATTTGTGAGCTGTTGGGATTTGAATCCAGATCCTATGGAAAAGCAGCTAGTGCTCTCAACCTTGGAACCATCTCCAGCCTCTTTCCTCTTTTAAGAGATTGTGTGTGTGTCACACACACACACACACACACACACACACACTTTTCAAAAACATGGATTCTGGTGGCCAAGCAAGTCCTTGTGTTTGCAAAGCTACCTCTTCACCAACTGAGCAGTCTCCTGTCTACTGTGTATGGATTGTTGTTCCATCCAGCCATGGTAGAAAGCAAGCTCGAAATCAACAAAAACTAGAATATACCACACAAACTGGAGAGTGAACAACACATTGGAATACTGAGCCATTGGAAATGTAAAGGTTAACTAAAATTGAATGAAAACCAAAACAAAAAACCAGCATGCCAAAACCTATGGGGCACAATGAAAGCATTGCACAGGGCCGTTCATAGGTAGTTAGGTCTCACGTGATTCAACAGGGGCAAATCCCCAGAAGGGAAGCTGATCACTAGACCTAAGTGGAAGTAGGAGAAACAGTAGGAAGAATCAGTGAAACAAAGTTTTTTGAGATAATATCTGATTGGCACATCTTCAGCCAAATTCAAGTATAGACATGAACTTCCATGCCTGTCCTGGTTTTGGTTTTTGAAGACAGTGTTTCTACCTGTAGCCTTCGATGACCTGGAACTCACAGACCAAGATTGCTTCAAACTCACAGAGATCCTCTGTCTCCCAAGTGTTGGGATTAAAGGCGTGCGCCACCAGCGCCCAGCTGTCCCTGGCCAATTTTTCTCAAGTCGTACACAGCCTACCTGTGGTACTCTGCCCTTATTCCTTGCCCATTCCACTTGGTCACATTGGGCTCCTTGAAGTTTCCTCCCATACCAAGCTTGCCTCTGTTCCCTCCACCTGGAACAGATATTCACCCCCAGTGCCCTCTCTGGGCTCCTCGAGTCCATCAGATCCATCTGTGGAGGCCGCATGATCTCCCCAGGTGCCCAGCATTAACACTGTTCCCGCCCTGTTGAGACCTGCTGGCCAGTAACACCGATCCTGGTCGCGCAACCCCGGAGATCTGGACTTGAACCCTGTGTGTTTTGTACAAACATTTTAACTTCTTATTTAAAAAAATTATTGTGTGTTTGAGGGAGAGGAAAGGGTGGGGAAGGGAAGGAGGCAGGTTGTGAGAGTGTGCAAGCTGGCTCAGGTGTGTGGGGGTCAGAGGATAACTTCTGTTCTAATCCTCCACCTTGTTTCTCAGGTGTTTATTCCAGGTTAGTTGGCAGGAAGGCTCTGGGCAGTTTTCCATCTCCACTTCCCATCTGGCACCAGGAGTTGCTGGGATTATTAATTTGTCAAATTACATCCTGATTTTTTTTTGAGACAGGGTCTTTTAACTGTGTAGCCTTGGCTGTCCTGGAACTGGATGTGTAGACCAGGCTGGCCTCAGACTCAGAGATCTGAGTCTGCCTCTGCCTTCCGAGTGCTGGGATTAAAGGTGTGCGCCACAACCGACAGTATCTTGCCCTTTTTTGTTTGCTTTGTTTTTTTGAGACAGGGTTTCTCTGTGTAGCCCTGCAACTTCCTCTCTAGACTGTGAAGGCCTCGAACTCAGAGATCTACCTGCCTCTGCCTCTGGAATGCTGGGATTAAAAGTGTAGGACACCACTGCCCGGCTTCATCTTGCCTTTTTAATTTGGGTTCTAGGAATCACATTCAGGTCCCAAAGCTTGGGTGGCAAGTGCATCTGATCAGCCCCATATATATATTTGAACTTAATGAGCCTTGATTTCCCCATCTGTAACTTGGGAGCCTGTTTCAAATGGGATCTTAGTGAAGGGTAAATGTGGGGCAGGAGGATCACCATAAATTGGATACTAGCCTGGTTTACAAGTGAGACCATTTCAAAAAACAAAGAGTACACGTGACATGTAAATCCTAGTTCCCTCTCGTTTGTACCCTCCGGATCTTCCAAGGAGTCTCCCGGGCCAGTGCGATCACAGTACAATGTTTCCATTTACTTTTGAGTTATATATCGTTATAAATATTAACAAATAAGACTTAAAAAGGACACCTTCGGGAAGGTCAGACGAAAAGTACAAAAATTGTGTCGTGGCGCTGCAGTTTGAGGACGTACTCTGCAGCCGTCACGTGGTAGTAAAACTGTAAGCAGTGCACGAGGCCGCGTCGACGACAGCCAGCGTCCATGCATCGGGAGGTTCGCTTGGCTGGAGGACAAAGGGTGGGACATGCTTGGTCCGGGCTCGGCAGGCGGGCCGGCCGCGGAGGTGCAGCTCCTCGTTCTCGCCACTAGAGGTCAGGAGGTCACCGCCTCAGGGTTGGAAGACGGCCTGTTCGGGGATTGGCTAATGGTAATGGTGGCGGCGGGCACGGCGGAGACCGGGACGCTAGGTGGATGACAGGACTTTGGAATGACCTTTGTTTTTGGTATCAGATTTCCTCTCTGCAGCGCTGTTGGACCAGAAGCAAGATACCCGTTTGGAGTGAAAGGATGAACTGATTCTGCAACTTCTCAGAGAGCTTTAACAGAGATGGAATGCACTGGGGCTTTAGACCAGCCAGGACCCCGGGAAAGTTCCATCACTTTAGTGGGCTCCTGCTTGGGCACTCACACGTAAGCCAGCTGGCTAGAAGCCCTGTCTCCCACCCAGGGTTCACAAGGACCATCTCTGAGGCCACGCCCACTTACTGCTCTGGACAACAGGTTCTTGTCCCACCTGAGCGTGCTCTCTTGCTGGGCCTCGGCAGTCACCTAATGTCTAACAAACACTTCTGTATCATCAGGGAGGCTGCCAGGCTCCTCTCAGAACAGGGCACCCCGAAGGCCAAACACTGAATTACTCAGCTCAATCAGGTGTGTTGAAACGCCCTCCTTGGGCCCCAAGAGGCTCCCATTTCTAGCTGTGTGGGGAAAACACCAGCCTTGGTACTAAGTCCCTTGACCACGGGCTAGGCGTAGGGCAGCCGAGTTCCAGGGCTTGGCTGTGGTCTTTTGGTAAACTCTAAATGGCACAGATGATTTCAAAGCCAGCTAGAGGGTGAGGTGCCCGGCACTAACGAGATGCGCCTGTAACAGACCTCCCGAAGCCCCCGCGGCTCAGGAGGGTAAGGAGTCCTCAGCCTCAAAGGGCTTGGGCTTAAAACTGGGTTCAGCCCCTCCCAGCTTGGTGGCCCTAGAAGTTTACCAACTTCTCCGAGACCATTTCATTTGTAAAGTGGGTTGACAAAGCCACTGTGCCCCCCCCCCCCAAGATGGTGAAGAGTCAGTGAGAAAGTGTCTGTCAGCGCACTAACATAGGCAAAGCCTTCCCAAGAGGGAAACCCAGTCTCTATAAGCAACAGGTGCCCGGGTGCTGTGGGGGACAGAGACCTCTTCCCTGCCATGCGGGGAAGGCTGGGGAGCACTTGGGATTGGATCATGATCCGTGGCCCCGGGGCCTTATTTTAGCTGTAGGAGGGTGCTGGGCTTAGGGTATCTTCCCTCTTGGGAACTCCGTGCCTGTCACCCAGTGATGGGTCCAACAAATGGGGCTCTGAGATGGTGGCGGAACTCCTTGGTTCTCCGTTTCTCCTGTCTTCCTGGAGCCCCCGTTGGCAGGAGACATTTGGGCGCTTCAGGATTGACATGTGTGGCACCCTACCCCAGAAAGTGAGGCCAGAGCTCTCAGCTCCTGGGGGCAGAAGGTCCACCCCTACACCTTCCCCCAAACAAGGCGCTGACTTCCACCGCTATTCCTAGGGCAACCCACCGTCCTGGTAGGTCTAGGATGCCATGGAGTCTTGTGGGACCCAACACCAGCCTGAGCTGAGGGGATGAGGAAGGGAGAGGTGGGCAGGCAGGAGGAACTCTTGCCCCTTTTCATGCTGGTAGGGTCCCTTTCTCTCTTCTCTACGCTGCGGGAAAGAGGCTTCTGCTGAGAACAGGAGCAGTGAGTACTGAGCCCCCTTGGGAGCAAGATCAAATGGGAGAGCTTGGGTTTGAAGAGTCAACCTCAGTTTCCCTAGAGTGCTTGTACACATTCCCGAGCCCAGCTCCTGCCTCAAAACCTAATGCTGCCCCAGAGCAACCCTGGGCCCCCATGGCTCTCTGTCTGTGTCCCCTGGCATCTGCCTCAGGCCTCCTAATCTCTGTATTTGGCTTTCTCTTAGCTTCAGAGCCACGGCTGGCTTCTCAAGGCTGCGCTGAACCCCGACTCCCGCCAAGACGCCTTCCCTGCCCTCCACCCTCTAGCGGTCAGCAGTACCCACAGCCCCTGCAGACAACTGGCTGGTCCTGCGTGCCTCACTCCTCTGTGGCTATGTGTAGACCAGATCCTCTGCTAGTCAGGGACTCCCCGCCCCTGAGATGCACAGGCTCTGTTCATCAATACACCAGGCACGAGGAAGTTGGAAGCTCCAGTTGGCTACATGGTCTGTCGGTCCTCGAGTCCTGGGCTCCGCCGGCCCATAGTCCTTCCTCTGTGGTCCCCAGGCAGCCAGGGTACCCCAATTTCTGAGCTTGCAGCGTGTGTTCCACCCCTCACCTGCAACAGGTCCTCACCCTAGATAGCCCTTCCTTTGGGTGGAGCTGAGGCCCAGAATTTCTCCCAGCTCCAGCCCTCTTGGGCCCCAGGGGGTTGAAATCGGGTCCAATGTTGTGTCTTCTTGTCCCTCCAATGGGGCAGGGCTGGATGCTCTGTGGCCTCCAAGCGGGGGCTACAGTGGCTGTGTCCGAGTAGACAACCTGGACCTTGCCCCTTGTGAGGGGCCACAGCCCTTGATGGCAGTTGAGAAAGCCCAGGGCGGGGCCTGTGTGGGCCGGGTGGCGTGGTGGGTGGCCGCAGACGGGACAGTCAGTCGCTGAGCACAGCCCCCGGGAGCTCGTTGGTGAGCGTGTGCCAGCGCTCGATCCTCTTGTCCTTGTTCTTCAGGCAGTCAAACCAGTGCTTCAGGCGCTCGCCCTTGGCATTGATGCCCAGCACCACGCCACCTGTGGAAGAGGCCAGAGGGGCAGCCGGGGATGCAGTGACTCTGTCTGGGCCCTCCCTCCGGCTCAGCTGTGGGTGGACAGCATCTGGCTTCCAGCCACACCCTGCCCACCTGACCCGGTGCTTGCTGTCATATTCTTCCTCTGCTAGGGACCAGAGCAGTGTGGGGCAGGATGCCATGACACACATTAGGGACGGAAAAGGGAAGGGAGGGCTGCAGTGGCCTACTGTGCACCGGAAACACCCACCAGAGACTCGGGCTCTGAGTCCAGCCTCAGATGCTGACCGTCATCACTCTAGGTCCCCCACCAATTGCTGTGAGCCCTTCCCAGGGCCCCTTCCCTCTCTGGGCCTGTCTCTTGTCACGAGTTCAGTCCGGGGAGTATCCGAGGTCCCATGCACTAGGGGTGAGTGGTTCTTGGACCCATATCTGCCCAGGACAGGCACACGGCTAAACAGCATCTCCCTTGTGTTCCTTACCGATGAAATCATTGGATTTGCCAATGTCATAATCCCAGACAGTGACCTCCAGGGTCTTCTTGGCCAGGTCTCCATGCTTGATCTCATAACAGAACTCCTGCTGGCCAGAAGAGGGTGTTAGAGCCAAGGCCACGGGCTGAGAGGGGTCTGTGATGTGCTGAGGGGTCGAAGGGGTCAGTGTGTGATGCCTCTAGCCAGTCTGCCGCTTCTGCCTGATGGGAGACTAAGCAGGCCCCACCCTCCACCCCCCTGCCCTTCCAGTCCAGAAGCTGCCCCAGATGCTGCAAGACCCCCTGGCTGCAATTAATCGTCCAGTGAAGAGTCTCTGTCATCCTTCCTCTAGGGCTGGCCTGGCTCCTGCCTGTGAATCCTGGGCTGAGTCAGGCCTGAGGCGCTCTGGTGTTTCTCCCGACTTGCTCAGTGAAGAGCCCCAGGCCTGGGTGCCACCCTCTGTTCTGAGGACCTGGGCACCCAATTGTCCTGTCTGGCCTTTAGGCATTGTGCCGTGACCTTCTCATCTACCAAGTTCAAGTTTGAGAACTGTGCAACTGAGTTCCAAATAGAAACTGCAAAAAAGTCCCACAGAATGTTAGTAAGTTTGTGGTTTTGTGTTGACTGTATTCACAGCTGTCCTGCCACGTCTGCTGGGGTGTCTTAAATCCTCACATCCCACCTGGACTGTCTCCCCATTGTCTTCATACCTCCCTTCCCAACCCTGTCATCTGGAAGGGACCCGAGAACCCAGGAGCCGCTCAACATTCCCTCTTTCTCACCCCTACCTCCATCAACAAGACCTTCTAGAAGGTTCCTTAGTCCCATGTGCGTCCCCACTGCCGAGCAATCCGGTGGAGCCTTACCCACCATGACCGAGGGCGCTTCCGGCAGCTGCTCCCCACCCGCTCATCACTTTCCAGTTCCCACAGTGCCCCTTTGGGAACCAGGTCCCTCCAGACCCCCACCCAGCCCAGGGGAGCCCCACAGCCCCTCGTGAAGCCCAGCCGCGCCCCCCCCCCCCAGCCTGGCCATACCTCATTGAACTCCGGGTTTAGTGTTTTCTTTTTCACTGCGGTCTTATGCTTGGATTTCTTGTCTACATCTGGCTTCAGGTATCTGGAAGGATAACTGGGGACAGTCAGAGGCTGGGGAGCGCCGTGGCCTGCGGATGGTGCTAGCAGGGTGCCCAGCCTGCCCAGCCTGTGGGCAGCACTGAGGCGGCTGCATGTTTACCCAAGCACACCTGCGTCCTCGGAAGAGGATGTATCTTTGTTTTCTCTGGAAATCTGATCTTTACAAAGCTCGCACCCCCCCCCCGCCCCCAGGAAAGCCAGTTTTGTAAAGCAGGGGTTTGCCCCTTGTTCAGGAATTGTAGTTTTTGTTTTTTAAGTGGGGGGTGGTGGTGGGGGACATTGCAGTGCTTGATACTTGAACCCAAGATCTCCTGCACATAAGGCAAATGCTCTACAAGCTATTCTTAGCTCCAGCCCCAAGAGCTAAGAGCCTGAACACTCCCTCAACACCAGATTTATTAAGAACTCACACACTCCATTCTTTTTAAGTGTAAAATTCCATTTTTCAGCATACCCTTGGAGCTGGGCAAGCATCATTCCTTTGTTGGAGCCTTTGAGGAAGGCGCTCTTTTGGCCGTTATCAGGGATGATTCCTCCAGAGGGATGGTGAAACTCATGTCCCTCCCTCCTTAGATTCCCCCCCCCCCAAGACAGGGTTTCTTGGTGTACCTGTGGCTATCCTGGAACTCACTCTGTAGACCAGGCTAGCCTTGAACTCAGAGATCCACTTGCCTCTGCCTCCCAAGTGCTAGGATCAAAGGCATGTGCCATCACTGCCTGGCCCCTCCATAGGCTTTAATCCACCCTAGGCCCAGAGAGGTGGAGTGCCTTGCCCACGGTCACATGACTGGCAAGAGTGGTGCTTGGAAGCCAGGCTCAATCTCCTTTCTCCACGACAGGGAGGTCATTCACAGGCTGGGAATGCAGGAGGCCTCTGAACTCTCGTAGAATCTCCCACCCTGTCCCTGCACAGACAACTGTGTGACAAATGCCTTGTTTCTGCTGTGTGTTCTACTCAGTGGTTGGCACTGGGGACCTCAACACAGTGAATGACTAGTTTCCTCGAGGTTTAACATGCCCAAAGGCCTGCCAACAAGAGTCAAGCTTCTTGCCTGGTTTTTTGCCAAACTTTGGCCTTGGAAAAGCTGAGTGCTGTTGTTTAAAAATCCTTACTGGAGGCCCAGCAGGCTGCTGGGTGTTGTGGAACCATCTTTTTATACATGGTGAAGATGTGTTGCTCTCATTGGTTTAATAAAGAGCTAAATGGCCAATAACTAGGCAGGAAGAGGTTAGGTGGGACTTGCAGACAGGGAGAGAGCTCTCTGGGATGGAGAAGGGCAGAATCACCAGTCAGACGCAGAGAAAGTAGGACATGTACAAGATGAGGTAACAAGCCATGAGCCATGTGGCAGCAAGTAAATTGATAGAAATGGGTTAATTTAAGTTATAGGAGCTGGTTAGGAACAAGCCTAAGCTATTGGCCGAGCATTTATAATTAACAATAAGTCTCTGTGTGGTTATTTGTGAGCTGGCTGGTGGGACAGAGTTGGGCGCTTTGCACTTGCTGCCCAAGCCCACCCATGTGAGTGTGGATACTCCCCTATCCCTCTGCCTAGAGCACACACAGTGGAATGAGAGAAAGGACTGACTCCTACAAGTTGTCCTCTGACCTCCACATCCGTGAGCTTTAGTCTCTTAGGATGGTTAGGGTGACCCTGAACTCCTGATCCTCCTGCCTCCACTTCTTAAGTGCTAGTATTACAGATGTGACCATCACACTCAGCTTCAAGTTGAGGTTCTGTTACATATACAATACTGCCTTGTTAAAACACATATTAGAAAGTACATGTTAGCTGGGCAGTGGTGGCGCATGCCTTTAATCCCAGCACTCAGGAGGCAGAGGCAGGCGGATCTCTGTGAGTTCAAGGCCAGCCTGGACTACAAAGTGAGTTCCAGGAAAAGGCGCAAAGCTACACAGAGAAACCGTCTTGAAAAAAAAAAAAAAAAAAAAAAAAAAAGAAAGTACATGTTAACAAGGATTGGTGGTAAGAAAGAGAAATGAAAATGTATGTCGACACAAACACTCCTGGATTTGTTTTGTATTTGTGACATAGTTTGCTATACAGCCTGGCTTCCCTGGAACTCAGTGTGTAGACCAGGCTGGCCTTAAACTCCCCACCCTTTGCCTCCGCCTCCCAAGTGCCGAGATTTCATGTGTGCACAGCCTTGCCCGAACTGTATGTCAATGGCTGCTTTACACACAATCATGCAAAACTTAAACAACCTACATGTCCTTCAACTGGCAAGCGGATGAACAATGAACTCATGTTTTACATACATGCTGAGAGCTATGCAGCCATGGAGTCTCCAGTACATGTACTGTGAGGGTGAACCTTGGACAAATCATTCATTGCAGATGAAGCCTGGCCTGAGGCAGCATCCATCTGATGTTTGCTGTGAAATCTGGGGAAGGTGACTGTTGTAGAATATTATCTTAGGATGTGTAACTTTTGTTTATGTTGCATTTGTTTAACTCTGTGAAGCTGTGTTGTTTTGCCTATCTAAAACACCTGATGGTCTAATAAAGAATTGAATGGCTGATAGCGAGGCAGAAGAGAGAAACAGGCTGGGTTGGCAGGCAGAGAGAATAAATAGAGGGAGAAATCTGGGAGGAGCAAGAAGAGAGATGGAGGAGTGAGAAAAAGGAGGAGGTAGCGAGAGCAGGAGGACTCCAGGGGCCAGCCACCCAGCTGCACAGGGTAAGAGTAAGATTTACAGAAGTAAGAGAATGGGAAAAGTCCAGAGACATAAAGGTAGATGGGATAATTTAAGTTAAGAGAAGTTGACAAGAAACAAGCCAAGCTAAGGCCAGGTATTTAGAATTAGGAATAAGCCTCCCTGTGTGATTTATTTGGGAGCTGGGGGGCCAGTACCCCAAAAGAGCAAAAACAAACAACAACAAGAGACGCTACTGGGATAGACAACAGGCCAGAGGATGCCAGGAGCTAAGGAACTTCTGGGGTAAGAGCAAAACAGCTGACTTTCTGTATCTGCTGGTCCTAGACCCTCAGATTCAACCATCTCAGGGTTGGATTTGGTGGTGCACCCTTGGAATTCCAGTTTTTGGAAGACTGAGGCAAGAAGATTACAAGTTCATGGCCTGCCTGGGGTACATAGTGAGATCCTGTCTCAATCCCTACTCTCCATCACTCAAAGAAAAAGGAAGAAACTTCACCTGTACCAATCTCTCCAGCCTTTCCTCATCATTACTCAGAGACAGGTAACAAGTGTTGCTGTGGTCTTAGGCAGGGGGGAGCCTCGAACTGTGAAAACATCCTGTTAGGGCTTCAGTCAATTTGTCTGTGCAAGTCAGCACCAAAGAAGACCTTAGGTTCTGCGTCACCCTTTACATGACCTGGAGTTGGAGTCCACCCAGCAGATTGGCACTGAACACGGTTTAAAACGTTCATGCCATATTGGTTCTGCATCTCTGTCCCAAGAGAAATGTAGCGTGACAGGTGGGGGGCGACACACCCCGCTGACCTCCCAATCCTGGTGCTCCATGCCTCCCTGTCTCCACTCAGGATTGCCCTGCGTGGTTCAAGAAGGGCAGTGGCCCTCAGTGTCTGTGTAGATGCACTCCAGGGCACATCTCTACATGTCCAAGTTCCTACATTAAATGAGCTGGCGCCTGCACGGAACCTTGCCACAGCCCGCCGTAGGCTTCTAAGTGGTCTCTAGGTCACGTATTGATACCTAAGCCACGGAAATGCTGCATACGTGGCCGTTACTCTGTTGCTTAGGAATAATGACAAGGAAAAAGTCTGCATGTGCTCAGAAGAAGGCTTTTTTTTTTTTAGATTTTAAAATTGTGTTTTTATTTTACGTATATCTGTGAGCACCTGCATGTATGTATACACACCACATATACACCTGGTGCCCTCTGAGACCAGAAGGTGGCGTCAGAGCCCCTGGAACTATGTTACAGGGATTGTGAGTCGAGCTGACTTCTTCCCCAAGGCTCCTCTCTGGAGAGTGTCCCTGTGAACTCAGTGACAACTCACATCATTTGTGAAGAGCTCCAGGCATCGAGGGTGGGTTCTTGGCATCTGTCACCTTCGTCTCCAAAAGCTCACCTGCTTCTACCTGCCTCCTGGATCTCTGAGTGCAGCCTGACCCAGCCAGGTCTACCCTTGTGGGACCCAGGCCACTGTACAAACTCTAGCCAGTGTCTGTCCTTAGTGCTACTGTCAGTGGTAGAGAGGATAGACACAGGGCTGGGCACACACAGGAAGACTTGGCAAAGGTCTCTTGCCGGCCCCCCTAGTCTCCTGGCTCCTGGCACTGGCCCTGCCTCCTCCCCCAACTTGCTTGTGAGCCTGGCTCACTAGTGACCTTGCAACCCTAGGCCCCAGGTTTGATCTCCAGGACTGCATGTTCATGTGCGGTGGTTCACACCTTCAATTGCAGTGGTCAGGGGGTAGGGGCAGCGTGATCTCCATCCAGTTCAGGGTCATCCTTGGCTACACAGTACAATCAGGGGCAGCCTGGAATACATGTGACCAGTGTCCTCCCATCACCGAAAAGAGAGGACTGTTCTCTCTCCCCGTGGGTGCCCCTTGTGCAGGCTTCAGTTTCCCCATCTGTGAAATGGGATAGCTGGCCCTTAACTCCAGAGTCACAAAAGGAACCCAGAAGAAAACACCCTGGCGAACAGAGCCCCATTGCTCTGAGGCGACCCTCTTAGTGACTGTCATGCTGGGCTCCAGCTCCAGCCACGCAGGAGAGCAGGGGAACCAGGCACAGGCCTGGGCACACGCACACTCACGTTTTCACGTAGGGGTCTGAGTAGCCGTTAGCGTCCATGGCGGCCAGATGTGCACAGCGCACGATGCCCACCAGCAGGCCCTGCTTCTGGGAGCTGTACTTGAGTGAGATGAGGATGCGGCCCCGCTCCTCCAGGGACTTGTCCTCTGCCTTGTCCACCTGTAGGAGAGGGTGGTCACTCTGCTGTCCTGGTCTGCTTCCACCTTCCTGGCTAAGCAGTAAGGCTGTCCAGAACCTCACTCTCCTGGTGTCTACTCGCCGACGCTCAGCCAGGCTGGGATCTACAAAGGTCTATGGAACCCGGGGGCTGGGGGTGCAGCACTTGCCCAGCACAAGTGAGGTCCCTGGGTCCCTCTCCAGCTTGGAAAGAAAGGAAGGCGGGGAGGAAGGGGAGACAGGCAGGCAACGTCTGTGTCCTTAAGTAAAATTTTTCTGGAGCACAGCCTGGCCCCTCCACTTCCATCTCTCCGGAAGCTGTTTTTGCCTACAGCAGGAGAAGTGAGTGTCAGGGACAGAGGCAGCCTGTCTGCAGGGCCTGATGCATTTATGACCCGGGTAGGAAGCCTGCCCCGGCCTGCTCGGCCTTCTTCACACTGAAGCCTCTCTGTGGACATCTGCTCTGAGCTAGTGAAGCTCTCCTCCATGTCTTTGCTCCGTTTCGCCTACTCCCAGGAATTCTGCAGGGTGCCCCCCATAGCCTAAATGACAGAGCTCTGCTACTTTCTGAGCCCAAGGCAGCTAGAAGTCCGGTGGGAAGACGGCCAGCCCCTCCCAAGCAGACCCAGGACCCACTTCAGGCTGAGACTTTAGCTCGAGGCCTCCACATCCCATCCCTCCATGTCCCGACAGCGGGAGTCCTCTCCATTTCCCATGCTCCCCTAAAGTCATCCAGACATGCACAGGTGGAAGCCCATGTCCCCTGAGGGTCCCTCCTCAGAACCTGCCAGGCTCTTCTTTTACAGGCTCGGCCTCTGCCTGCAGCTGTGCTCTGCTTGGGACTGACCTGAGTCCCTATGTGGCCAGGTCCAAACCTTGCTGGAGATGAGAGTCCTGTGAGATGAGGAAGGGATGGAGGCCTGGGACCCACAGGCCTTTCTCCAACTTTAATGCCCAGAGCAGACATGGCTAATTGATCCCAGCACTCACCCTGAATTCAAATGCAGCCTCGGCATCCTTCTCAACCCAATGACCAACAGTGCAGGGATGTGATTCTGGGCTCTGCATGTATATATACAAGCAGAGATGTTTTCAAAGGAAGATGACACTACCATACTTTAGACTGCTTCATTTGACCACCACGGAACCAAGTATTTACTTAGAACAAGTAATATAGAGTATAAAACCTAAAACCACCAAACTATGTCCTTACAACCAGAGTGGTTATCTCAAATGTCACCCTGTGGTCAGTGTGTCTCTCCAAGCTGGCCAATGAGCAACACGGCACATTCACGGGAGGCTTAGCAATGGCCAGAGCATGCCCCAGGGACACACACAACACACATGTATCCAGATCCACACACATGTACACACTTACACACAGTGTGCACACGTGTACATACACTTCCTACTCACTCATGCATTCATGTGCACAGAGTCGTGGGTTTTTTGTTTTTGTTTTGTTTGTTTTTTTCAAGACAGGGTTTCTCTGTGTAGCCCTGGCTGTCCTGGAACTCATTCAGTAGACCAGGCTGGCCTCGAAACTCAGATCCATTTGCCTCTGCCTCTCAAGTGCTGGGACGAAAGGCCTGCACCACCACGCCCCACTGAGTCTTGTGCATATCCGAGGTCAGAATTCATGGACAACAAAGCATCATAGGAGCTGGTCGTGCCTTCTTGAGGGGTGCAGGCCATTTGGAAAATTTGGGCCACCCCTGGCAAGTGACCCATACCACACCAGCAAAGGTTCTACCCATCTGCACTTGAGTGGAGAGAATGTGATATGAGAATACAATCTGAGGTTACGCACATAGGCAGTGTCTCAGCTCGGGGTGGATTCCCAGGGCTGGGCTTGGGCCTAGCTTGCTGAGTGGCCATGTCCCAGGCTCCAGACCCTGCCAAGCCTGGTATACAGGGGTTAAATGCTGGACTTCCTCCTCACTGCTGTTCCTGGCTCAGGGTTTGGGAAGACAGTCATGTCCTGAGCATTGGGCAATGGAGGGCTTAGCTTGTCTTGGCCCTGAGCACTGGGGCTTCCCCTAGACTCTCTGCCCCTCAGCCTCTATAAGCAAGATGAAGGAGTGGAGAGAAGGCAGGCAAAGAGAGAGAAACACACCAAGACTGTCAGAGGGCTCAGCTGTTGAAGGCAGCGGGGTCAGATTTGCCCCGACATCACGCTGAACAATTACAGTGTCTAAGAAAGAATTATGTGCTGTCTCCTCTGGGCATCTCACAGCACTCCCGGCCGAACATGTTCCAACTGCGTTGCCCCTCGTGAATGGCTCTCTCCTCCCTCTGTGCGCCCAGGCCCCAGCCCTGGAACCGCCTTTGTCCCCAGCCAGCCCGACTCATGCTATCTGGTACTTGGCTCCAGCCCCTCCCTCCCTCCCTTTGGTCAGCCCGAGCCCAGCAGGCAGGGAACCTGTTAAGGTATCGCCATGCCCTGCCTTGAGACATAGACCTGTACTCTTAGCTACCGAGAAAGCTGAGACAGGAGAATCAAGAGTTCACTGCCAATCTGGGCGACCAAGCGAGTTCGAGGCCAGTCTGGGGAACTTAGCAAGACGGTTTCATAGGACAGTTACCAGGGGGTGGGGAGAGGCCCAGCCAGTCAAGTGCCGGCTGTGTAAGTCTGGATCCCCAGCATCACTGGAAAGCTGGGCAGAGTGGTCCAAATCTGCGTGGAGACAGAATCCTAGCTCAGGGGCTAGCCAGACCAGTTAGTGAGCTCGGGCTTCAGTGGGAGACCCTGTCTCAAAAAATGAGGTGGAGAGCAATTGAGGAAGATGCTCCATGTTGACCACAGGCTTACACATTCATACATCTATCCGCTGTACACACACACACACACACACACACACACACACACACACACACACACACACGAAAAATTTAAAATCTGCAAAAGTACAATTTTAAAGGGGCTGAGGATGTAGCGCAGTGGAAGAGTGCTTGCTTACACACACAAGGTCTTAGATTTAACCCTCCGCTTGCACCTTAGCTTAGCAACCTCTATGGAAAGGGAAATGATCCCCTGCCACTTCTGTGGCATCCCCGCCTAGGCTTGCTCTGTCCACTGTGCTCTCTGCTCCACCAATTAGCCTTGCTCCTGCCCCATCAACCAGCAGCGAGTCCCTTCTCTGTCCCTGCAATGGTGCCGAGAACACAGGCATCGGCACACGGTAGAAGCTCAGTAAACTCCCGTTTGGCTGGGGTGCCGGAGCCTTCCTCCACTCACCGGCAGTTGTTTCTCCAGGCAGATGCTGAACGTCTTGGTGTGGTTGGGTTTCAGCTTCTTCAGGGGCACTCGAGTCTCGCCGATGAACTCATTGTGGCGGAATTTGTCCTCGTCACACACGGAGATCCTGGGGGCGAGTGGCTGCCACAGTCAGTGGGAATTCATAAGTGGCAGGGTGTCCCCGGGTGGGGTGTAGGCACGGGGGCCCTCACCCACCTCAGGGTCTTTCGGATCATGTCCTCATCTGTGATCCCGTAATAAGTGAGGGTCTCGTTCCATGTGGGGTTCAGCGTGTTCCTCAGAGTTTTTGTTCTGAGCTTATTTGCCTGGAAAAAGAGAGAGATCTTACTGGTTCTGAACAAGTGTGGCCAAAAAGCTAGCCGGCCTGCTCCCTCCACCCACGACGGAGCCGATATCTGACCCAGTGGGGGAGACCTGAGGCAGGAGGTGAAACCGACACCGTTCATTTGCTGACTTAAAAACAGCAAGCTTATTGGAGGCATGTGAGTGGCCCCTGTGGTCACAGAGGTCTTTGACAGCAAAAGATAGCCAAGAGAGACAGGACCAGCACAGCGGGAACTCGCTGGCTTCAGACCCCGGGCAGGGGCTGCCGCTGGGGAAGTTGGAAAGGAAAAGGAATGACTGTCCCGGCATGGACCAGCCCATGTTGCGTCTTGACTTCTGGTCTAGTCAGAGCAGCCTGTCTGGCTGGTGACCCGTGGAACAGGAAGGCGACGGTGTGTTTAAACGGCTAAGCTGTGGGAATTGGTTGAGGTAGCTACAGAAAGCTAACGTGAGGAGCATCCCACCCCTAGACCCCGGGGACAACAGCAGGGTAGAGGTGATGACTATGGGGTGGTTCTGCGTGGGGTAGGAAGTTGCCATGTTGCCTCATTCCCATTAGGAAGGTGAAGTGTCCAGCTTAATAGGCATTAGCTTAACCAAAGATGTTCCCCACCACCACATACACCATTACAAAAGAGATCCCTAACAAGACTGACCATGTCCCCAGCAACAACTGGACCACGTTCCTGGATCACCTGATGTCCCGATCCCTCCCTTTATGCAGGCTGTTCATTCTGCCTGGGATCCATGCTTTCCTAGTGAAAGCCTTGTGGGTGGACTACAGCCTCTGTGTTTTCATCTGCTTGCGGGGCCACCCAGCAGGGGAGCAGGAACAGGGGTTCTGTGGTCAAATAAACCAGGCTGATGGTACCCACTCAGTCCCCTTCATGAAGCCACAGAATCAGCAGACTGAAGGCTCTGACAGGTCCTGCCACCAAGAAACCTGTTTAACAGTATTTCCTTTTTAGGCAGGCGCTATGCATCCCTGGCTGGCCTGGATTTCTCTATGTATGTAGAGCAGTCTGACCTTTAACTCACAGGGATCCGACTGCCTCTGCCTCCTGAGTGCGGCAATTTAAAGGCGTGTTTTTTAAATATAATATACATTTTCAAATGGCTTCATATGAAATGTAACCTGGACATTCCCGAGGCCCAAATAGCAGATAGGTAACAGACTCATGAGGTCCCAGGGAGGCCATGAGCACCAAGCCAGTGCCATGTCTGGGGCAGAGGCCCTCACCTTGCTGGCTCCAGGCAGCAGGTGTAGTTTGACGTAGGGATCAGCCAGTCCATTGTGGTCCATCGGCTTCAGGCCCTGAGCAGAGACCAGAGAGGATGAGAGTTGATAACAAGGACACAAAGGGCCTCCTCTGCGACATCTCCCATCTCCCTGAGGATGGGAGGTTCTCAAGGGCCAAACAGTGTGGGGTAAGTTTCCCTCCCCCATACTTCGGCCCCGACTCATTTCACTCTCTACCTTCTTGACAACTGAACCCAGAAGACACAGCTCACGCTAAACTTGGGGAGGCCGGTCTCCCTGCCCACTACTCCTTGGACACTACTTCTTGTTGGGACCTCCTTCTCTGACCCCAAATCTCCATGATTTGGCTCTATACTCGTCCTCACGTTCCTTGTGGCAGCCTTTGTTCCAAGTCTGGGAGGCCAGCCGAGACTGCCAGCCATTGCCCTCTACGTTTGCTAGTTGGTATCCCTGGAAGTCACAGGCTGCCTGCCATGGAGGGTCCTTCCACAAGATGGCACCCCTTGCTAACTCTGATTCCAGCCGCCAGCCCAGGAATGTACAGCTCAGGGGAGGGACCCACAAGGGCCTCAGCTAACCTTCTGGGAATCATGTTTTCTCCTTTCAGTGAAGGCCCACGGGGCGAGGGAGGCAGCAGAGGTGTGCATGGCCCACATTCCAGATGGGTGGAGGAGGGAGGGATGGGCTCCTGGGCCAGGTGCCCCAGACCTTTCTCCCAGGTCTAGCTCATTGGGCCTGGAGGAGCTTCCAGGCAGGGCACCCACCCATGGCCTCTCTTCTGCTGTGGCCCCAGGCCCAGGCAGGGCACCCACCCATGGCCTCTCTTTTGCTGTGGCCCCAGGCCCAGGCAGGGCACCCACCCATGGCCTCTCTTCTTCTGTGGCCCCAGGCCCAGGCTCGGGAGCCAGAGCACAGCCCATGCACTGCCGAGTTAGTGGACCAGGCACAGTACAGTGTCAGCTTCATCACAGGTGAAGAGTTACTCATTCCCACAGTCTGAGGGACACAGAGCAGGGAGGGATGCAGATGCGGGGCTAAGGGGTGGGACCTCCCTCCGACCTCCCTCCCCTGCTCACCCCCTCAGAAGATATCAGACAAGCAGCTGGGGGAAGGGTGGGGATTTAAGCCAGGCCCAGAGCTACTGGGGCCTGACCTGGAGGCAGTGTGCGTGCCTTGCTAAGGGTGACATTCATACCAGCTAGCTTCACCTGGTAGCTCCTCACCCCCAGGGAGTACCGAGCAGGTGTCCTGGGGGATCCGGTGGGGGTAGCTGACGGCTCCTGTTTTATTTCTCTAATTCCTGCACACCCATTTGTCACGTTTACAATGTTATCACTCTTCCTCTTTTCTCTTGTAGATCTTTGAGCCAGGAGATTAACCAGAGATACTGCAGGCCCCACTTCTGAGGCCTGGGCACCCGTAAGGACTGGCTAGGGCAGGGGGCTGCTGGATGTCATGATGCCTGCTCTGCCCTTCGGATCCCCAGCCTGTGATGTGGTCCCTTGTTACTGCCACACCCTTCCACCTGGCAGGTCCCTGGACACAGCAGAGGGCCACACACTGCGCTGGAAGCAAGGGCTGGTGGGCTCAGCCAGAGGCTGGGTGGCTGTCCCTTCCGGGACTCCCTAGCTCAGGCAGCCTCGCTGGCCCTGAGTCTGGGGTCTGCCCTGCAGCATGGCAAGGTCCCAACCTCGCCTGTATGCACAGCCCCAGGAGCTGACTGGATCCAGAGAGGGGGTAGGAGGCCGAGTTCAGCCAGAGGTGGGAAAGGGGCTGTCTCCAGCAGATCCCATCAGCTTATTGTGTTTCCATGAAACCAAAGCAGATGCCACTGTCTCGGAGAGGGACAGGGGAGGTGCTGTGTGGGACAGTACTACCAGCACTGAGGGGACAGGAAGGAAGGTAGACGCTCCTCAAACCACCACGTTCCTGTCGTCCCTGCACCGCCCAGAGCTTGCTGTTTGCTAGGCATTCGGGAGTGGAACCTTCTGGACAGTCAAAGCTGGGGCTCAGTGCTCAGCCTGAAGGAGGGGGACAGACACCAGTTGGTGAGTCGGCCTGGTACACAGGGACAGAAACTGCATGACGCTGTACCTACCAGGTCCCTGGTGACAGTGGGGAGGGGCAGCTTGGACTGGGCAAGGAGAGGCAAGGGGTGACAGGCAACTGTTTCGTGGGCAAGGAATTTCAGTTCGGCAAGCTGAGAAGGCTCTGGGAGGGTCAGGGGTGACGCAACGCAGCCACCTCGGCATTCCGCCGCTGAGTTCACATGTGTGATATTTTATCACAATGAAGGAACACTGTGCCGGTGCGGTGGCGGAGCACGCTTTTAATCCCAGCACTCGGGAGGCAGAGGCTGGTGGATCTCTGTGAGTTCCACTGCAGCCAAAGCTACACAGAGAAACCCTGCCTTGGAAAAACCAGGGTACAGGGGAGTAACACTGGTCTTCCAGCACTGTGGCTCTTTGGGGTTTTGCTGGGCACTGCTCGGAGGTGAGTGCCTGAGGTCCACCTGTGGATAGATACATCCACTGGGCACTACCCTGCAAGACGGGATTAGATAAAATGCCAGGTTTCCAGTGCTCTACTTCTACACGGTTCAGTAGTCACACAGGGTGCGTGGTGAGTCCTGCTTACGGATAACAAACTGAGACACATTCTCACCTGGGGGTGAGGGTGACCAAGTGCCCCGGTGAGTTGTATGTCAACCGGAGGCAAGCTACAGTCATTGAGAAAATGACCCCACTAGATGGGTCTGTGGGAAGACTGTGGTGCATTTTCTTGGTTGATGATTGATGTGGGAGGACCCAGCTCACTGTGGGTGGTGCCACCCCTGGGTTGGTGGTCCTGGTCATGTATAAGAAAGCAGGCTGAGACCAGGCTGCTTTCTTATACATGACCAGTACTCAGGAGGCAGAGCCAGGCGGATCTCTGAGTTCGAGGCCAGCCTGGTCTACAGAGCGAGATCCAGGACAGGCACCAAAATGACACTGAGAAACCTTGTCTGGAAAAAAACCAAAAAAAGAAAAAAGAGAAAAAAAAAAAAAAAAAAAAGGCAGGCTGAGCCAAGTCAGTAAGCAGCACCCCTCCATGGCCTCTGTATCAGCTTCTACCTCCAGGTACCTGCCCCGACTTTGCTGGATGATAAACTAAAAGCAGGAAGATGAAATAAACCCTTCCCAGGCTGCTTTTGGTCAGTGTTTTATCCCAGCAACAGAAATCCAACTAAGACACCAAGTGAGAGTGAGTGCAGTCTGGGAATCCTTGTTGCGCGGACTCCCCAAAAGACTGAGTGTGGGCCCTGTTTCAGCTGACACTCTGTGGATCTCCTTTGGGGCCCCAGTATTTCCTAGACCTGTCCCTTTTTTTGTAGACATTTACAGAGAAGAACAGGGCCACCATGGTTCAGAGGCCTCTGGTCCTCACCTCTGTGCACACCAGCACCCATGTAATCTGTGCATATAGACACAGACACACACACACACCTGGAGCAGGGAAAAGGCAGCAGGATCCCCGGATTCTGAGATGGGGAGGAAAAGCTGGGCTCCACTAGAGTGGTCTGATAGCTGGTCCCCAAGCACAGACAAGCTCTACTAAGCCAGGAGGAGGAGGGGGGTGCGCTCTGCCTGGCCCTGCAGCCTGCCTCCACCTTTCCAGGCTGGGCTCACCAGGAGCTCAGCTCTGTTCCCTAGGCTATCACAGCCTAAAGGTGCCAGGGGAGTGGCCAGAGACACAGGGTGGAGTGACTGGGCCTTCAAGTACCCAACCTGGGCCCCAAGCCCCATGGAGACAGTTCTCACGCTTGCCCATGGCCTTCCACAGGAGTGACCCAGGCTGGATAGCGGTATGGTGTGGGTTGTCCCTCTAGGCAGGCACAGAGCCAAGGGCAGCCCCTCAGTGGCAGGGTAGGCCAGAAAGAAGCACAGAGAGACGCTGCAGGGCAGGGATGCTGGGTGAGGTCTAGTCTTGGCAGCATTTGGAAGCTACTCCCTGTGTGCTGGGCTGACTCAGGCCCTTCCACAGCTCTACGAGGGTCTCTACTGGCCACCTGGGCCCTTACCTTTCGGGAAAACATCAATTTTGGCACCTTCCTCCCAGAGTGGGCAGTGTGAAGGGAAGAATGTGCTTGAGAACATGCAACAGACGTGGGTTCAAGGGTAGATCCGCAGAGACCACAGGGTAAGACCTGACCAGGCCACACTCGGTCTGCAGATGTCCACGACTCCCCTCAGCAAGGCTCACAGGGCCTCTGACGCTCAGGCCCAGTGGCTACCACCCTGCCTGGAGCTGCTTAGGGGCTCAGGGAGCCTAGGGGCTGGAACTTGGGAATGGGGAGATCCAGAGACAGTAGCATCCAATCAACTCCCCCCTCCCACACACACTCTGCAAGACAGGCCCCCCACCTTCCTCCTTCAGTGATCCCTCCCAGGCTCTAAAAGCTGCCTGGCCTTCCACATCCCCACTCTTGTCTCCTTCTGAAACTCCTTTCCCTACATGCTTTACCGGGCAGGGTCAGTCTGGGGAGTGGGCAGCTGCACCCCACAGAGCAGGGACACCAGGAAGCCTGGACAGAAGGGACAGGCAGGACCCTGGCCCTGTCCTGAGGTGTGAGCTGCAGCTGGCGCTGGGCCTACCTTGGCCTTGCTGATGGTACAGTGTAGGGCGTTGTTCTCCTGGTCGTAGAGCAGACTGAAGTCCAGCGTCCCCAGGGCGGCTGCGGGAGAAGGAGATGCGGGTCACACACCAGCTGGATGGGAAGAGCAATTCCCTCCCCTGGGTGGCTTCAATAGCCGCATTATGATTACTTTACGTGTGTTTATTTGTGCATGTGTGTGCACATACGTGCGCCAGGATATGCATGTGGAGGCCAGAGGATAATCTGCAGGAGTCAGTTTTCTTCTTCCACGATGTGGGGTATGGAGCTTTAACTCGGGTCACCAGAGCTGGCAGCTGAATCATCTCGCGGGCCCGACAGTCACATTGTTTTCAAGATTAAAAGATTTATTTGGTGGTGTCTGCTTTTAGTCCCAGCACTTGGGAGGCAGAGGAAGGTAGATAGATCCCTTTGAGTTGGGGGCCAACTTGGTCTACAAAGTGAGTTCTAGGTTAGCTAGAGCTACAAAGTGAGATCCTAGCTCAAAAATAAGCATATAAATAAATGAATAAATAAAGTTTATTTGGAAGAAGAACCATAAGGCAAATATGTCCATCATAGTCCTCAGAAAATGTGCATGTTGGGGGCTGGAGAGATAGCTCAATGGTTAAGAGCACTGGCTGCACTTCCAGGGGTCCTAGATTCTATTCCCAGCATCCACACAGTGGCTCGCAACCATCTGTAATAACAGTTCCAGGGGATCTGACTCTCTTTTCCGGCTTCTTTGGGCACCAGGCATTACAGTGGTACACAGACATGCATACACACACAATAACCATACAAATAAAAGAAATATAAGCAAATAACTAATTTAAAAAAGAGGCGATGTGAACATGACTCTGGAGGAGCTGGCTTCCTGGCATGCTCACATGGTGCACAGGTGACAGTCTCTGCCCCCATGGACACCAGCTGTCTCCAGCTTCTGTCTTCAGGCTGCTGCACAAACTAAAAGGCAAAATCATTTTTGCTTCTAAATGGCTGGAATTAGTTAAAGCGAGCAAAATACGGTTACGGCAAGGCTTAGCGGAACCACACAGGGATGGCACTAAGGCCATTTTAAATTACACAGATGACTTCCGTATGGAGATTAAGGAGGTGGACAGATCCACAGTGCTGAGGACCACTGGCGGTGGGCTTAGGGTGGAGGCACAGGTTCAAAACTGACCCTCACCAGGCCAACCCACAAGCCTCAGGAATAAAGCAAAGATGCAGGCAGGCAGGAGTGTGGCCCTGCGGCAGATCACTGGCCTAGCCCGGGCTGGGCCTTCAGCTCATCCACAGCACTGCAAAATCAAACAAACACTTCAAGTTCTGCCAGAGACAGTAAACGTCTGCACGTGTTAACAGCATAACTTCCTTCCAGGTAACAGGTGAAGGTGTCAGGGTGTGCCATTCACTAACTTGGGGCTTAGTAGTCGTAGTAGAGGTCCCGGATTCAATTCCCAGCAAGAAAAGTTAACCAATAAGGAATGTTATTGTATCCAGCTCAGTGGCTGGTGCCGGGACAATGGAGCAGCTACAATATGCCAACCTCTTTATCTGGCTCTCCCCACGAAACACTCCAGCCTCGGAGGGACCCCATCCTGCCACTGTCAGATGAGGAGGCTCAGGGATTCTGGGTGGATCACCTAAGGCCCACGAGTGGTAACCTGATCGCAACCAGGCAAGTGGCTCAGAAAGGGGATCTCGAACCCCATTTCGTGTGGTCTGTCCTGTCCCCTGGTGGTACTATGGTGAACCAGACGGCTTGGGTCCCCCCAACACGAGCAACGACACACAGTGGTATGAGAAGGCAGAGGACAGCTCCGAGAGGCTGCAGGGCCTGACCAGCCTGACTGGCTGGCTGTTGACTGAGCCCCAGGTGACAAGTGACACTATATAGCTCCCTGGTCTTCCTGGCCCCGGGAGATCCTCAGTGGGCAGCGACAAGGCAGCTGGGTCCTCATGTGGTTGCCCCCAAGTCTCTCAAGAGCATTGGTAAGTCCCAAGGGCCAGGCAGAGGATGCAGCAATAATTGGGTTCAGCTGCCACCTTAGGAATAGTCACTTGCTACAGCTGTGGCCTGCCATGTCCCGAGGGTTCCCAGCAAGAGGGCAAGAGTCTGAGTGAGGGAAACCTTTGAAGTCCCCAGACAGCAAGATACACATGCTTAGATATCTCCAAATCCCCGATTTGCTCCCAACTGCTGGGCAGGTCACAATATTGTCTGGTGAGCCAAGAGCTGGGAGAGCTTCCAAAGGGACTCTGGGCCCCAGTGTGAACGGGGCCACCAGGGGAGTCCTCTTGGAGGAAGCGATGCCTGACCCGAGAGAGTAGGAACCAACAGATAATAGTATGAGGGACTTGGAGGGGACATCATAACCATAGGCATCTGGCAGATGGGGGTTGATGGCTGAAGTGATGCTGGGATGAAGGGCGGGCTGGGCTGGGCCGGGCCTCTGTCCTCATCAAGGTCCTGCACTGGATCTTAGATGGATTCTAAGTGAACACGCTTCTGGACTGTGTCTGCCTTTAGTAACAAAGGCAGGCCACATCATGATAGCCTTTGTGTCTGGAGGGACGTGGGGTAGTTACATCGGGGCGCTTCCCTTTGTTCTGAGAGACATGTGGAAGTGTGTCCGGTTCCCTACATCCCAACAAGGTGATGTTCTTGTTGCTTTCTACAGTGCAGTTGTGAGTGTGGAGGATGACACCTGCTGTTGCCCTCTACAGGTTCAAATCCTTACTCTGCATATCCTTGCTGTGTGACTGCAGACAGTTTCCTCATCCACAACCTGGAGACAACCATAACTACCCTGTGGCGCATGGGGCTTGTCGGGTGGTTACAGGAACAGTAGTCATACTCTGATGATGCTTCTAGAGCTCTGGGTTTGCCCTCTAAGGACTTTCTGGAAGGGTCTGCCCTAAACTGGATCACCTTCTCCCTGCCTTTGGGAACATGCTATAGAAGCGATCACTTACGCTCCTTCCTCTGCATAAGCAGAGTCATTGCTATGACTACAACGATTCTGCTGTGGGTCACAGTCACAGTCACATAGAGGGGTGTGAGGTGATTGCTCCACTGGGGCTCCTAGGTGGTACCTCACTTTCCTGCCTCCTCCCTTTACTCCTGCCTCTGGTAGCACAAACAGCTCTTTCTTTCATAATAATAGAATTGTGTTCAGACTAAGAGTTTCTAGGTTGGGAGTGAGCTGCAAGTATCCTTCCCTAGTGGAAAATGCATGCATGCATTCGTGAAGACCACACGGCAGCATCCTCTCTCCCTTCCAACAGGTGAGCAAGTGAAGATGTTGTAGGTGAGAACGCTACAGATAAGGATACCATAACTGAGGATGCTGAGGGTAAGGATGCCGTGGACAAGATGTTGTGAGTGAAGATCCTGAGGGTGAAGATGTTGAGGGCGAGGAAGTTGCTGGTGAGTATCTTGAGGGTGAGGATGTTGTAGGTGAGGATACTGTGGATGAAGATGCTGCAGGAGAAGGTGCTGAGGGTGAGGATGTTGTAGGTGAGGATACTGTGGATGAAGATGCTGCAGGAGAAGGTGCTGAGGGTGAGGATGCTGCAGGTGAGTATCCTGAGGGTAAGGATGCTACAAACCACCACGGCCTTTACTGCAGCCGCCCAGCTGGGCTTTTGCAAAATCATTCTGCAGAGCTGGTGGCTTCACATGACAGTCCGTTTGCATGCCGTCAGCTCAGGCTACCTGCTCCCTGATGACCTCACCCCGAGGACACTGCCTCAGGCACCTAGGGGGCCGGCAAGCAGCAGATGGTCAGTGCTCACGGTGGAGCCACTCAAATGGCTTTGGCGTCCAGTCACTTCCCAGCAGGAAGGATTTAGTGTGATGCCACGTTACAGCACACACTCCGTGATGTCTGCCTGTGTCCCAACCCCAGAAGACAAGTCAGGGAACGGGCCTCTTGGGACACTAACACCTGTTACCACCACCAAAAAAAGAGCAGTGTGCCTAGTGTGCGGTCAGGAAAGGACTGATGAATAGCTAGTGCCACTGAAGTCCGTGAAGAAATTCTACCTTGTCATCGGAAGCTCGGTCACCATTTGAGAAACTGCATGTGTGGAGGAGCTGTCTCAGGGAACACAGGGCCCACAATTCGCCCTTTTCACTTGTAGAAATGAGGCTCAGAGAGGGGTGGTGGCCCAGTGAGGGTGGCCCAGCAAAGCTGGCAATTGGTTCTGTTTTAAAAACCTAGTGGCTTCCTGAAAGCGTTTCTTCACCATTTTGTGTCACTGAAGTCCTGAAGATGCAGCTAGGGGAAAAAAAAAGGCTCAGCAGCAGAGCCTTATCTCACATGAACAGGGCCCTGGGTTCTTCTTGCCTCAGCAATGGGGCAGGGGCAGGGGCGGGATAGGGACTCACTGCTAATCTGAAGGGCCTGAGCGGAGGCCATAGCGGGGCTCGAAGGACAAGAGAGAGTGCCTTTCCGCGAGTCCCAGGATCCTGGGGGCCCTGCCCTCAGAGCCACTCAGATCACGTGCCCTGATGAAAGTTTACATCTTTGGAAACATAATGAAGGTTGGTCACTAATGGGCCTCTGAGAGTTGTCACCGGCTTGCTGATAATTATAGCGCTTTAATGGGGCTAATTCAGAGAGAATCAAGCTCAGGCCCCTGTTGCTTCCTCCAAGGCCGAGTGTTCCCCAGCAGGGCCTGTGCAGACAGGCAGCTGGCCATGCGTGACCTTGGTCTGCACTTGAACTCACTTGGCCCATTCACCCCTGGGAATCAGAAATCGGTCCTTTTGGTCTTGTATTTGGAAGAAAAATGTCAGCCTCTAAAATAGCTGACGAGATGGCTCAGTGGGTAAAAGTCCTGGCTTTACAAGCCTGACGACCTGAGTTCAATCCCCGGGCGGGCTCCACGCCCAAGTGGAAAACCGGCTCCACAAACTTGTCCTCTGACCTCTCGCTGTGTGCTGTACACATGTGCACCCCTTCACATCACACAAACACATCCACTAAAAATACAATAACTATGCTGGTTTTCATCGGCAGGAACTCATAGAAAGTCCTCCAGTCTGATCTGAAAGCAGGTCACAGGTGAGGAAGCTGAGGCGCTGCACTAGGCGGGCACTGTGGGGGAGGGTGCCGAGGAGTAAGTGACAGATACAGCGTCACTCACAGAGCCTGCAGACAGAGCCCAGATTCAGCCACCTCCTTCATCCCCTCGCTTCAAGCAGCTCAACAATTCATCGCATCCAAGACATCTGACCTCCCTGGTTCGGCATTCAAGCCTTCCTATGTGTTCACTTTGACCTCATCACTCTTCCTGTCTGTGTTTCTGACACGTTGGTTCCTTTGTCCCCCCCCCAACATACACACCCCCTTTCAGTCTGCTAGTCTTTCCCCTCCCGCCCAGCTTCAGAGCCGAGGCCTCTGCGGATGTTTGCCTCCCTATCCCCCCCCTCCCTGCGGTCCTCTTGCTGGGTTTCTGTGAGCGGCCTAAAGACCATGTGTGTGGTCCAGCCCATGCTTGGCTCTCCGTGGCCCCTGTAGGGAGCCCGACATACAGTTGGCCTTGCACTGTTGAATGGGAAAGAATATGACGGAGGGCTGGGCAGAACGTGACTGAGGCCCACAGAAGTTCTGGGTGAAGGAAGAAGCCATATAGATCAGTAACCGGAATCTGCCCATGCCCAGGAGAACCTTCCAGGCAGACCCAGCAATGGTTCCCCACCTCACCCTTGCTCCAGACCTCTGTGGGCACCGGTCCTGACCTAGCTGAGTGAGTCATTTGGGAATACAGACACGTGATACAATTCTAGCCAATGAGACAAAAGGACAGGTCTCCTGGGAACTTCTTAGAGAGAATTTTCTGAATCCTAGACATGAGAGTAGAATTTTTTTTTTTTTTAAATCAAATCTAGGACCTTATTGTTATATGTGATGCCTGGACCCACAGCAGCCACCTTGGATCATGAGGGTCCTGCTCAGCTGATGGAGAGTGAGAGCATCACTGTGACTGTTTTACATTTGATGTTCCTCACCCATATGCCCTTGAGGAGAGGAAATCTGTCCCGATTTTCAGCTCAAGAGGGAAAGAGCTGGCTGAGTGGCAGGATGGACAGAAGCCTCGTCACCAGGGATGCTGGAGGGCTGCTCCAGTGTACCCTGGTATCTGCAGCAGGACCTTGGCTGCCCTGCTGGGCTGAGCTACTCTGGACTGATTTCATGGTACTTGCAACCCGAAGCCTCTTAGTCATTGCAGCTTTGGGGTCCGGGTTCCCTCTGCAGATGGGGAGCAAGTAGCTTGGGACATTCGGGAGCAGAGGTCCAGGGTGATGCTGTGACTCCTTCACTGGCCTTCTAAGCTCAGCAAGGAATGAAAGGTGTGTGTGTGTGTGTGTGTGTGTGTGTGTGTGTGTGTGTGTGTATCCATGTGCCCATGCTCACACACTTTGAGGTGACCGGCAAAGGAGGGGTTTTTTAAAGCGGAGAACACAGAGAAGCAAACAGGCTGTTTTTATCCTTTGCTTGGACAACAGAGCAACCGTCCTCATTTCTTCTTGTCCGAACAGATAATCCAATAATTAGAGCAGCAAATAGCATAACCCTGGCTAAAGCCATAATGAACCATCTGGCTTGAATCACTTAGGCTTATTCCAAGGGATCTGGTTGTCATGAGCTCAGAGGGTGCACAGCCTTGGATACCAGGTACAGAGTGGTCTCACTCTGTCTCCTCACCCAGGAGAGCCCCGGTTCTCACGCTCTCAGCGGGATGGGACGCGCTGTGAACCTCCTGGCTCAGCCTCAGACCCACTTCCCAGCACTGCGACCCCCAGGCCTCTTCTCCACACTTTGTTAGTGTGTCACAGTGTCACAGTGATCTGGGTGTGGCCAGCCCCCGGGGTTCAGCTGAGAAAGCTGTATCTGGGACCCAGCTCCCGAGCCTGTCCCCAGCTAGGACACCTGTGGCTGAGCCCAGAGACTCAGTACAGTACAGGGTTTGTACCACTCCCTGCTGCTGAAACAGACCTGGGACAACGCTGTGGAGCTGACCGACAGGAGATGGGACTTCTGGTCTGTTTTATTCTTTTCTGGTGGGTTTCAGGATAACCACAATGACTAGGTTTCTCTCCTCTTGGCCATATGTCATCCCCTGGGCCTCTGTGGCACCTGGAGTGTGGCCTACAGTTCAGGCACAAGCTTCATCCACATGCTCACTCCCCTGGCTGCAGGCAGCAGGCTAGAAATGGGAACTCTTTTCTATCCTTCCTTCCAGGATGTCTCTGGATCCCCCAGGGTGCTGACTGCGGTCCTGGTTAGAACCTCCCCAGGGGCCAGTCAGCCTGGATCCTGGCACAGAGTGCCAGGAACTGGGCAAGGGAGTAAATCCAGGGCACAGCTCTGCGGACTCGAATAAATTTTGCCCCCCCCCCCCCAGTTTTCCCGCAGTCTGCAGGACAGCAGAGGGTGAGGCCTGCTCCCCAGCCACTATGCTTGGGAGGAGGGCCTCGGTGAGAGGGTCCAGGCCTAGAATACACACAAAAGGCATTGTTCCCAGCTGGGGCTTGATCCACCTCTGCTGATGGGCTCTGAAGTGAAATGAATCTGTTCCCAGGGTGGCACTGTGAACTCCTATCCTCAGCTTTGCGAGGCACATGTTATGTTGGGGAAAAGCCAGGCCCTAGCCCGGAGGCCCCGGGAAACACCCGGTCCAGGCACAAACCACCGATGTGGTACAGAGGAGGGGCTGCTTTTCCTTGGGGAAGCTGGTGTGGGACCCGCACTCCCCACATCCCATAGCGCCCATGACTAGGTTTGGAGGCTGGCTCTTCGGGTCTAAGTGAACCAGCTTGGAGTCACAGCTGGGCTGGGCCCTTCCATGAAGTGACCCCCCACCCCCCACCCCCCAGTAAACCCATTGGGCTCCTGCTGCAACCTCTTCCCTCCATGGCTTCCGGGATGGTCCCTGGTGGGCCGGGCCAGGTACCCCCAGGGACCACACAACACGCCAAGAGTGCTCCCGGCCTGGCTCGGGAGACCCTGCTGTCCGCTGTCTCCCTGGGGTTGAGTCCTGGAGGAGGGGGCGCGGCTGGGGACCCTCCTGCCCCGGGGAAGCCGGCGTAACAGGTGGGCGAAGGTCTGCGGCCAGGGCCAGCGCGGCGGTGGGGTCCGGGGACGCGGGAGGAGGAACCGCCAAGGTTTTTCCAAAGGACAAGCAGCCCGCGGTCCTGCTCCTCGGCCCGCGCGCACCAGCAAAGCCGCGGCGCGGTGCGGGCCGCTGGGCCCGCCCTAGCCGCCACAGGGTCTCCAGCTCGCCCGGTAGCCTCTCCGGGCGGCCCGCAGAGGGCTCTGGGGCCGGGAGCCACCGCGCGGCCCGCAGCAACTGGTGTCTTCCCGGGGCGCAGCTCCGCCCTTCCCGGGAACAAAAGCCGCCGCCCGCGCTGGAGCTCCTGGCGCGCGGGCCGAGAAGGGGTGCGGGGCGCGCTCCGGGGAGCGGAGGCCCGGAAACGGGGTGCTCCCAGAGGTCGCCCCCAAACTTCCCAGCTCTCGCGTGCAGGTGTGCCGGGCGGCAGCGGCGCATGCCCTACCGGGCCCCGGGCGCGGGGAGGGGGCGAGCGGCGGGCGACTGGGAAACTTACTGCAGTCGTCCGACTCATAGCCGTCGGCGTCCGGCTCCTCCTCGGGGGGCTTGGCGGGCGGCCTCGCGGGGCTGGGGCCGGGGCCGGGGCTCGGGCTGGCACCGTAGGCTCCGAAGAGCTGGTCCACATCCTCGTCCTCGTCGCGGCCGCCGTCGGAGGGGCTGCGGGGGCCGGCGCTGGCTGCAGGCGAGCGCGCGGGGGCGTCCGGGGGCGCGGGGGCGCGGGGCGCGGCGGTGGGGGGCAGGCCCCGCGGGAAGCGGGGGAAGTAGTCGGAGATCTGTTTGATGGGCCGGATGGGCCCGGGGCACACGTCGATGGCCATATGCTCCTGGATGCTGATGGTCGCCTTCTCCCCGCGCCGCCGGAGGGTCATGCAGGCAACGCCGCCGCGCGCGGCCCGGCCCGGCCCGGTGTGACCCCGGCCCGGGGACAACTCAGCGGGTCCCGCGGGGCGCGGCGGGGGCTGCGGGCATCGCCGGCGTGGCCCCCGGACGGCCCTGACGCGGATGCTGCCTGCTTGGCGGCGGCTGGTGCGAGTGAGTGTGGGGCCGGCAGCAGGGGGCGGGCCCAGCCCGCGTCACCCGGCAGCAACCAAGCGGTGAGTGTGCGGGCTGCGCGCGCGGGCGGGCGGGCTGGCGGGCGCGGAGAGAGCGAGGGAGCGAGCGAGCCGGGAGAGCAATCGCTCACTCGCGCTCACACGGGGCGCGCGCGCGCGCGTGCACACACACACACACACACACACACACGCGGGAGACGCGCAGGGCCACTCGGAGCCTTCCCTCACTTGCACATCGCAAGCCGGGACCCGCGTGCCACGCATTCTCCTGTGTGCCAGCCCATGAGGGGCTGCCTTCACTCTTGCAGGACATGGCGCAGGTGTGTGGGGCACTGCACACACACACACACACACACACACACACACACACACACACACAAACGCGCGTAGAGACACTCAGTGGAAACGGTCACCTGTTGGGGCTACAGACGACAGACACATGCAGTGGTGGCAGATGCCGTGGCACAGTGCACCTCCCCAGCAGGCCCATACACCCAAGAAACACGTTCTCAAGGATGCCCAGGACACAGTCCTCCGTGCTGTGCTCAACTAACAGAACCCGCAGCCACAGAAGCCATTTGGGCATGTGGACATGAACTCTTCAAGATCCCCCTCCGGTGCAGAGGAAGGTGGGCAGGCCACAGGATTACTCTCCCAGGAAGACAGGAACAGGCTGTTTACGTCCTAGCATGACATGCGCACCCTAGGCTGTCCCAGGTCACTGCGGGCACAGTCTGTTTACTTCCCCGCAGGTTGCGGTACAAGAGAGAGCTGCTGTGACCTGGACCGGGGCTCCTCATTCAGCCTCTGCGTGAGTTGAAAGACCCACAAGAGCAGGTTGGGTGAGGACTTGGACCAGGGCCTGGTCAGCATTGGGAGAGGGAAGCAGGTAAGGGTAGAGACTGAGTCTGGGTGCAAACCCCACACTCCCCTGGCCAGGCAACCAAACAAATCCCTGCCGCCTTTCTGGGAACAGCTGTGCTGGGAACAGGCTGCTGCTTGCACAGGTGCGTCTCCAGTGAGCCCTGGCCCGGCGTGGATGGAATCCTGTTTACTCTGGTTTTCACTGACGTGTGGGGAGGCTTATCATTTTTGGCTGTAGCGCTCTATTGCAGCGGTTCTCAACCTCTGGGTCGCGACCCACCGCCTCGGATAGCAGATATTTACATTACAGTTCATAACAGAAGCAAAATTACAGTTATGAAGTAGCGATGAAAATAATTTTATGGCTGGGGGGGTCACGACAACGTGAAGAACTGTACTAAAGGGTCACAGCATTAGGAAGGTTGAGGACCACTGTCCTATTGAGTCTGAATGAGGGTGTCAACCACGAGCCTTATGCAAGGTGAGGACCGGAGATAGGAGAGGAGAGGGCCTCCTCTATTGCTCTCAGTTGCATCATTTGAGCCCCCAAATCTCAGTTTCCTCATCTGTGAAATGGGACTAGTTCCAGTTTCACAGCAGCGTGGTGAAGCTCCACATTAGCACTGAGGATGGCTGGCATGAGGGACTTCACGAGACTGCCTTTCTTTTCTCCTCCTTTTAAGAGACCAGGTTCACTGGTAAGAAGTGATGGAGAATTCCATGCTTCCTTCCCCCTTTTATTATTTTCCTGTTTTTCTTTGTGGTCCTGTGGATTGAACCTAGGGTCTCACACACGTTAGGCACACTCTACCACTGAGCTACACCACCAGCCCTCGGGGTTTTTATTTTGAGAAACGGTTTCCATACATTGCCCAGTAGTCCTTGAACCCCTTTCTGTCCGAGTCTGGTCTTGAATTTGTACCTAGTCCCTTTACAGTTCTTATTTTGAGACAAGGTCTCACTAAGATGCTTGTGCTGGTCTTGGACTCACCTTAGCCCAGGCTTTACCTTCAACTTCTGGTCCTCTGCTGCAGCCTCTTGAGTACTGGATTTCAGCTGACTCTCCTGGGCCTGGCTGTTGTGCGTGAGGGACCACCTGTCTTTGGAAACCATGTCCTACTCTGCCATATGCCCCAGTCACCAGCTCATTGATTCTTTTGCTGTCCAGCATGGAGCCAGAGATTCTTGTTCCCATTTTACAGCTAAGGAAATTGAGGTCCAGGCACAGAGAACAGCTCGGGATGACTGCTGGTTGCTGAGAGCTGCAATTAAGACCTAACTGAGGGGCTGGAGCGATGCCTCAGGGGTTAAGAGCACTGGCTGCTCTTCCAGAGGTCCTGAGTTCAATTCCCAGCACCCACATGGAGGCCTACAACCATCTGTAATGAGATCTGGCGCCCTCTTCTGGCCTGCAGGCATACATGCAGACAGAATACTATGTATATAATAAATAAATCCCCCCCCCAAAAAAAATCATCTAACTGAGGGCTGGGTATGGTGGCAAAGATCATTAATTTCAGCACCCGGGAAACAAAGGCAGGAGGATTGCCACATGCTTGAGGGCAGCCCGGTCTACACAGTGAGTTCTACACCAGGCAGGGCCATACAGCAAGACCCCTTCTCAAACAATACAGCCTGCTTGTTTTGTTTTGTTTGTTTGTTTGTTTCATGTCTCCATTCTCCTTTCTTCTCCCTCTCCTTCCTCACCCCTGCAGAGCTGGACCGGCTCAGAGTGGAGCTGGCTGCACCGGGGAAGCCTTGCACTCCAGGATCCTCATGAGGCTTCTGGGGTGGGGACAGCCAGATGGAGTGGGGATGGGCGTGGGGACCGAGCTTCAGGGATGACAGTGAACTGGCCTGGCAGTCTGGGTGCTGGGAGAGCCGACTCAGCCTTCTTGAGATTCTAAGTCCCAGGAGGGACAGAGGCACCTGCTCTTAGCAGGGCTGTCAATCTTGAATGACCAAAGGGGCTTAGTCCTTTACACGGGCACACTGTGACTTTCCCTATGCCAGAAGTGGCAAGAGGTGGCCACATGGTGAAATGATGTATTCTGAGACAAGAGTCTCAGAATACAGCTGCAGAACAGTCTCCACAGTTTCTTCAGTGAAGAACAAGAAAGGGGAGCATCATCTTGCAAGCAGGGAAAGTGAGGATTCAGGTGGGCAAGGGGCTAGCAAGTGGGACTGGGCACAGGAGCCTGGGTATATCCTGTGTGCTTTTTAAGTCAAAGTCTGACTCATGGGCTTGTGGGGAGATTGGGACAGAGGAGGGCCTGATCAGTTTCTCCTGGCTGCTGCTTCTTCCTCTTCTTCCTCCTCCATTTATTTAATTATTATGTACACAGTTCTGACTGCATGTAAGTCTGCAGGCCAGAAGAGGGCACCAGATCTCATTATAGATGGTTGGGAGCCCCCATGTGGGTGCTGGGAATTGAACTCAGGACCTCTGGAAGAGCAGCCAGTGCTCTTAACCTCTGAGCCATCTCTCCAGCCCTTGCTCCTGGCTTCTTGATCTTTTGAGGAAGTGGCTTTCTAGGAGAGCAGGAGAGTGAGTAGCTCCCGGTTCTTGACCCAGTAGAAGCTAGCTTTTGGGAAAAGTCTAGAAAGGGGTCCTAGCTTACAAAGCATCAAGCCAGGGGAGCCTAAGATACCCACTGAAGAAAGGTGGTGTGTGGGCCAGACTCTGGCAGCAGGCAGAATGGAGGCCCGTTCTGAGTCTGAATTAGCACCAGTGAGCTCTGCTGACATGGGATGGGACCCACGAGGCGGGGAGTGTTGAAGTGGTGTCCTCTGGAGAGAGGTCCAGTTCTGGAAAGACCGTGGCTTAGGACCGAGACAGACTTGTGTCCTGGTCTTCCTGCCCCTGTGTCTGACTTTGTGTGAGTTGCTGCAGTCCCGGGATTAAAGGGAATCTGGACAGAAGATGCCTAGCACACTATCTGGCTGGTAGCATGCTCTCTTGATGCATCTCCCTGGTGCAGACTTCCTCCTATGCCATGTGCCTGCCTCAGTTTCTCTATCCGGTGAATGCAGTTAGCCGCTCGGTCTGTTGCCAGGACCGGGTGAGAACACAGACGGAAACCTGTTGAGAAGTGAATGTTCTTGCCAGTGCTGGGTACCAGCTGGCAGGGGGGTGGGGATCTCTAAGCAGCTGGATAGATCTAAGCCTAATCAATCATGTTGCTGGGGTGGGCAGCTCCACAGCAGAGCTGCCCCCCCACCCCCACCCCCGCAAGGTTCAGTGAGTACAGTCTGCTCCCCCACACAGACTCTCTCAAAGGTCCTCTACAACTAAAATAGACTCCACGAAGGATGTCTGTCCCGCCTTGATGGATGTCTATGAAGAATGCAGATTCCAGGGCCCCACCTCACCTTCACTGACCCAGAATAGGTGTGTGCAGTGCCAGATGTGTCTAACCAGGCACCTTGAGATGATTTTTGTGCACAGCAAAGGCTGCGAATTGCTGGCTTAGGAGGTGCTAATGGTCTGATAGTGTGATGCTCAAGCTGCGGGTGGCCCCTCCCCCACAGTTCACACCTGTCACACAGACCATTGACAGCACCTCTCCCCATTTAGCGGTTCTCTCTGAGGAAGTACGTGCTGGATAGGAGTTATGGGATATGGCATCTGGAGGGGCATTTCTAGAAGAACTTGGCAAAGTCAGTGTGAGGAGTTTGATTTGACCTCCTTGGTCCAGAATGAACAGTGAACGCCTTTCCTTTTTGTAGGTGACATACATTTCTTTGTCTTTTTTTAAATGGTTTTCTGAGACAGGGTTTCTCTGTGTAGCTTTGCGCCTTTCCTGGAACTCGCTTTGTAGACCAGGCTGGCCTCGAACTCACAGAGATCCGCCTGCCTCTGCCTCCCAAGTGATGGGATGAGCCATCACCGTCCAGCCAGGTGACATGCATTTTTGTGGACATGGCCTCTACTCAGCAGTTGGCTGGGTGTCCTTGGTTGGTGTCCCTAGCGAGTATACTTGTATCTGGGGAGGAAAGGACATTGCTGGTCCCGGCCTCCCCTCCCTGCCCCCCTATTCCTCCGGCTTGTCCTTCCCTCTCTGATTGAAGGAACCCTTGCCAGGCTGTGCTGATAGACGTCATTGTATTAATGGGGATTTTTAACTCAAAGGAGAGACCGGCCGAGCAACTCCAAACACTGTTGCTGGCCGGTGGAGAGGTGCCTTCCTGGGGTTCTTGTCTGTTCATTTATTCATGACTCCACATTCCAACCAATGTTTACCTAGCGCCTCCTCTGCGCTAGCCCGTGCTGCCGTTTGCAGGGGTTGGCTTCGAAGTGAAGCCCCGGTTTTCTTTAGGGTCTGGAGGAGGGAGGGTAAGTCAGGAAGACTGGGAGCCAGGCACTCTCGGGGGCATCTGCCTCCTTTGTACCTCCTTTGTACTTCCGCACACACACACACACACACACACACACACACACACACACACACACACACTAGCCTGAGTGCTAGCCCCAGCCAGTCAGCTTCAGCGTGTGCCCTTAGCTGGTGTCTGCTGCAGGGCGAATGATGTGCTAAGCGACGTTAAAATGTGGCTTTCTGATAATTTATCATGTACATTCTCATAAACACATCACCCTCGTCACAGTACATTTCCAAGTGCTAGGCCTAGCAGAGGGGACAAGTTAACACTTACCTAATGAGGTTTTGCTGATGTCAAATGCTCAGGAGCTTTGGTAATGGGCTAAATGGCCCAAGGAGGGCGTTTGGCTTCCCTTTCTCCTGCGACACCCCTAGAGTGTGGGGCTGGGAGCCTCTCACCTCACTTGTTCCCCAGAACTGGGGGCCTGGGGATATGGAGGGCCTGGCTCCATGTTTGATGAGGCAGACCTGGCTCTCACAGCCAGGTTTCCTGATATTTGGCCCCCACACATTAGAGGTGGGGAAGGACTAGGCCCCTCCCTCTATCCCAGCCAGGGCTGGACTCTGCCATCTCTGTGCTGGTCAGGATATAGGCTGCCAGCCTGGACAGAGGCAGGTTTACCTGCCAGGAGAGACTGCCCAAAGTCAGACCATCTCTACAGGAGACCAGATGTTATACAAGGCACAGTGTTGTGTCCTTGGGAATCCCCAGAAATGACCCACGGGGCTTAGGAAGGTGTGGCCTAAGGCTTAGGTTGGGACAGCACATCACTTGCAGGTGAGAGGTTTCTAGAGTTCAAAGCTTTGGTTCAAGGAGTCATCCGCATGGGATTGAACACTGCAGTGTTGTAAGTGGGCTAGAACGGCAGGAACGGGCCTGAGGGCGTGACTCATTGATAGGGTGCTTGCCTAGACCGTGTGAGGCATTGGATTTGATTCTCCAGCACCGGGTGGGGGACGGGGAAGAAGAAACACAAACTAATAATTTTGAAACCCCAGGCAAATGGCTTTGGATTAATGATGCAATTCAAAAGTATTAACAATGCAAGCGGTAACTTTCAATTATAGTATGCTTCACTTCTTAAATTTAGAGGATGTGTTCTCTTATAAAAATGCCTGGAATATAAAGTAAAGAATGTCTGCACCCATCAGCCGCCTTTACAAGAAACCATTCCAGTTCCCTGGAAAACTAAACACAGGAGCCTCGTGTGGTGGCACATCTCTATTGTCTCAGGTACACTGGAGGCTGAGGTTGGAGAAACTGAGCCAGGACAAGAGCCTGGGAAACACAGAAAGACCATGTCTTTTTTTTTTTTTTTCTTTCTCCTTGAGATAAGGTTTTTCTGTGTAGCCTCGGCTGTCCTGGAACTCACTCTGTAGACCAGGCAGGCCTCAAATTCACAGAGATCCGCCTGCCTCAGCCTCCTGAGTGCTGGGATTAAAGGTATGCGCCGCCGCCGCCGCCGCCACCCCCACCACCACCACCACCTGCAGAAAGACTCTGTCTTTAACAACTACAACTGCCTGGGTGTGTTGGCTCATGTTAGTAATCCCAGAACTGGGGATGTGGGGCAGGAGGATCCAGAAGTCCAAAGCCATCTTTGGCTACATGTCCAGTTGGAGGCCAGCCTGGGCTACATGAGAGCCTGTCTTAAAAAAAAAAAAAAAACAACCAAAAGTTAAGAATAGGGAGAACTGGGAGTTATTGTGAGCGCTACAGAGCTTGAATGTGATGAAGGAAAGTTTCAGGAGTAACAAGGACAGTGGCATAACCCTTTGAACTTGGGTGATTCTACTGAAATACATACTTAAGTTAAAGTGAAGGGTGGTGGTGGCTGGGAGCCCAGGGCCAGAGGGTGAGCCTAGCATTCAGTAGGCCCTCCCTGGGTTGGACCCACAGCAACCCACTGAAGTGACTGAAATGATCAACATTCTTATCTATATTTTCATACTTTAAAAAAATTACAAATGTGGCTGGGTGGTGGTGGTGCATGCCCTTAATCCCAGTACTTGGAAGGCAGAGGCAGGCAGATCTCTGAGTTTGAGGCCAGCCTGGTCTACAAAGTGAGTTCCAGGATAGCCAGGCCTACACAGAGAAATGCTGTCGGAAAAAAAAAAAGCCAAAAAAAGATTTTTATTTTATATATATATATGTGTTTTGCCTGCATGTATGTGTATTCACCTGGTATCTGTGGAGGGCCTTGGATCCCCTAGAACGGGAGTTACAAATGACTATAAGCTATCAGGCCAGTGCTCTTTTTTTTTTTTTTTTTTTTTTTAATTTATGTGCATTGGTTTTTTTCCTGCATGAGGATGTCAGGTACCCTGGAACTGGAGTTACAGACACCTGTGAGCTGCTGTGTGGGTGCTTGGAATTGAACCTGGGTCCTCAGGACTGTTGCACAGAGAAACCTTGTCTAAAAAAAAAAAAATTACAAAGGTATTTGAAATTCGGGTATACTAGTTTTCCTCCATCACAGTGCTTTCTTCCAAAGCAAGGACTGTCTCAAATTTGATTCTGTTCTTCCACACAATTATTTTGTATATTTGTTATGTAAATAAATAATATCTGGTATTGTTTGTATGGTTCAAAACTTCATATAAGTTCTATCATACTGTACATGACCTCATTCAACAATTTTGGTGTGTGCATACATGTATGTGTGTGTGCATATATGTATGTGTGTGCATATATGTATGTGTGTATGTATGTGTGGGCATATATGTATGTGTGTGCATATATGTATGTGTGTATGTATATGTGCATATAGGTATGTGTGTACATGTATGTATGTGTGTGCATATATGTATGTGTGTGTGCATGTGAAGGCAAGAGATCGACCTTAGGTACTGTTCTGCAGGAGTCATCCACCTTGTTTTCTTTGAGACAGGGTCTCTCCCTGGGACCTAGGGCTTGCCGGTTAGGCTAGGCTGGTTGGCTGGTGAGCCCCAAGGACCTGCCTGTCGCTACCTCCCTATCACCGGCATTTTAACTGCCTAACACTGCACCCAGCTTTTTATGTGGATGCTGGATCAAATTCAAATTGTTTTGTGCTGACTGAGTTATCTTCCCAGCTCTTTTTCTTTTCTTTCTTTTTTTTTTTTTTTGAGAAAGTTTTATATATCTCAGGCTGGCTCTGCTGGCTTTTTTTTTTTTGTCAACTTGACACAAACCTAGACATATTTGGGAAGAGGGAATCTCAGCTGAGAAACTGTCTTCATCAGATTGCTTTATAGGCAAGTCAGTGGGGACATTTTCATGGCTGATGATTGCATGTGGAAGGGCCCAGCCCCGGTGGGTGATGCCATTCCTAGACAGGTGGTCCTTTCTGGGTTGTATGAGCAAGCCATGAGGAGCAAGCCATGAGGAGCAAGCCATGAGGAGCAAGCCATGAGGAGCAAGCCAGTGAGCGGCACAACTCCACGGTTTCTGCCTCAGCGCCTGTGAGTTCCTGCCTTGGCTCCCCTCAGTGATGGGCAGTGATTGGGACATGTAAGCCAGAAGCAGCCTTTTCTCCTCAGGTCGCTTTTGGTCATGGTGTTTATCACAGAGCAGAAAGCAACCAGGATGCTTGCTAGAACTTGCTGATCCTCCTGCCTCAGCCTCTGAGTGCTGCCATTACAGGTACATTGCACAATTTGGAGAGTCATCTACAATAGCCATGTTTTTGTTTTTGAATGAGTGATTCAGTAAGTATATAGCAAGCCAAGGTAAAAGACTAAATAATGAATAGTATGTAGCTAGGAAAATATTTCACTGAGTATTCAAAATATTCAGCTGAGACCAACTGAGGATGGCCCATTAAGGCCATCTGGAGTTCCTCCCAAAGTCCCCCAGCAGGGCAGAGTGACTCCCCAGGTGAGGTATCCAAGTAAAATATCAGTTTCAATGGACAGAGGTGACATCATCACATCTGGTCCTTGTGGCATCCAGCAGAAACCAGCTTGGGAAACTGAGGCAGTCAGCTGAAGTTTTTGGCTGGGTTTCCAGCTGCTCTTCCCCAGGAGCACATAACCAGTAGGACATGGTTGGAAATGGCTTACCTTTGGGTATCTTCAAGGAGGACCTGTCCCTTTCTCTTCCTGTCACAGAGTTAGGGTTTCAGGAATTGAACTCAGGCCATCAAGCTTGCTTGACAAACACCTTGACCCACTGAGCCATCTTGCCAGCTCAGGCCCGTGCATCTTTAGCTTGGTGATATAGTGCCAAACTGCTCTCCAAATTGGTTACCATCACTTCCATGCCAGCAGCAATTCACTTCCTACTGCTCTCTCCAGGTCCTCCTATACACCGGGAGCATCAAACTTAGATCTTAGCTGTTTTGAGGGCTGTTGAAGGGTCTCACGTACGCTCGATTTGTCTTTCTAACTAGTGCTAGTTATTCCTGTTGCGCTGATGGTGGGTGTGTGGTATCAGTAGATGAATGTGCAAGTTAAAGTCAGCATGGGACTAACACAGTACGGTTCTCCGGTATGGATGGAACATCATGTAGCCTTTAAAAGGAGGAAGCAGGGCTGATGACCCGACTTCTGTCCCCTCATGGTGGAAGGAGAGAACTGACTGACACAAGTTAGCCTCTGAACGCCACATACATACTGCAGTTCAAGTGGGCCCCTTCAACAAGTAAGAAAAAAAAGAAACAGAAGAAGACATTTTTAAGAGTTCAGTAGGTCTGATGTGGAAGCTGCATTGATGTCTTGATGCACTAAAGTTCCTTTTGTTTCTCAGATTTTAAAATTTTAAATTTTAAATTTACTATTTTAAAAAATTTAGCTGGGCAGTGGTGGCGCACACGTTTAATCCCAGCACTCAGGAGGCAGAGGCAAGTGGAATTCTGTGAGTTCTAGGCCAGCCTGGTCTACAGAGCTAGTTCCAGGACAAAGGCTTACACAAAGAAATCCTGTCTCAAAAAAACAAAAACAAAAACAACAAAAATTAACCGCATTTTAATTTAGTGTATGCATGCATTATCTTATTAACAAAAAATAAGCAAATCCGAAGAGACCCACCAATAGTTTTCCAAGAGTTGTTTAATGAGCGCAAGGTTCTAGAAAGTTCTGGAAGTGGATATTGCTGATGATTGGACAGCACTGTGAGCACACTGATCTGCTTATGTAAAAGTGGTTATGATAAGCCATGCAGCTCTTTTGAGTTGGCCTGATTTTCAGGAAAGTCTTGTTCTTCTTCATCTCTTTCGGCTACCGGCCAAAGCCTAAGCATGTTTTCTCTGGCTCTTCAGGCTTTCTTGCTCTTCCTTAGGAGCTACCTTCAATTCTGCCTCAGATGGCTCGATCATGCCTAGCTCAAAAGGCTTGCCTGCCTGCTTTCTTTCAAATTATTATTATTATTATTATTATTTGTCGAAACAGGGCTTCTCTGTGCAGCTTTGGAACCTGTCCTAGAACTTGCTCTGTAGACCAGGCTGGCCTCCAACTCACAGAGATCCACCTGCCTCTGCCTCCCAAGTGCTGGGATTAAAGGCGTGTGCCACCACTGCCCGGCTTCTTTCAAATTCTTAGCTCAAGGTTCAGGGGTTCTGATGCTTGCTTCTGGCCCCTTAGGCTCCCGTGTGCATGTGGTACACAGGCTCATGTGGGCAAACGTAATACACATAAACCAACAGACAGACAGACAAATAAAATTGTCCTTAAGCTAAAAAGTGTATTATCCCATTTATTTACCTATGGCCGGGTCTTGCTATGAAGTTTAGGCTGGCCTCAAATCTGAAATTCCCCTGCCTCACTTAGTCTCCTGAGTGCTGGGTTTGCAGCTGTGAGCTACCACACCCAGATTATGTTATACCTGTTTTAACACACACACACACACACACATACACCCCAAAAACAAAAAACAACAAATACAAAATGATACTTGAACATGGCAGTCCCTTGATCTGCAGTCTTTGAGACAGGGTGCCCCGCTGGCAGCTAGGTTGGAGGTCGGGGACCAGGATGCTGGCCACAGGTGGGATGCCCCATACTGTGTTTCTCAGGATCCTCTCACACAGTAGTGATTCCAGCTCTCCACCTGGGTTCCTAGGGGCTCTTCATGGCAAGGCTGCGATCCCACGCTGCTCTCAGGCCTGCCCTCCCTTGAGGTCCTGCTCCTCTGTATACAGATCCGAGAGGAACTGGGCTCCACCACCTTTTCCCTGTCATCCACCCCAGCCTACACGGTCCTCTGTCCTCAGTAGTGCTACCTCCCACCTCCCTTGGAGGCTTCATTCTGATGCTGCACCCCAGCTGCCACTGATGCCCCCACTGAGAGGCCCCCATGCACCCCTGGATGCTTTGGATGGCCAGCATGCAGCTGCAGACCTAGGCCTCATGATCCTTCACTGCAGCCTCTTCTCTGACTGCCACGTTAGTGGCCACTGGGCCCCAGAGCAGTACTACTCTGGCTGTCTGGCTCAGGGGTTGAAGTCCACCCCAGTGAGGCCACAGGGGGGTCTTTTGGGGGTTGTTTCCTTGGCACCCTGGTTCTAGTAGCCACCTCTGACAGAACCAGAGAACACTTAGTTCTTAGAAAGAATCGAATTCTGTTTATTTTTTCCTAACCCCCATCTTATGCCTGGCTAAGTCCATGAACTGAAGCTCAGGGTCTTTGTACCATCAAACCCCCCCCCTGGGACATCCCCCCCCCCCCGTCAAGGTGGCCCATTCTCATTTTGTATGTCTTAGCTCAAGGCCAGCTCCTCGAGATGCCAGAGACAGCCATAGGAAGCTGCCACGTTCCCTCCTGTTTATTGCTCAGTGTCTGCAGGCTCCTCAGGGACAGGGACCTGGCGCTGGCTGTCTCCCCGTTTATGGGCACTCAGCTCACAATGGTAGGAGGCAGCTGATCCAGGCTGCAGGATTACAGACAGGACATTTGGGAGGCGAGGCCTGCGGAGGCCCACTAGCCTGGGGCTAGCCCTGCTCCTCTCTGCCTGCACCAGCTCGCTCCCACTCCAGCGGATGGCCTTGGAGAGAGCAGCATTCCGAGGAAGGAGGAGGCAGAGTGGAGGGTCATCCGTCAGGCAAGACGTGGAGAGCCTGGGAAATCAGGGAGGCTGTCTGAGGGCCTTCTGCAGCATCTGCCTGGTACCCCCCATCATCTGGGAGCCTGATGGGCGGGCTGTCCCTGGGCACTGGAGAGAGCCAGGGCAGCTCCAGGACCACAGTGGTGGAGGAAGGAGGGCCTAGCCAGGGCTCCTTGCCAATTACCTTCCCTTTTCAACGCAGACATTTCCTTCACAATAAACATTTAAAAACACATAAATCTCCCAAAGGTGTCGGATTCCATCTGGAACCTTCATCCCATCTCAGAAGGCAATTATTTTGCTTGATTTATTTTGAATTTTGATATTCGAGAGTACATAGACTAACATGATAAACTCGAAAACCTACCCACCCACACCAGTGTATTCATCTCTTTTAGAGATTTTTTTTTAAACATAAAAAATTGTAACTGCGGAGCTGAGGGTCTAACTCAATGGTAGTGCGTGCTTAGCTTATGAAGGCCCCGGATTCCATCCCTGGCAGAAGCTAACATTTTGAGGCTGTATAGCATACAGAGTCATGTAAAGTTCAGATATGTAGAAGAGCATGGCACACGGCAGTGTTGTGACCTTCCAGGCATGAGGTGAGACCCTGGGTTCCCCCCTCGACTGGTCCCTTACATTACACTCTGATCTATGTGATGCCTCTGCCTAGCATCCCTGGTCTTTTAAAAGTTAGATTTATTTTCTTTTTAACTATGTGTACGTGTGTGGATATGTGCAGAGAGTGTAGGTGCCCTTGGAGGTCGGAGAGGCATCGGATCTCCTGGAGCTGCCGTGAGTGACAGACAGTTGTGATGTGGGTGCTGGGAACCAAACTCAGGTTCCTCTCCAGTACAAACTCTTAATGGCTGAGCCACCCCTCCATCCCTTCTCCTGCCCATTTAAAAATATAAATACAGGGAGATGGAGATGAGCACCTGTTGTTCTCCCAGAGGCCCCAAGTTCAGCTCCCAGCACCCATTTGGGTGACTCCCAGTTACCTGTAACTCTAGCTTCAGGGAATCTGATGCCTTCTTCTGGCCTGTATAGGCACCCACCCAAACAATTGTATAGATACACACACATATATACACAGAGGTGGGGGCCAGAGAATTAAAAAGGTAAAGTGAATGTTTGGTTTAAAATAAATAAATATGCAGGGTGGTGGTGGCGCATGCCTTTAATTCCAGCACTTGGAGGCAGAGGTTGGCAGATCTTTGTGAGTCTGAGGCCAGCCTGGTTTACAGAATGAGTTCCAGGACAGCCAGGGCTGTTAGAGAAACCCTGTCTCAAAAAACCAAAGTCAAATAAATAAATACAATAAAATATCACAGATATAAACTTCCCTTCTTGTGTTCCAGCTTTACCCCAGGAGGCAGGCCCAGTAATGGAACTCACATAGAGCATGCCAGGCAGAGTTGCGTATTTTTAACACATGTTTGTTTTGCATAGTTTAGAACTTTGCATAAATGACAGCAATCCTGCACCTATTACCCTGCACATTGTGTTTTCTCCCGTGTCTAAGTGGACTTTTAAAAGCTGCCCTACTGAGGATAGTTTATGCACCGTAAACCAAGTATACAACTGGACGATTTTGGGCAAATGTACAGAGCTGTGCGCCCGTCAGCACAATCCAGTTTTAGAACATCCCCATCTCTCTCTCCTAAGGCAGCCAGATGCACTGCATTTTCTCCCTTTTGCTTCAAGTGCTTTTGGACAGATCTTGATCCCTTTCCCTCAGGAAGCCCCTGGTAGGTGCCAACCCATGCTCTGGGGGACATTATGCTACCTCAGTTGCTCCTACGACAACTTGGAAAAAGTGCGTTTTGGAGACAATGACAGGAGACACAGAGGAGGATGAGAAGCCGCCCAAGGTCACCCTCCCAGAGACTGACAGACATGCTGAGCCCCAGGCCAGCCCCAGGCAGCGATTTAGTCCTGGGACCACAGATTTTCACTGCTGGAGGGTGGCCTGGCAAAAGCTGTGATCCCACACAGATGAGAAACAGGCTTAAACAGCTGAGTGGCCTGCTCAGGACCCCAGGGACAGGCAGTGGCGGAGTTGGGACTTAGACCGAGTCTGTGTGACTCACAAATGTGGCTGACCCCTGCCTAGTCTCCTTTCCTTCTCTTTTTCTTTTCTATTTTTTCTCTCTCCTTTCTCCACCTCTGTTTGGCTTGGTACTTACTATGCAGCTCAGGCTGGTTTTGAACTCACAGTAGTCCTCCTGCCTCAGCCTCCCAAGTGCTAGAATTATAGGTGTGTGCCACTCTGCTTGGCCCTTTTATTTTATTCTTTGGGACATATCGTCATAACCCAAGTTGGCTTGGAATTATGTATGTGGCCTAGGCTGGCTTTGAACTTAGGATCCCTCTTGGCTCATCCTCACCACCATACTTGCCTTTTTTTCCTGACAGAGAAGGACACAAAGTGTGATCAGATCGATGGGTATCGGGATGGGGAAAGACACATCAGGACGAATTCTTATACTCACTGAAACATCTGCAAATGCACTTACCCATGTGAATATGTGTAAACACACATGCCTGTACACAGCATTATGGCACGCATGTAATATAGGTAGACATAGTCATATAGATGCACATCTACACAGGTGTGCCCACACAGGCACAGGCATGTACTCAGCTATACACACATTGTTTTATAAACACTTAACTAGTCAGAGTTGGTGTTGAGAGGTCCTTTGTTCTGCAGAGTGGTGTGTGTGCACACGTGTGCATTCACAGTGCATATATACATGCTTACACATGTGTGTTCTTCAGTGTATGGATATGTGTACGTGTGAGCTGGTGTTAAGTACGTGATGGGGTCCCCTGGTGGAGCTCTGACAGAGTCTCTCCGTGAAAGGGTGACTTCCAGCTGTAGGGCCGGGCCGTAGGGTCCCCTCTTCTGCTCAGGTGCATGCTTTGGGCCTTCAGAAACAGAGCTTAGCGTGATCTCAGGGATTGACTGGTTCCACGCTGTCAGAAATGGGACCCAGCCTGTCTTCCCACTGCCCTGCATACTTCCACCCAAAGATCTTCCTATCAGTGGCCTCTTCACCTCCACAGAGCTGCAGAAGGCTGTAGGGCCTCCCTAAAACACCACCTCAGGCATGGAGTGAGCACATGCAATCTGCCTGCTCTAGAGTCCAGGAGGTGGGTATACTGACTACTGCCACTGCCAGGATGGGGAAACTGAGGCATGGAGGCATCTGCAGAGTTCTGTTCCAGCAAGAGTATGTTCAAAGCCAGGGACAGGGACCTTGTATGGACAGGGACCTTGCCCAGACTGTACAATGAGTTATTCTCGACCTGGAACCCAGGAATTCTGGCATCTGGTTCCTAAGGTGTGGTCCTGCCCTGGGGGAGCTGGGCCAAGCTGACAGGCCTTTGATGAAGTGCCTTCTCACCAGACACAGATCCAGGAGAAGCAGAGGAAATGGAGTAGATTAGAGACTAAGACAGCTGTTTTCTCAAATTGCTCCTTTTCTCCTGAAATTAGGTTGATTTTATATATGGTTATGGTTTTATATTTTTCTTCCTTTTTTTTTTTTTTTTTTTTTTTTTTTTTTTTTGACAAGGTCTCACTCTGAAGCCCAGGCTGACTTCTCAAATGCTGAGATTACAAGTCTGAACCCCCACACCTGGTGGTGGCTGCTTTTATATTCTTGGTTGGCAGTTAATTTTTAAATTTTTATTTATTTAGTGTGTGTGTGCTCGCGCACGTGCGCGCTTGTGAGCATGTGGAAGTCAGAGTACAACTTTTAGGACTCTGCTCTCTTCTTCAGCCATGTGGGTTCTGTGTTCTGGGGCTCAAATTCAGGTTGTTAGGCATGATGGCAAGAGCCTTTACCCCTGTGCTATCTGGGCAGCTCTTAGTTGACAAGGCATCAACCCAGCACTGAGCCCCAGCATGGCTGGGACTTTACTAAACTCTGCAGTTTGCTGTCTTATGGAACCCCTCAAGTTTGAGCCTCTTTGGGGTGCCCTGGAATTCTGTTTTCTGGAATTTCTCCTTTCTGCTCCGTCCTTCATTTTCACACCTGCGTTTTGCCCACACAATCCAGTCGAGGAAGCCTCCCTCGGACGTTTGAGGTCTTTCTGCTCTGGCTCAGACCCTGGATGGAGTTAACAACAAAAGTGAGCAAAGCTCTTTTTCTTATCCAGCAGTCAACTTCAAGGCCACTGCAGCCCTGGGAAGCCAGCCAGTTGCTGGGAAGGGAAGGAATCAAAGGCTTCTCAGCAGTAAGAACCAGCTTCAGAGCAGAGCTTGGTGCAGATCCTGAATGTGGTCTTGCTGCAGAGCGGTGACCTGGCCAGGCCTGTTTATCTCAGATCCACCAGCAGAGGCCTGGCCTCCCCAAGGGTGCTGGCTTCTGCAGAGGAGGGGGCCCTCTGGGCCTGGCCTCTTGGTCCATCCATTTAGGAGCCCCCTGGGACTCCAGCTCCTTGGGACTATTTAGTGTGTGTGTGTGGTAGGAGGATACAAAGGGGTCCCCTTCCTTCTGAAGCACCTGAAAATAACTTAAAATTTACAAGAAACATGTTAACTGGGAAAATGATGTTCCTTGCTCATTTTGGAAAGCTTCCTATGAAGGCTCTCTGGGTGTAAGACCTTGGGCTCAATCCTAGCACAAAAGAAAGAAGAGTTCCATGAAACTCGCTAAAAAGCAATCATGGGGGCCAGCGAGACGGCTCAGCAGGTAAAAGGTATTGCTGCTAAGCCAGATCTCAGTTTGATCCCCAGATCCCATGTGGTAGAAGGAGAGAACTGGCTCTTAGAAGTTGTCTTCTGCTCTCCACATGCAGGCCACGGCACATGAACATACATCACACACACAGCAAGCGTGCACACGCACAACGGCACACACACACACACACACACACACACACACACACACAAAATAATTGTTTTTGTTATTTCATCTTTTTTCCCCCTTGGAGCTGAGGACCAAACCCAGGGCCTTGCGCTTGCTAGGCAAGCGCTCTACCACTGAGCTAAATCCCCAACCCCATGTAATTGTTTTTGAAAGGAATCCTAAAACCAAACAAAATCCAAGCAGGTAAGGGAAATAATAAATTTCAGTCTTTTTTTTTTGTTATATATATTTTTTATTTTACAATACCATTCAGTTCTACATAACAGCCATGGGTTCCCCTATTCTCCCCCCTCCCACCCCCTCCCCTTACCCCAGCCCTCCCTCCATTCCCACCTCCTCCAGGACAAGTCCTCCCCCGAGGACTGTGATCAACTTGGTAGACTCAGTCCAGGGAGGTCCAGTCCCTTCCTCCCAGACTGAGCCAAGTGTCCCTGCATAAGTTCCAGGTTTCAAACAGCCAACTCATGCAATGAGCACAGGACTTGGTCCCACTGCCTAGTTGCCTCCCAAACTGATCAAGCCAATCAACTGTCTCACCTATTCAGAGGGCCTGATCCAGCTGGGGGCCCCTCAGCCTTTGGTTCATAGTTCATGTGTTTCCATTCATTTGGCTATTTTTTTTTCAATAATTGAGTAAAACTGAAATTTATTATATGCCACAGTCGTCCTAGGGACCTCCATGCTATATATATAGCCTCTATGGTTCTATGGGTTGTGGTCTGATTGTTCTTTATTTTATATCTAGAATCCACCAATGAGTGAGTACATACCATAACTGTCTTTCTGGGTTTGGGTTACCTCACTCAGGATGATTTTTTCTAGTTCCATCCATTTGCCTGCAAATTTCATGCTTTCATTGTTTTTCTCTGCTGAGTAGTACTCCATTGTGTATATGTACCACATTTTTTTCATCCATTCTTCCGTTGATGGGCAAATTTCAGTCTTTTGAAAGCCTTAGAGAATAGAGAACATTCAGGCACATAGTGGCTGGGGGGAGGTGGGGGTTCAGACTGAGTCCCCCAGAATGAACGGTGTTTTACATGAGTGGGAGCCGTTCCTTTGAGAGAGGCCTGGGGTCCTACGTTGATCCAGGGTCCTGCATCCAAATCCTCTTCCTGCTGTATTGCCCATCACCCCCTGCTGTGGCCCCTCTAGTCCCCGAAATTCTTCTGTGCCCTTCTGCTCATGGGAGCAGGGCAGAGAAAGAGGGTGTGACGTGGCCGGGCAACAGCTGCCATTTCCGTGTGCCACCCTGAGTGTGTGTCATAGGTTACTTCATGTCGCCCTCACTATTGTTATTTCTGGAAACTTGAGCTCTGAGAGGTTAAGTTACTTGTCTAAGGTTGAGTCAGTGCCAGAGCTGGGAAGAGTTGACATGTGCAAGCAGGACTGACTGGGACCTCAGCTTCCTGTCCTTGAACCCTAGCCTCATCACTTAGCTGGGAGCCTGGGACCTCTCAGGGGAATGTGTCTACTGGGGACCAGCTGTGTGCCCAGCCTGGCCTCACCTCATGCTATCATTCATATCTGCAGACCAGTGGTAGGTCGAAAGCTGGTATTTCTCTTTTTCTAGGTTTGGGCTCTGACTCCTCCGATTTCTAGTATGGTCAGTGCTTTCTGAGTCAAGCAGGGTATAAGGAAAAATCACTCTCCCCCTGGACTAATTTATCATCCTGTTGTTTCCATTAGCTGATGCTGTTGGAACCCATTCCATCCCAAGCTGTTTGAATTCTCAGCTTGGAAATGCCCAGGCCTGGCAGTTACCATTTTCTGCCGTAAAAGGGACCTGGGAAAAGGAGAGATGCTGCCTGCAGGTGTGTGGAGAGGGAGGGGACGTCGGAGACCTAGGAGGAGGGGCTGAGGACAGAGACCAGTGGGCACTTTTTGTTTGTTTGTTTGTTTGTTTGTTTTTAATCCAGAGTCAGGTGCCCTGTGGAGGTCCACAGGGCTCTCTCTCCTGGAGGCAGGGGTGGCAGTGGGCTGCTGGGATCTACAGCTGGGTGTGGGGGAGGTTGTGTCCAAGGAAGGCAAAGCCTTTGGCAAGAATGGGAAGAAGGTTCCCGAAGGCTAGGTGGCTCCTGAGTGGACCCTGGGCCAGCGGACCCTGGGCCAGCGAACTGATCAAGGCTGCACAGGCTGATTTCAGTTTTTGATAAGTTCAGAATCTTTAGGAGATGGTACGGATGAGTATTATGGTTTGGCTCTTAAGTGTTCCCCCAAAAGCTCATGGGTACCCAAGTACTGGCACTACTGAGAGCAAGCTAGGCTGTTGGAGTTGTGTCCTTGAAGGGCTGCTGGAATCCTGGCACCTCCTCTCTCTCTTTTCAATTCTCAGTCACCATGACCTGAGCAGCTTTGCACACACACGCACACACACCCCCCCCACACCATGTGATGACTGTTCTTGATTGTCAACTTGTCTAGATCTGGAATTAATTAAAACCCAATGGGTACACTTGTGAGGTACCTTTTCCTTCTTTTTCTTCCTTCCTTCCTTCCTTCCTTCCTTCCTTCCTTCCTTCCTTCCTTCCTTCCTTCCTTCCTTCCTTCCTTCCTTCCTTTTTGAGACAAGGTTTCTCTGTCTTGGCTTCTCAGGGGTTCTTAGCCTTGGCTGCCCTGGAACTCGCTCTGTAGACCAGGCTGCCCTCGAACTCACAGAAATCTGCCTGCCTTTGCCTCCTGATTAAAGGTGTGTGCCACCACCACCCAGTGAGGGACTTTTTCTTAATTAAATCATTTGAAGTGGAAAGACCCACTTCTTATTCGGATCTTTGAGGTGGGAAGATCCACCTTAATCTGGGCCACACCTTCTGTTGGCAGCCTGTATAAAGGACATGGGAGAAGGAAGTTTGCTCTCTTTGCCTGCTTGCTCTCGCTCTGGCTAGCAAGTCCATTCCTTCAACTGGCATTAGAGCTTATTTCTTTGGGATTCTGGCGTGTACTGAAGACCAGCTGAAACATCTAGCCTTGGGAACTGAACAACCACTGGATTCTTGGACCTTCCATTAGTAGACAGCCAATGTTGGCTTAGATGGACCAGAGTCTGTAAGCCATTCTAATAAAGCCCCTTTCACACACACACACACACACACACACACACACACACACACACACACTCACTCTCTCTCTCTCTCACACACACACACACATACACACACTCACACTCACACACACATTCATTCTATAAGTTCTGTTCCTCTAGAGAATCCTGACTAATACACTTCACCGTGGTGTTCAGCCTGACCATGGGTCAGAATGACAGAGCCACGCCACCATGGCCTGAAACCTCTGCAACTGTGAGCCAAAATAACCCCTTCCTCTGTGTGTGTGTGTGCATGCATATGTATGCAAGCACACATGTGTGTTCATGTGTGTGTGTGCTCGTGCATGTGTGTGTGTGCCTGTGCATGCAAGTGCACAAGTGTGTGCATCTGCCCATGAAAGGCAGAGGACAACTGGGGTGTCAATCCTCAACACTGGTCAAGCACTGTCTACTAAACACATGTTTTCCAGTTACGTGGGTTCTGGGAGTGGAACTCAGGTCCTCATGCCTGCAAGCCAACTCCGCCATCTCCCCAGCCCTACCTTTTTTCCCTTTAAGTTGCTTATCTCAGGTTTCATCACAGGGGCAGAGGGCATGAAGCTTTAGATTTTAAGCTCTGGGCTCAGATCCTCACTCTGCCTTCTGCTGGCTGTTCTGTTCTGTGCAAGTTGCCTAACCCCGCCCCCCAGCCTCAGTTTCTGTCTGTGAAGCAGGGTAGGAGGAGTAAGGTCCACTTCCTGGCGCCATGGGAATGAGCTGACTGGAAAGGCTGGCCTCCCAGATCTGTGTTCTCAGGTGTCAGTTCTTTAGGGCCATCAGCTCTCTCAGTTCGCCTTGGAGCTTTCCTGACTTTCACGTGGAAAATCCGGCATCTTTGCAAACTCCCAACACTAGGAGCAGGAGGATGGCAGGTGCTGGCTGTGGTCTCCAGTCTCATTTCATGCAAATGTGCACCGCAGTTCTCGTTGATAATCCTCCCAGATTTTGTTAAGATTTTTTCACACTGCTGACGGAGGGGGGGCGGGTAAGGGGCTCTCTGCTGCACCTCTGGCTCTGAGGTCAGCTTTGGCTGAGTGAACTCTGTTAGGGTGGACACGGGTCCAGTGGACTCTGTGTCAGGGTGGACACGGGTCCAGTGGACTCTGTGTCAGGGTGGACACAGGTTCAGTGAACTCTGTATCAGGGTGGACACAGGTCCAGTGAACTCTGTTAGGGTGGACACAGGTCCAGTGGACTCTTTGTTAGAGTGGACACAGGCCAGTGAGTGCTCTGTTAGGGTGGACATGGGTGCAGTGGACTGTGTGTCAGGATGGACACAGGTCCAGTGCCCTATATGTCAGGGTGGACATATGTCTAGTAAACTCTTTGTTAGGGTGGACACGGGTCCAGTGGACTATGTGTCAGGGTGGACACAGGTCCAGATACAAGTTTTTTTAGATTATTATTTTATGTATCAGAAAGGGAGCAGATCTCATTACAGATAGTTGTGAGCACATGTGGTTGTGGTTTGATCAATTGAACAGTCAGTGCTCTTACCTCTCATCTCTAGATACAGTTTTGAGTCACAGAAACTCAGTCTCCTCCCTCTCACATCCATTTCTGCAAGGCATTGGTCGTGTGGAAGCACTGGGGACAGTTAGTGAGGTAAGGGGGGCTATTGTGTGTCCACAACACATTTACCCATCAGCCTCTGGGTGGGGCTTCCCTTGGGGAATCCCCTCTCTACCTCATATCTCTGCTTTTTCCATAAGGCTGTTCATTCTAATGTCTCTTTGGTGGCCATGTGTGAAGGTGCTTCCAGGCTCATCTACATTTAGCTTTTCGAAGTGTTTTCCTAGGGCTGGAGGGAGGGCTCAGAGGTCAAGAGCACTTACTGCTCTCTTAGAGGACCACAATTCTCTTCCCAGCACCCATATCTCAGGTGAGGTGGCTCACAACAGCCTTTTACTTCAGGTCCAGGGGATCCCACACCTTCTTCCAACCTCCTTGGATGCCCACACACTCATGGCATAAACTCAGAGACATAAACACACACACATAAATAAAAATGAAATCTTGAAAAAGCAAAAACAAAGTATTTTCCCAAAGATAGGCATGCACATGAGTGCCTGCAGCCCCTGGTGCTTGGTCAGAGGTAGGGGAAGCTGGACACTGTAGTGTTGTGGAGTTGTGAGGCTGGCGTTAAATCTCAACACCCACATAACATGCCAGGCATTCCTCACACTCCTGTAACTCCAGCTCTGAGCAGGGTGGAGACTGGAGGATCACTGGGAGCTCATTGTTTCCAGCCTATACAAGAAAATGAGAGGCCCAGGCTTACAGAGAGACTCTGCCTCAAAAGACTAGGTGGACGGTGATAGAGGATGTGTAGTTCTGGCGAGCGCGCGCGCACACACACACACACACACACACACACACATCACACACTTATGAGTCAATGAATCACAAGTTTTAAAAAATAAATCTGGCCAGTAGGGCTAGCGAGGAGAGGAGACTCATTTGGTAATGTACCTGCTGTGTGAGGATGCAGACCCGGAACACATCTAAAAGTTGGGTGTGGTGGCACCTGTGTGTAATCCCAGTGCTAAGAAGGCAGAGACAGGAGGATTGCTGGGGCTAGCCAGCCAGCCTAGCCAATTAATGGGTGAATCCCAGGTTTAGTGAGAGACTCTGTCTCAAAAAATAAGGTGGAGAGCAGTGGAGGAAAACACCAGGCATCAACCTCTGGCCTTCACATATACGTGCTCATGTACTCTGGCGTGTGGCACATTAGTGCGCACAAACACATATACATATACACACAGAATGTCTCCATGGTGAGGCCCAGCTTAGCACACAGATCTGTGGCAGCAGGGCTTGCCTACAGGGATATTCCTCTGTTCTCACCCCTGAGGGGATCAGACGCTTTCAGTCCATATCCTGGGGGTGTGATGCTCCAGAGCCCCTGACACACAGGGCTAGGAGACCCTGTGGTACCTCTCCCTTTCATTTAACAGGGACCCTGTGCTGATATATTGTGTACCCTAATAAAATTTACCTGAAGATCAGAGGACAGAACAAGCCACTAGATTAAACATAGGGGCCAGGCAGTCATGGCACACACTCAGGAGACAGATCCGTCTGGATCTCTGTGTGTTCAAGGCCACCTAGACTACATGAGATTGATTCAGTCTAGGAGAGAAACAGCCAGGCAGTGGTGGCACACACCTTTAATCCCAGTACTTGGGAGTCACACGCCTTTAATCCCAGCACTAGGAAGGAAGTGATATGACTGGGCGGAGAATGGTATATAAGGCACGAGGAGACGGGAACTGAGCCCTTTTTGGCTGGAGACCATTCAGCTGAGGAATCAGAGACATTCAGTCAGAGGATTTGTGGAGTTGGTGAGGTGAGAAGTAGCTGTGGCTTGTTCCTTTGTCTCTCTGATCTCTCAGCATTTACCCCAGTATCTGGCTCTGGGTTTTTTATTTATTAGATTACAGAACTCTTTCGAGATATTGTGAGCTGAACCACGATCGTGGTGTCGCAACTACTGTTTGTTGAGCACAAATTCACAAAAAAGCCACTTGCCTGTGGCTTTGCAGCCACCGGCACAGGACGGAGCTGCACGAGGCCGGAGTCTCCACCCCACCTATTGGGATTTTGTTGTGGACACCAGGTGGGAGTTGGTGGTGCCAGCTGTGGTGGCACAGACGAAAGGCAGGAGAGGGCCGCCCTGAGGAGCGGGAGGAGCGGCCATCCAGATACCCAACCCAGAACGAGCCAGCTTCGCATCAGGTTTATAGATAACCTGAGAGGTCCCTTGTCAGCTCAGGTTCGACTGGCCTGCCGCAGCCGTGGTGGCCGCCCCAGGAGGAGCGCTGGCGTCCTTCTCCTTCGGTTCTCAGGATTTGAAGACGGCTGCACAGTCAGTGCCGAGGTGCTGAAACGCACCACCGATGCCGCAGCAGCAGCAGCAGCAGCAGCAGCTAGCTCAAGTGCAGCAGAAACAGAGGTAAGAGACTGCTGCCCCAGGCACCAGCAATGGTAGTAATGAGATCTCGCCTCTTCTGGTCCAGGCACGAGCAATTTCTTAACAACTTAAGCAGAGCTTAATGCAGCGCCTGGGTAAGAGTAACATCCAGGCACGTTTAGGCCAACCCATAGGTGCGTGCCCTGGCCAGGGGAGCAATTGGAGGAAGAGGCCTACCTATAATCCAGGGAGACTATGTGGGGAAGACTATGTGGGGAACATGCCACCAGAACCCTGCTCCAAGGTCGGGGTGTGATAGGTCTGGGAAGAGGGGATTTTGGAGGTCGTGGCCCGGGGAGAGGTTCCCTCACTCACCCTGTATTGACCAGGGAGCAGCTGGACAACCAATCGGATGCATACATGTGGAAAACTAAGGGGCACTTGGATGCTGAGTTGGATGCCCACATGGCACAGACAGATCCTGAGACCAATGATTGAAGCCTGCCTGCCCCCGCCTGTTAGACTCTTGTTATAGTCACCACATCTATAAAAAATAATGTTAAGAAAACGTGAGAAGAAACCTGACTGATGCCAGAAGGACCTATCACAGTAGGCTGTGGACTTACCTGTCACCAGTTGGCACATTTAGTCTGTCCTGTCTACTTTTTCATGCTGTGTTACAGGAAACCCTATTTTCCTTTGATTTGGCTGAGTTTGTTGTGTTGTTTATCCAGTCACCCAGCGTCTGTTTGAACAGGAATGCATTGGCCTTGTGAGGAGACCATTTTTCAGCCTCTGCCTCACCTGTCATATACTCTGACATTTAATATTTCCTCTGTTTATCTCTGTGATCCCAGAGAAGGTTCCCAGGAGGAGCCACTGTTCTCACTAATGTGTGGTCTCTGGGATAGACTTCTACGTCCTCCCTAAAAGCTTCCTGTCAATGGCTAAAACTAAAGGTGTGTCTGCTCTGTCGGTGGTGAGGGGAGTAAATTGGAAATGTTGGGATTGCTTGATACCAAATTCAGAACCAGACAAATAATAACTGAATCTCTGGATTTGAAAATGCTGATGCACAATGCAAAAGGATAATTAGGCCGTTAAAGGCAAAAGCAGCACCCTTGGAGGAATGGATCTGAGCTACAATCAATATTGAATCTCATGACCATGTTAATGCTTGGATAGGAGAGGTGATTTCCAGAGTTTTGAAGAAAAATCAAAATGTCAAATGTTTCAATTTTGGTAAACAAGGTCACCTAAAAAGAGACTGTGAACAGGGTGTTCCTAGAAACAATGATTTTGCTAAGAATAATCCCAACAGACCGCCCCTCCCTTCTGGAGTGTGCAGAAGGTGTGGCAAAGGCAGACATAGGAGTAGTGAATGCAGATGAACAAGGGACCGTCAAGGTAACCCTTTGCCATCGGGAAACACATTGAGGGGCCCCCATGTCAAGTTCAGCTCAGTCGTTTCCTGTCATCGTAGAGGAAACTCCTTCCCAGAGCAAATAAAGAATCTAATGCCTATTGTAAAACACACACACACACACACACACACACACACACACACACACACACACACACTACAGCTCTGGATGATAGAACAGCTATAGAGTAGAGAACAAAAAAATTCAGGAGAAAACATAAATCAAAAGCGATAAAGATTAACTTTGGAACCTCCTCAAAGTTAGGATTGGGGTAGGGTTTTGTTTTTGTCTTTGCAGCAAAATAAAAATAACCATCTTGAAGAATTTAAAGACCTTTGGACAAATAAACATTCAAAGAAGAAAGGAAAACTACCCTGAAAAAATTACCAAGGAAAGGAATAATCTGACCTAATTCGATTTCTGAATTCTCCAAAAAGATGGTGGGATCCCACAATGACGATTCCACACAGACTATGGTAACACCATCAAGCTGACAAACATCACCCAAAGATTGGCTTTGGACTACAAACTGCTGAGGACAATTTCAAGATGGCTAGCTGAGATGATCCAGCCTTACAGACTACTCTAACCAGGACTTGAGACAAGCCCGGCACTTTCCCATTACAAAGAGACTGTTTATGCAGAGACTGGACAACAAATGATACAGCTACCTCTCCCAGGACTTGACAATTAACCCCCAATTTTTTTTCAGGATCCCTTAAAGATACCTTCACACACACCCCCCCGACAGCAGGAAGTAATTTTAAGAATACTATGTTCACATTCCCAAGAGGTGCGGTGGGTGGTTTTTGGTTGTTCAATGGGTTATGGATAATTGTCATTGTTTAGGGTGGTTGATTACAAGTTGTTATTAGTAATGGTCAGGGGAAAAAAGCTAAACAAAGATATTATATTTAGGGTTCTTGTTTGAAAAAAAGAAAAAGAAAAAAGTATATAGATATGATAAGATAAAAGATAGATTATTGAATCTACTCTGAAAAAAGGAGATATAGAAATGATAGGATAAAGGGTAGATTATTGAATCTACTCTGAAAAGAATAAAAGGAGAATATAAATATGATAAGATAAAAAGGCAGATTATTGAATCCACTTTTAAAAAGCAACTACTAATTTTAAATATTTTACATTGGATTGATTTTTGTATATTCTATACAAATTTTATATATTGTTACAAATTTGAGATTTTGTTTGAACATACTGTATATATACTTCTAATCTTGTTCAAGGTATTGTACCTATACAGTTCATTTAACAATGTAATGCAAATTGCTAGTCATTGAAAGTTCTTATTGAAAGACCCTAACCCTTCAGGCTTACATCCCCGAAGCCCCAGGAAAATGAGGAACTAAAAAGCTAGTTCCAAGGGCAAACTGACTCAGCCATTACTCAACCACCCCTGCCACAATGTAACAATGTAAAAAGAGTTCTGTTAAGAGATGTGCTCAACTGTGACTGGGATAACTGTAAGAGTTCCAGGAAAGACCACTGTAACCTTTGTGTAACTCTCACTCCCACCCTGATATCCCCCCTGAGGTTTCGGGAAGAATGTACATGAGGACGTGATTGAACCCACCCTGTGATCAGGCCATGATCTTGTGAAATTAGTCTCTAGACATAAATCAATTGAAATGAAATTGTATGGGAATTGTAATCTTATGGCTTTTGTGTTTTTTTTTCCTTTAAAAGTACCCACGTGGCTGCAGTAGGCGTGACTCTTGCTCTCAGAACAAGAGGAGCCCGACTGTACAGCCGCATCAATAAACCTCCTGCTGTTTGCATCAACTGGACCGGAGTCTGGGTTCTTGGGGTGCCCACCTGAGAAGGTACCCTGGTTCTGGGGTCTATCACTTATTACCCACTAATTAGGATATAAAGAAATGAAAGTTAGTTGTTATTGCAATTAAACTTGTAGTCATATTAAGTATGTTTTCAAGGTCAAACAGATATATTTTAGATAGACAGGTCATCTTCAAACACTTTAGAGATCTACAGAATATGGCATTTAAGATGTTCTAATAACATAGATTCTTTTTTTTTTTTTTTGACTGTGAGACATGTCACATGTCTGCTCCTGGCAGTACCAATCTACTTCAGAGAAGATGATGGGCATGGAAGAAACTCCATATGGAGTTTACTTTCTTTGTGGCAAAATTAACCACTGGGCAAGAAAGTGCCCTTGCCCCAACTGCTGACAGTCTGCTGTCCAAATGGACAAGCAAGACACAAAAGAAAGGACTGCCAAACCTTGCCAAGACAAGGTAGGAAGGCCCTTTAGAAAGTCCTGCTTCACAGATGAGTCTGTCACACATGCTAGGCCTGTAGGCCAAAGATGGATGCCCCAACATTGCAGAGGAACCTTGGGTGACTGTCCAGGCAGCCAGCTGTTTCTGTCATTTCTCACATTTTTGGAAGTTGCTTGTTTGCACTTCCTGCTTACTTAGGTAATATTATTTCCTTCTTGGGTCTCTGAGAGAGTTGAAGATTAGATAGTTATAGTTTTCCTTGTTAACAAATTCAGAAAAGAAACTCACTAAAGATGTGTAAAGTGTATAAGTTTGAAAGACATCAAAAGATAGTTTTGGGTTGGTAATACAAGTTAGGATAGAAAGTAAATTAGGTACAACATTTTGGACTCACCAAAATAGGATATATAATGGAGTATTTTCTCTGAATTTGTCAAATGTTTATGAACTGGACATTGTTAATGTAATTCTTGACTGTATATATTGTATATACTTATTGTATATAGTTTTTCTTATATTAGTTATAACCTTCTTTTATTATTTTAGACAAAAAGGGGAAATGTGGTGATATATTGTATACCCTAATAAAATCTACCTGAAGATCAGAGAACAGAACAAGCCACTAGATTAAACATAGGGGCCAGGCAGTGATAGGACACATTTTTAATCCTAGAACTTGGGAGGCAGAGATCTGTCTGGATCTCTGTGAGTTCAAGGCCACCCTGGATTACATGAGATTGAGTCAATCTAGGAGAAAAACAGAGCCAGGCAGTGGTGGCACACATCTTTAATCCCAGTACTTGAGAGTCATCGACCTTTAATCCCAGCACTAGGAAGGAAGTAATATGACTGAGCGGAGAAAGGTATATAAGGCATGAGGAGACAGGAGAGGTCTCCTTTTTGGCTGGAGACCTTTCAGCTGAGGAATCAGAGACATTCAGTCAGGATTTGTGGAGTTGGTGAGGTGAGACATGGCTTGTTCCTTTGTCTCTCTGATCTCTCAGCATTTACCCCAGTATCTGACTCTGGGTTTTTTTTTTTTATTAAAAGACCATTTTGGCAATTCAAGCAACAGGACCCCAAGGCCCCAGGACACTTACTTGCTGGTAGAGCACTCTGAGAGAAGGGAACGGAGCTACAGCATGTTTGGGTGATTGATTTGAATATGTGTCCAGATCTGCAATTGTATTTAAGGTTGGCTAGCTCCTGTGTGAAGTAAACAAATAATTCTCACCTGTAAAAATCAGCGCTACTCATTATCAAGAGGAATGATGGGAGGAATAGGTGAGGCTTAAGGCTGGGGCATGCAGCCCTGGCCCCTTTCACATCCCTGTGGGGAACTCCTCAGCTTTGTCCCAGGCTGGGGAGGAGCCAGGCTGGGTTGGCTCTTGTAGAGGAGTGGGTGGGCAGTTTCAGGAAAAGCAGGGCCAAATCTGTTACTCTCACTCTGGTTAGGGGCTGCTTTGGAGACTTTGGCATAGTTCCCTGAAGAGCTACTCACTGAGGCCCAAGAGACTGAGTTCTTAATGCCCTCTGGGGCTTAATTCAAAATCAGCTCTTCCTTGGTGGGACTTTTGGCTGTTTTGGATTGAATGAGCCAAGGACTGGGGACCCAGAGTTTGTGGGAAGTTCAGGTTAGGGCTCATGATCCTTTGGCTTTTCCCTAGGGATGGTAAGCAGCTGGGCCTGGTTATAGACATATTCCTATTGGTCTATCCATCTATTTATGCATCCACCCATCCTTCTGACGGGCCAGCAGTTTTCCTGTCCATTCTGTCAGATGCCTATCAGTGCATTGGTTTACACAAAATATCTACCATGGCTCTCTCCATCATCTGCTCAATGCTTTATCAGTGCATTTCTCCATCTGTCCGCTCACTTGCTCACTTGCATTCCATCATCTGTCCATTTATCTGTCCACCCATCCATCCATCCATCCATCCATCCATCCATCCATATCCATAGTCATCCATTGCCATCCATCTACCCACCCACCAAAATTTCTTTCTCTAAAAAAAAAAAAAGATTTATTTATTTTTATTTTATGTCTATGGGTGTTTTGCCTGTGTGTATGGGCTCACAGAGGCCAGAAGATGGCGTCAGATCCCCTTGGAATTAGAGTTACTTATGGTTGTGAGCCACCATGTGGGTGCTGGGACTTGAGCCTGGGTCTTCTGGAAGAGAAGTCAGTGCTCTTAACCCTTGAGCCATCTCTTCACCCCCAATCCCTACTTCTCGACCTCTAACCAGGGGCTTAAGACATGACTTACGCCTTTAAGGAGGAAGTGAACGGCATGGTCCCTAAGGAACACAAGACTGTTCCAACACGTTCTAGAAGTATAGTCCAGGTAGGAGATATAAGGGGCAGATTTGCCAGGCTTTTGCCCTGGGACAGGCCAACACCTTGCACTTTCAGCCCCCGCCCCCAGCCTTGAAAAGCAAAGGCAGAGAGGAAGGAGCTGGCAGCTGGAGAGGAGGGAGGGAGCGAGGGAGGGAGGGAGGGAGGGAGGGAGGGAGGGAGAGGCTTCATTTGTCGGCTGCTCAGCAGGTACAGTCAGACTTAAAATGTCCCTGAAGAGTGTCTGCTGAGATGCAGGGGGTGAGCACGCTGAATTATTTCCCCAGTAATTGGCAGCAAAGAAACTGCGGACATCCTGGGGTCTGCATCAAAGCTCAGAGCCTCCCCTGCTCCGCCCGCCGCTTGCTCCCTGAAGATGCGATGTGGCAGCTTGGCTGTGGGTGTGCGGCCCAGTGTGTGAGGTCCACTTCTCTACCTGGCACTCTCCTCCCCTCTGCTTAAGGCACTGTGCAAGTGTGTGTGCGTGTGTGCGTGCGTGTATGTGTGTGTGTGTGTGTGTGTGCGTGTGCCTGTGCGCGTGTGTGAGAGAAGAGAGACAATGCTTTGCTATCTGCAGAAGACAGCCTGGGGGTGGGGCCGGTGTGTGCAGCTTGGGGCTCTGACCATTGGCAGACACAGCCTCCTGCTGCCTGTAGAAACGGAAACTGGAGCCTCCCGGTCTTTCCCTGTAGCAGTTCAGGATCCAGTATTGCTGGAGTCTCTGCCCGCGGACCTGATGGGTCCATCTCTCCATATGGTCTGGGCAAAGCCAGTGGCTCTTGGTCTCCATCCCTCTGTATGGTGCTCTGGCTAGCACTCAGAGGGGGCAGTTTGACCTATTGGTCATATTATTTTGCAAACAGTTGAATTTTCCTGTGTCAGTATGTCCTAACGTGCACATGTATGTGTACACATGAGTGTATGCCTGTATGTGTGTGTGTGTGTTTACATATATGTATGCAATTTTTATATGTGGTGTCCCCCACCCCAGTGAAGGCCCTTTCCACTGGATTTCTAGCTGGTAGCTGGGGCACCTCTCCAATAGGTGGGCCTTCCATCTGGTCACCTGATGTGGGGGTGGGAGGGAGTACTGGGGTGGCATACGGTGGAGGAGCCAGCCAGGTCACTTTCCAGCCTGGGCTCAGCTTCCTGTCTGCTTGGAGCCTGGTCTTAGGGGTAGAACGTTTCCTTTTTCCTCCTACCCATCTTAGGTTCATTGGCTGGGACCCCTGAGCCAAAAGCCAGATTAACAAGAGAAAAGCATGACACATACATGGAATGTAAGGTTCATGTGACTCAGGAAACAAGGACATCCCCCCAGTGGTGTGTGGGGAAGCAGTGGAGAATGGACAGACATGAATGAAGGTGTCAGGGTAGAGGGGCTGAGGGCACACCGTGGGGGCTCAGAGGATGTCTCAGCTTTCCTGCAGGATCTGGAGGGTCCCTCATGCAGATCTTCAGACTAGCTTCAAGCGGGAGGTCAGAGGTCAGGATAGGGTCAGAAAGGGCTTCCTGTGTGGGTCTCAGATTCCTTCCGTTTTAAGCATCCACTATACTAAGGTGCCGCATTTTGGGGTGGCACAGGCTGAAGTCTATTTTAAAACAGAGGATGAATTGGGGGGGGGCAGTGTGGACAACAGGAACACATCCCAACCCACCCTCTGGAACTTCCCATCATCCCTCTTCACCTCAGGAGCTCTGGAGAGCACAACCCCAAACGGTTGGTTGCGTTTCTCTCTCTCATTTCACAGAGGAGAGATGGAGCAGGACAATGGCAGGGCCAGGATTAAGGACACCCTGATGCACACAGTCAGGGGCTCACCAGCCCAGGCTGCCCTTCAGCAGAGAGTTCAAGGACTCACCTGGAGGGCTGTGGCTATCACAGGGGCCTTATTTACAGAGTGCAAAGTCACTGTACCTGGGCAAAGTTACTGTATCATTTGCAGAGCCCAGGGTCTTGTCTTCAAAATTATTAAGCATTCCCTGATGGTAGCAGAAAAATAGGAAGCATAGCATGGTCCCTGAGGTAGCGCCTGTGCAGCCAGCACCAGGGCCAGCAGGACGCCAGCCATCTGTAGAGTAGCCCAGGTTTCCGGGTGGCTACCTGTCCCCCAGTGCTGTGGGTCACTGGGGGCTGGTGCTGGGGCCTAATGGGGAGGCTCGAGAGGCTAGCGCCTGAGTCAGAGGAAAGGCAGACCCCGGGGCTCTGCTGGAGGCGTGCAAGGTGGCTCCTGGGGGGCCTCAGACGGTATACCCAGGAAAGCCAGCCTGAAATCCCAGCACTGAGGAAGCAGAGGCAGGAGGATTGCAAGCTCCAGGCCCCTTGGGCTGCATAGTGAGACTGTACATCTAAATAAAATACATAGAATGATAGAATATATCAATTTTACTCCCGGATTCAGATCCAAAAGTGACGAGTTAGAGGGGCATGGGCTAAAAGAGGGAAAATGCGGTGGTGGCGCACGCCTTTAATCCCAGCGCTCGGGAGGCAGAGGCAGGCCGATCTCTGTGAGTTCGAGGCCAGCCTGGTCTACAGAGCGAGATCCAGGACAGGCACCAAAACTACACAGAGAAACCCTGTCTCGGGGAAAAAAAAAAGAGGGAAAATGCCCCCTGACTTAGCAGCTTTTTGTTCTTAGAAGGAATTTAGAGAACGCACTGAGGAGGGGATTCCCTTGACAGGACCAATAGGGGCATGGGGAAGCCCAGGGCTTCTCTAAAATATCCAAGCACGTGTGTTTTTGGCAGACTCTCAGCCTTGGGCCCCTCCCATCCCCGATACTTGAAGCTGTTAGCTTTCCCTTTCTCCTCAGCTTGGTCATCTGTCTTTCCTAGCTGTTCGGTTCTTTGTTTATGTCAGGGAACAAACCCACAGCCCTCCAGATGACCACCAGCAGCACCCTGGAATAGTTCTGGGGGTCCCTCCATGATCTGAGAAGTCCTCTACTCAAGGTTGTATACCTAACTGCAAACTGCATAGGACTCAAATGTGACCATGACCCATCTGACACTGAGGGCCCCTTCCTAGCCAGGGGACCCCTTCCACCATGACTAGCACAGTGGGAGCCCCCAGTTAGCCCCACCTCTTCCGGAAGTAAGGAGAGTAGAGGCTTGGACTCCCATCTTTCACAGGAGGAAGGAGAATTCTCCCCTGAGAATCACGGAGGAACCTAATGCTGCCACCCCTGCCTGCGCCAAGAGGCAGGGCAAACCGAATCCCAAGGAACCCATCATCTCCCAGGGTGGAAGGCTGGGGGATGCAGACTCCCGATGCAGTACCCCCTGGGAACAGTACACCCGGGAAGGGTCCATGGGCAAGGGCACTCCTCTGCTCGATTGCTTCTGCACCCCACACTCAGATATTTGGCCCCTGAGGTGTGAAGAACTAAGTGCAGGCTCTGGGTCTACGCTGTTTGTAGGGAATGGAAGACCGGGAAGTCCCGCTCTCGAAGCTTTCTCTTTCCTGAGCCGTTGTAAAGAAAGTGATAGCCGGCTTGCCCTGGGTTCAGGCAGGGAGTGGCTGAACTCCAAATGGAGGCAGTTGCCTGAGCTAGGAGGGAAGCCCTGTCCCCGTGGAAGACAGCTTCCCCCAGGGGCTTTGGTTGTTCGTCTGGAGCCAGCGTGACCCCTCACCCCTTGAAATTCTCAGGAGAGGTAGGAATGTCCTGCCTCAAAGAGTCGTCACCATGTGGGAACTCTCAGGAGCTATGATAGCAGGAACAGGGTCTCCCTCGGCTGGACTGTGAGGCCGATGACATCTCTGACCTTGCAAATGCTCCCTCCACACACACCCCTTCCCCAGCCCAGCTTCCCTCATGCCCCCATTGCATGTGCAGAGCTCATTGCTGGTCTTTGAGGAGACACCGGGCACCGGAGGACCCCGGACTGATGGAGGAGCGGGGAAGGAAAGAAGTGTGAGTGCTGGGGTGGGGGGCTGTGGATGGGGCTCAGCAGTAGAAGGACTGCCTACACACTTGAGGCCGTGGGTTCGATTCCAGGCACTGCCGTGGTTAGTTGGCAGAGAAGACAGGAAAGGCCCTTTGCCTTGGTATCAGTTTTCCAGGAGCCAGTAAGAGCTGGAGGCAAGGACAGATCAGCTTGCTTGGGTGGAGGCTGGAGATGAGGCCTGCGCTGGGTCTTAATGCCTGCTCTTTCTGCATGGCCTCTCAAATTCTGCCTTCTCTTTATCTTTCCCTGCTCAAAGCCTGCTTTTTGTTTTGCCCTCTCGTGCCCTGAATGCCTGCTTTTTTTTTTTTTCTTCCTTTCCAGTTGCTGTGACATCAACAGGCTAAGGAAAAAGCATTCCACATTCTCTAGATTTTGGGTAAATTATCCACCGAGTGTTTAAAAATAAAAAAACAAACAAGAAAAATGGGTCAAAGGGAATGTTTACATCAGAGTTTTTTTTGAATGGTGACTTTTCCATGGATAAGATTAATCATTAAGGTCATGGGTGGTCAAGAGTCTACCCGTGATTAGAGCAGATATGTTCCCCTTTCTTTCATGGTCACGAATGAGGAAAGAGAGGATACAGGTACCCATGCCCGTCAGGGGGACACCAGGAATGGCTTTAGACCTTTTCCCATTGAGGAGCCACATTTTCTTCTGCTTTCTCTTACAGGGGCTGCTTGTTGTGACCTTGGACCCTCGGCCTCCTGTTTGTGCAGTGAGATGTCATGAGGAAGTGGGATCTGCATCAGCCAGTTCCTGTTGAAAGCTGGGCAGAGTAACAGCGGCCTTTGATGCATGAGTCTGAAACCTTCCTGGCTGAATCTGAAAGGACCCATGAGCTGAATGTAACCTGTGTCAGTTGGGTGACACTAATCCCCAGGCCAGCTCATGGGTCCCCTAAAAGCCTTCAGCCTGCTCCGCTTTGGACCAGATAAGGATGTGATGGGCACCAGAAGCAAACCTGTGAGGCAGGGCCCACCTGCCAGTCAGCTGCGGTTGATAATGGGCTGCGAGGCCTGCCTGGTGGAGTTTCAGAGAGAAGCAGAGACTCTCCTAAGGGCTGTTTATGTGACCAGCTATTTCTGATTGTGATTGTGCCCTAGTTCTTCCCACTTGGAATGAGAAGGTATGTAACAAAATTCTAATTGTTTCCTGGGATTTCTGTGCCAGGGAATGAGCTCGACAATGGCCCAGACAGCCGTTACAAAATCATTAAAAGGAGGGGAGCTTGGACACATACGCAGAGCCCTGTGATCCCAGCAGCCAAATGCCCATAGAGAGATGAGCGGGTCAGCATCTCGTATTAGATCCGTGCAGTGGAATGTCAGTCAGCTGGTGTCCGAGATCTGCGGTGACACATGCCACAACATGGAAAGACCTCGAAGACGCTATCCTAAGTGAAATCTGCAAACAGAATGGGCATGTATTACATGTTCCACTTAAACTTGGCAGCTAGTGTAGTCAAAAATAAGAGACAGTGGATGGTTGGCAGGGCCGGAAGTGGGGAAGTGCGGGAGCTATGGCTTAATGGGGGCACAGTTTGGGCGGCCACAAAGGTTTACCAGTGAGTGGTGGGGATGGACACGCAGTGTTGCGAGTGCCTGTCACTGAACCGAGTTCCTGACATGGTTAAAGTGGCGAATTATATGTAATTTTCACACACACACACACACACACACACACACACACACACACACTTGTCCATGGGAGAATGAAGTGCCTGTGAGGACTTGTGAGGTAAGCTAGGCTCTGGGGAGCTATGCCCTCTTGGAGTTCAAGGGTCATCCGTATGTCCTGGCTACACCTTCAGGCTGTGGATGCTCAGGTTTGAGGGTTCGGAAGCCTGGAGAGGATGCTTGATTGACAGAAGCTCCTGGAAGTTCTCTTAATCAAATCCCCCCTTGCACTGAGCCCAGGCATTAGTAAGCTCAAGCTTCACTAGGTCCAGCTCAATGAACAAAGACAGATGTTAGCATCGGACGCTCTCACCATCCTGGGCCATAGGCACCAGGCAGTTTCCAGCAAGTGGGTGAATCTGTGTGTGGGGACTGGGCTTTATTCTCATGTCACATCAGCACTGGGAAATTCTCCAGCAGGATGACGGGCTGACTGTCTCCCCTTCCACCTAATCCCATGTGTGTTGCTCACACAGCCAGGCTGCTCTGCAGCTGCTTCCTTCACGCTCAGAATCCTGATTTGTTCCCACCAATCCCGGGCTCCACGGCAGCCTCAGGCTCACAGCACAGTCTTGGGCATCCGTTCACCCCGGGTGCCTCACCAGGCTCTCTTGATGTCTCTGCTGTCCTTCTCCGTACAATGGGGACAGTGAAAGGGCCTGACTCCTGGGTGGGTATGACCCCCTAAAGCTGGTAGCAGGTGTCTGACTCAACAAACGGTGGCCACCATGGTTATTATCTTCCCCTTGCAGCAAAATGCCTCATCTCTCTCTGGCCTTGGCGGGGTGGAATTGAGAGCTGTTTGTTGTCAGCAAACAAAGCTCAGCCCGGGAGGAGGCAGGGGGAGCGGAGGGGGAGCGAGGGAGGGTGCTGCCTGGAGCCCTTGATGCTGGCCTCCCTTGCTCCTAGCCCCACAGCTTCAGCTAGGTGCACCTTGCGCTCAGCCAGAATGCAGCAACAATTCACTGAGGCAGACACAGTGAGGGGCTCCCGGGAACCTGCAGATATGATGCCAGACACAGTGTTTTTGCATTAGCGAAGGACACCAGCCCCCAATTTTTTGGGGGGTGGTGGTGGAAATAGCTCAAATGTGCTGAGTGTGTCTGAGGGGACTCTGCTGTAGATGTTCTGTGTGCCAGAGCTGCTCCAGCTGGGGTGGCATGCTGAGGAGCTAGCTGAAGGCAGGTACCCGCCTGGGGCTGCGAGGAAGGTGTGCTTTCTTCTCTGGTCTCATTTCCTCTGCCAAGGTCTGTGCCAGGTGCCATCAGGCAGTATGGGACTAGGGCTGTCAGCCCTGGGAAGAGCACTTGGGAGACCCAACGGGCTTCAAAGTGAGGTTTCAACAGGGAGACCTCCTGCCCCTGGAGTGTGAAAAAGACCCCCTCAGCCTCTCTCCGTCCCGTCCCGTGGTTCCCCGCCCCCCGCCTCTGTGGTAGAGTGCAGCTCTCTGAGTATACCAGCTGCCATCTTCATCAGGGCAGCTGTGACTACTTGCCAGGGACCCTACAGATGGGGCCTATTGACTCCTGATGCTGCCTCATAGGAGGGAGGAGGGAGGGTCGTCGGAGCCTCAGCTGAGGTTCTAGCCACGCCCTCTTGCACCTCCCAGCCAGCCGTGTGTGATTCTGCCCTAAGTGCATGTGGGGCACATGCAAGATCTCAGAAGGCATCCAGCGGGTACGGAGAGCAGGAGGGTAACTCTCTGCAGCTATGGGCAAGTACGTTGGGGTCGCTTATGCCTGGTGAGTAAGTCCAATACACGCATGGGTTCCCCACTTTGGACTCTGTCTGGCTGATACCCTATGAGGAGAGGTAGCCGTTTGTTGGTGCCTACCCAGGGATGCCGCGGAGAGCTCCCAGTGTTCACACAGTCTTCTGGGCGACTCGGAAGTGGCAGAGGGTAGAGGCCTTGTCTGTTTTGTCTCTGCTGAGCCCCAACTTCTAACTACACTTGGTCCCCGCAGCTGATGGCCAGATTAGCACCGTGAGCTTCACTGTTCAAAGCTGCAGAGGGCAAAGCAGGGGCATCAGTTAGATGGTCACCGTGCCCCATGCCCTAATGGCATCTGAATGACTGGGATTGGCCACATGCTTGCATCCTGCAGGAGCAGCAGCTCACAGCTGGGGACTGACATGCTGGTAGGAACCCACAGGCCTTTTATGCTTTAAATGGCCACAGATGTCCTGTGAAGGAAGTCTCTCCATTTTATAAATGAGCAAACCAAGGCACAGAGATCAACTGTGAACTCAGGTGCTACGTAGTGAAGCTGCGGTTGGAAACCAGGTATCCCAAGGTCATAAACATTGTACCTGCGTCCTCTTTCAGAGACTACCAGGTCACCTGCTGTCTGAGACACTTCTGTGCTTCTGGATTTTGACAGACATTGTCAATCCACTCTCCACTCATCACTCAGTTCCAAGTGGTAAGTTGGCTGGTTGGGACCCTGAATGCATTCTGTAAAGAAATGATTTGTCGGTTCTATGGCAGCTGAGAGGATTCTGGACTCTGGAGCAGCCCCTGACTTTGTGGAAGGCTCTGGAGTCCATCTCAACCGTAAAGCCGAACTGTACAGGGTTACTTTGAGATGAGCTGTCTTCAGGAACACATCTGTAGTTTGCCTTAGGAGCTGCAGGGTGTGGGGGCTGAGGGGTCCAGCTAGGCCTGGGGTCTGGTGGAATGTGTGTGCTGCAGTGGACTGGGAGGCCTTTGGCCATTCTTAGAGGCATGGGGAGAGCCCTAGAGCTTAGAGTAGAGGTATGGGGAGAGCCACCTACAGGCTGGGGTGTAGATGCAGGGGCCCCCAGATCTAGGCTGGCTTCTGTCCCTCCAGGTCTGTCCTAAGTTGAAATGCATGGGGTCCTTCTGAATACCGGAAGCCTGCAGCAGAGCAGCCTGGGGGCGGGGCTGTTCCCCTCATGGTCTCAGCGCTGGCCACTGCCGCTGCTTACATTGCAGGAGGATTGGACTGTATAGAGTTAATCAGTGTGGAAGATTAAAAACAAAACACCCAAACAGAAAACAAACAGGAAAACAAAACTCAAAGTTTCGGGGCTGGAGAGATGGCTCAGCGGTTAAGTGCACTGACTGCTCTTCCCGAGGACTCTGGCTTGATTCCCAGCACCCACGTGACTCACAGCCTCCAGCCCCAGGGGATCTGATGCACTCTTCTAGCTGCCTCGGGCACTACATGCACATGTTGAGCAGACATGTATGTAGGCAAGACGTTCATACATCGTGTAAATGAAAACACATACAAAGTAAATGAAAACTCACCCCCTACTAAGTTTCTACTGAGTGTAGGAGTGCTTTAAAATAATTTTTATAAGTATATACTATTTTTGTTTTTAATTTGCGTGTGTAGGTGTGTGCTGTGAATACAGGTGCTGTAGGAGGCCAGACCCTCCTGGAGCTGCCTGACAGGTGCTGGCAGGAATTGAACTCGGGTCCTCTGCAATGCTGTCTTAGGGCCAACCCTCTCTCAGCCCACACATGCATATTGTATGTTGAACATCTCCACCCTCCCTTCCCCAGGTCCCCATCTTGCCTCTCCTTTCCCATCAGTCTCTCTTCTCTTAGAACAGTAGTTCTCAACAGTGGGTCGCGACCCCCCTTTAGCAAACCTCTCTCTCCAAAAATACTTACAATTCATGACAGCAGCAAAATTACAGTTATGAAGTAGCAACGAAAATAATTTTATGGTTGGGGGGAGTCACCACAACATGAGGAACTGTATTAAAGGGCCGCAGCGTTCAGAAGATTGAGAACCACCAGCTTAGACCATCCGCTTCTCCTTGTATTACCATAAACACAGGAGCTTTTATGTGTCTGTATAAAATCTAGGAACCACAATGCGAGAATATATAGAGCATCTGTCTTTGTGAGCCTGGCATAATTTGCATAATGCTCTCCGTGAATGTGGGCTGCTTTTGCACCCTTGCTAAGCAGTCCTGAGTTGATGGCACTGTCTCGGAGGTCTGCATCGGAGGCTGCAGTGCAGCTCATGGGTTATCCTCTCTGCTTGGCAGCTTCTCGCTGCCTCACCCCTGCTATAGGCAGAGCGCTCCTTACTGCCGCTGGCTGCCCTCCCTGGGTTTATAATTTTGATAGGTACGCTTTCCACTAAAAGACTCTAGGGGTCAGCCGGATGGGTAGTGGGTAAAGCCCTTGCCATGCAAGGGTGATGACTTGAGTTTGAAGTAAAAACAGAACAGACTCCACGAAGTTGTCCTCTGACCTCCACATGTGTGCTGTGGCACATGCACAAGCCCCATTATGTGTACTTACCTAATAAAGATTCCAGAGTTTCAAGTGTCCTAGCTTGCCGAATAAATGGCAATCCCAGGCCACCCCAGGTGCCTCCCTTGGCAGCCCTGGGGACTTTCAGCTTCCTTGTGTCTCGGTCTTTGTGTCTACTGGTTTTAGTTTTGGATGTTCTGGTTTTCTTGTGTATGCCATACCTTAGCTCTCATGGATAACCCCTCCACCCTCTTATCCGGCTCATCTCCTCCTGTCTGGTTGGAGCACATCCTGCATGAAAGGTGAAAAAACTCAAGAGCACACATGCCTGTGAGCACCTTCCTCTTCCCGGCACACTTGGCAGACGTTTGGCTGAGTGTGTCTGGACCAGGAATCGCTTCCCCTCGGCATTCACAATATATGGTTTCTTTGTGTTCTGGCTTTCAATTAAAAAAAATTATTCCTTCACAATTTCATATATATATATAGAATGTACTTGGATCCCATTTCCCCCATTATCCTCTTTGTCTCCTCCCCGTTTCTGCTTCCTCCACCTTCCATGTGTCTGTCTGTCTGTCTGTGTCCCTGAACACTACAACAGGGCTCCTTATTCCAAGTGGCCAGATCAGCTCTGCCGTTCCTTCCTGCTATCGGGGATTGAAACCTCTGGAAACCATGAACTAAGAGTACCTTTTCCTCCCTTAAGTTAGCTTTTGTTATTATTTGTGGTCACGGTAGTAAGAGAAATAATGATTACCTTAGTAAATTAGTTAATTGTGTAATGCTGAGGATTGAACCTGGAACCTCATGTATGATAGGCACATGCTCTATCCCTGAGCTGTAGCCTCAGCTACTCATTTGGTTTTTTTTTTTTTTTTTTTTTTTGTTTTTCGAGACAGGGTTTCTCTGAGTAGCTTTGCGCCTTTCCTGGAGCTCACTTGGTAACCCAGGCTGGCCTCGAACTCACAGAGATCCGCCTGGCTCTGCCTCCCGAGTGCTGGGATTAAAGGCGTGCGCCACCACCGCCCGGCCTCATTTGGTTTTTAAAATTTATTTTTAACAGATACATCAAAAATTTGAGAATTGTATGAATTTGTGGCATACCATGTGATATTTCAATACCTGTGTACACTCTGCAATGTTTAAATTAGGTTAAATTTTTTTTTTTTTACCACTTTTTCTTTATATATATATATATTTTTAACTCAGGCTGGACATGGTGGTACACACTTTTAATCCCAGCACTTGGGAGGCAGAGGCAGGCAGAGCTCTGTGAGTTTGAGGTTAGGGTGGTCTGTATAGTGAATTCCAGGACAGCCAGAGTTATATAATGAGACCCTGTCCCTAACAAACAAAAAAAAATTAATAACTTATGCATATGGGTATTTTGCTTGCATGCGTGTCCACCATGTGTATGCAGTGCCCACAGAGGCCAGGAGAGGACACTGGATCTGCTGGAACTGGCGTCACAGATGGTTTTGAGTTTCCGTGTGGGTGCTGGGAATGAACCCAAGCCCTCAACAAGTCCAGCAAGTGCTCTTAGTGCAGCCATCTCTCCAGCCCCCATTTTCCTCAGGCTAGGGGAGTTCATGTATATGCGTGTGCGCATGTGAGTCCACGTGCTCTGGGGCTGGATGCCCTGGAGCTGGAGTTACGGGCGGTTGTGAGCCGCCTGACGTGGGTGCTGGGGATGGAATCAGGTCCTCTGGAAGAGCAATGCGTGCCGAGCCATCTCTCCGGCTCCCTTTACCATTTCCCGATGCCGAAAACGTTGCTTCTAGCCATTTGAACGGTGGGGCTTCTCTGCAGCGCCCCCTGCTGGGCAGCCACCCACCAGGGCTCCCCACCACCAACTTAGAATCCAGCTGGGAAACACTCACGAGACCTCCTCATCACTTTTCTCTCCTTTGTTATTTTTCTTTTCCGATTTATTTTTATTTATCTGTGTGTGCCACGTTCCATGGGGGTGTCCACAGAGGCCAGAAAAGGACTTCGGATCCCCTGGTGCTGGAGGTTGTGAGCTGCTGGACGTGGGTGCTGGGAACTGAACCCAGGTCCCCTGCAAAAGCCGCAAGTGCTCTGACCACTGAGCCATCCCTCCAGCCCCTGATGCTCACGAGTCCTCGTCATTTCCTCTCTTCTGTTATTTTTCAGTTTGAAGGTCCCTTTAGCTGGAAGTTGGACCTTCTATATTGTTGGAGTTTTTTCTGTTAGCCTCTTTCATCCCTCCCTCGCCCCGTCCCCACAGACAGTCTCTCATGTAGCTCAGGGTAGTCCTCATACTCGCTATGCAGTTGAGGATGGGCTTGAAAAACTTCTCACGTTGCTGCCTCTCGAGTGCTGGATTCTAGGTGTGCACAGTCATGCCCATGACGCTGTGCTAGGGAAAGACCTCGGTTTCTACCAGCCATCCCCAGCACTTTCATAGTTCTGGTTTTTGTCTTGTTTCCCTGGAGGTTATCTCCCTCTCAGCTTCCATTTTAAAATTTATCCTTTTTTTTTTTTTTTTTTTTTGGTTTTTTGAGACAGGGTTTCTCTGTGTAGGTTTGGTGCCTGTCGTGGTTCTCGCTCTGTGGACCAGGCTGACCTCGAACTCACAGAGATCCACCTGGCTCTGCCTCCCGAGTGCTGGGATTAAAGGCGTGCGCCACCACCGCCCGGCTTAGAGTTTTAATTTTGAAGAACATTAACTTCTTTTCTAAAAAGTAGCATTGTTATTGTCATTAATTTTTCATTTTTGGTATCACTAGGGATGAAACCTGGGTCCTCACTCCTGCATTTTCTTGTTTCATGTGGTAGTATCTTCAGAGGACCTAAGTTCTTCCTCCTGCACGCTAGATGCTCTAGGTTTTTATTTATTTATTTATTTATTTATTTATTTATTTATTTATTTATTTATTATCTATCTATCTATCTATCTATCTATTAGCTCTACCATGCTCTGGGTTCCTTTGCCTGTTCCCACCATGTGAAGAACAAAGCAGGCAGGTTGCTCTCTACACATGGATGGGGCTTACAGACTGTGGTCTTCCCCAGCAGAGAATGAGTGGAGACTTGAAGTTTGGGGACTCCCTAAAGCCAGGGTCCATCATCAGTTCCCCAGAGAAATGCAAGCATCTTGCTTTGGGGGAGGGGAGGGGAGGAAGCAGGCCTGGCTGTCATCAGGCAAATGGCTGATTTTTTTACTGATCATTCTAGATTTCAGCAAGGGACCTTAGCCAGCCTTTGGCTGCATTTCTAGTTCCGCTCTGGCCAGCAGTAAACCAGAGGGTTTAGGGAAGGGCAGTCACCAGGCCGTGTGGGCCAAGAGTCCATGGGGTAGGTATGGGGAAGAGGATGAAGGGAATGAGGTCAGAGGTCGAGGTCAGGGCTCACTGTTCCTTCTTTTTTGCAGTGTTGGGGATTGAGCGCTGGCTGGGGCTCCCACATTCTAGGGAAGCTCGCTACCACTGAGTTACAACCTCAGTCCCTGTGGCCAGTCCCTTAAAAACCCAGTGCTTTTGAGACCCTTGCGGAACTTCCAGGTCTCTCCAGGTTCTGAGTCTTCTAGAGAAGATGCAGAGCAAGTGGGTGGGTTTGCGACTGGTTCCTCCAACCCGAATCTTGGGAGTTAGGGAGGCTGAGGATGACTGCATCTTACTGTCTCACCTTTTCAGCTTTTCAGACGTCTCCCACCCCCTCTGATCCTTTTGTCTTTGTGGTTTAATCCATTTTCACTCCTTTAGGTTGTGTTGAGTGGGACAGACAGGATGATGCATGTGCCCAGTCTGTCACATGTAGCCTGAAGTCAGTGTCTATTTAGAAAAATTTCTGTACAGGTCTCTTGAACCCATTTTAATTCGTTTTTGCTCAGATGGGCTTGCTTTAGTGTTAGGAGTTGCACTGAGACCTGATCTAACCGGTTCCTCTGACTCAGGCTTTAGGAAGGGTTTCAGTGAATCAGCAGTACATTTTAAAAGTTTATTTTAATCCATCCACTGCCATCCCCAGTACAGGTTGGAATGTGGCGACTGTGGTCTTTGGATCAAGAGTGACTCCATGAAAAGTCTCATGTTGATTATTTTAATGCTGAAGCATGACATGTCACAGGGAAACTGAGTTTCTCTGTCTTCTGCCAGCAGCAAGGGCAAAAGGCTCACAGTGAAGGCCTTGGAGAGAGAATCCTCCAAGGATGAAGGGCTGGTGGTGGGGAGGGGTGGAGCTGGACTGAGAGGGAAGGACATAGACACATACCCCACCCCCACCCAACCCAGGGAAGGGTTTTCTAGAAGCATTTGTATTTTGAATACTTTTCATGCCTTCTTTGGTTTGAGAATGCTAAACTCCCAGGCTGGGCCAGTGAGCACGAGGCAGGCTGGGCGCCTTGTTTTCCAATGAAAAGCAAAAAGTGTTTTAATGTCTTAGGGGAGCTGTGTGCCCGGGCTGAGCAAAAACCTGGAGGCCAATAAGGGCTTCAGGGAAACCTCAAAGCTGGGTTAAACCCAGCTCCTGGGCTAGCCTGGGGCAGATAGGACACACGCAGCTCCAGGCTCACACTGAGGGGGTCACTCAGCTTTGCAGGGTCACACTCGGGGTTAGATTTCTTCTCAGCATTCGTGCAAAGAAAGCCCTGTGTGGTCCCGATGAAATTTCAGTGCATACAGGAAGGCCCTTCCAGCCCAACCCAAGACCCAAGCAAATCAAAACATGGGGATGACTGGGGTGGGTGGGTAGGGCAATAAATAAAGGTGTGGGGGGGGCTGAGTGAGGTGGTAGATAAGGGGGCAGCAAGGCACTAGGTGGGGGGGCAAGCACTCTCGTCCCCAAACACTGGTCTGTTGAGTTGTCGGTCCAGGCCATCAGGGTGCTGGTGAGGAGGCCTCAAGGACCTTCAGAAAGGAGCCAGGAGGCCTGGCTCTGTATTCTCCGAATCTTCCGCTGGAGGGCTGCCTCAGTCTAGGGGTGCCGGGTGGTCCCATCAGCAGCGAGGAGTTGTCCATGTCTGTCTTTTGCCTTTGGCAGAGAGAGAAAAAGACCACTGAATAGTGAGTGGTGGTGGTTGGCTTCCTCCCCAGCGACAGCCCAGCTTTGGGAGGAAACAGAAGTGTGAGGACACAGGGCCTTCCTGGTCCAGGGCCAGGCTGCACTGTCTGTGTGCTCACAAGCTTGTTATCTGCACACCCGCGCTTCGGTTTGTCTGTCCAAACCTTGTCTGTCATCTTCAAGGCAGTGACCTCTTGGCCTGCGTCTGACTGTTTTGACCTCTAGCACCGCCTAGGTTCACTGCTGGTGTGCCCAAACTCACAGTGTTAGGGCTGGGACTAGAATGCATCCTATAGAGAGGGCTGTAGGAGGCTGTAGAGAGGGGACAGGGGGGATGGGATGGTTAGTGGGGTGTATACAGGCTACTTGAGGGAGACCCCAAGGGACACATCAGATACTGTTTCATGTCTGTGCCTGTGGGCTGTTGGCCGGGGTTGCCCAGCCTAGCTGGGGCTGGTCTTTAAAGGAGTCTGTGTTTTCTCCGGTTTGAGGATGAGAAGTACCCCACATCGTGATGCTCCCATGCTGGACCAGTGAGCACAAGGCAGGGGGAGAGCATTGTTTTCTACACCTATGACATGTGTACATCACATGTGTACATCAAGGCTCCCAGAAAGCCATCGTTGGAGGTGGTGGGCTCTGGAGGATAAGGACAGACACCACTCCACTGTTCCCAGGCCAGGCTCAGTGAGGACTGCCTGCGGCTGTTAGGGACAGGAGCAGAAGATGGTGGTACCATTCTGAGTCCCTCTGGTCAGGGCTGGGGCTGGCTGACCTTTGTTCCCCACTGCCTGGCACAGAGCTCAGTAAACATGAGGAATTGAAAATGTCATCGGCCACTAGGGAGGGAGGGAGGGGCGGAGAGGCTGCTGGACGAGCAGAGACAAGGCAGTACTCACCGGGCACCCTGGCTCAGGCCGGGGTGGGGTGCCTCCCTGTGGGTCTGTGGCACCTGCTCCAGTCTCACTGGCCAGGCTGCTCTGGCTGCCCGAGAGATGGCTGGGTGGGCAGGCAGGCCCCATCCTGGGGGACTCCATGCTGCCACCTGCAAGAGACATATGTGGATGGAATGGAGATGTCACTGAGCTTGCTAGCAAAGAGCCAGCTCAATCTTACCTGGAGTTAGGGGTGGTAACTATGGCCTGTCTGCCCAGCAGTCCCCACCCACATGCCTGCCTGTTCTAGCCAGATCTCTACCCTCTGCTGATTGACCTAAGATACACTGGATCAGCAGAAGGGGCTCTTTCCCTGAGTAACGCGTCACCGATGTGAGAATGGGCAATTAGGAGCCTTTCCTACCTGCACAGAGTGAGGGGTGGGGAAGGGACTGTGTGTCTGGGAAGGCAGCGAGCGGGAGAAGGTGGTATTAAGACAGCACTTGCCACCTTCACCACTAAAGACTCTCAGGGCGTATAGGCGTGCATTTGTGGTTTTGTGTGTGAGCCTGGAAACTGGGGTGGGGAGGGAGTGGCCTGGAGGGGGATGGGAAATGGGGTGGCGCACTGCAGCGTCTATGACAGGGGCTGGAGAAATGGCTCTGTGGGTGAAAGGCGCTTGGCCCACAAGCCTGGCACGCTGGGTCTGATCCCCAGACCCACATGGGGGAAGGGGAGAACTGACTCCCACAAGTTGTCCTATGGCTTTTAGTGCTGTGGCCTCTAAGCCAATAAATAAATAAGAACAATAAAAACACTAACAGCAGGGGATGAGAACAGTCGGGGAGGGTGAGATATGTATGAATATTGACACAATTATTCAAGATGGTCCCACCCAGCTGACAGCTGGTGTGGAGGGAGGAGCCAGGAGCCAGCAGGTAGGAGGAGGGAGACGCCTGTCCTGAAACCAAGGCTGGCAGGCAATTTGTACAACAGTCTCCTAGTGGAGCCTCTTGGGGCTGCTGGTGCCAAGTCCAGGACTAGTTTTCACCTCTTGCCTCATCCCCCAATACTGAGCACTTGGGAAAAAGACTCTGAAGGCACATCAGGGCTCTGAGGGAAAGAGCACGGTGATCAACTAGTAATGTCTGTCATGGCTCTGGACAGAGAGGTGGTAGTGTGTGTGCAGACATTTGCCACTTCTGACTTAGCCCAAATTTTCATTCCCAACAAGGATTCCTGCCATGTCATCTTTGGCCTGAGGTCATAGTCTCAGTTACAGGACAGCTTATTATATCATTGATATATTGTTATATCAAGACATCTTATTCTAGTTTTGGGCAGATATTGTTCCTATTTTTTTTTTTTTGAGACAGTTTCTCTGTGTAGCCCTGGTTGGTCCTGGAACTCACTCTGTAGACCAGGCTGACCTCAAACTCACAGATCCACCTGCCTCTGCCTCCTGAGTGCTGGGATTAAAGGTGTGCCTGGCTTGGGGCAGATACGGTAAGGCCCACTCTTTACACACCAAAATCAAGCCTTCCTGAAACTTCCTTCGAAGGTCCTAGCTCAGACCCAAGAGGACATAGAGGAAGCTGGTGCTTTTCTCTGAAGGCCTTTCTTGTGCCTAAAGAGATGAAAGCCTTCCATCTTCCCTTCCCTCTCTGCGCCGACCTCATTGCCCAGGTTAACCCATGTCAGGAGTCACAAAAGGGCCTCAACGTGAGAGGGGTCTTTGGAGCTGGCCTGCTCCACCTCATTTGTGTTGAAGAGAAGGCAGTGCCAGTCCGGAGGTGATGGCACATGCTGGGGACATCACTGCAGTCATACGGCCAGTCATAAGGATGGTCCAGGGAGCTGTACCTAACTTCTGTGGCCCTTTGCTGCTCGAGAGGTAGAGAAAGATGCTGACCAGGGAGTGGTCCTGCCTCTTGTCAGCCCTGCACGTCTTCCCCATCCCTCACACACACGCCTCCAGGCTCCCTCCTTCCCAGGGACCCAGGGACCCGACCCTTTTCAGACGCCAGTAGAGAAGCTGCCACCAAAGAAACCAAAGAGCCACCCAGCACCTCTGGCAGCAAACAGCTGACGTTCCACACTTACCCGAGTCTCCTCTAGGCTTGTCACCTTTTGTGCCCTTGACCACAGTGGGCATGGGTCTGTCCTCCAGGCTGGAGGAGCTGAGGTCCGAGTCACTGTCACTGGAAACCACTGGAACAGACGAGAGCAGAGGAGGTCGCGATGACTTTCTCCTGCTTGGACAGTGGGCCAGGGAAGGCCTCCCTCTGGCCACCTGCCACCACAGAGTGGCCTAGAATTTCAGGTAACCCTTTTGTTTGGGACATGAGATAAAATGGTATGGGGAACAGGAGCTCCTTTCCACCAGCTGCGGGGGTGAGACCTGGTGTGAAGAGGCAGACATGGAACCCACATGCTTTGCATCATTAGGGAAGGCTCATCCCTTGGCCAGCCATCGCTAATGCATCATGGCCTACCTGTGGACTGGAGCCGTTTTGCTTGGTAGGAGTGGGTGCCCACCTTTGGTGTAGACACAGGGACTCTGAGGCCTCTGCCTGGCCACACTAAACACCAAGGCCATGGCTTCAAGGACAACAAACTTATCACAGGCTTTCACGTACACGAACTCACGAAAGTTTCAGAAGGGCTGGGAATAGCCCCACCCCATCACACAGGCAGGAGACTGGGGCATGTGCCCATGGCCGTCAGAAGATGGGCTCCTGACTCTGGAAGGCTGGCTGTGGTTCCCAACCACTTAACTTTCATCAGGCACACAGTGGGGTGTCGTGAACCACCAAGAGCAAGGGCTCGGAGGGAGCCGAACCCCCTCTTTTCTGCACCCGACACCATCTCTGGCTGGTTCGCCGACCGTGGGTGTCATAATACAGGATATATTCATCCTTCAAACGTTCTATTTTAATTTTTAGCAGGGACGTACATCCGTGTGCCAGCCTTCTGAGGCAGGCCTGGGTGCTTCTGAGAAGCGGCCCATGTGGCCCAACCCGTCCCATGGCCTGTGGCTCTGGGTCCCACTTCTGGTCACCGGAGCTTAAAGACCATGGCAAATAAGATCTGACAGCAGGATCTTCCTAGATTTTTCCATATCTTCCTTCTGCTTTTTACAGTTGTCTTGCCCACGCCTAATTCAATAGATTTAAAAAAAAAAAAAAAAAAAAAAGGCAAGTTGCTTCTTCAAGTTTCACAAAATCTTGCTTTTAACGAAACAGTTCTGGCTCCTTTTCTGACTCTCTTCACTAATTTCCATAGCATGTAACTAAGTGATAATGAAGGTAATAAGTAGGTGTAGGCTCAAAGGTAAACCGTCCTCTTTTACAGGTGACTGACTCAGGGATGGGTCACCAGGCAGGAGGTGCAGAGCTGTGTGCTTTCCTCTGAAATGCCAAGTGCTGGGGTGGGGTTGGGGGTGGGGGTCGAGGGCTTCCCAAAGCACTTCACTAGGCTATTCGCAGGGGAGCTTGGTCCTCCAGGCTCAGGAGCCAAAGGTTCCCTCTGCCAGAAGAGGGCCACAACCGCTCCCTGTCCAGGCTGGCTACCAGGCTCCCGCTGACCCGTCAAGCCGTTTCTGGGGGCTGCGTTCTCTTTTCTGAGATGGCAATGAGGCATCCACAGAAGTGCTGGTCAGTTAGGGAACGTCTCTGTGGGAATAAGTGGAGGGAATGGGCCTTCCACCTGCATCCAGAGCCTTCTAGAAAGTCTCTGTCTTAGCATATGCCATTTTCTGGGTGAGGGTCTCAGGTCACAGAAACAAGTAGCCAAAGTTGGAGCTGGCTAAACATTTTAGCCTTCAGAGGTTAGCAGTAGCCAGCACACAGTAGGTGCTTGAGGAAGGTCTGATGTCACAGTGCTCATCTTGCTTTACCTGTCCTGTCAGGGTTACCACCAAAATGATTTTTTTTTTTTTTTAGGCAGGATGGCCTTGAATTGCTATGTAGCCAAGGATGATTTTGAATTTCTGATCCACCTGCCTCTACCACTTACATGCTGGGAATTTGGGTACATACCATCATGGTTCTGTTTCTGTTTGCTTAAAGTTTAAGTGTGTGCATGCGCATGCATGCATGTCATTGCAGGTATATGCACATGAGTGCGGGTGCCCATGAAGGCCAGAGGCATTGGATCCCCCTGAAGCTGGAATTATAGGAGGTTGTGAGCCATCTGATATGGGTATGGAACTGAACTTGGGTCCTCTACAAGAGCAGTATGCAGGCTTAACATTAAGTCATCTCTTCAGCCCTCACCATGCCTAGTTTTATGGTGCTGGGGCCCATACCCAGGTCTTTGTGCGTGCCAGGCAAGCACCCACCAACTGGGCACTCGCCAGCCCTCTTCAGTAGATGCTGAATCTGTCGCCTCCTCACCATCATCACTAGACTTAACTTCCTCCATCCACGACCCTTCCTCATCCCACAGGATGACCCTAAGTGTCTCCTCCTGTGGATGCGTCTGTACACTCTTTGCTCAGTCAGGGTGTCCCAGCCACACAGATCTGTTGAAAGACTCCATCATCTCGTCCACACCCCTGTCCACCAAGAGGAGGCTTGTGTGCATTCCTGGGTGATGAATGTGACTGTCCCTGGCCTGCCTTCCTCTGCTCCAGCCTCTTACCCTTTCCTGCTCTGGTTCTCTCTCTCATATGCCACTGACAAGACTTCCGGTTTGGCCGTTTCAGACAGAACCAAGAGGTGGGGATGAAGAGGGATGGGGGTGGGTTCATGAGAATTATACGTAAGAACCGACTGACTTGGCAGTTCCTTTTCGGGTCTGAACCGAACGTGAATCCACTGAGACCAGACCCCACTGGCGTCCATGCTATGAACACGTGGTTTTGACTCATTGCTGGGCTGACTAAACACTAACCCCACAGGGCCCCAGACACAGGAGGTGGGAGGCGGTGGGCAGGAAGTGGCTGTTAAGACGCCGGAAACAAGTAGCTCGTGCACGCCCCCCTCCGGGGCAATAAAGGAACACAGGATGGGAGCTAGCTCAATGCTAATGGAGGTAGGGCAGTACCTATGAGGGCTGGTGACTAACCTCCACGCTGGTCTCTCCACCTCTCTGGCAGAGACATTGATGCATGATCTATCAACACTTCCTGATCTGGAAATATTCCATCTTCCTGTGGCTGGGCTGGGGACAGGGCTCTGAGATGCCAAGGGGCCCAGCAGGGACGATGGGGTTGGATGTGCCAGGAGCTGGTTGTGGAGGCATCCCTTGCATTCTGTGGTCTATTGTACGTGTTCCAGGAGTGGGCTTGGGAGCAGGCTCAAGTTGCTAGATAGGATTTATGGAGAGTTGTATGTCCTGTCCAAAACAGCACAGCCCTGGAGGTGGGGGGAGGTACCTGTCACCTGGTCCCCAAGGGCACCTGTGCTGTACGAGGGTTAAAAGAAGTCACGGAAACAAGACAAATTCTGGGAGCACCCCCCGCCCATTGCTCTCATTTGACTCATTCTTCGTCTCCCGTGAAACCCAAAGGATGCAACCATGGAAAAGGGGGAACAGCCTCGAGGGACAGTTGATCTCACCATGGGATCATAGGGCAGGGACCATCCAGCTGTCCCAGAGACTCATTTCTTTCTGTCCCCTTGCCTGGCCTCTTTGTACCCGGGGTTTTAAGCTGGGCCAGGCTTTGGTATCAAGTGTGTGCGTGCATACACAGAAGTCCGAGGTTGGCACTGGATGTCTTCCTCTATCACCCTCTACCTCTTTTTTTGAGACTCACTAGCCGGTGAGCCCCGGGATCTGCCTGTCTCTGCCTGCCCAGTGCTAGGCTTTCAGGTGTGAGCTGCTGTGTTAGATTTTTACATGGGTGCTGGGCAGCAGAACCCAGGTTCCTCAGGCTCGAGCAACAAACACTTCGCTGACTGAGTCATGTGCCTAGCTCCATGCCTGGGGGTTTTAAGCTGGGGCTAAGCTGTAGCCATCAGGTCTTTGTTCTGAAGACGCAAACCTCATCTCCAATCTGCTCTCAGAAAGCTAAAGAAGGCAGGGTTGCCCAGTGGCTGGCCACTAGGGAAAGAAGAGGCTGCATACTCCTGAGTCTCACGAATATGTTGGCCCAAGTAGCCGTGGCTTCTTCCAGTGGTCAAGGAAGCAGGCTTTTCTCTTCCTGTTCCCATAAAACCCAAACCTTGGGTAATTTGCCACCCGGGTACCAAGGCTGCCTTTCCTCTGAATGGTGGCTGGGACTGTAAATCCTCCAGCATCTAAACGAAGCTTTCAGGCTCGTAAATCTTTCGCCTCTGCTCTTCATCCTCTACAAGATGCTAGGAGTGGCTAAGGGCCAGACCTGGGATAGGTCCGGGGACAGGCGCTTGTATTCCGCCATGCTTTGCCTTTCTAACAGAGGTAGGAAAAGCCTGGTAGACACTCACTGGTCTGAGAGCCTGTGGGAGGTATCCTCACCCGCACTCAGAGGGCTCCACCACGAGGTAGGAGGGGAGCCTCCCATCTTGGTTTCCTTCACGGCCACCTGACTTCCTGGTCCACTTGCTGGAGGCTCTGGCATCCCTGAGATTTTCCCCATCACGCTGGGCCCTCACCGTCAGCAGCGGATGGGCAGCTTAGAGCCAGCCAGGCCTGTTTCTCTGGGGATGGGCAGTTTTATTTTTTTTTCCCCTTCTAGCTCATTCTTGGATGGATTTGCAATTTGACTGTCACCATGGAAACTCTTGAGTTTTGGTACATGAGGCGGGGTGGGGGGTGGAACTCTTCCTTTTTGGAAACTCTCCCTTGAATGTCTCACAGGACACATGTGGCAGCTGTCGAGACACCTAGCTGGGATGGCTCAGGGGACAGGGATGGGGGCCTGGCGACCTGTCTCCAGGCTCTGCTTAGCCATTACCTCTGCCCATGATCCCAGGCACCTCTTCAAGATTCATGGCAAAAACCAAGAGACTGACCCAGCAGCTACCTGGGTGTGAGGTCAGCCCAGCAGCGGACACGCTGCTGAGGTGGCTCTCTGAAAAGCTGGGAAACCATGCCCCATCCTGGGCCATGCCACATCTACCTGCAAAGATGGTGGCAGGCTGTGAGCCTGGAAGACCTTCGGGAGCGGTGGCTGTTCTGCTCCAAGGAGCCCCAAGTCTCCAGAAGCTATGGGAGTTAGGGAAGTAGGGAGATATTTCCAACATCCTGCCAAGAAGCAGCAGATGGTGGAAAATTTTGCATACTAAAAACAACAAAAAATATTTTTAACGTAAAGGAATGATAATCGGGCCTTGGGGAGGGCACAGGCACCCCCAGTGAGTCCTCCCTGGCCACCAGGCTGGCACAGCAAAGATGCAGTTGGCCCTGCCAGGATGGCCGTGGCACCCATAATTCAAGAATAGGTGTGTGTGTGTGGGGGGGGGGCTGTTTTGGTGGCAGCAGCCAGGGATCATGGGATGCTGAAGGGGGGGCCAGCTGAGCCGTAGACTTGGGTTGTGTCATCACCCGTCACTTCCCAGATGTGCACCTTCAGGCTGTTTTCTTATCTGTGCTTGGTGGAGCCATGGATGAATGATGGGTCCCTCTCTAGTGGCTATGAGCGTTCAAAGAGATCAGGGACATCGGTCATGGGCTCATGTCCCCTAGTATGGGACTAGTTTCCATGCTCTGGGCCAAGTCCCACTTCCCAGGGGTGAGGCCGACTCCTGAGGGCACGTGGACCCTCAATCATATTTCACAGGCGGAGGAGAGTGCTGCATGCCCTCAGAGGATGTTTAGAAGCTGAGCTGGGATCTTTGGCTGGGATCCTTGCTCTCCCATCTTGCCCAGCATGTACATGGTGTCCATGCCTCTGTCTCACCTAATGAGCACACTCAGGAACCCTCCCCTCAGATGTCTGGTTCATCCCTCTCTCCATGAGGGCCCTTCTGTGTCCTCTGGGTCTTTTGCTGCCGGCCCTGGCATGGGGGAGGCTGTCTCACGCATGCCCACTGCCTTGGCTTGAACTCTGGTTCTGCACTGGATGTCTCTGGGCAATATACCTCACTCTGAGCCTCAATCATCTCATCTGTGAAATGGACAGGAGGAAGGAGAAGAGAGAGGCAGAGTAACTCAATAAGACTCGATCCAGCAGGGAAAAAAAAGCCCAAATACTACACAAGCTGATAAGATTTTTTTAAAAATCAGGGCTGGAGAGATGGCTCAGTGGTTAAGAGCACTGGCTGTTCTTCCAGAGGACCTGGGTTCAATTCCCAGCAACCACATGGCAGCTCACAACTGTCTGTAACTCCAGTTCCAGAGGATCTGACACCCTCACACAGACACACATGCAGGCAAAACACCAATGCACATAAAATAAAAATTTTTAAAAATCAGACTTCAATGCAACACCCAGGGATCCCTTCCGCCCTGTTTCTTCTGCCCATAGCCCTCTGCCCCAGGAACAGATGTAGCCCACCCACCTGGCTGCCTCCTGCCAGCCTGTATCTCCTTCCCTGAGCCGGCCCCAGCCCTAGATAAAGCCATCTGCTGACTGTTCTCTGAGAATCTTTCCCAGGGGACAGCTGTGCATGGCAGCGAGGTCAGCCAGGAAGTAGTTCACCAGGCCAGCAGGACAGTTGACCTTAGAGCCCCAGAGTCACCTCAGTGTTGCCAGCCGGGCACCACTCATGTCTCCCGGGAAGGACACTCAGCCTGGACAGGGACTGGAGGGGAGGGTGGGAAGCCACTTGCCATGGACACCGGATGAGTGGGCCCTGAGGGTTGGGAGGGGAACAGGGCTCTTCCTCTGCTTTGTCCCCCGGGGCTCCAGCCAGGAAGGAGGATTGCCCAAGGCTTGGGGGGGGGAGACCTGTCCTTCCAGGAATGGCCATTGGCAGCCAGAAGAGACTCAGTGCCTACCTGTCCTTCCCTCCTGGGACCAGGCGACAGGAGTCAGGGTATGTACCCACTGGACCTACTGTGTAGCCAGGGACAGTCACAGGACCCCATGGCATACTAGTTGAGGTACTGGGGTGCTTTCCTTCCCTGGTACCCCTTTCAGGCTGCCCCTAGAGGCTCCGAGGATGACCCCAGGCAGGAAGGGGCAAGTGGACAGTGAAGAGCTGACAAGTCCGAGCTGGGGCTAGGAGGGGTCCCATGCTGGCTTATTCGTTCACATCGATTTTAATTTTCTCTCTCCTCCAGGCTCACAGACAGAAAGGAGGCACCAGCTAATGAAGACAAATCCACAGATCAATAGAAATGTGGTTGCCGGTGTGGAAACCCTGTGGCCCCTGACCTCGAATGAGGCGCTCTGGATAGGAGGAGGGATGGATGGTAAGAGCTGCTGCCTCCAGAGAGAATGGGCTATACAGAATGGGGCAGAGCCTGACAGTGTGGGAAAGACAGTATTCGGGGAGAGAAGTCAGAGAGAGCTTCCCGGAGGAGGAGGGATTTACAAATGGATGCCATTTAAGCAGATGCAAAAGTAGGCCCAGGGTATGCCAGGCCTTCCAGACAGAGTCTAGGGAAAGCCCGGATGAGGAAGCTCTCTGGCTGAGGCCCTCAGGGGAAGGAGAGGAGCTGGTTTGGGTCTGCTCTGTCCTGCTGGGGACAGATGACTGCTCTGGTTTCTAGCGGGCCCCAACCAGGAGCATGTCTCTCCTGCCTGTCTGGGCTGGCAGGTGCCATGAGCCTTTGTGTCCTCCTGACTTCAGCTTGTGCCTCTTTCTCAGATGTATTGTTTTGAAAACAGTCTCCTTGGGGCTGGTAAGAGGGCTCAGTGGGTTAAAGATCTGGGGTCACAGGTAGGTATCACCATGTGTGTTTTCACACATTTTTAAGTCTCTCTGTCTCTTTGCTGTGGTGCCTTCTCTCTCTCTCTCCCCTTTCTGGTCTCCATGTGTCGGGAGTCCCCTTGGGTCTCTGTTCCTATAATCTGTCAGTTCTCCATCTAGAAGAGCCTCAGCCCCAGGGTGTCTGTGTCCAGACTCCGGCAGGAGGATGGGCTACCGGTCTTGCCTGACTCTGATGACCACTCTGGGGGCAATCAACGCAGGACAAGCTGCCTCTTTCTTGTGGGTCCTCTTCTCTGCCAGGCCCCCGAGAGAAGTGAGGGATCAGCTGGGGGCCTCGGCAATGCCAACCTTGCTCTGGCATGGACAGGAAGTCTAGGAGAGGACCTGGTATACAGCAGAGGCTGCTCTGTTACCCCCAGGGCTTTATTGGAACCAGGCAGGGAGGGAGGGCCTGGCTCACTCCCTTTACCCGCGTTCCCAAAGGCCATTCGGTCCAGAATGCGTTAGAATTAAGTTGTAGGTTTAGCCGGCAAGGCAGATGGGCGGCTGCAGAAAGTCATCCTGTACTGTGTACAGAGAGCTCAGCCCAGCTGGCCCCAGGGGCATCTCTGTGCTGCACTTGAGTCAGACACAGCTTCCATGAGGGCATGGCACCTCAAGACCTCACCTTGCATCTGGAATGGGCTAATCCGCTGAGGCTGTCATCGGGTTTGGGCAAATTAGAGGAGACAGCCATGCCCCTAACCCTTGTGGTGTGGCTAATGAGGGCCTTCTGCTCTGGGAAATCAATTTCTAAGCCAGCACAGACATTGGGACAGGCAGGGGGCTGCTGGGAGAAGGGAGAGGCGCAGAGTGGAGACTCTTCCTTGTTTAGAGGCCCCGTTTTTGAGACTGCTATTCAGCATAACCAAGGGCTCAAAAGGCAGGATGAGGCCATATGCATGGGCCTTCCTTTTAAAGCAGGACCATGGCCGTGGCCACACAAGAGTGGTGGCCTCTATCCCTGAGAGCTAGCAGAGGCGCAGTTCCAGAATGCTGCAGGCATTTCCTTCTCTCTGTGCGGAGACTACCACACACGCTATTCGGACTCTGTATCTTGCGTCCCCTTCTGTAAGTGAGCAAGGGCAGTGTCCCATTCCAGGCTGTCCTCCTGAAGTTCCAGATGCACAGAGCCCCACACAAGCTACCATGAGCAAACCCGGAATCCGTGGCAGCGATGACTGGAGCTGCTGGATACCTCAGCTGACTTCTGTCCTTTCTGCCTGCACAGGACAAAAGCTAATGGTCCTAAGTCCTCTGCGGGGCCTGGTAGAAAGACAGCCACAGAGACGATGGGCAGCCGGCTCAGAGCCAGGGGTGGCCTCTGGTGAGGCCACAGTGGGCCCGGGAACCATAGCACCCCCCCAGCAATTTCTCTTCCTATGACATTCAAGTCCCCCACCCCGCCCCCAGCTGAGACAAACTACGACTTTCTTTCACCTATTGTCTTGACCCCAATGGCAGCCCTGCGCTATGAAGACCAGGTTCAATGACTTGTGGGACCAATGGTGCCTTCTCAGATGGTTCACACTGGCTCTTCCTCCTCCTCTCTCTAATTGGTCCTTCTTGGTCTGTGTGTCCTTGTGTATTGTTTGGGAGCTTCAGATATCATTATATTAAAAAAATAATAATCCCAGTTACTTCCCACAGCATCCCAGGGCCAGAAGGTCCCTGCAAGGAGCAAAGTTAGCAGAGATGGAACATGGCGGTGATGCTGGGACGGAGGGGGAGAGAAAGTTAAGGGTGACAGTGTTGGCTGATACACAGAAGGCTGGTCTTTACTGTACGGGAGGCCTCTCTGATCGACTGCCTGTTTGAAATGCCTCTGTTAAGGCCCTTACCCTTGGAGAGGGGTCCTTGAACCCCAAGATAAGAAAACTAGAAGAGAACAGACCCTGTTCTGGCCCCTCCCCCATCATCCTGATGGGAAACACCATTTCATAACTGAGGTTTTCTCTCCCAGGAGCCCCACAGGCCCCAAGAGCTACAGACTGGCCCAGGAAGCCCCGTCTTGAAGGCTGGGGAGATGGCTATGCGGTGGTCTCCGCTGTACTCACAGCAGACAGAGCTGCTCCGGGGCAAGGGCCATGTGTCAGGATTAGGTGTCGGGGCTCTCACATGGGACGTGGCCAGGCCCCTGCCTTCCACGACAGCGAGCTAGGGGGCTGACATGAGAAGCCCTGGGAAGCCTGCATTTTTTTCTTCCGACAAGCGCCTCTTAGAGCCCTGCTTTGATTGTCTTTCTTTTCACAGAGACATGGACCCCAGAAGAATGTCTACTCTTCTTTTTCCTTTGTGGTTTGGCGATGGAAGCCAGGGCCCGGTGCGTGCGAGGCAAGCGCTCCACCATGGAGCTGCACCCCAGGTCTCCCTCCTGAGTAATCGGGTACAGCAATACCGAAAGACTGCCAGAAACGAGGGCTGGGGACTGTGGCAAACCGAGAACACGCCACCATTAAAAGGGGGTGCTGTTGTTGCCTCCGAGAGGGCGGCATTGGCAGACCTTCTGATTTTTAAAAGGAAGCCAGAACTCCATTCTTTTTTTTTTTTTTTTTAAAGTGAGAATTCTCTGCAGTTAAAAAAAAAAAAATTGACAGTGCATTTTAAGTAGCTAGCCAGATCAGGTCACTGCTAGATTGTAACCTGTCACATAGGTGGTGTCTCAGCCCCCACGGACAGGTGACATTCTACCTCCTAACATGGATGCCCTCCTGCTCTGCCTTGTCTTTCATCTGCTACAGCCAGCCGGGGCCCCAGCGCCTACATATCCTCCCAGGTACTCTGAAGGCTGTGGGGACTCGGGTACCAGGGTGCCAGCCAATGTGACAAAAGCGGACAGGTCAGAGTCCACAGGGGAAGTGTGCTGCTGTGTGTGTGTGTGCTCCAAGGAGCTTCCAAACTGCTAATTTCTCAGGAACAGAGAAGGGAAGGAAGGAGGCAGAGCAACAGCTGGCTCTGGGCAGTGAGCAATCCTGTCTGAAAATAAAACATTTTACAATCCACAACCGAGGCTCATTAAGAATGAATGGATCGCCTGGTATAAATAGCCTGCCGCGTTAGTCAGGAAGCAGCATATGCACTCGATGGGAAATCAGTGGCTCTGGAACCTGCTTATTAGCTCAGTCGGCTGCTGCTCTGTGCTAACGAGACAGGTTGCAGGTTCAAAGCTGCAGGGGCTGTGTGGCTTTCCCAGCCTCAGACCACAGTTACCCTCCCCGTCCTAAGACTGGAGCTAACGTGAGGGCATAAACAGGAAACACACTAATAGCCCACAGTTAGCTTCTACCAGTGTCTGACGCAGAAGATCCCTCACTGTAATGCCCAACCTCCTCTCGAATGCCCTCGCTGACACGCAGCTCACTACCCTGTCAGACAAAATACTCAGTTCTGTGGTTGGATGGTAATTAATTGGAAGACACTGGCTGTGCCATCCATTATGTCTGATGGTGGCTGGATGCTAAAAGGGTGCTCTGGGAAGAAATGAGGGACCGGTTGCTTCCCTCCAAGCTGGTACAGAAACTCACCTCGGACTTTGCCCGGTGCAAGCTACCCAGCAGGCAGAGGGAGTGGCCAAGAGCACAGACAGGCAGGGTAGCTCGGGCTGCCCCTCGGCTGTCACAAGACCCCCCTTCAGTAGCCCAGCAGTCACTCCCTCCCTTGAAAAATCCTCTGAACCATCAGACAGGGCAAAGCCAGCCACGTGGTGATGGAGAGGAGAGCTTCTCCATGTGCTGCACTCAGGGGGAAGAGCCTGGGTCCTTGGCCCTCCGTGCAGCAGACAGCCTACGTGACCTTGTGCAGCCTCCCTCCTCATCCATCACGAAGAGTCAATTTCACCGTCTGCAGCTGCCTTGAGCTTCAAATGAGATAATGACCATGAATCACAGGGTGCCCTGGTCAAGGCCAGTGCAACCCCAGTGATTCGGCTTCTCTAGGAGCTGCTGGCCCCATGTGGGGAGGCTAGGTCAGCTCTGGGGGGGGGGGGGGGGGGGGGGAGGATTACTCGGGTAAGGGCCACCCTGGTAAACCTCTGCAGATCAGCGGAGTCAGACCGCTCACCCCAAGTGGAACCCGGATGCTTGCTTCCACAGGACCGCAGACTCCTTCAGACTGCTTCAGTTCAGGATCTTAAAAACATTTGCTTAAAACCTAGTAGCTGGGAAAGTGGTATCAAAACCCCAATTTTTCCTGAAATTACCCAAATGGAACAAATCCTGGACCCTGAAGTCCTTTCTAGGGCAGATCTTGAAGGCAGCCAGTGTATCATCCAGAAGGAAATGCCTGATTCGAGTGGACCCGAGCAGGCGGGAGGCGGGAGCAGAGGACTCTGGGGACAGGCTGTGACCCAGGCTTCCTAGAGAGCGAACAGACTAGCCTCTGAGCTTCAGGGAGCTTGAGGCAGATGCAGCTGTGTGAAGCTCTGGTCTTTCTGATGTCTGCCATCTCTAAGGGGAAGGAGAGGTGGAGAGTATGTGTACCTTGTGGGTGGGGGGAAGGGGTAGCCCTGCTAAAGGGACAATGAGCCCCAGCCCCGGTTCTACAACTTGAAACCAGGCAGTAGACACAAAGGCTGGCTTTACTGGCCCGGGGCCGCCCTAGGCCATGCCATTCCTTGCAGCCTCCTGGGGTAGGAGCCAATGTCTCATCATAGATGAGCCTCCCTGGGAGTCACTAACTGGCATCCTTGTCTCAAATCGGTACCCAAGGCCCAGGAGGTCAGCCCACCTGTCCCACAGCTCTTACTGATCTCCTTAGTAACCCAGAGGGCAGGGCTACATCTACTCCATCTCTAATACTCCCGGTGATTGACTGATTTTGAGACAGGGTCTCACTGTGGTGCCTAGGCTGGTCTTAAACTCTATGCTCAAATGATTCTCCTGCCTCAGCTTCCTGAGTAGCAGGGAGTAAAGGCACAGGCCACCCCCCTGGCCCATTGTTTTCTTCTTAGCATTTAGGTCTATAATGTGTTCCTGGACGCACACGGAAATTGAATCACGCCGGCTCTGGTTATTAAATCAATATGCCTTTTCCCACTGAGTTGAAAAATCCCCATGTTCAGCTTTCCATGCATTCTTGGGCCTTCTCTACTTCAATTCCTGTCCATTCATCTATGTGTATATCCTATAATAGCTACTCTAAGTTCCTCACAAGCTTTTAAATTGAGACATAATTCATATCCTATAAAATTCACTCTTCAGGGGGAGTACAATGCAGTGGTTTTTCATACCATCATAACACTGGGCAACTGCCATCACTACTCAATTTCAGAATATTTTCATCCTCTGTCCTCACTGGCAGTCTCTCCCCTTTCCCTATCTCCCCCCGCCCCCCCCCCCCCCCCGGGCTCATGCGTCTTTCTATGGGTTTGCCTGGCCTAACTGTTCCCTATGAAAGGGATCATACAGTGTGTAGCCTTTGACTCTGGCTTCCTTAACTTCAGCACAAAGTTTTTCAGGTACATCCATGTTATAGCACACATACACATTCATATTCTGTCTCTACATACACACAGGGAACCAGACAGACCTTATATAGCTATAAAAATGGAAGAATTAAGATTTTTTTTTTCTCCTTTTGAGACAGCGTCTTGCTGGCTGGCCTGGAACTTGCTATGTAGACCAGGCTGGCCTAGAACTTACAGAGGCTTCCTCTGCCTCCCAAACACTGGGATTAAACACCTCGCAGGACTGAGGTTTTTACATGATTTTCTGCTCAGGGTTTATTTTTTTATCCTTTTTGTGGGTTGAATGTTTGTGTCGCCAACCTTAATTCATGTTGAAGCTCTAAACTCCAGATGTTTGGAAGAGTTAAATGAAGCCCTGGGGTGGGGGCCTGATTCAACAGGGTGGGTATTCTCCTGAGCAGAGACCCGAGTTCTAACCCCACTGTCCTCACATGCACACACTGAACAAGGTGGCCACCCACTGTACCACAAGGGCCACCAGACAAGTTCTGTCAGCACCTGATCTTGCTCTACTGACCAGACCTGGGAGAAAATCAATTTCTGTAGCTTAAGCCACCCACCCAGTCTGCAGTATTTTGTTACAGCACCCTAAGCATACTAATACAATAATACTTTAGTCTTCCACATGCTGGTCCCTATAATTTCCATTTCAAGTCTCCTTCCAGGCATCAAATAATTTTTTGTTGCAATTACAAATAGGTCTTCTCACTTCCACTTTTAATTACTTAGTACAGATTAAAAGCTATTGATTTTTAAAATTGATTTATCTTTTTTTTTTTTTCCAAGACAGGGTTTCTCTGTGCAGCCCTGGCTGTCGTGGAACTTGCTCTGTAGACCAGGCTGACCTCGAACTCAGAGATATACCTGCCTCTCCCTCCCAAGTGCTAGGATTAAAGGGGTGTGCCACCACCGCCAGGCTAAATTGATTTACCTTAAGTCTTGTCAATTTCTAAATTTCTTTATTGACCCTGGGGCATTAGTTGGAGTGGGCTGAGTTCTTGGTATACACACCCACTGCAGAGAAGATGGATTTAGTTCCTTTTGTTCGTTTCCACTATTGGGAGAAAGCTGCTTATTTCTTGCTCTACTGACTAATTAATAACTAATAAGGGGCAGGAGAGATGGTTCAGTGGTTAAGAGCGCTGGCTGCTCTTGCAAGAGGCCCCGGGTTCAATTCCCAGCACCCACAGGGTGGCTCACAACTGTCTGTGACTCCAGTTACTTGGGATCTGACATCCTGCTCTTAGCTCTGCGGGCACCAGGCACACTTGTGGCACACAGATACACACACAGGCAGAACACTCATGCACATGAAATAAATCTAAAACAAAACACTAATAAAGGCTGGAGCCTGGGAAGGTGGCGGAGCACTTGCCTAGTTCACTCAAGGGCTGGGGTTTATCCCAAGCACCCGAAAAAAAATGCAAAACACAATGAAACAAAGTCAAACTATGATCAAATATGATCAAATGATGGGGATTCTTCAGGGCTTTATCAGTTAATAAGATTTTCTTTTTGTTTTGAGACTGGGGCTTACTCTGTAGCCCAGGCTAGTCCTGAACTCACTAGAACTTCATCTGAAACCGAGACCAGTCTTGAATCAGAAGCCTCTGCCTCCCAAGTGCTGGGTCCCTCTAGCAGCTCCTGGCCCAGAGGCATCTGTGATGTAATGAAAGCGTGCGCTACAGTGCCAGGCTTCAAGCAACAATTTGAAAAACAGGACATCTGAGTTAAAATCAATAAGTAATAGACATAGGAAGACCTACTCGGATGTGGACATAAAAACGATGAAATGGTTTTCTTCCCTGTGTACTGGCCACGGTTAGAACCTCCATCAGTATCCCAGGCAGCAAAGATGTACAGCCTCACTGCCGCAGGGTAGATGACTCGGATATTACATAGCCCGAGCTTCAGTTTGCAGCTTCCAGGCCTAAAGATATTTCAAGGTAAAATCTAGAAACAACATTAAGGCCCACCAGTAGAGAACAATGAAAACATAACCCAATGTTCATGGGATTTGATTCAGCCACAAAAGGGGGGTAAAACCTAGATCCAGCGGCCCGGAAGGAGCCCATGGCATTCTAGTGGCAGGCATGGTGTGATGGCACATGCCTTTGATCCTGTCATTTGAGACAGAGGCAATCAAATCTCTATGATTTCAAGGCTAGCCTGGTCTTCACAAAGAGTTCCAGGCCAGCCAGGGCTACATAGTGAGACAGTCTCAAAACAAACAAACAAACAAATAAATGCAACTGCGAAAAGCAACAGCGTCACAGGCAAGACAGAGCCTGTTTATTTTTGTTGCAAAGCAAATTTAAATGCCTAAATTCAGTGGGTGTGTGGTCAAGGGCTATGGTTTAAGGACAAACAGAAGAGGTTACTGGTTTTCATTCCTTGCTGAATTATTTAACTCGAATTCTTATATTATTAAAAATTAATCAAGAAAACTGTGGAAGAGGATGGAAGGGCACCTATCTCGCAAACATCATTAACTCCTAGATCCCTGTGTATACTGGAAAGTTCATCGCTTGGGGCCAGGGAGATGTCTCCGTGCACTTGCTGCACAAGCCTGGTGACGTGAGTTCAACCTCTGGCACCCACGTAAAGGTGGAAGGGGAGGACACACCCCACAAAGCAGCCCTCTAGCCTCCACATGTGCATTGTGGCAGGTGTGCGCCTGCACACACAAATACATACATACATACATACATATACATACATACATACACCATGCACACAAAATTAAAACCAAAACCATTTGTGACCTATCTCTGTAGCTTACCTCCATTTCCAACAGGGCGTAAGACAGGAAACAAGGGAGGGCTGGCTAGGATGGGAGCGGGGGGGGGGGGGGGGGGGGGGGGATGGGAGGCATAGGTGCTGGAGCCCAGGACTTGGGATGGGGGTGGGGAGGAAGAGGGTCACAGACAGAGGCTGAAGAGAGCTGGTGAGCTGGTGTTAGCCTCAGCTCCGTGCCTGTGGGAGGGACTGTGGCAGGAGGAAGACCGTGCAGTCCCTGAAGACCTGGGGCTGGGAAGAGAGCTTCCCTGTGACAGCAGGTGGCTTTACCAGCCTTCAAGCATCTCTTGGGTCCACCCAGCAGCTCACGGACCAGAGGCACCTGTGCTGTAGTGAAAGCTCCCTCTACAGCCTCCTTTGCAGGCTCCGAAGCAGGCATGTGGCTCACTTGCTCGCATGTCTATGGAGCATCTCTTCTACGCTGCTCCTGTGCTACGTGCTACGGTACTGGCCTGCTGAGGACAGATATGGCCCCGCCACAGGACTTTTCAGAGCGGTAGCAATGGCACCCACAGTGATGGCTGCTCTGACCCCTCCTGAGCTCAGTCAGCCCACATGTGGTGCTGTGAGAGCTATGTGTGCTAGGCCAGAGCCAGAGCTGTGAGCCCAGCCAGAGGCCAAGCCCTTGGGCACCTGGTGGTGAGCTAGGGGGAAGGTGGGAAAGGCACTTTCAGAGCTGGAAAGCACCATGGGGATGTGGTCATTACAGGACTGGACAGATGAGGACAGCCCCACACTACACTCTCACAGCTGCCTGCTGAGGGCCGACGGCTCCCTGGAGTGCAGCAGCTACCCAGAGGCCAGAACAGCCGCCTCTGCCAGCTCCCAGGATTCCTGAGGCAGGAGTGACAGAGCCCTGCCCAGAGGCTGCCATGGACCTCGCCTCGAGGTTACATGAGCTACTATGAAGAAATGGAGGGATTGGAAGGTTCCTCCGTCCATAGCTGGAGAGTGTCCTTAGGTAAGGATGGTTCCCACACACCAGCTGGTCTACTCTCACCCAGGTAGAGTAGCTAGGGCTAGGCCCTGTGAGGACATGGCCAGACCCGGGGCAGTCAGGGGACTGCCCTCAGCCAGAAACCAGAGACTGACTAGGGAGCGCCGAAGCTGCCCGGCAACGGGCCATAGCAGTCGAAGTGCACATGCTATTGGGTTCTTTTGCAGCTCTCTGGCCAACCCTGCATTGTGGTTTCTGCACTGACGTGACTCCACTGTCCTTCTTTCCTGGTCTCTCCTCTGCCTCAGCCACTAGCTCTTCTTCCGAGTTCAGCCCTGTCCTCCCCAATACCACATACCCTAGTGGCCTCTCTCAGTGTGGGCGCAGATGCCATCACCAGCAGCCCTCCCTCCCGGCCCTGTTTGCGGCCTGTGGGCCCTCATGCATCAAGTCATGCATCCCTGTGAGGCAGTGTCCCAACCAGGCTGTCCCCTCAGTCCCCCTACACACAAGGACAGGACATACACACACGCCGGGTCTTCCCCTGCATCCAGCCCTGCACCCCACACACCTGTCTGTGACGTCAGGGAAGCTAGACATGGGCCTGAGTCCTGCCAGGGGAAGCTGTGGCACCAGGACAGCTCTGAGGAGAAGCACCAGGTGACACAGGATGAAAACCACCCGAGAAGGGACAGCGAGTGCCCAACATGCTTCTGTTTGTGAGGGTGACTCACAGGGGTTTCACCCTCTGAGGCCTGCTGCTGGGTGACCTTTCTTTTCTGTCACAAACATGTGTTACCCTTTTGATAAGGAAAGAACAGCTCACATGACGTGAAGACGGCCGGCCATCTCCCAAAGCCTCTCAAAGCTGCCGCCGGGCCTGTGATCTCGAGGCTACCTACCTCTTCTGAGACAAGCCCCTCACCCCTCTGGCTGAATGAAGTGTGACCAGCGCAGGGCAGAAGAAACCAGACCCCAAGGGGAAGGGCCTGCCCTGGAGCCCAGCTCTGCTCCCATAGCCTCGGCCTCAGGCTATGTGGCTATAAGATGACCTATTGAATCTCTACTTTGAGAACGTCCTGCAGCTTCTGTGAGATGAGGGACTTTGAAAACCAGAGACACAAAGGCACCCCCAAGACAGCGCACAGCCCTCTACAGCTTCATCTGCCATTGGAGCAGGACACACTCACCTCTGGACAGTCCCCTCAGACACCAAGTCACCCTGCATATTAGGACCTAGAGAGCCAAGGCTCTCCCACTCCGGAGAAACAAAGCATGCAAGAGAAGAGGTGCCGCAGGCCTGCTTGAGAAAGACGACCAGAATACCCCTAAGGGCTGGGGATGGCTCCCTGCGGAGATACTTGCCTACTCTATACAAGGCCCTGGGTTCCATCCTCAGCACCAAAAGCAAGAAAAAGACAAAAGCTTGGGCCACAGAGATGGCTCAGCGTTTAAGAGCACTGGATGTTCTTCCTGGGTTCAATTCCCAGCACCCACATGGCAGCTCACAACTGTCTGTAAATCCAAGATCTGACACCCTCACACAGATATACATGCAGGCAAAACACCAATGCGCATAAACTAAAAATAAATTCTAAAAAAGACAAAAGCGTTTGGAGTGACATCTCATTCCTGCAAAGAGCCACAGTGCTGTTCATGGCATTCTTGCACCTGAGCTACTGTCCTGCTGGGAAAGCGTTCCCAAAGGACCCTCTGGCTGTGTCTGTGTAAAGCTAGAAGTCACTGTGCTTGCGGTCAGAGATGCCCAGAGCCCCACAGAGGACACAGGGTTCGTACCTCTCCCTCGGGCCCATGTGTAGACACGGCAGGCTTCAGCACTTTGCGGCTGGGGTTCTGTGGGTTCCACAGGCAGAGGTCGGAAATGGGGATCATCAGCCCGGCCAGGTGTCTTCAGAGGCAAGATGTACTTGGGGAGTCCCTTGTAGAACCAGGCCCCTGACCTCTTCCAGACCTGTGAAGGAGAGATGTGTGTTAGAGTATGGGAGTGGAGGTGCCTTCCCACCCTCCCTGCACGCTACTCTCCATGCAGCCCTACTGTTCCTCGTTTCCTGCTCGTCAGTGATGTGATGGGGACGAGAAAGTGAGATCCAGAACAGAGTATAGATGAGAATTCTCCTCAGGCCTCTTGAGCCAGTGGACTAGGGTGGACCCAGGATGGACACATTGCAGTAAGTCTTATGAACTCTCCATCTATGCACCCATTCATCTACCCACCCACCCACCCATCCATCCATGCATCCATGTGCCCATCCATGCATCCATGTGCCCGCCCACCCACCCACCCATCCATCCATCCATCCATCCATCCATCCATCCATCCACCCATCCATCCATGTATCCATCCACCCATCCATCCATCCATCCATCCATCCATCCATCCATCCATCCATCAATCCATATCCATCCATTCATCCATATTCATCCATCCACCTATCTATCCATCCATATCCATCCATCCATCCATGAATCCATCCATGAATCCATCCATGCAGCCATGCACCCATCCGTCCATCCACCCATCTGCCCATCCATCTGTCCACCCACCCATCCATCCATCTATTCATGGTCCTGCTATGTAGACGAGGCAGGTCTGGAGCATCCCATCCTCTTGCTTCCACTTCACAAGTTCCAGAAGATTTGTGTGTACTGCTGTGCCCAGCTCACCTCCACACCTATTTTAAAACTGACCCCACATTCTCTTGCTTCTCTCTGTACACTAGGATTGCAGCAGGGTACCACACCTTAGAGCATGTCAGGAATGCTATGAAAACCACCCATTGCTACTGTATCTGTCCCATCACCCACCAGAATCCAAGAGCTTGCCTAGCTGCCTCCTGCCCAGCCCAACCCTTCCCCACTTCTAGCACACAAAAGCTCACAAGCAGGAAGTGCTTAGGCTCCATTCACCTGGGCTGGGCCAGCTGCCTCACCTGTCTCACCTTCTCTATCTATGGGGTCTGAGGCTGGCGCTGAACAGGACAGGCCTATCCAGTCTCAAGCAGCTGTAAACAGATCACCCAGTGCCAACCAGTCGTGGAGCCTCCTGTGATCCCATGCTCTGGCCCCAGCTTCTCAAGGAGAATGTCCCTGGTCCCTCTCTATTCTAACCTAGCTCCTCTACAGCATCCCTCAGGCTCATGTCATTGTCCCTCAGCAGAGAAGCCAGGAGTGCCACAGTGTCTCAGGCTTGGTGTGGCTGCCCCAGAGTACAAACATAGTGTCTCTTCCTCCTTTTCTACCTCCGTTTTGTGCTTCTGAGCCCCCAGGCCCCCCATGAGCCCCTTCATGGCTTCTCAGAGCTGCTGGGAGGAGATGGGTAGATGATGCTGGCTGGGTCCCATCTCTTCCCCTTGGAGAAGAGCTGAAGCGGGAAGAAATGAAGCAATCACCCCAGGGCTGGTTGAGAAGGGTACCCAGAAAGCTGGATGGATCCCTACGAGTTGAAGGTGTCCACCCTTGTCTAGAACAGGAATGACAGGGAAACCTCCGGGAACCCCTCTGAGCCCTGTCATCTCCAGGATGGCTCCTCTGGCTCCCCTTTCTTGCCTGCCATTGGAAGAGTCAATGGCGGAAGAATCAAACGACTCAAGTAGCTTTTGATCAAGGTGGGACCAACCACAGCTTCCACAGGCACTGGCTGTGCCGTGTGGGGCGAGATTAAACCTCTCGGAGCTGTGCAATGTTGGGTGAGTCTAAACCTCTCGGAGCTGTGCCGTGTGGGGCGAGTCTAAACCTCTCGGAGCTGTGCAGTGTGGGGCGAGTCTAAACCTCTCGGAGCTGTGCTCATTCACTGGTGAAGCAAAGCCATGCTTGCTAGGCTGGCAGTGCCCAGCACTGTGCCCAGCCTCCCACAGGTGCCTTCCTCCTAGAGCTCTGGGAAGGGTACCGGGGACTTCAGGAACAGCCAGGCTAGGCCGTATCACAGTGTCTGGAAGCTCTCCCTGGAGAGTGTCTGTACAGACACGAAAGACTGGAATCTCCAAGAGTCTCAGATTAGAATTCAGAGCAGTAACTGAGATAAGGTCCCCCAAACCCTTAATGCCTACTTCAGCAACAGCCAAGAGCTGCTTAATCTCTTTTCCTACGAAGGGAATGTGCTCAGAGTACTGAGTAAGGAGGGACAGAGTGAGGGAAGGCTGGGGTCACCTTTCCGGAGGAAAGCCAGGCTTGGCAGGTTCCACACAGACATTCAGAGTCAATCCTGGGGCCATCACCCCGCTGCTGCGTGATGTGGACACACTCAGTTTCCCCACCAGCAGGCAGATCTGGGACGGCACTGTCTCACAGAGTGGCCATGAGGATCAGACCCACGCGTGGACTTAAAACCCCAAAACCTTGCACTAGGTGCAGGGCAGCCGCCCCATAGAGACCAGGGTTACAACCACTGTGGTCACCCGATGTGACAAGCACAAACAGCATTGTCATCTGTGGGCCAACTACCCTATTTAAATGAAGAGTTAGCATCAGAATGCCAGTGTAGGCTGACTATGAAGTGGCTTCTTACTCCCTAAATGTCCGTGGGGCATATTGAAACCGTGGCATATCATAATAAAAGCTGAGAAGGGGGCAGGGAGGAGGGGGAGGGAGAGTGGCAGAGGGCGAGCACACTACCCCAGGTCATGTGCATCTGGGAAATACTAGGATAAACTAAGATGCCATTGAAGGGCTTCTCTGAGCCTTTAAAGTGCCAATGTGCATAGCATTCTCCAATAGGACAAAAGAGCACACCGTGCTCCCTATCAGAATCTGCCTGGATGGCTTTCTAGCCACCCACACTCCACGCATCCTCCACCTTACACACACACACACACACACACACACACACACACACACACACACGCGCGCGCACACACACACACACACCCCTTGTACCCCACACCCCATCCTTACCTGCACCCCCTGGACCCCACCATCCTTACCCTGCACCCCCACCCTCTCCTTACCCAGCACACAACCTCACTCCCCACGCCATGTCTGCTGCAGAAATTGAACAACAATAAGCTGGCCACACCTGCCCTTGCTGAGGGAGGAACGCTAGTTCTCCCGGGTAGACAAGTCTCCTTAGGCTCCGGACCGTGAGCCATGGGACTTCCGAGCCCAGAGCATAAACCTGGTGTGCATCCCTCAGCGACTGCTGCCTGTACAGAGGGCCTGGCTTTGGATGGTTCTGTGTGTGTGTTCTGGGGAATGGAACCCAGGGCCTTGAGTGTGCTAGGCAGCAGCCTAGCACCGAGTCCCACCCGGGCTCAGTCTCCCACACAGCACAGACAATGGAGGAATGCTCTCTGGAGTCCCCATGAGAAAACCTCCCACATTTGGATTTCTTGGGACTGGAAGCTGCTATGGTTTGAATTCTTCTCTCTTCTCGGGAGAAAGCTTGATCTCCATGTATGTTGATGGCGTTTAGTGGTAGGCCTTTGGGAAACAGATTAGATGAGGTCCTAGAGGTGGGTTCTCCATGGTGGTCTTAGTGGCTTTATAAGAAGAGGAGGAAGCCGAGTCTGCTGGCAAGGGCCTGTGATCCTAGTAACACGGGAGGCCGAGGCAGGCAGATCTAGTTCAAGGCCTGTCTAAGCTAGAGTGAGTTCAAGGCTAGCCTGGGAAACTTAGTGAGACTTTGTCTCAAAATAAAAAGAGGGCTGAGAATATTGCTCCGCGGTAGAGTGCTTCCCTAAGCACTCTGGGTCCCATCTCTAGAATCAAAAGTAGCGTGCTGATCTAGCAAGATGGCTCAGGGTAAAGAGACTTGTCGTGACCTGACTCCATAGAGTTGTCCTCTGACCCCGACATGTCCCGTGACACCTGAGCCCCCACTACACATGCGCGTACACACACACACACACACACACACACACACACACACACACACACACCCATTCTAAAAACCAGGGGCTGGGGAGAGAGCTCGGCAGTTAAGAGTACTGGCTGCTTTGGCAGAGGACTCAGGTTCGGTTCCCAGCACCCACATGCAGGCTCACGACCACCTAGAATTCGACTGTCAGGGTGTGTGATGTCTCTTCTGGGCTCTGTGGGGTCCTGCATGCACACGGCACGCACATACATACTAGCAAGCAATCATACACACAAAATTAAAATAAATAAATCTTTGTACATGGGGCAGGTGGGGAGAGCTGGCGAGATGGCCAAGTCTGAGGACCTGTCCTACAGTGGAAGGAGAGAACCAATTCATACAGGTCATCCTCTGACCTCTGTATGCATCGTGTGCACAAAATAAAAATGTGAAAACAAGTCTCGCCACATGACACAGCACAGAGACCCTCATCAGACGCGGGTTCCACGTTCTAGGAATTCCCAACGCTGAGAAACGAGCCACAGAAACCTTCTACTTTATAAATTACTCTGTCTCGGGGTGTTTTGTTATCACAACAGGAAACAGACAGAAGCAATAGCGCATACTCTGCTCTGAAATTCACAAAATGGGAAGTCTCCTTCCCTCTTCCCAGGGCATATGGTGCCAAAAGTTCCTTGAGGAGGCTTTGTTATTAACCCCGTTTTCCACATGGGAAAACTGGGCTTCCACAAGTTCAGCTACTTGCCTAAAGTCAAACACAGCATTATACTATTTTTTTTTAGACAGGGTCTCGTGCACCCAGGCTGGCCTCTTCCCCACCATGTATCCCAGCTATTGTTCTATGTTAAATAATGGTCTCCATCAACACTACGGTGTCTGTCCCTCACTTCCCAAATCAGGTCGGCTGTGTTCAGGTTCAGCCAAATGAATCCAGACCCTGTGAGGACATTGGAACTGTTCCTACTGTTTGACTTCTGGGAGCCATGCTAGGTCTCTTCACAGTATACTCATGAGTTCATTGTTGGCTATAGCCTCAGATTATGTTCAAAGACCTAAGGCACATCTACATGCTTAGATGCGATGCGATGCCCCAGGAAAGAGAACATCCACCACGCGCACAGAAACACACGGGGCAAGGACCTTGGGTCAGGTCCCTTGAGTGTGGACACTTTGCTTAGAAGCAGTTTCCCATGGGAGAGGCATGGCTGGGTCTTGAGGTCACCAAATGTAGGTGCTACAGGACAGACTCACCCTGCTGTCCCTCTCTCTGTCTTTCAGCCCCTGGCAGCCACCCTTTACTTTCTCCCCCGAGTTTGTCTGTTTCGGCTACCTTTCGTAAGTGGAATCATCTAGAAGCTAGCCTGTGGGGCCTGGCTTGTTTCCCTTGGCAAGGTTGTCAAAGCTCATGCATGCTGCAGCATTCCATCGGAGGCTGGAGACGGTCCCACTGCCTGCATTTCCATGGCGTTCTGTATAGCAAATGTTCATCCATCTGTAGACACTTGGGTCACCTGCACCTCTGGGCTGGTCCTTAATGTGCAGCTGTCTCCTCCACTGGGCTCTGTCATCCAGGAGGGAGAGCCATGGCTGTCTGCCCACCACTGTACCTTCAGGCTCCCAACACACATCAACGCTGAGTGGGTGCTCAGTAAACACTGGTTACACAACAGAACTGATGGCTGTGAGGACTCTTTTGGAACACATCCTCACCCGCAGGGCCAGTCACCTTCCCGACGAAGTGGTCTAGTATGCCAGGAAAGTGCTCTGCCACTATGCCATGTCCCCAGCCGGGGAAGTGGCCTCGTAGTTCCACCCAAGTTGTTTTTTTTTCTTTTTTAACAGTTTTTTTTATATGTAATTTATTTTATTTTATGTCAATTGGCATTTTGCCACATATATGTCTGTGTGAGGCTGTGGGAAGTCCCAGAACTGGCGTTAGGCAGTTGTGAGCTGCCATGTGGGTGCTGGGAATTGAATCCGGGTCTCTGAAGAGCAGCCAGTGCTCTTAACTGCTGAGCCATCTCTCCAGCCCCTTGCCCAAGCTCTGACTGTTGACCGAATGGACTTATTGTTTCAGATCCAAAGAGGGATGAGAGGAAGCATCTAGCAAATATGCTGGTGGAGAGCCAGCCCCGGGCATCTCCCTGATAGTGCCCACTCCAGCCCTTCCTGCTGCTCACTGGCAGTGGCACTCCAGAACCCATGCTTCAGCTCTACAGCCACCGCAACAAGCCATCTCCATCCCACCTCCCTTCAAAATCCTCTCGCCAATGCAGTGCTTTATGAAGATGGGTAAAGAACACAGGATCCGAAGCACAAGGCTGAATAGCGCGCCACTGCCAGGACTCTACATTCTGGGGGGCGGTTCAACCCCCCAAACTCTGTACAAACCGTATCAACTTCATCCCAGGATGTGTGCTCCATGTGCACAACCCTCCAGGCCACCAGGCTTGTGTCTCCCCCGGGGCCCAGGGCAGGTCTGGGGCTAGCCAATGGAACGGTCATTTCTGAAAGACTCTGGTCTGATACTAATCTTGCTGCCACTCCGGGTGGACGGTCTGCTGGCTTACCCTGTCACTCAGGATGGTTGGGATCCTGGACTAGTGTGGGGATCAGCAATTCCTGAGTCCTCCTTCCCCCATCAGAGGGTCCAGAGCATTCAACACAGGAGGCGTACCTGTGCACACGTCCACAAAACACACTGTCAGCATTTTGGAAATCACCTTCCACATGGCTGAGCAAGTCTGGTGAAGTGAGTGGTAGGAATGCCGGCTGGGCCAAGTTCTGAGCAGCAATCCTACCCATGCCTGCCCATGCCCATCCTGACCTTCTCTTCCCTCACTGTCCCTCCAACTCTACACAACCCTGCACAACAATAGCGTCCAGTCACATGACCTCTGCCCAGGGCACCCAGGCCCATCACTCAATGCCTGGCACCAACACTTGGCCCCTCCTCCAAGAACAGGGCCAAGAACAAGCCTTCTGTGGGGTCTAACCCCCACCCTGGGGGGCTAGGCCCACAGGCTGGAGAACACTTCCTTCTGGAGAGGCTGAGTGTTGCTGCTCCCCATGTGTGGTTTGCTGTGATAAGGCCAGCAAAGCAGCCAGCCTTGAAAATACCATTTAATGAGAAAAGACCCACACGGCTGCCATGGTGCTTTGTAGGGGGCGTCTGGCAGCCTTTAACATTGCCGGTACTACCGCTTTGTGCTGGGTTTCGAGGTTTCAATTACCATTTCAGCTCACGGCCAACCTGACTGCAGATCCTGATGGATATTAGCCAAGCTGTTCCCAGGGAATTTTAATTACCACAATAACAATCGCTAATCACCAGTGGTTCCTAAATGGCTGTGGTGGCTGTGGTCGGGGCAGGTGGTAATTGCCCGGGCTCTGGTGGAAGGGAGGGAAGTGGCTGCTGGCAAGGACGGAGAAAGGGAGGCTGAAGCCCCAAGTCTGCCCACTGTTCAGCCCTTTGCTGGTCAGACCTGGTTACATGTCTCCCATGTTCCCGGTGGATCTCACTGTCTGACTTCACTGATTTCCCTGGCTTGCCCATTCTCTCTGCCCCACCCCGCCCACCCCTGCCCCAGTCCACAAATAAAGGGGTAGGGGCAGTTTGGCCTTTGCACATGCGCTTCCTAACACTGGCAGTACCTGTCACCAGGTCTCCACATGACAGCCACATTCCCCTGGGAGTCTTCCATGACAGATCTTGCTATGTTTCCAAGGCCATGGGGTACCACGGGGACAGTAGGCCACTCCTGGGCTGGAGTTCATGTGTATCTATTATCTGCCTGCCTGCTGCCCCCAATGTATATCTCTGTCTCTCTCTGAGATAGGGTCTCACTCTGTGACTCTGGCTGTCCTGGAACTCACTCTGTAGACCAGGCTGGCCTCAAACTCAGAGATCTGCCTGCCTCTGCCTCCCAAGTCCTAGGATTAAAGATGTGCACCATCACATCCAGCTTCGTCCATTCTTTTCACTGGGACATTGAGCTCTTCAAGGGCAGGGTTGTGCCCGAGCCATCCGGAGCCTAGTAGGGAGTCTACCACGCTGTGGCCAGCAGAACGAACAGATAAGGTACAGCAGGCAGAGCGTGGACTCTCGTCTTCAAGGAGAATGTGTCCCGCCTGCCGCACAAGCGCCAAGCTGACCCGGTCCAGAAAGCGACAGGAACTGGCCTGTGACAATGTGGTCCTTTTTAACACCGTGGTCATCTTAAAGGTCATCTTAGAGGAGAGACAGCCAGCCCTGAACTATCACTTGAGCCTGCACATGCATGCACACACACATGTACATATACATGCACATACACGTACACACAGTAAGAGAGTGAGAGAGAGAAAGAGAGAGAGAGAGACAGACAGACAGACAGACAGACATAGTGAGTGCGTTCTGGTTCCCCAGCAGCTACCGACAAGCCAATCTCCACAGCACAGCCAACAAAAGCCCACAGCCCTGCCCCCTGTCCCCCCCAATACCTTCCAGCTAAACATCTCTTTTCCTTCCCTTGAACATACTAAGCTCTTTTTTGGGAGGGGTGGGGGGCTCCAAATTTTTTAGAGGGTCCTCTTCCCTCCTCCAGATGAGCTCTGATTCCACTAGTGGGAAATCACTTTTATCTAGAACTTCCCACAGAGAGAAAACCTCACCCTCTCTCCACTGCAAGACAGACAGCCTGGCTGTACTATGGCCCCCTCTGGACCTGCCTGTCTCCTGGCGCGTGGGAGATTCTGAGACAGCAGGAACCACCTAGGGCCCTGGAAACCTTCAGAATGAGAAGCCACACGGAGAGACCCATCACGCCAACCTGCCCTTAGTCACCTCCACCCAGGTGTCAGGCAAGAACTCCATGAGAAGGGCCAAAGGCTGCTGGAAATACTCGAACTAGCCAAACCCCTGTGGCCTGTGCCTTCCCTTGGCTGCTCCTGTGGCCTGGGTAGCATGGTGGCCCCCATCTCTCAGAATCTGTAAGTAATAGACCCTTCTTTGCATGGAATCACATAGCACCTCTGTAAATTAGGACCTGGACACAAAACACTGAGCATGAAAGAATTAATGACAGTTAAACGATAGAACTTCAACCTGCCAGTGAAGGTAAGATCTAGAAGAGCAGGGAGGTGAGCATTGGGGGAGGGAGGGATAGACGCCTCCACAGCCACAGCTCCAGGGGCGGGGGGTAAACAATGCTATGGGGGTGCACCATCTCACATAAAGTTACAAATATAATTAAAGTGCTAAACATAGTAAAATGATCAAAAACTGGGAAGGGAGAGAGGAAACAGCAGTCAAGGCCAGGCTCCTCACCTCTCACAGCATGAGTCACCCACCAGCAGGCATCTTGTGTGGAGGGATCACAAGGAGAGCGACAAGACCCCTCACGTGAACAGTGACTGCCTGGACTAGGTGAGGGAGGCCTAGCAGACGTCTGCCTCTACAGGCTGACACTTAGCCAAACAATTTGATTTTTTTTTTCTCTTCAAACCACATGCATTCCTCTGATTAAAGCGAAAATGTAGCGGATCTGTAATTGAATGTTGATGTTATTCAATCCTGGAGCTGCGTGGCACGTCCACATGTGGGGAGCTGGAGCAGCGTCTGGCTGGAATGCCGGCTCTGGATGTGGCTTCAGGGAGAGAAGCTAATGGCACAGCAGAGGGAAGGAGTGCAGTAATTGAAATGTTTTTGTAAGTGGAGCACGATAGGAGGAGACGTGCCCTTCCTCGCACACTGCTGTCTCGGCCCGGCCACCGGGAGCCAGCACTTGGACAGTGGGAAGCAGAGATGAAGGTGAGCACAGCTGAGGCGAGACGGGGAAGGAGAAAGGCCTGGGGCATCACCCAGCTGCAGGAAGCCATGGCGTCCCCCGAGGCTGTAGTTCGGTTTCTGGGGTGAGAAGGCAGGGTATGAAAGCCGTGGGGAGGGGCTGGAGAGGTGGCTCCGATGTTAAGAGCAAGTAACAGGCTCTTGCAGAGGAGCCAAGTTTGGTTCCCAGGTGGCTCACAACTGTCTGTAACTCCAGTTCCAGGGGATCCAACATACCCTCTGGCCTCCTAGGACTCCTGCATGCACATGGTATGTATACATTCACACAGGCAAACACACATACACATAAATAAATAAATCTTTAAAAAAAAGCAAAGCCATGGTGAATCTAGCCCCTTCCCACCAACTCAGTGACCCAGAAGTCGTACTTGCCATGTGACTTTCCATCCCACAATCTCTAGCGCTTTCTCCCCTTTCAACTTGGGCCTGGAAGACTGGTTCCTGCCAAGAAAATGGCAAGAAAACAAAGGGCTGATGCGCCATCATCAAGATGTTGACCATTCATAGTGAACCCGTGGAGCGGGCTTCTGGAAGCACCCTAGGCACTCGGGGAAATTTGGCACAAAGATGGGAACTACCGTGTGCTCACTGACAGAACAAGGAACATTCCACGTTGGACCTGGGTGCACCTGTTCAAAAAATGCAGTGTCTGAGGAGTCACTGAGCATGCTCTACAACCTACCTACCGTTCCTGCTACCATGGGCAAAGACCTTCAGGCATGGATGAAAACTGCTGAGTATCCAAACTACAAAAATGAAGGAAAGAAGGAAGGAAGGAAGGAGGGAGGGAGGGAGGAGGAGGGAGGGAGGGAGGAGGAAGGAAGAAGGAAGGAAGGAAGGAGAAGGAAGGAGGAAGGAAGGAAGGAAAGAGAATGGGAAGAAAAGGCACAACAACAGCTCAGAGTTTCAAGCTGGGCTTGCTATCATTAGGATTTGTACATCCTTCCAAGACCCGCCCCCCCCCCCCCCAGTCCCCAGGGCCATTGGAAGGTGGGGACCCTTTAAGAGGTGGGGCTTAGTAGTCGGCCTTCAGATCAGTGCCACAAGGTTCCTTGAAGCTGATAGTGAGACCAGCCTAGAGGAGGGCAGTATTGCTTGTTTCCCACCACTTCCTGCTCAGAGGCCTAAAGGCACAGGTCTGTGTCATCAGACTGAAACCTTGGAAACCGTGAGCCACGCAGCAAGCTTTTCTCCCTCACAAGGTGATCATAGCACCTATTAGTTAAGGTAACGGAAGGCTGGCCAGCCTCGCAGCCGCGGAAGCTAGGCTGACGGGACAGACAAGTTTGCTCTTGGTGCTTTTCTGCTAGAAAAGCTCTGTGGCTCAAACCCGGTCAGGCCCAAAGTTGTAACGGCTGAGTCACTTGCTGTCCCACAGCTTCCAGGCCTGTTCAAGCTGGACAGAGACCCAGAACGCCTAATGAGACACCGTGGGCTATTTGCTCAGGTTTCCTTTTCCTTTAAAAAAAATGTATTTCAACTCTGTGTGTGTGTGTGTGTGTGTGTGTGTGTGTGTGTGTGTGTATGCGCGCATGTTTGCATATGAGTGCAGCTGCTCCTGGGGGCCAGAAGAAGGTGTTAGATCCTCTGGAGCTGGAGTTACAGAGCTATTTCTCCAGCCCTTCAGGTTTTCTTTTTGAAAATTAAAATAAAACCACACCTTTATTATTTATGTGTTGGGGGGTGTGCCGCGGCACCTGTGTGGAGGTCGGGGGACAGTCTGCAGGAGTCAGCTCTTTCCTTACATGCTGTGGGGGCCAGGACTTGAACTCAGAGCCTCAGGCTGAGTGGCAAGCACCTTTTCCAGATGGGCCATCTTGCCAGATCTTGCTCAGGGCTATTCCCACTCTGAGGAAGAGTGTAAAGCAGGTCACATGCCCTGGTGGCCACATTTGTAACCATGAAATAGGTTGGAATCTGCCTTTCTTAGGGTCAAGATGGAGCTCTCTCTAGTCTTTCATTCAGTGGGACTGTGATTCTGACCCAGCAGAAGCTATGCACTAACCAGCAAGAAAAAAAGAGCAAAACAAAACAAAAAACCAAAGAAACAAAGCACATTGCTCAAAGGTGTGGTAGCTCAGCTGACCCAGAGGAATTAAAATCAAAGGTTCAAAAGCCAGAAGGTGGGGGAGGGGACTGTGGTACTAGAAAATTCAGAACCCAAGGAGATAAAGGCAGGATTTGATTTAAATAGCTAACATGAATAGAACAAAATATAATAAGATGAAAGAAATTATGTTCAAACTATAGCTGTAAAAGAATTAGGGAACAATCGGATCCAAAGTTCCAGACTGTGTAAGTGAAAACCAAATGGCTACAAAGTAAACCTCATTTTTCATGGTGGTGGTGGAGTTAATTGTTTTTCTATTATAATGTAAGTGATAAAACACTACTGCTTTGAATATTGAAAAAGTTATAATATATAATTTGTATCAATCAGTAAGTCAGTCAATCATCTATGACAACCAACAAAACTGAAGACTGGCAAGATTCGTCACTCTAGCATACTTAATTTTCTTACCTTTTTTTAAAGACAAGGTCTTGCTGGGCATAAGGGAGCATGGCTTTTTTTTTTTTTTTCCCTGAGACAGGGTTTTCTTTGTGTAGTTTTGGTGCCTGTCCTGGATCTTGCTCTTGTAGACCAGACTGGCCTCGAACTCACAGAGACCCGCCTGCCTCTGCCTCCTGAGTGCTGAGATTAAAGGCTTGTGCCACCACCTTGGGGCTCAAGGGAGCATGTCTTTAATACCAGCACTAGGGAGGCAGAGGCAGGCTGGTTTCAGTGAGTTCAAGACCAGATTGAGCTATATAATGAATTCCAGGACAGCCAGAGCTACATAGTGAGACCCTGTCTCAAAGAGGGGGGAAAAAAAAGACAAGGTTTCACTCTGTAGCCCAGGCTGGTCTCAACTCACAGAGATCCACCTGCCTCTGCCTCCTGGGTGCTGGAATTAAAGGTGTGCACTACACCTGAACAATTTTCTTACCCTTTCTATCTCTTTCTTCCCCCATCTGGACTTTGTGTGTATGTGTATATATGTGTATGTATGTGTGTGTGCATGTATGTGTGTGTGTGTGCATGTGTGTGTGCATGTATGCATGGATGTACTTGTGTTTGCAGATGTGCATGAATGTAAGTACGTGTGTGTGTGTGTGTGTGTGTGTGTGTGTGTGTGTGTGTGTGTGTAGGTCAGATGGCCAACCTCAGGTGCAAAACCATTCCCAAGGAACTGGCTGCCTTTCTTAGAGGAAAACATTTATTAATTTATGTCTGTGACATAACACACTTGTGGAGGTCAGGAGACAACTGGCAGGAGTCAGTTCTCTCCCTATACCACGTGGGGTTCAAGACTTGAACTCTGCATGATCAGACTTGGCAGCAAGCGCCTTTACCTGCTGAGCCCTCTTGCTGGCCCTGGCCACCCTGTTTTTCAGACACTGTCCACCAGTGAGCCCCAGGGATCCACCAGCACTGGGATTACAAGTAGGTCATCGTGCTTGTTTTGGTTTCATGTAGGTCCTCATGCTTGCCCAGGAGATGCTCTCCCCAGCCCTCCTCCTTTAAATTGTTCTCTGTTGCAGCCTGTTTTGAGAGAGTGGTTAGCCATCTTCCCATGCCGCCGCTTGCTCCATTGCCTCTAGAGAGGGAGCTGTGGGCATTATTCAGATAGCATTTATCTACCACCTCTCCTGTGTTCAGACTGAGCTCAGGGGACAGAAACCAAGTGTTCTTAGAGACAAGCTGCTTCCCCCTCCCCCGTCGTCCCCCCCCCCCCATGAGCCATCTCTCCTGAGCAGGGCCCTCAGTGTTCCGCACAAACAGGAGTCTGCACCCACGGGAGTGGTGTGGGAGAGCCAGGGCCAGCCTCTCCCTGGCTGCTCCCCTCCCTCCCTCCCCAGACAACTTTCCAGCTCTTCCCAAAGTGCTAGCTCCCAGCCGAGGTGTTAGCTGAAGGCTGAGACCCCTCCCAGGGGGTATTAGCACATTTGCATTTTGAAGAATAACACTTATTTTTTTTCCTCCTCTTTGGTGGTGCTGGGGATGTGTTGGAGGCCTGTCAGGCAGGGGTTCCACCACCGAGAGCCATCCCTTCCCCACGAGAATGCTATCAGTCTCAGGATAATAATTTAAAGTGCAGTGTGTGTGTGTGTGTGTGTGTGTGTGTGTGTGTGTGTGTGTGTGCGCGTGTGCGTGTGTGTGTGTGTGTGTGTGTGCGCGCTGGCTGGTCAGGAAGAAAGCTCCACCATGCTTCTGCCTATCCTCAACCCCAGTGGGAGGATACAGTCATCTGGAATGCAGACTCTGCTGCCCCCTGGGTTGTCTCCCTGGTGAATGGTTAACTCCTCTCAGGGCTCTATGCCCATGGTGCAAAGCTACAACCTCACCAGGACACTGGGAACTAAGGCAGAGCCCTCAGGATACTGTGTCCTCTGAGCCCTGAGGGCAGGAAGCTGAGCTCAGTACCAAGGAGTCCTGAATTCCCAGGGTCTGAGCAAGCCTCCTTTTCAATCCAAGTGGGCTTTGAGCAACCGCCAGCCCAGTGGGAAGGAAGAGCTGCAGTGAGAAAAAGTACTGTGAGGGGTGCTGTCTTTTTTTGGGGGGGGGGTAGATAATTCAAACACCATGGCTGGATTATTTCAGAACCAGAGGGAACACTCTGGTTTCCATGAGGCAGCCTCTGGCGAGGGCTGCTCATGTAGCAATTACTCATCTGTAATAAACAAGGGGAGCTTGCCAGTATCACCAGGTAGTGGCACCAAAGGGTCCTGATGGGTCGGCAGAGGGCTATGCCCCTGCACCAGGGACAGGCTTGCTGACCTTGACTCTAGACCTAACGTCTCCAGCTTTGTAGTCCACCCTCGGGATTATCCCTCCAGGCCTGCAGCTCCCATGATATCTGGGATGTGGGAAGGTCCTCATAAGCCCTCCAAAGGACTATCTGCTCCCTCTGGTCCAGAGTGCTGTCTCCGCCCTCCGTCCTGACTGTTCCTGCTAGATCAGCAAGTCCACAGAGATATTCGCCTTTACTCTGAAGTCATAAGCAGCGTGAAATCCTTCTGAATACCCACACTGACCTCCCCTCCCTTTTCTGCCGCAGGTCTGGGGGAGCATGCTCAGGTGGTGTTTGGTGGGGAAGCCACGCTCTGGCCCCAGATGGAGTGGGCCGCACACAGGAAATGAATAGAGGCTGTGAGCAGAAAATTGCACAGGCCAATTATAGCAAGCCAGGTCTTCTCAGAGGAGCTTCTCAATTTTGATTCAATTCCCAGAACAACAAATATGCCAGTGTTTAAACACACTCCCAGCCGAAGCGACACCACTGGCCCCTGGATGGCAGAGCTCTCAGGTGGGGGAGTATGGGGGTCTTCAGTGCCAGGATGGACTTCTCAGTGGTGTGTGTGGTGAGTGCTTCATTTTCAATCTGTTTTCTTCCTCTTGGGAAAACCTCGAATCCTGAGGCCCCATGGCCCCTCTATTTTTCTCACTCATTGTTCCCTCATCCCGTTTGGCCCCTCCTCCTCTTCCTCCTCCTCCTCTTCCTCCTCCTCCTCTTCCTTACAGGTGTTTCTCTGGATCACTAATTCAAGCTTCTTACTTTGTCTGGTAAGTCTTTTGGGTGACTTCCTGTTACCTTTGGGTGTGTGCTCCTGACATCTAACATATTCCATATACAGCACAATTCAAGAACCATCTTCTTACACACTGGTCAGGAGACCAAGTATCCCTGGATCGCAGGAGCCCCTGTGTGGGAATGCAGCGCTGGCATCCCAGGTTCATGTCACAGCTTTCCATTCCTGGCTGGCCGTGCCGCCTGACACTTGTCACCGAAGGTCCCAGAACCTCCACTTTGTTGCAAAATGGGGACACTAATGCCCATCTTTGAGCCTTGTGCCAACCCTGCAGGAAGATCCCAGCAAAGGCCATCCCTTCCTGATCCTCTGTGCCAGGAGGAGGACTTTCTGGTAGTCCTATGGTGTGTATGTCCTAAATCATTTCTTTAGAAAAGGAAATGGGGTGCTCCTTCAGGGCTGGACCCCGCCTAGGAGCGCAATAAGTACTTCCCAAATCGAGGGTCCACCCTCAGCTCCTAAATCACCATCTGTGAGACAGCTGGCCAGGGGGAGGGGTACAACTGTGCCAGGCAGTGTCATTTGGCATCTGAAAAACAAGCTGGAAACTTGGATCACATTCTATTCAAATTAGTGCGAGAGAGAGACCAAATTCAGATACTTCCGCCTTAGCGTTTTACCCACCTTCCTATAGGTGAGCGTAGGATGGAGCCGAACCATGATCACACAGGCCTGATAGGCAGGGTGGCAGGGACCAGATGGGATGCTGTATCAGGATGGAGTCAACCAGCTGAGGCTTTGGGGACCATGCCCCAGTACTTGCCTCAGGGGACTCCAGCACTTACAGATTGGGGAACCTTAGCTCTATAGACATAACACACATTCGGGGGTTTTCACTTTGTTGTTCCCCTCTTTGCCCAGATGGCCATTAGCCTCCCCATTGCACCTGCCTCAAGTCTATGCTAAAATCCAACCTGCTGGGAAGGACCCTCTGAGGGGCCTTCATGGTCACCATGACTGGATTTGGAGTCACCTAGGAGACACAGCTCTGGATGCATCCACGAGAGTTTTCTAGAGAGCCTTAACTGAGGAGGGAAGACCCATCCCAACAGGCCAGAGTCTCAAACTGATAACATTACTGACCACCACCCTAATTCTTCTCTCTGCTTCCTGACTATAGACGCCATGGGACCAGCCACCTCACATTCTAGCTGCCACGCCTTTGCCGCCATGATGGACTGAACACCTTCAAACTGCGAGACAAAATAACCCTTTTCTTTTCACAAGTCACTTTTGTTGGGTACTTTAGTCATAGCCACGAGAAAGTAAACCACGTATACATCGGCCCATCCAGTTATTTTCTCAACTGTGGTAACAATACGATTTACCACTGAAACCGTCCTTAGGTCTACAGTTCGGGGTGGTTAGGTGTCTACACACTTCTGCGCTGCCACCCTCTGCCCGAAGAACTCTTTTCTGCTTCTCAAACTGAAGCTGCACCCACCACACACCAAGTACCCCCCTCCAGCCACTGGCAGCTACCATTCCCCTTCCTGTCTCCCCGGATTGGCCAGCTCTCGCTGCCTCACTAAAGTGGAATCCCACAGCGTTTGTCTTGGTGTGACCAGGTTTCTGTCATCCAGCATCATAACCTCCAGGTCCATCCATGGTGGAGGCTGCGTCACAGCTTCATTCCTTTTGGAGGCCACACAAACCGAGTGATGTGGGTGACACATTTCATTTAGCCACTTGTCCAGTAGGCACTGGGGTGGCGTCCACTGTGAGTACTGCTGCCATGCGTGTGTGTATCCAGCATCTGAGTCCCTGCTTTTAACCTAGGTGAAATAACTCTCGACATTTCACCTAAATAAATGGATGTAAGTACCCATTATGTAGACATGCTAGATAATGGGGTATGTCTACATAAATGTGCTAGGAATCGACCACATTCTCTATGGCAGCCATACCGCTTTGTGTTTTTACCAGCAATACACAGCGGTCTGGGTTTCTCACACCCCCACCAACATTGGGGATTTTCTGCCGTTTTTGAAACGCCACCCTAATGGGTGTGACACCATGGCATCCTTCCTGCTTTCTCCTGACCTCTCCACTTTGGTCTTTTCCTTTCAGTATCCAACAGATTGTATGATTTGGGCCAGCTGATTACTACGTCAGCTTGACATAAGCCAGAGTCATCAGAGAGGAGGGAACCTCAACTGAGAAAATGTCTCCATAATAACTGGCTGTAGGCGAATCTGTAGGGCATTTTCTTAGTGATTGCTGTGAGAGGGTCTGTTCCATGACAGGTGGTGCCACCCCTGGGCAGGTAGTCCTGGGTGCTATAAGAAAGCAGGCTGAGTAAGCCGTGAGGGGCAAGCCAGGAAGCAGCACCCCTCCATGGCCTCTGCATCAGCTCCTGCCTCCAGGTTCCTGGCTTGCCTGACTTCCTGACCTGACTTTATTTGATGACAAACAGTGTGGTGGTTTGAAGGAGAATGGCCCCCAAAGGGAGTGGTACTTTTAGGAGGTGTGGCCTTGTTGGAGTGGGTATGGCCTTGTTGGAGTAAGTGTGGCCTTGTTGGAGTGGGTGTGGCTTTGTTGGAGTGGGTGTGGCTTTGTTGGAGTGGGTGTGGCCTTGTTGGAGTGGGTGTGGCCTTGTTGAAGTGGGTGTGGCCTTGTTGGAGGAAGTGTGTCTCTGTGGAAGCAGACTTTGAGGTCTCATATATGCTCAAGATACCACCCAGGGTCTCAGAGCACTTCCTGTTGCCTGCATATCAAGATGTAGGAGTCTCAGTTCCAGCATCACGTCTGCCTCATGCCACCATGTCACACCATGAAGATAATGGACTAAACCTCTGAAAATGTAAGCTGCCACCCCAATTAAATGCTTTTTCTTTGTAAGAGCTGCCGTGGTCATGGTGTCTCTTCACAGCAATAGAAACCCTAACTAAGACAAACAATAATTCGGAAGCATAAGCCAAATAAACCTTTCCCTCCCCAACTTGCTTTGGTCATGATGTTTTATCACAGCATTAGTGATGCTAACTAAGACATCCTTCCTTATTTACTAGTTTGCTTATGTTTTACCATAAGTTTCTCACCTGTGCTGCCCTTGATAGAACAAAAGCACAGGAAAGGGACATCCACATTTGGATGCTTAGCTCATTACCATTTTCTACGGGCCGAGATAGTGCCAGGCACACAGTGAATACCCAAGGGTGTTATGTGAATGAATGAATGAGTGAATGAATGAATGAATGACTAGAAGACTGTCTTGTTAGAAGGCGTTTTGGAGGAAGGCACATCTAGCTTCAACTCCTGGTTCCAGTAATCACTCCTTAGGGGCTTGGGCAAGTGACCTCCTTTCTCTGAGCCTCAGTTATTCCATCTGTCATGAGGGCAAAGGATCCTCTAAGTCCTCTGCTGGGCTCCTATGTTCACTCCTTGGATGTGACGAACATCCACTGTCAATATTGGCCTCTCTGGTGTGTGTGTGTGTGTGTGTGTGTGTGTGTGTGTGTGTGTGTGTGCATGCATGCTCACTCGAGCATGTGCACAGCTGGCACAGAGGACTGCATCGGGGTGGTAATGAAGTCCTTTTCCTTTAGGGTCTGCTGGCCTCTCAGGGTACAACTTCCTGTGCAGGGCTCAGACTGGCACTTCCAGCAAGCGCTAGCATGGCGGAAATGGTCTAGTCTGTCCGTGAGGACGCGCTACTGGTGGGGGCGGCCAGATAGGCAAACTGCTCTGGGACCTGTGCTGGGTGCCTGTGTGGGAGGCCAGGAGATAGCAGCGACATGGGGCTGTTTGACAGAGCCGAGGCAGCGTGGGAGGTGACCAACAACACACTGAGGAAGTGTGGCCATCCAGGTCCCCCAGGAATGTCGCCACAGCAGCCGAGAGCAAGCCAGGCACAGATGGCCGGGTACTCAGGCAGCCACCTGTCCCGGCACCAGCCACCCACTCCTTAGTGCGCTCACGGGCCTGTGAAAGGAGCCCTCAGGCAAAGCTGTTTGCAGCAAAAATCCAAACTGCAAGCAATGGAGACACCCAGCATGGCGAGGCAGATGGCAGCCCGCAGTGGCACAGGCTGCCAGCCAGGGAGGCAGCGGCTGAGGTACAATTTGATAGGAAGAGGGCCCGTCCCTGATTCTTCCGTCCCTCATCTTCAGGTCTGTGGGGTCCAGATGAGGGATGGCTCTGCCCGTGGATGACCCCATGGGAGTACCACTCACCTCCAGGCGGGGTGGGCTGAAGCAAAAGGTGCTTTCCTACCTCCCCTCCCCACCCCGCTTCACAAATTTCTCTTTCAGCCAATCAACCAAGAGGAGAGGGAGTGAGGGGAAGGGGGTCAACCCCAGCTCCCTGTGGGCCCCCAGTCAGGGTCACCAGTGATAAGACCAGGGAGTCGGATCAAAGGCACTCCACTGGGGAGAGGCTCTGAAATGATCAGGGTCTTTCCTTTGCGAATTTCCCTTTGGATCAGCAAGCATTTCCTAAGCACCTGTCTATGCAGAACCTGCAGGAACCTCAGCCCGCGTCAGCTGGGCTCTGCTGGGGTCTAATCAGGATGTGTGTAAGCACCAGAGAAAGGCCAGGCTAAAGAAGAGTGCTCTAATTGTATTAATCAGCTTCCAATTACTTACAAATTGGTCTTCACCCCTTCCTAGCTCACCCCCTTGGATAACAAAGCCTGTAGCTTCAGATGCCTGCTACCCGTTAGAGGTTGGAGGAAGGCTTTCTAGAATCCGGGGGGAATCAGGTTCTAATTAACCTTCCCACTGATTGCAGGGCAACTTTGGGTGAGTCACAGGTTTTGTTTTGTTTTTAATGGATGGGGAAGAAAGGCTAAACAATGAATGAATTTTCCATTGGCTACTGTCGGTCCTGTGTTTAGAAGGCCCCAATGCAGTCTCTTCCAACCCCAAGCGACATACCCACGGAGGCAGGTGGGAAGTGAACTGAGACCACCAGCAGGGACCAGAGTCTATACTTCAAGTGACAGAGGGGATCAGGTGTGTTAGGTCACACCCAGGCCTTGCCCACCTGCTGGGCCAGGGTATAAGCCTTCCTGACCCAGCAGAGCAGTAGGTCTCTGTGGCACACAGAACCATCCTTTTTTTCTGCCAACTCTGCCACTATCCTCAAGAAACGAGAGACTCCCAGACAGCCAGGCTGGGATGTAAACTGTGTCTGGGAGGTGGACTTCCTTCAGTCAGGCTCCTACAGGGAAGAGCAGAGCCAAGGAGTGCCAAGGAGTGCCACATGCAGTGTCGCAAGCAAAAAGAGAAGTTTTCCTATTGTTTCTTGGTCAAGCCTGGTCTACTGAGTTCACTGCATCTGAAGACTGATGAACAGGGGGCACTTGAACCTGGGAAAACTGCCACAGAAGTGAGCAGGGTGGGGATCATTCTGGAGACCCCAATACACGGGAAACCTAGAAACTGCATGGATATGCATGCCAGGTTGCAGGGGGAATGGATAGCCATTTAGTGTCTTGAAAAGATGAAGACTGGCCCAGGACACAGAGTCTGGAGAACAAATCAGGTGGGCTGGGAGCAGGGGTGCCTCTTTAAAACCCAGCACTCAAGAGGCTGAGTGAGGCAGGAGGATTGAAAGTTGGAGGCAAACAAACAAAAATGAGGGAAATGATGTAAAACTGTGGGGAAAGGGAAGAAATGGAAATGGGAGGGAAGGGCAGCAGCCGAGCCTGCGCTGGAGGCAGGACCGAGGAGAGGGACAGCTAAGGGGTGTCTGGAGGGGGACCCATGCCCGCTGCTCATTAGAACACAGGTGGCTTCTCTGGCAAGTCACTGGGAACCACATGAAGAGGTCAAACGCAAGCATACATCACAGCCCAAGGGAAACTCTTCTCTGTTCTCAGGGATACGTGAATGGCTAGAGGAGAACTGTGCCTCACAACAAAGGAACGGAGACCCTGAAACCACCAACGGGGAGGAAAGGACAAGAGGGGGAGGGAGAGGGTCCACTGCAGGAGAAGAGAGACAGGAAGGACAGGTAGATCTGCATGGATCGACATGGTCAATTTCAGAACCACGACTTTGGATCAAAGCAGCCAGGCGCGGAAAACGAATGCAGGATGTTGCACTCAAAGGCAGGTGTGGTCATGACCAGGGCTTGACTTGGGCAGTGGCTAGTTCCTGGGTCAAATATCCAAATATACTGTATGCTTGCTCTAGGCTTATCCAGGCAAAAGTGTGCATGTGATTATGTACCCAGAAGGAGGTCAGAGGTCAACATCAGTATCTTCCTCTATCATTCACCACCTTATGTTTTGAAACGGGGTCTCTCCCTGAACCTAGAGCTCACTGACTGGCTGGGCCAAGTGACCAGTGAGCTCTAGGAATCCTCTTAGTCCCTGTCTCCCAGGACTGGGATTCAGGCAGGCACCATGCCCAACTTTTTACATGGGTGCTGGGGATTTGAACTCAGGTCCTCAGGCTTGTGCTGCAAACACTTTACCCGCCGAGTCACTTCCCTAGTCCTGTCAGTAAAAAGTTGAACTGTCCAATACAATAAAGCTGCGACGGGTCATTAAAGCAGAAAGCAGGCACAGCTCACTGCGGCCTTCTCCCGAGCGTCCGCTGTCCCCTGGGAGAACACTTCACGCCACACACTGAGTCTTGTCCTCTGCATGGGACAGCCTGGGCCTCCTCAGCTTGTCACATCCTTGGAGTTTATCTGGTCTCTTCCTCCCTTCCCGAGTGCATCAAATGAAGGCCCCCGGGGCCTGGTTTTGTGCCCTAGTTTGTTTCTATAACTTTTGCACGCAGGTATCAGCAGCTTGCGGGGCACAGGGGGATTGGAGACCCGTGAGGGATGCCTGGGATACTTGTGAAACTCCAGTGCTTGGGAGGCTGAGGCAGGAGAATCTCAAGTGACAGCTGAAACAGGAGATATTTGCCAAGACGCTTGGAAGTACCAACCAGGAAATTAAACAAAAAAAAACTATATGTAATGGACAAGGCAACCACTGTGGCCACCTCTAGGGACTGCCAAGTTCACTGCTGTAGGAATGGCTAGAGTCCAGTTGAACTTCATAGACCATTAATAATATACTTTGATAATACCTTTCATTTTGTTTCTTTCCACTTTGCCTGTACTTTTTCCTGCATATCGAGCATGGCTTCTATCTCTTCTCCACCGTCTCTTCTGGGCAGCCATGTCCCAGCTGTGTGGCGCTCTCTCATCCTCTGAGGCATCTCTCTGGCCTAGGAATCCCCTGTGAGTTGTAATCTACACTGTAGGCAGGGGCAGGGGTGGGGTGGTGGTGGGGAGTCGCAGCCAACTCTTGGCTACCCATGCACCAGGGTGGGAGTTCTGTCCCAGCTTGCAAGGGCTTGTAGACAAAGAACGACACATAGGTACCAGTTAGAGAAAAAATGGAAACCATCTAAGTGATGGAGGCAGAGGGAACAGGAGTTCCAGGTCATCCTTAATCCCAGCCACATAGGAAATTTGAAGCTAGCTAGCTACTGTCTCAAAAAACCCAAGTTAAAGAACAAAACAAAACATAATTCACGTGTCCTAAACTGGAGAGACAGCTATTTGAGACAGAACACCACTGAGAATCTCCACAGAGTTTTTGATTACACTGTGAAATAACTTAGAATGGAATGTTAATTTAAAACACAGTGTCAACAGACTAGAGTGGGAAAAAAAACAACAAAGAGGTTGGAAGTAATATACCAAAATGTTAATAGTGGTCGTTTCTAGAGTCAGGGTATGATTCTGTGTGTATTTCTTTATACGTTTCTATGTATTGTCAGCATCCCTCAATTGTCCACATTGTTATTAAAAAAAAACCAGTGAAATATATTTTATTTTTTTTAAGACAAGGCTTCATAAAGCCTAGTCTGGCCTTGTATTCTGATCCCCCTGCCTCTACTTCCCAATTGCTGGGATCACAGGTGTGTGCCGCCAACATAGTGCATGTCCTCCATCTCTCTATGTGCATGTGCATGCTTGTGTGCATGTATGTGTGTGTGTGTGTGTGTGTGTGTGTGTGTGTGTGTGAACACTTGCAAGGCTGCCAAGAGATAACTTGGGCACCCTGAGCAATATTAAAAACGGAGAACAAAACACTCTGCTACTGTAACCTACAATTTATATAACACAACAACCAGAGTATCCCCTAAATGAGGTCAGAACATGTCACTCCATACTCAAGATCCTCTAAGACCCACCGTTTTCCTGACCATAGCAGCCAAAGTCTCTACAATGGAGTACAAAATGCCACCATCTGACTGCCCTCTGCACCTTTAACCTCCTCTCCTCGACCTTGACCCTGCTCCTTTCACCTTGGTCTCCCCGGTCATCGCACACCCACCTCAGGGCCTTTGCACACACTTCATATCTCCCTCACCCTCTGCAATGATTTCCCTCCATAGCCACGAAGTATACCTCAGAACTTTGCTCAAAGGTCACTTCATCAGTGATCCCCACTGCCTGGTCCCCATAAAAAAAAAAAAAAAAAAAAAAAAAAAACAGGGGCCACTGTTTGCACTACCATTTCCCCCCATTTCCCTGGATCACATCATCACCATCTGTGAAGTTACAGGATGGACCTTCCTGTGTTTGTGGCTTCCCTCTTTCTCATTATAAGAGCTGTCTCACCTGGCATATAGAAGATGCTTAATAAATATGCACCGAATGCCCATGTGAATGAATGCATTAGGTGGTAAACTCAAAATCTGACAGACAGAGATTCACACTGCTGCTCACGTGCGTTAGACAGACAGTAACGCCAAGCTGCCCGCCTAGAACATCCAGCCAGCCTTCAACCCACTCAAGAGAAATGACTTGCAATTACAGCCAGCGCTGATGGAAGCTAGCCAGGAGGAGAGGGGTAAGAGTGCCCAGGCAGAGCGGCACAAGAGCGTCCATCAGCAACCCAAGATCTTCTGTCACGACCTGCCTTCCGACGCCGGACAGAATTCCAAATTCCCATCACAGTCTCCAAAGCAGCTACACTCAGTGCTTAGAGCCTGACCGTTTAAATGTCCTTTCTCTCTATCTCTTTGTTATGATTAGGTATTTCTTGAAGAGAAAAAAGGCATCAGGAAACCCATTGCCCTGCCCCCACTCCCTGCCTATACCAGACAGTAGACTCCAGCATGTGGGCATGGTACCCACAGATGATAAACCACAGGCACGTTCACAACCCCGTGAGTGACCCCATTCACCTGCAGCGAGTGTCCGAGCAACACTGCCTGGAGCCACAGAGGGGGACCTTTTTGATCTTGCTAAGCTTTATCGGCTTCTAAAATTCAAGGACAAGTTGATAGCGTAAAGCACAGCCTCGTATTCTTCGCCTCAGGAAAGATAAGAAAATTCATCTGAAAGCTATTTTAGACTTTTCTGGAACTGGGGCACCCTAGAGATTAGGATGGGCTAAGAGGCCCTCCCTATGTCCCTCTGTCTGTCCAGAACAGGACTCGTAGACATGTGCAGCTCATCAACTCGTGATGAGCTGATCCAGCTGGTGGAATCTTCTTTTCCTCCCATCTAATTCCTTCCCCCCACGGCAACTTGACCGCCAACAGCCCTGCTCACCTGTGACCATTATTTTATCCAGAGGTGTCTCTTCAAGAGACACTATTTAGAGAAATTTCCTCTTTGCTTATCTGCTCTCCCCACCCGCCCCTGAAACAGGGTCTCACTATTTGCTCTGGTTGTCTTGGAACTCACTATGCAGACACAACTGGCCTCAAACTCACAGGGATCCATCAGCCTCCGCTTCCCAAATGCCGGGATTAAAGGAGTGCATCACCACCTCCTGGCTACTTATCTGTATTTTAAAAGGGTCCCTTGAAGACTAGAGAGACTTCAGCTCAAGAGGGGGCCTTGGCTGCGAGGAAGGAGCAGCCTCTAACACGGAGCGTGAGACAGTCGGTCTGTACACTTCCTAAGCTTGCTACCCCCCCCAAGCCATTCCATGAAGGGCTATCATCATCATCATTTGGGGACAAGGGCCCTCCAGGGAGGTCTAAACACTAGCTCACACATCAAGGCCCCGCACCTCTGTCTTCTAGATGCACAGCAATGACAGGTGGAATTATTTTAAGAGCAACATGTAAGCTTGTCTGTGCTCAAAACCAAGATGTATACCTCAGTAGATCAGAGGCTTGACTATTTACTCTTTTTTTTTAAAAAAAAAATTTATATATATGATCTTGTTAGGCAATCTAGGCTAGCCTCCAACTTACGATCCTCCTGCCTCCTCCTGGGTGTTTAGGATTACAGGTGTGCGCCACTATGCCTAGCTACTTGCTATTTTGAGTGTCCAAATGCCTGCTTATGGAGCTCAGTGCCCAGCAGTGGGTGGAGACAGCTGGGAGATCATTCTTCTTAGATATGAGAACTTAAAGTCTCCCACAGGAGGTGGGGGACCACAGCCAAGTCACTAAAAAGGAGGATAGAGAGAGGGTTTCTCACCTGGGAGAGAGGGGTGCAAAGAGCAGGACCCAGTCCCAAGTCAGGGACCTGTGAGAGGAAGCATGCTTGGAGCAGAAAGGGCAGCTGCCCTCACAGCAGGGCCGGGCCATGCTCGCCTCACACCCAGGATGCTTGGCTCTGCTCCCAGGAGACCCAAGGACCCAGCAAAAGGAATCGCCAAAGAATCGAGGAGCACAGAGCATGGGCCGGGAAGAGGCCCAGGAGGAAGATGGAGTGACCACACAGAGATATCCAAGGATGGTAGGACTGAGAATTTTCCAGAACAGAAAGCATTTTATAGACCCTCAGATAAAAAGTGTCAAGCGAAATAACTCAAAAGGCAAAACCACCTCTGGAAAGCTAAAGCTTCCCTTTGCCTTGGCCTGCTCTGGTTCCATTCTGACCTTGGACAGACAGGAACACCCAGGCTTGGGGGAAGGAGAAGCAGTTCCAGGCCCTACACATCTGCCACCACCTTGGGGGCCTGATCACCCCCTCCAGGCCAAGAATGACTTACTTCCCCAGAAAGGGGCCGAGCTGGACCCACAGAACACCGGCATCGGAAAGGGCTCTGGGTGGCAGTATCATGGCAGGCTTTGGCCGCACTCAATCGCCAGCCCATCTCCCTCACCTTTAGCTCAGTATACAAAGGTTATCTGGCCTCAGGTGTTCCCCCACTGGGCGGGAGATGGGGGGGGCATGGGAATGACACCCACCGGAGGGGGGTGTGAAAGGGGAAATGACTGGACAATGGAAGCAGTTTAGTGTAGTGCCACGTGCTCAGATGTTCAACTCAGGTAACTATTACTCCAGTCACAGTCCCCCCCAAAGCCACATGTACACATCCTCACAGGGAGGCTATCCATGGAAACCATAGGCTCCCAAAGACCAAGAGCAGGGCTGACTCTCACCTCTTTGAGTGAGGGCTTGGCAAGCTGGCAGGTTTTCTTTCCCACCCTCCTTCCCTGGACATCCTGGGCAGTCCTCCTCAGGACCTTCCCTCTGGAGAAGTTCCTAGCAGCACTCCAACACAAGTGGACCCTGCCCGCCCAAGCCCAGCCCACTTCAGGGCCTACCTCTCTTTGCTCACTGCAGATCTTACACAGCCACAGAGGCCGCTTCTGGCCAGGGGAGGCCTCGATCCCGCATTTGGTGCAGACTTTCTACAAAAGAGAGGGACACAGACCTGTCAGTATTTTGGCTGCTTCCTCCTGGGCTGTGGGGCCAGGGCAGTGGGCCCCCAAGGGATACTCTGGCATCTTCTAAGAGTGTAGTTTGTTTTGAGCTAAGGGCCGGGCTGCCCAAAGCACAGCTCACCTAGGAACCTGTGGGTGACTTTGTAATCTAGTTGTCTCATCGATGGGGCTCCATGTTACAGATTGCGCATCCCATAATTCTGTTCTGAGGGGACCACATCAAAAATCAGCTAGCATATCTCCACAATGCCAGCGTGTTCAGCCGGAAAGAACTGGAAATCACCCAAATGCCTAATACCTGGGGAGGATCCAGGCAAACAAGACAGAAGGAGATTCTGCCTCCCTACAGCGGACCGCGGCTACCTGCAGATGTGGGTGGGAAATATGGTCCTCTCCCAAAGAAAGTACACACTCGCCTAGGAGCAGGCCAGAGACTCCCATGTGCGCCTGCCAGGTTAGGAACCACGGTGAGAAATATGAGCAACGGCTTAAGCACACGCTTGGTGCCACGTTTCTCATGAACGGGTTCCAGGACCTCATCAGTGAGGTGGTAAGCCCGCTGCAGAGGTGCGGAGAGGAGGGTGTAAGACTTGAGACCTTGTCCAAGGTCTGTGGCATAGGAGAGCTGGCCGGGTAATGGCTCTGGAGCACCCCCTCTTGTTCCCTCCAGACATAAATAGCAGACCACAGATCCCAGTGCTTTTCCTTCTGCTGAGTTGTTTAAATCCCAACATCTAAACACACACTTTCCCCGAGAGACACAGCAACAAGTCACTGTGGGGAAGGCCAGGATAAACACTGGGAGGCAGAGGTGGACTTGTTGGGGACTGAGGTTGGTTCTCAGCCTACCAGGGGTGTGTGATTCAGCAATGGCGGCTTTTTCCTGGGGGCGGGGAGGGTAGAGAGGCTCCTGTCCCTACAGGGTGGGGGCTTCCTCGGCGGTGGGATAGGTCTGTTGTTTGGCCTTTCCTGCAGGCTGCCAACTGAGCAAGAGACACATCTCTCCACGGAGAGGGAAATGTCACCACTTGGCTTCTCCAAGCATGTGTCACCAGCCTGACTGGGGGGCGGAGCCTATGCTGGGCAGGAGTGGTGGGAGCCAGCACACTTGGAAAGGAAGCTATGACACCTTCGTGGGGGCATGGATTGGCCACCATCCAAGGTCACTTCTCTGGTTGTCGAAACAAAATGGAGTCTGGTCTAAGGTCCTGTCTCCCTGAGCTGGCAGGAAGGTCCCCTCTCGGGTCCCAGGCGGCACAGGGGTTCCTTACTGGCTCTCAGGAAGGTGCTGAGTTTGCAGCATTTGTGGTCAAGCACAACATACAGGCAGGTCTCCTCAGAGCTGCCGACTGCTCCCTGGAAGTGTCCTCAGCTCTCAGGGTCTTTTAGAGGGACAAACACCTAAGTGCCAGCCCTGCCTGGCTTTGGGATCTTTGTGGGCTGGAGCCTCTCCAGGGATTGGCAGCTCATTGGTCTAGCTCTCCTAGACCAATGGTTCTCAACCTTCCTAATGCTGTGATCCTTTAATACAGCTCCTCATGCTGTGGTGACCCCCCAACCATAAAATTATTTTCATTGGTGCTTCATAACTGTAATTTTGCTACTGTTATGAATCATAATGTAAATAGCTGTGTTTTCTGACGGTCTTAGGCGACCCCTGTGAAAGGGTCATTCAACCCCAGAGGGGGTGGCAACCCACAGGTTGAGAACCACTGTGCTAGACCACCATCTCTGGGATAGGCCTCAGAGAGGCCAGAGGTTCCTGCTGCTGTTTTTACAGTTCACCCTGTAATACAGAGTGCTCTGCCCTCCTAAGGCTGTTGAATGAGACCATGCTCCTGAAAAATCAGGCGTGGTTAAAATACCAATGACCACCATTTATGGAGCAATTATGTGTGCCAGGTACAGTGACCCCAGCCACAAAGTGTGGAGGAGGTGTGTGATGTGATCCCTGGGAAGATGGAGAAACAGAGGCTCTGAGATCCTGCAGATGGTTCTTCTTGGGAGCCACCAAGCAGCGTCGACTTCCAGAGCTCAGCAGAGCAATCCAGCCCTTCCCCCAGGTCCACATGCCACCCACAGCAATCGAGGGCTGGCTCTGTTCCAGCAAGGACCTGGGCTATGGTCAGAGTCACAGCACAGACTGATTCTGAGACCTGGGTTCACTGGGGTTGGGGGTGTAGCCAGAGCACACCCACACATGCCCCAAGACTGGTTCTTGGCCAGTCTGGTTCTGCCCTTTGTTCTGTCACAGCCTAGCAGCCTCCACGGGCACACTGCAAGCCCACAGCAGCCTAGTGGTCACTGTCCCTAGGGAGAGGACGGTACAGCCTCAGGCCCTGTCTAGATCAGCTCACTTTGATATGACGAATGCACCATGGCTCCTGGCTCAAGCCACAGAAGCTTCTTCCATACTGCTGGGAAGGGAGATGGGTAGCGGTCTTCTAGAGTATTCCCAAGTGATAGAGGACAGTGTTCTGGTCTCTTTCTCCTTTTATGAAGTCCCCAGTCCCAGCACATGGGCCCAACCCTGTGACTGCCTCTAACTCTAGTACTCCCCAAAGACCTCACCTCCAAGTATCCTATTGGGTGAGGGCATCAGATTATAGGTTTAGGGGACACAAATATTCAGTCCCTAGTGGCCTCCACCCAGGCCTGGGTCTTTCTCTGCATTGCATGTTGGAAACCTTGGTATTACTTGGAGTCGTTCATGCTCCATCCTACACCACCCAACACCCAGCCACCAATTTGATGTTCCTATAACCCTGCTCCTGGTTCCCACAGTCAGCTGGTCATGATGCTGGGACAAAGGTTTTGATTGGGGCAAGCCGGGCTGAGCCTTTGGGTGGACTCTTGGGTGAGCGACCCAAGCCAGTCTAAGCCTCAGAGTTCTCATGTCTACGATGAGTTCACCATTCATCACTTTGAGGATTAGCCGCAATTCATATGAAAAGCAACCCGTATTTAAAAAGCACTCAATGCCCAGCACTGTTATTATTAGTGGCACCTGTTGTACCCTGTTCTGAAGGCCTGCTGAGTCTCCTCAAGCTCTCCATCATTTGGTATAGGATCCGGCAGCCATGGATGATCATTTAAAGTGAAATTATGGACCAGGCTCAGTGATAGAATATTTGCTTAGCAAAATTTGCCCATCCATATGCCCAGTGTGTATGGGATGCCAGCGTAGGTTGGGTGGCACACACGGACAGGCAGGGCCAGGTGGTACCGTGTACCTGATGAAGTGCCGGGGCTTTCTCAGGAGTCACCCTACCCAAGTAGAGGGCGGCTCAGCTGCACCAAGCATGAGGGGGGTGTCCGTTAAGTGGGCTATTTGTTTTTAAATTTTTAACACTTACTTATTGTGTGTGGGGATCAGAGGACAACTTGTAGGGCAGTGAGTTCTCTCCTTTCTGCCGCGTGGGTTCCAGGGACTGAACTCAAGGGCAGCGGGCTTGGAAAATGCCCTCATTGGCCGAGTCATCTCACTGGCCCCTAGGCAGGGTTTTGAAGGATGGGGTGCACATGTCTTGTTAAACCATGTGATAGATGGTGCATCCATGCTGTAGGTCCAGGGAAGCTCCCCCCCACCAAACTGTCCTGCCCTCCACCCACAGACCCGGGACAGAGTCTGCAGACAGAAGTGGCATAGACCCAAGACAGCAGGGTGAGCTCTAGTCAGGTGTAGGAGGAGGAAAAGAGGGGCAGGTGGCCCACCCATCCCGGGGTATGCACTCCCCCACCTTCTCCAGCAGAGAGCTCAATGCTGCCTGTTCCCTAGGTTCCGACCAAGACTGGGTAGCCAGGTGGAGAGAAAGCCACTCCCATCCTACGTCGGGCAGAGAGGGTGGAAGTGAGGGTTCCCTCCGTTTGTCTCCCCCACCCTTTGCCTTTTAGAGTTTTCTCTAGGGGATCAGAAAGGTAGCAGGATGGGACCCATCCACCCACGTGTGCACAGCCCTATTGCTAAGCTACAGTCACCACTGAGGGAAGCCACAAGGAGTCCCAGGCATCGCTGGGCCAAATTCACATGCTTGAAGCATGCCTGGCTGGCGGGGGAGCCGGGTATTCCTTAGAGACTAGGGCCTACCAAAAGATGACATGCTCCACTTCAAACAGAATTGCTGCTCTATTAAATCTCAGATCAAGAGGGACATAATGAACCATTTCCATTTCCCTTTATAAGTTTAGTCTTTGTTTTCAGATTCCAATACAGAAAATTAAGCAGCCAGTATTTAAAAAGAATGGACGAAAGAAAGGCTGTGCAAGAAAGAGTAAGCCAGCCTCTCCAACAGGCAAGAGGAGCCTGGGCCTGGGGGAAGCCACTGGCTTCCTGCCCAGATGGGCTTCCCACGAGCAGAACTGCCCTCTGCAATGGAACACTGGCTTCTGGGGGTCTGGCTGCCTCATGCAGCCTGCAGCCTGCAGCCTGCGATCACATCAGGGCTAACGAAATCACACCTGACTCAGATCAGAGGCGACAACGCCTCAGACTACGTGTCCTGTGTCACTCTTCTCGATCCACCCGTGTGTCCCTTTGCAGATGTGTGTTCCAGCCCCTAGAACACAGGGAAGGGGCCAGCTTGGGGATGATGGCCAATAGGACATGGGCTTTGGGCAGGCCAGAAGCAGACGGTGCCCTTTGGAGGCAGCCTTGGCCTTTGCACTTCCTCTAACCTCTACTTTTCCTCCCTCTGCATCTGTGGAAATAGACAGCCTGTGCCACACTGTCAAGATCGAGGAAGGCGCTTGGCACAGCGCAGGATGAAGTCCTTTGCCGGCACATCCTTCTCAATGGAAGATACATTTAGCACAGCCCAACCCAGCAGGTACCCACATCCTATCTCTCACCCCACTCAGCAATCCCTTCCCAGGAATCCCAAATGGCGTCTGAACTCCCGCTCTGTCACCTCTGCACGATCCACACTCACCACCATGCCTAGCCTACACCATGGGCCCCACGGCAGTGTCCCCCCCCATACCAGCCAGGCCCCCAGTTAGTTCATGACACGCAGCTGACTGATCTCTGCAACATGTCATTTCTCCTACCCCTGCCAGCCTAAGGGCCTTCAGAGGTTTCCTGCTGCATTTGAGTGAAGCCCCCCCCCCTCCCCCGCACGTTGAGGGATGTTCAGGGTGGACCCCTCTCCCCCACTGGCCTCTGTCCTTACCTGTCTCCTGCTCTACAGCCTTGCTCTCTCCACTCCGCACATCAACCACACTGGCCTTTTCCCTCAGTGCCTCGTCCTTGCTCTGCGCCTGCCCCGGGATCTTCCTACGTGCTGTGGCCTTGACTGGGACGCCTCTGACCACGTGGTCTTCCTCACCGGCCTGTGAGGATGTCCCTTACACCACTTCTTCGAGGTGGGCTTCTCTGCTGTCTTCCCCAGTGGAAACCCCACTGCGGGCACTAGCCTCTTCCTCCCTCGGCCAAGGTCATGTGTTTGTCCTCTGCTGTGTGAGACGGGCTACTGTCACTGTCCCCACCAGACACCCCTGTCAGACAGGGCACAGGCCAGGTCTATTGTTGCCTGCTTTGCTGTTCCCAGTGCCTGACATGACTATCTGCAGAAAACACCAAGGAGCAAATGGGAGCTCCCTTTAGTACCACAGCCTAGAAGACGAGATGTGGTCTCCCCTGGAATATGCCCAAGTGCCGGGATGCAGGGCACAGAAACACACATGTAGCAGCGTGAGCCAGGTCCATGCCCCGTGGTGTTGAGGAGGGGGACCCTGGGGGGTCAGACGGGGAAAGGCACACGTAGTGTGGGGTCCCCAGAGGAGGTGGCGCTGCTGGCTGTGGGGGAGGGGTTTGTTCTTAAGGGATGAAGCATGAATCCAGCAGGGCAGGCCTCAGAAGAAATAACAGAGAGCATCCTTTGCTAAGGCAGGCATCAGAGCTCCCCATCTTACTTCATAAGAGCACTCCCACGGCACAGCCTGTAGGCTGCCTATGTGTATAGTATCTGTCCTGAGGCTGGATCCGGTGTCCCCCCAAAATATCCTCCTAATACTCACTTCAGTTATGCTCAGGAAGCCAATGCCACTTGTCCCCCTTGCCATACCAAATCCAAGAGCCAGAGAGCCTGGCAAAAGAGCCTTCAAGGGACAGGCATTGAGCTCAATCGGCAGAGAGCTTGTCCATCGCCCCGGAGCCTTGGATTCCACGCCCAGCGCTACACAAACCAGGGGCGGTGGAACATTCCTGTAATTTCAGCACTGGGGAGGCAGAGGCAGGAAGATTAAGACTTTAGGACCATCCTCAACTGCATGGTAAGATAACTCAGGCTACATGAGACCCTGTCTCAAAAAAAATAAAATTAAAAATTAAAAAGGCTCTCAAAGCCAGGAAGATCAAACCCCGGTGCCTTTGCCTAGGTCCCTGTGAGTTCTCATTGGGTGTCCTGACCCAGCAATCCATGGCACTGCACTGGGATTGTGCTCGCCCAGCTGCTCGGAGTGAGGGGCTGGGAAGGAAAGGAAACTGCCCCAAGAGCAGGCCCAGCACCTCTCAGGACAGCTGTCTGGAAGCATTTAGAATGGGGCAAATGGCCGCACACACCTGGAAGGGCTGGGCTTCTAAGGACTGTCAATCAGCACGTGGAGACTCATGCTCGTGGTACTTCATCAACCCAGGAGGTGAGATCACCTCAGAGGCCACACCAGGAGGGCCGAGCAACCTAAACTGTGCTGCTGAAACAACAGCCAGTGTTTGTTTGTTTATTTTTCAGAGGTCTTGCTTGGTTGCCCAGGCTGTATCCAAATCTCTCCTGTGTCAGCCTCAAGAGCAGTTGGGACTACGGGACAAACGGCTTAGAATAGTGTATTGGAAAGTGCTTAGTGCTTCAGAGCATGATTACTATCGCATATAAGGTGTTGTTTTAGACATTCTCAGAGCCGGGCGGTGGTGGCGCACACCTTTAATCCCAGCACTCAGGAGGCAGAGGCAGGTGGATCTCTGTGAGTTCGAGGCCAGCCTGGTCTACAGAGCGAGATCCAGGACAGGCACCAAAGCTACCCAGAGAAACCCTGTCTCTAAAAACTACACACACACACACACACACACACACACACACACACACACACACACACACACACACATAGACATTCTGAGGACAAAGAGACATGGTGGTGTTTATAAATAAGGAAAACCTCTTGGGATGCGATGATACAGTGGCTGGGTAGGTAGGGTAGGTAAAGGCAGGCACTGGCTACTAAACCTGACGACCTGAGTTCTGTAGTCCCGGAACCCACACAGTGGAAAGAGAGAACCACTTCCTGAGAGTTGTTCTCTGACCTCCACACACATGCTGTGGTACAAAGTGCACCTCCACATATATGAGCATCACTCCCCACCCCACAATGTTAGAAAACAGGGTCACAGTCATTTCTCAAAAGATCCACTGTATTGGAGCTGATGAACGAGACACTTTCCACGTCTCATTCATCTACACTACAGGTGACATGGACAGGCCTGTCCACACGCCACAGTGAAGCAGGGCAAAGCAGTAGCCACACAATGTGGTCTCAGCACGTGGACAGGCCACATGAAGTGTGAGCCTCCGAGTGCGCCACTCACCCCACATGCTTGAAAGCAAAGCCACAAAAGATGACTAAGTCATCGTGTGCTCTGGGGAGAGCCATGCCAGTATTGAAAATGATGGTGATGTAAACAGAAAAGGTGACAAGAAACCCTGACAAAGCTGTGTAGGTAATGAAATGGGATGATGCACACAATAAGTTAAAAAATAGCTTGTAAACAGCCAGCATACCCTGATGTAGGCAAGCTACCGTATAAATATGTATGTGTGTGTAATGGATTCAGAAGTCTATCTACACACAGAAGACTTCTGGGAAGGTATCAGCCAAATGTAAATCAAATAGTGCTAAGTCAAAATCTATTTTATTTTACAGTGTGTGTGTGTGTGTGTGTGTGTGTGTATACACAAGCGTACGCATGCGTGTGTGCACGCGTGCACACACGAGCCACCCAGCACAGGTATGAAGGTCAGAGGACAGCTTGTGGGAACCAGTTCTTTGCTTCTACCACGTGGGTTCTATGAACCAAACTTAGGTCGTCAGGCACGGTGGCAGTGCCTTTATCTATGAGCCACTTTGCTGGCCCTATATTAGCAGTAAGGTTTGGGCTACAGTTACGTGGCAGAGCCTAGCTTGTGTGATGCTGAGTTCAAACCCCAGCACCAAGATAAGCAGAATTCCTTCCCATTCCTCCCCCCTTGCCTCCCTCATCCCTCCCTCCCTTCCTTCTGTGTTGTGGATGGAGTCCAGGACCTCAGGCGTGCTATAGTGGTGAGCGCTCTATCACCGAGTGACATCCCTAACCCCAGAATTCCTTTTAAATGAAGTCTATGCTAGCCCGGCAGAGGTGGTGCACGCCTTTAATCCCAGCACTCAGGAGGCAGAGGCAGGCAGATCTCTGAGTTCCAGGCCAGCCTGGTCTACATAGTGAGTTCCAGGACAGCCAGGGCTACACAGAGAAACCCTGGCTCGGAAAAACAAACAACATGTCGAACACTTTGGGAAAAACTTGCCCTTTACTTCCCCAGGTCTGGACTTGTGCAGGCTGGGGTGAGGCTGACCACCCACGGCAGCAGGAGCCTGGCTTACTGGGTCAAATGAAGAGCCAGGCCAGGAGGTAACACTGGGTCACCAACCCCACTGATTGCAGGCTCAGCCTTGCCTGATCCTGAGGTCTTTCCCAGCCACCTGCAGCTGCACCACCAGCCTTGTTAGGCAGAGGAGCGGAGAACAGTCTTGTTGCCATAGATTCAGTGTTAGGACCCCAGGCTCCACTGCTAAGCAACCTGACACATACAGTTCAGATATTGATGTACGTGGTATAAATATTTAAACACTTTGTGTGGTGCTTATACTGTGCCGGGCACCGAGGGCACCGCTTTGTGTAGAATCATTTAATTTTTAGAGTATCTCTGTGAAGTAGGGATTCGGGGTCCTGTCTTACGACCCAGGGATAATCTGAATAATTTAGCCATGGGGAACGAGAATGCGAGCCTGGTTCTGTCTGAGATAGATGTTGGTTTTGGCTGCAGCTGCCAGGCCTATTTGGTCAGGGCACTTTTCCTACTACATGGACCCAACTCCACCTTCTCCACCTAGTGTTAAGGCAGGGCTGACTCCCCGGAACCCCACATCTTATCCAGAGGTACAAACAAGGTTGAGCCTCATATGGGAGAGGGCCCAGCCTAGTTCTTCCCACTCACCAGGACATAGTTAAAGGAACCTAGATTCCAGACCTTATCCTGACCACCTTCAAATACTGTCACAAACAGGGCCCAAAGGGACACAGCCATCACAGCCTGGACGAAGCCAGAAGCCAGGAGGCAGCTGAAACAGACCTGCAGAAGGGTTTCCTACCCTGATGGCCTGCTGGGGAACCTGCAATTCCATCCCCTCTCAGCCAGGAGAATCAGCCAGGCAGGCTCCCCTCCATCTGAGCCACCCATAAGGTAGGGATCACATGCAACCCCCAGATCTGTACCAGCTCCCCCTGCCCCCACCCTACCTCTCCTGACGAACAGACACCATCCTGCTGATTTGGGGACTAGGCTTCCAAAACCCGCCTCCCTCCACCTGCCACTCACAGTCACCACAGCGTCCCCAGCAGAGGGGAGGGTTAAAAAAGGCAACAGTGCCAGCTCTTGATTATTATTCCCACAGCCCATAAGAAGAAATCATGGCTAGATTCGGCTTTGGGTTGTTTCAGTGCCTGTGTGGCTCTGTGGTGAGCATCTGATCAAGACATTGAGATTCTGTGATAACCTGAGGCCCTGACAGATCTGGCCAGGGTGGGTACCAAGGACAGTGCTCTGCATGTCCTCTTTTTAACCCTTTCTGGTCCCAGTGAACTTCCTCATCCCACTCCAGGCTCAAAGATTGAATTTGGGGTTTCTATCTTCTTTCTTGTGGGCCACAGAATCAGGGGGTATGCAGAGTGGGCATAGGAAGAGAGTGAGAAAGGGAACAGGGGTGTGCAGTGTGGGGGCAGGGAACAGCAGTGTGCAGTGGGGGGGGCAGGGAACAGGGGTGTGCAGTGTGGGGCAGGGAACAGGGGTGTGCAGTGTGGGGGCAGGGAACAGGGGTGTGCAGTGTGGGGCAGGGAACAGGGTGTGCAGTGTGGGGACAGGGAACAGCGGTGTGCAGTGTGGGGCAGGAACAGGGTGTGCAATGTGGGGGCAGGGAACAGGGTGTGCAGTGTCGGGGCAGGAACAGGGTGTGCAGTGTGGGGGACAGAGAACAGGAGTGTGCAGCGTGGGGGCAGGGAACAGGGGTGTGCAGTGTGGGGGACAGAGAACAGGGTGTGCAGTGTGGGGGCAGGGAGCAGGGGTTTGCAGTGTGGGGCAGGAACAGGGTGTGCAGTGTGGGGGACAGAGAACAGGGTGTGCAGTGTGGAGGACAGGGAACAGCGGTGTGCAGTGTGGGGCAGGGAACAGGGGTGTGCAGTGTGGAGGACAGGAACAGCGGTGTGCAGTGTGGGGCAGGGAACAGGGGTGTGCAGTGTGGGGGACAGGGAACAGGGGTGTGCAGTGTGGGGACAGAGAACAGGGGTGTGCAGTGTGGGGCAGGGAACAGGGGTGTGCAGTGTGGGGACAGAGAACAGCGGTGTGCAGTGTGGGGGCAGGGAACAGGGGTGTGCAGTGTGGGGGACAGGAACAGCGGTGTGCAGTGTGGGGACAGGGAACAGGGTGTGCAGTGTGGGGACAGGAACAGGGGTGTGCAGTGTGGGGACAGAGAACAGGGTGTGCAGTGTGGGGCAGGGAACAGGGGTGTGCAGTGTGGGGGCAGGGAACAGGGGTGTGCAGTGTGGGGACAGAGAACAGGGGTGTGCAGTGTGGGGGCAGGGAACAGGGGTGTGCAGTGTGGAGGACAGGGAACAGGGGTGTGCAGTGTGGGGTCAGGGAACAGGAGTGTGCAGTGCGGGGGCAGGGAACAGGGGTGTGCAGTGTGGGGGACAGGAACACAGTAAAGGAGGGAACAGAGGTGTGCAGTGTGGGGCAGGCTTGATATCATTATCAAACACTGATATTTTGAAATTTCAAATAGCATGGAGAAAGAACATGGAAGGTTCCTATATTTACTGACAGGGACCCCACTTGGGGATTGAACAGTTCAACAGTACTGTTCCAGAGCCTTCCAGAAGGGATAAGGGCTCAGTAGTTCCTGGTGACGAGCCGGTGGGGGGACTCATGTGCTTCAGACATCAAAGAGGATACACCTGAGTCTCATGGTGTGTAGAGGGGGAGGCAATGGACGACACTGACTCCTCAGGGGTGAGCAAGGACTGGAAACCGACATAGATGCACAGGACCATGCCGCCCTGGATTCCTGAAAACAAGCTTCTCAGACTCCTTTGGGCCTGACTCACTGCACACCCCTGTTCCCTGCCCCCATACTGCACACCAACCAGTCTGGCTAAGGTAAAGCCTTCCCAGAGGCCTCATCAGCTCCTTCCAGCTCCAAAGGCCACTTCTTGCTTCTCTACCCAACTTGCCAGCCTGGGCACTTAGAACTGTTCAGACCCGAATCACACATGCCCTGTCTGTATCACCATAGGACTAAGACTCAGGCCTGTCACCTTTGGGGACCAGCAGGAGCAAGCCATTCTTCAACAGAGCTTCAGCTTTGCAAATCAAATCACTTTCAGGCCTGGAGGCAGTGAGGGTGGGGAGGCCTGGGTGATGGAGGAAACCGATTCACATCAGTCTTGCTCCCCGCTGTGTGGTTACATAGAGTTACAACTGCTAACAATGATAATAGCCACCATTTATTGAGCACGTATCCCATGCCTGGCGCCACGTTCAGCACCCAGCATACATTATCATTATCAAATTTAATCTTAGTGACTTTTCACGACAACTCGGCCAGGGAGGCTTTAATGATCTGACTATCACGGATGAGGAGCTGAAGACGCCTCCCCCCCGCACTCCTCCACCCCCCAGATGCTGGGCTGCTCAGCCAAGTTCACACATGGAGGAGAGGGCAGAACTAGGCTGGGACCCTGAGACCCTGGTGGGTTGGGGGTGCAGCTCAGTGGTAGAGTAACAGGTGCAAAGTCCTGATTTGATCCAGCGCTGGGAACAGCATGTGTGGAGGGGGGGGTGTAGGTGGGGGGGTGGTTACTTGTATAAACTGTGCTTTATGCTAGACCCAACTCAACACTATAGCACCGATGTCTAGGTGCTGGGATATTTGTCAGGGTCACACGGGTTAGGAAGGGCAGGGTAAAGCCCCCTCCCAATCAATCTTGCCGCTTACCTGAGCTCTAGTACCTGCTTATTAAGAAGGATGCTTCTAGGCTCAGAGATGGATGTCACTGGTTCTTAGGGGGTCAGGGAACACAGTGGATAGAGCTATCCCTTGAAGATAAACTTCCCAGATAGACACTGGCCGCAACAGAGATGTGATCCCTACACAAGGCTAATCCTGCCTCAGGTCCTGGTTCCCCGGGCCTCCTGTAGGCAATCTCTTGCCAAGAGGTACCACCCACCTCGCCGTAGGTGCACTGGGATGACCAGGGTGGACTATTGTATCTGGTTTTTAACACGGGTTCTGGGGAGCTAAACTCAGACTTTCAGGCTTGCATGGCAAAGGCTTTTCTCCACTGAGCCACCACTGCGGCCCAAGACCAGCTTTTGAAGCTGGGCATGGTGGCACACCTACACATAATCCCAGCCCTGGGGAGGCTGGAGCAAGAGTACAGTCTGGGCTATGTAACAAGAAAAAAGAAAATGAAAGGAAAAAAATCTTTTCATATGCTAAAGACGTGGCTGGTGACTTCTAAGACAGCCCAGGAATGGGCTAGTCATCAAAAAGTCCAGGGCATGGTTAAAGGGTTGGGACTGTGTCCCCACCCACCCCTCAACCTCAGAGGAGAGGAAAGGGCTGAAAATTGAGTCAGGTGTCATGGTCAACAATGTGGTCAGTCATCTCAGCCTCCACAGAAAGCAGAAGGGTGGGGTTCTAGGCTTCGGGACAGTGGAACACATGCAGGTCACTACGAAGAAATCCTGTACTCCTCCCCTACACCTTTTCATCTGAGTGCTTCGCAATGTCCTTCCTAACAACCCAGGAAGTCCATCTCCCTGAACTCTGAGCTGGTGGCCTGGCACTCCACAAGAGGGACTTCTGGACAGCATCTATCCGAAGTGGGGTAGAGCCTTGGGGAACTGAGCCCTGATCTGTGGGACCTGACTGAACTGGAGGCCTCCCAACTAGAAAATCTGCCGCCCAGCTGATCCCCACACATTTTGGGAATCATCTTTGTTTTTTCCCCCCTCATGCTGGGGCCTGATCCCCAAAACAGAGACATCCAGTCTTGTTTTTGGAAGGCTCGTGGTCTTCATGGGAGGGTGGAGGAGGAGTCTCTGTTGGGTCTCACTACGTCATATCTAGAACTTGGATAACAATGTCAGCTGAGATCAGGGACAATGACACTGAGGCTCTGGATTAAGCAGGAGGGACAGTAAGGTCCACAGGCTCCTGGGGAGAGAGACTTATGGAGGTGGCTGGGCAGGGGTGAGGGAAGGACAGACAGACGCCCTGTTTGGTCCTGCTCGCTCTCTCCAGCCCTGCCCTTCTCTCAGCTCACTAGCCCATCACACCAGCCTCATGTTTTACTCTCTACCCCTGCCACTACAGCTACTGTCCTGTCTCCAAAGTTTTTGCCCCGGCTGAGCCTCATGTCTGGCAAACATCTTCATATCCATAAGACACATCCACGAGTCTCCTCCTCAGTGGCTCCTTCCTTGGGCTCCCCCAAGAGGGACTAGTGTCTTCCCTGGTCCCCTTTCAGGTATGAGGCCGTCAGTAGAGCATTACCGACCATGTCCCGCACTGGTGTCTCTTCTGTGATCAGCTCCCCCTGGGACCATGGCTTCTGTGAGTTCTGGGGAATCAAACCAAGGCCTTGCACATGCTAGCCAAGTGCTCTCTCTATTCCTGGGCCATGTTCCCAGCCCACATTTTTCATATTTAACCTCCGGTGTTGAGCAGGAGCCTGGGACAGGGTTGTCTGGCAGGGGAGGGAAGATTGAGTGCTAAACCCAAGATTCTACAGGGTGGGATTTGCTCTATGCCTGGGCCTACGGTGGACTGTGGAGCATTTAAGGAGGTGAGATTTCAGAGACTCAGTCGCTCTCCCAGCTAATATGCCCTCTGTTATTCTTAGTAGAAGTTCTTTCTCCAGAACATTCCCAGGGTATGTTGATGCATAATGGTGAATGTAGCTGTCTTCCAGAACATTCCCAGATACTTGTAGAATGGGTTTCGAAGGTAGGAAGGCAAGCAAGGCTAATTCAGAGACCTGGCCCGCAGGATGGGGGGCTGGTGGAGGAAGGAGATAGGGGGTGGGCTTTGGCATTTCGGTCTTTGTCTCTAGAATTCCTATACCTCACAACTACACAGGGAAGGTCTGGGAGAAAGGTCAGGGCTGCAGACACCGGGGCAAGGGTTGACCCTCAGTACTGCCATGCATCAGAACTCCGAGAGGTGGGGAGGCCTTGGGCTCAGCATCCTTCCACTATTAGAGAGTGCATTGCATTGTTGATTCAATATCCCCAGAAGAGACTGTGGTGAGGGCCAGGCATTGCCTGCCTATTTCCAGAGCCCAGCTTGGGCCTTAGGGACTCAATAAACAGCTTATGCGAGGGAAGAAAACAGTAAGAGCCAGCTACAGGCAGACCCTAGGGTAACAGCACCCTGGGGATCAGGATGAGGTGGCAGAAAGCTTGGTGGCAGGGCCAGATGCAGGTGGGATGGGAGAAGGCACAGCTCAGCCTTGCTTCCAGAGGCTCACCGGACACCAGCAGCCAGCCGTTCAGGAGGGGGACTTGAGGGGACACCAACAGACAGCCGGTCAGGAGGGGGACTTGAGGCGGTGGGGGGTGGTCCCAGACTTGAGGAAACAGGGATGCAATTGACAGGATGGACAATGCAAAAAGGGGAAGGGCCACTGCTGCTGGACACAGGCAGCGCTAGGCCTGCTGGACCTGAGAGGCCAGGCCGCAGAGAGCGGAGTAAGGAGTCAGAAGATTTGGTGTGGTTGTGGGTCAAAGCGCCCCTAGAAACAGAGTCAATACAGACCCCTGGCCAAAGTTAGTAGGTTGTCCCCAGGCCCCAGCATGGCATCTCTACTTTGTCAGCTCTGCCTGTCCTAGAGGAACAGGGGGCCCCTCTGGTCTCCAGGGATTACATTAACCTTCCCCCTCCAGCTCTTTCCAGCTCTGTGGACACGACCAGCGGGTACCTTTTTGGAACTGTTTTGTTTTCATTCAAAGAATCCAGCAGACTAGACAAACATCCTAGAGCTTCTAACAATCTCTGGGCAGAGGCACTAATGGCTAATTACGGACCCTGGTGACGCAGGCCTAGAGCTTCACGGAAAACAATGACAATCAGGGTCAGGTGCAGACAGGCCCCCTGGGTGGAGCGAGTGCCAATTATGCCGGGAAAGTCAACATGCTGCAGCCAGGGAAGGAACTGGAGGCCCTGACACCATGTGGAGGCATTTGGACTTCATCCTGTAAGCAGCAGGGAGCCACTGAAGACTTCAGGGCGACGGGGACAGTGATGTGGGCAGAGCAAGATGTGAGGGGGCAGGAGCAGGGAGGGAGCAGGGAAGCAAGAAGAACTGGTGATGAGAGACTGGAAGGGACCCCGCAGCAAGCGGACCCTTCCCTGGACCCAGCTGCTTGGGTCTCAGATGCTAGAGGACCAACTATATTCCTCTCCACAATGGAATGTGGTCTCTCAGAAGGGCAAGTCCAGCTTATCACCCACTCAGCCTCAGATTCTCCTTCTGTATCCATGGGAAGAAACATCCTTCTCATCAGAGGTGGATAAAGGGGGGATTTTCAAAGGAGAGGGGCTACAGAACCCCCCAAAGCATCTTATAAAGCCCTAATTCTTTTTAGGTGATGGGGTTAGGGATGGAACCCAGGGCCTCCTTCATGCTAGAAGAGCAGTCTACCACTGAGTTATGTCCTCAGGCTTTCTTTTTTTTTATTATTTGAGGCTGGGGTCTCCAACTCTACCACCCTGAACGCACCCGATCTTGTCTGATTTTTGAGGTGGGAGGGGGTGGTACAGGGAGCCTAGAGGAGAACCAGCTCTCTCCCCAGCCTCAGCTCCGGTCAGCAGAGCTGCCCTGGAGCCCCCTGGGGTTCAGAAGAACTGGCTAAAACATACCCTGAGCTGTGGCCAGTGAGCAGCTGACAGCCACCGGGAAAAGTCTCCAGAAATAAAGGGACGATGGGAGAGTGAGGGAGAATTGTAGGCCTGCCGGAGGAGCGTGGCAGCTGGCAGGGCCGCCGGGGAGGTGCAGTGCGTGGCGCTGAGCCACACCGTGGACTGGAAATGTCATTATCTGCTATTTACCACAGCAGAGGACAAGCGAATGCGCAGAATTACCTCTGCTAAGAGCCGCTAAATAGATTGGCCAATGGCTCTTCCTGCTGCGGAAGCCTCACACGACTCGATCCACCAGACCTGCAGGAAGGAGCCCAGACGGCCGCAGCTGGGTGGTGGACACGGGGGTGGGGGTGGGGGTCGGAGTCACTGTGACCCAGCCTGGGCAAGCCCACAGAGCCCAGGCAGGTCTGCTTCCCACCCTTGGGCTATAGGAACTCTTATCCACACGGTGAGGACCTAAGCCTCAGGACGACTCAAACCGGACCCCTGCAAAGTCTCTGTGTCTGTCCAGACATTTCCAGATCATGACAAACCAGGGCAAGGCCGCTTTGAAAGAGGCACTCACTGCCTTAGGAAGCCATTGTTGGGTGCCACTCCCTACTCTATAATCCGCCATGGGCGCTGTGCTTGCTTCCGGCATTGGGGAGCCCCATCTACAAGGTGGCACCCATATCTCCTTCTTTTAGAGGTCTCCTGCACGCCTTCGACTCTGTCCCCTGACCACAGGTATGGAGGTAACGTCTGAACTGAGCTGAGCCGCCTGAATGAGCCGTATCTCCAAGCCTCCATTTCTCCATCTGGAAAATGGTCTAAACACTGCCTTTTGCCTGTCACGTGATGGTCGTGGGTTGTGGGGACTCAGGACTTCACAGCAATGTCAAGGGACAGAGGGGCTCTCAGAGTACAGACCAAACTATGTGGGCTTCCTCCTGACCCAAGGACACGAGTCACAACCCGAGCCCAAGGGCTAGGGAATGAACTAGAGCGGCTTTGAGGCTCCAGAACACTCGGGCAGGTGCAGAGAGGTATAGGAAGTGTGCTTCAGCTCCCAGCTGCCCCTGTCACACAGATTCCCCACCTGTGGATGGTAACGGGGTGGGCCTGAGCCTCACAGGATGAATCTGCCCAAACGGCCTACGATACTGTCCGGTCCAACCCTTTCCTGTCACGGTAGTCCTAAAGTGGGGTAGAGGGATGATGTGTGTGTCAGGGGGGATTTTTCATCCAAGGTCACATAGAAGGGACAGTGCTGTGACTCGATGTGGCCTGGTAGCTGTGGGTGCAGGAGGGCAGACGCAGATGGACTAGGCAATGGAGTCCCCCCCCCCCCCAGAAGGACCAAGGAGCCTTCTAGAAATAAACTGTGACACCTGGATTTCAGACATGGGTGGGTACATGTTTCGGCAGTGGGCAGGAGGCAAGCTGCAGAGGCCTGTGGGTCCCAGGAGAGAGGTAGATGGGAAATGCCTGCCATCTAAGGAGGCAGGCATCTATTCACCACACTCCAGTCTTGGCCCCAGCAGGCTGTGAACAGCCTAGGAAGGAGTAGCTATAGAGAAGTATGTAAAATTCCCTTATATTATCACATAGTTCCTAAACACAGAATTGGATTGTTTTTTGCGTGTGTGTGTGTGTGTGTGTGTGTGTGTGTGTGTGTGTGGTATTGATTCTTATGTGGTATGAAGCAAAAATATAAACAAAAAGAAATTATAGAATAAGAATTATATTTAGTCCCATCAAGAAAATAGACAGGGGTAGAGTAGGCAGAGGCCTTTAGTTCCATTGTTTGGGAGGTGAAGGTGGGAAGATTAGAAATCAAGGCCATCCTCAGCTAAACAGTAAGTTTCAGGCCAGCCAGGGTTACTTTGCAGGACCCCATCTCAAGAACCACGCCCCCACCCCCAGTCACAGTATACATATAGTATATACATCTGCAAACGCTTGGGCGTGAGAGGAGGATTTGGAAGGAAAAACACCCAGGGTCAGGGCTGGGTTAATATTTTACCTACGTCTATATAAATGCTTTATAATTCTCCAGCAGTTGCTGTGCACAAGACACCACCTATAAGAGCATATCACACGCCTAGCTCATTTCAAACCCCATAACCACTCCAAGGCAAGAACTTTGATTATCCCCAATTTCCAGGTGAGAACATCGAGACAGGAGAATATAAGCAACTGAATCCAGTGCCCTAAGCCCCTAGGCAGCAGTATTATCTTTTAAGACTCCAGGAAGAGATGGCCAGGAGTGTAGCTCAGTGACTTGTCTAACATGCTTGAGCTCCTGCGTCCCATGCTCTGCATAAGAAGTTAATCCAGGAAAATACAAGTCTCAAGCACTACCTTGCTGAGTTTTTAAGCTGCTGGGGCTCAACTACCAGACCTGGTACCACTTGCCCAGTCCCCACCAATGACATAACCAGGAGAAGATGTCTCCTCCCTTTCCACATGGTTTTTGTTGGTTTTCTGCAGTACTGGTGATGAAGCCAGGGCCTCATGCTGGGTAAGTCCTCCCACTAAAGCCACATCTCCAAGTCCCCTTCTTACCCTCTGGAGCCATCAGGTGCCCTGGGCTAGAAAAGGGAGGGCCAGGAAGCAAGCTGTGTCACCTCTCAGCTCTGCTACTGTGGCCAAGGACAATACGCAAATATAGGCATGACAACGCAATGGATGTTGAATTCAAAATTCCTACCGTTTTCACCCGCCACAAGCTTCTCATTGTATTTGTTTTCAATTCTTGTAAAATCCACTCTAGCTCACGGGTTGTCCAAAGCAAGAAGGACCCCTGATCCAGTGCTACCAGCTGTTGGTCCCTGGCATGGGGAGGACCAGGTCCACCAGGCTGTTCACAGCAGGCTCCAGAGCAGTTGGCGTAAGACCAGGGAGGTGGGAGGTGCCACAGGTTTTGGAAACAGAGTTGAAGCCGGAGTATAGGCCCTGGTGTGGTTGGGGCTTAGGCTGAGAGCTCAGGCTAGGGTCAGAGCCTGCTCTTAGGTCTTGGTGGCCAAGCCTGGGGCAGCCTAGGCTCTGCTGTTGAAGATGGTTCCCGAGTGCTGGAGAGCTAGGCAGAGGAGCCAGGAAGAGAAGGCTCAGCTCCTGTTCTTTGTTCATGCTCCTCTATTCTTCATGCCCCACTGGACAGCTTTGTAGGGCCACAGGGTGGTCCCCTCTCAATTTTGCTTCATTCCCAACCTGGGTGACATGGCCACGCACAACAGGTGCCCCGAGACTGGCCCTGGCTGGCTTACTGGCTAGAGAAGCTGGCATCGCAACAGCTGGATACCTTGAGATATTGGGTCATGAAAACATCAGCTGACAAACCCCACACCCTCACCTGCTCCTCCTGCCTTGGCCTTGTCATGCCAGCCACCTGTGCTCAGACCCAGCCTGTTGGGTGAGGCCATTACGACCCTACCTGGAGAGGACTTCAGCCTCCACTTAGTATCCCTTTCCTCACCTGAAAAGTATGGCTAGCCAGCTCCCAAGGCAGCTCCGGTGATAAAGGGTAAGGAGGCCTGGCATGGAGGCAGCTGTCACAGGGTCTTATGTAGCCCAGACTGGCTTTGAACTTGCCATATAGTTGAAGATGACCTTGGGGAGAGCACCACCATGCCAACTTTTGTGTCATGCTGGGCATACCAGTCAAGAACTCTGCCAGTTGAGCCACACCCCTAACTCACAGTAACTTGAACTTGTTTCATCGTTTTTCTTCCTTGTTCTGAGTGTCTATCCTGGTGGTCCTGCCAATGCACCACATCCCCCCAAATCTCCCGGAGAGGTGTGTGTGTGGACCTCAGAACTGCTCAGCCTCCTTGGATGCATCTATTGATGCAGGAACAAGTACAGTTGCCTCAGCCCGGCCCTTCCCTCTGTTTTCGGATCGCCACCCCCTCCAGGTCCCCCCCTTCCTCTCTCCTCCAACCGCAGTCTCCCATTCGCCCAAACCATCAACTACACGGAGTACCCAGCGGCCCTGTGCCTCTCCAGAGCCATGCCTGCCCTAGCCACGCCCTATTGGGCACCTTGTTATCCCTCCCAGCATTGCCCCCCATGAGTGGAGGCTGCTCAGCTTCTCCCCGTTATCTATTCTGGGGCTCCTTTTGTCTTCCTCTCCTACAGCTCTCCCTTTCCTATATGAGATCTGGGGGGTTGGGGTGGGGCGGCCAGGCCTGGCATCCCCATCTCTCCCCTGGAAGTCAGATAGGTACAACGTCTAGAGTTGCAGAACTGATGCATAGGCCAGGGATGGAGAGTCAATCCACTGAGCTATGGGCATTAACTGGCCAAGTGGGCCATAGCCCACCTTCTTCTATCCAGATGACCCCGAGTAGAAGGTCAGCGGTGTGCTGGTGGCATGGCGGGGTGAACAGAATGGTCTCTGAACTGCACTGAGTGGCAGTTCCTATATTTAGGGGAGGAAAAGCCTGGCTGCAGGCACCAGGCAAGATGAATGCCCGTTAATGGAGATGTTCTGCTTGCCAACCCCAGGCGAGGTGGATGTTCCAAGATGCAGCTTGGTGTCTGGTCCAATCCTCTGATCCTAACGACAGGAGCCAAGTCAATTCCTGCCAAACAGCCTTGGCGACAGGCAAGCAGCCAGAGCGGCCCCTCAGGGCAGAGGAATTAAGTGACTTTTTCCGGGAATTTAGGAAACATCAGTGGCCGAATGAAAGAATCCATCTTTGTAATAAGGCACAAACACACGTCTTCCACATTGAATTAGGCCGAGGAAGAGAAAGACACAGCGAGGCCAATCTGAGGCAACTGGGATGAATATGCTGTCACTCAAGGTGGCTGGCGGCTGCTCCTATGCTCTCTCCCCCTCCACACCAGGGGCCGAGGGGCTTAACATCGGGCTAGGAAAGGGACACCCCCAATTCCCTGTAAAAAACATGGCCACCTCCTAACTCTTATACATTGGTGGCAGGATGTAAAATCATTCAGCCACTGTGCAGAGCAGTATGGCGACTTCTCACAAAACCATTGCTGAACTATGGTGGGATGCAGCAATGTCACTGTTGGCTATATACTCCCAGGGACCTGGAAGTGGGATCTCAGATCTGCACAAGCGCATACACAGTCACATCGACTGCAAAACATGGAGCATCCCAAGTGTGCATCACAGATGACTAGGTCAGCAAAGTATGATCAAATAGACACCTCAGAAGGTTAGTTCCTTCATAAGGGACAGGAACTCCAACAGGCACATGCTGTGGTGTGGATGACACTTGAAGAAATCGTGCCTAACAAATCTGGTGAAAGGCAGATTCTGGCTCAGGGGGTGCAAGGGGGCCTGAGAATTTGCGCTTCTGGCTAGCACCGAGGGATGTCTGTGCCTCTGGTCCTCGGTCTGCACTTTGAGTAGCCGGCACCTGAACTCTCTGACTCCTCTGGTGTCTTCCCCTTCAGGAGGTGCTCTCTGAGGACTAACTGGGGAGGGCTCCCAAATCTTCACAGAGGCACACCAGTCCCTGCTCAGAGCCAGCAGACTTTATAGGAAGTGCTACGCCAGCAGATCCGAAACCTGCCTAGGGGTCTAAGAGAGGAGGCGGTGACGGAGAGGGTAGGGAGGGACTCGGCTCCCTCAGATTGCCCAGGCTAGCCCAGGCTGGTGGCAGGCAGGAGGGTGACAAGGAAGTGTCCTCTGCTCTTCCCTTGCTCAGCAGCCACAAGTCCCTCACCCTGAACAGAATGGAGTCTCGGGCTCAGGGGATACGGCACAACCTCTACCCAGCCTGGGATGGTTATGGCCAGTCTCGGCAGCGAGACACAGATCCTCCTTAGATCAAAATGGTCCGGAGTCTGTGACAGGAGGGATCGGGGTGACCCACACCCTGCCTTACAGTGTTTCCCCCATGATGGGCCGAGGCCATGATGCCCCCATGGGAACTTTTGCTAAGGGACTGGAGAAAAATGCAGGCTAGCGTCAGATCGCTACCAGGACCCAGCACACATGATCTAGGTTATGTCAGGCTGCCTCTCCTGGGCCCTTACTGTGAGATCCATTTGGCTGAGACCAGGGAAAACTCCCACTGCTTCCTCAGACTGGTGACAGAACTGTCCTGGGCTCAGAGGGTCAGCCTGCAGCCAGGCACAGCCTCCCATGGCCAGAAAGCTAGCCTCTCAATTAGGCGGAAGGCTGGTTGACTCAGATCGTAGGCAATTAGGAGTACCAGGCCTCTTTAATTAACCAGCCAGCCCCTCTCCCTTCCCACTACAGCCGGGGGAAATGAGGCCAGGCAGCCAGCGTGTGAGTGTGTGCGCGTGTGTGCAGGCCCAATTAGAGGACCACAGCTCCAGGGCTGCTGGGCCTCTCACCTGGATGTTCATTAGCTTGTGGCTGCTGAACACTGTCAGAGATCTTGCTGGAGGGGCATCGGTGGCCCCAGGAGCACCTGAGGACCTGTCCTCCCCCAAGAGGTCTGGCTTGGACACCTCCAATGCCAGGGATCTCCCCAGCATCTTTTCTCCTCAGCACCCCCCCCACTTTTGGTTTTCGGAGACTGGCTCCTCCAGACAGCTCTCCTGGCTGCTAAATCCTGGGAACCCTAGGTCCCCAAAGGCTGTGGGACGTCACTGATATGGGTGTCACTCTAGAGTACTGACCTTGGCAGTCAGGACCTGAGAGAAGAATGCCCCCTCTTCTCTCACCCCCCCCCCCCCCGAGTACCACAGAGACTGCTCCTCGGTGCTGTATGACTCACTGGCACCAGCACACTAAAAGGGATCCCTGCCGGCTCAACACTGATATTGAGAACTGCAAAGGCATCCAAGGCCTCTATTCCTTACCTAAACTTTGGAAAATAAGAGACTAATGATGGCATCTCCACCATAGAGCTCAGGAAAGCACCAGTTCTTCTAGGCACGGTGTTTCCGTCTGGAATCCCAGCACTCCAAAGGCAGAGCCAGAAGGACTGAGTTTGAGGTCACCATGGGCTACATATTGAGACTCCATCTTTAAAAAAAAAAGAAAAAGAAAAACAAGACTAAACCATAGCATGGAGTCTAATAAGGAAAACACAGGGTACCATCGACTGAATTGGGTTCCTCAAAATTCCCCTGTTGACCCCCAACTCCCATTGCAACTCTGCTGGAAGAAAGGGTACCCTGAGAGTAAAGAATTAAGGTGAAGTGAGAGCTGAAGTGTGAGGCTGTATCTGATATGATTAATGTTTGTAGAGGAAGAGACGCCAGGGCTCCTGCCTGATGCCGTATGAGGACATGGGAGAAGCCATCCATCTGGCAGGCCAGGAAGACTGAATTGCCTTTGGACTTCCCAGTCCTCCGAGCCATGGGGAAATAAAGGTCTGTTGTTAAGGCACAGAGTCCTGGCTGACAGATCTGCAGTGTCGCTGTGTCTCTCCTGTGACCCACGAAGGTCAGGTCCGTGCTCTGTGGCAAGTGTGCAATCTGAGCAGGGAGGACCTGGGGTGGCTGAGTCACGGTGGCAAGGTCCCCCATCTTTGCTAGGTGCTAGGGATGGACCAGACTGTGAAGGGCTTCCCTGCACCAGCTAATCCACACCTCACATCTACCGATGGCTGCATTGTGACCTTGTCTTACAGATAAAGAAATGAAGTCCCAGAGCGGTGAAGTGAGTGGTACCAGAGCACTCCAGGTCAGCCAAGCTGGAAACACAACCCAGGCTGGTGCTACAGCTCTGGGCACCTCTCTTCCCGCCGCCGTGAGGAAAAGAGAAGAAAAGAGAAGCACTCCTCCCCCGCGGCCACACCCAGTCAGTCAGGGGTCCTAGGCACTGTCCAGGGCTCGTGTGGGGACAGCATGCTGGCAATTCTGGACATAGCGTAGCCCAAGTGGCCTCTCATTCTCGCTTTCTGCCTTCTAGGGCTCTTCTCTCCATCAGGAAACCCTCATTCAGAACTAATGCTTCCTCGTCTGTTTAGAACACACCAAAGACACTGATGCTCTGTTAACGAAGGGCCTCCATGCCCGTGATGCCTTCTCCCTAAGCCCATCATTCCTCAAGGGCAGTCATCACCACCAAGCTTGCCCTCTGTGCTCTGTGCCTCCCTGCAGTCTTTTTGGTCCTTAGCAGCTAGAGCCGTCCCTTATAAACACACAGCAGGGGCTGGAGAGTTGGCTCAATGGTTAAGAGCACTGGCTGCTCTTCCACAGGACCAGGGTTCAAGTCCCAGCAACTCTATGGTGGCTCACAACTGTCATTCCAGCTGCAGAGGGTCTTCTGCCCTCTTCTGGCCTGCACTCAGAGCACACAGACCCACACATTAGGACAAAACACCCGACACTTAAAACACACAGTACCCCATCCCTACTCAGTACCCCATGCCATGCTCGATACTCAGCTTCATCCTCTTAAATACGTAAGAGAATTCCAGCTCCTGACCTTGAGTTATGAGGCTCTGTGAGACCTGGCCCAAGCTCATCCCTTGCCCCTCTGAGTTCCAGATACTTTCCACCCCACCACCTCCCCGCCAGATCGAGTTTTGCTGTGTGTAGCTCTGTAGACCAGGCTGGCCTCGAACTCACAGAGATCCACCTGGCTCTGCCTCCCAAGCACTGGATTAAAGGCGTACGCCACCACCGCCCAGTCTGTTCCAGATACTTTCATTAGTTCCTTAAGCCCAGCTAGTTCTACCCCAGAATCTGTGTGCCTGCAGCTCCCTCTGCCCAGAACATCTGTCCACCAGATCCCCCCAGGACCGACTCTTGCTTGTGTCCAGGCTCAGTTCAGAGAAGCGTCCCCTTAGCAGCCCAAGTCACATCACTGTCTCACTCCGCAGAGCCCTCGGTCTTCCTGGTACTATTTTGTGTTTACTTATTAAAAATTTGTTGTCTCTTCTCAATCCTGGGAAAACAGCTTCAGGGACAGCAAGGGTCTTGCCTACCTCCTAGAACCAGCCTGCACATGGTGGACCCTCTACTATTTAAAAAATGGCAAGCTGGGTGTGGTGGCACACCCCTCTAATCCCAGTACTCGGGAGGCAGAGGCAGGTGAATCTCTGTGAGTTCGAGGCCAGCCTGGGCTACAGAGAGATTTCTAGGACAGCCAGAGCTACACAAAGAGACCCTGTCTTGAAATCTCAAAAATGAAATGAAGAATGGTTACCTATAAACGGATCACCCAGTCTTCTTGAGGACATATGAAGAAAACACCCCCAAACCTCTCAATGCCCTTAATCTCCTAGCGCCCCCCCCACCTTTACCCTGAACAAATTTCTGCCAGACCAGCACTCAGTCTCTCTCTCGCTGGCAGAGTAAGACACATCATGGAAATGCTCTCCAACCAGCGACCAGCCCAGCCCCAGGGCACTGGGCAGTGGGGGAGGGGAGTCAGGGAGAACATTTCTCCCACAGCCCTCATCCAGCTGAGGCCCTCCCCTGGGACAGTCCGTTGCCTAGGCAATGGCTCTCTGAGGAGCAGCTGGCATTAACTCTTTAAAAACTGGGACAGCAGCTCACTTTGTGGAAGAGACTGGGACGTTCCCTTGGGGAGGAGATAAGGCATTGCCTGTCAGGGTCGCACAAGCCTGGAATCTTTAGAGTAGTTGTGAGGTGGAGAAATAGGAGGAGGAAACTGGTGGCCGGGGCCACAGAGGCAGGAGGCTGACGTCACAAAACATCACCCACCTGGTCCTACTCCTGGGAGCAAAGCATTCCCAGGTTCCCACACCACCACATATGTGGTCTCTAGTTCTGGGTGAAAGAGGAACCCGCACACCCTCCAGGTCTCCATCACCCCTCTGCTGTGCTTGGACGATCAATCCATACCCTTTAGCCTCGTATCACCACAGGGAAGACTGTGCCTCCAGGTCCGGGCTTTCCCACTGATTCACTGGGTATATTAACCTCTTCCACGGTTAGCTCTGGAATGCTGCTGCTGATGCCCTTGTCAAAGCTGCAAAGCCTTCATGTTTCAAGTCCATGTTTACTGCTACGGTGTGTCCACCTCTGCTGTCTTTTTGGTGCTCCCCACCCATCCCAGGATTGATTAATCCCTGAAACCATTCTAGTTGACTACAGCTTGTCATCTTTTGTCATCTTAAGAAGATTCTTTTCCCTCTGTCTTGTTCACTTTAAGAACTCCAAGCTTGGGGCTAGAGAGACGGCTCAGTGATTAAGAGCACTGTCTGCTCTTCCAGAGGATCCGGGTTCAATTCCCAGCACCCACACGGCAGCTCACAACTGTCTGTAAGTTCCAGGGGATCCAACACCTCACAGACATAGATGCAGTGAAAACACCAATACAGATGAGATATAAATTAATAAAATGAATAACAAAGGACTCCAAGCTTAAAACAATGACTGACACGTGGGAGTTGCTTGAGGATGGGTTCCAGCAAAACTAGGGTAAAACCAAAAAGACATGTCTCTGACCTAGGGAGGCATCGACAGGGAGGCATGTGCTAATTACTATACAGTACAGTTTATAGCTGGAAGAGGAAGAATCCAGAAGAGTTTCATATGATAACGGGTAAAACTGAGATTCGAAACAAATGCGAACATTGGAAGGTACATTATTCCCTGGGAAATAACAAACTAAAGTCAACTATTAAAAAGTCTTGGGCTCATTATGAAGTGATTTAACTCGTGGCACAGTTTAGTATAAGAAAAGGAGAAAATCCACTTGATCTTGCCTTTCTCGCTGGCATCAGGAGAGCCGACTGTCAGAAGGGAAGCCCAGGCCAGCGCCACTCAGTCCCGAGAAAACAGTACTCGCCTAACATTTACTGAGCGCCTATGTGCTAGGTAAGGTTTTTTTTTTTTGCTTTTTTTTTTTTTTGTTTGTTTGTTTTGTTTTGTTTTGAGTCAGGGTTTCTTTGTGCATCCCTGGCTGTCCTGGAACTCACTCTGTAGACCAGGTTGGCCTTGAACTCGCAGAGATCCGCCTGCCTCTGCCTCCCAAGTGCTAGGATTAAAGGTGTGTGCGCCGCCGCCGCGCCGCCGCCGCCACTGCCCAGCACTAGGTAAGGCTTTATGAGTTTTGCATTTAATGTATCTGATCCTGGAGAACCTGTGATAGCTGCCCCTATTTTCCAGATTGAGGAAACGAGACATGAGACACCAGACCAGTTTCCTGAGGTCGAATGGTTGGTATACGAGCAGGATTTACACCCAGGCTCGCACTCTCCTTCCCAGAGCTATCTCTAGAAGCCATGCATGCCCCATCTTCAGTCCCTTCTTGACAAACAGCAAACGATATCACCACATACATAAATGTACACATGCACACGTGCGTGCACACACTGTCCTGGAAACTGGGATGCAAAGCCATGGGGTGGCAGAGCTGACCTGTGCTGGGGAGCTGATGGGCAAGGCTAGAGCAGGGCTTACCTTCCTGCAGTCTTTGCAGAAGACAGAGGCACTGCCCAGGAAGCCCAGCACCTCCCCGCAGAGCAGACACTGGGAGAGGCCATTGCCCATCACGTTCCGCTGCATCGTTTCCAACCGCTCCACCAGACGCCTGCAGCACAGGACACAGGGTCAGAGGGACTGTGCTTCCTGACCTCAGCCTGAGGACTGCTTGGGCACAGCTGCTGGTGGAGTCTCAGCCTATGCCCCTTCCCCTGGCTAACTCCCAGTCACCCATTCACTTGCCATCAACTGAGCACCTACGATGTGCAGGACACTGGGAATGTTGCGGGAAACGGGCCAGACAACACACACACACAGCCCCGGCCCTCCTGGAACTTAGGTTCAACAAGGGGGGAAATTCATAAGCAAGAAAAGAAGTCAAGTGTGAGGGAACAAGAAGGGACAGATGAGGGGCCAGAGGAACAGAAGATGGAGGCCAGGGAAGGCACTTGGAAAACACGGAGGGCTGAGAAACAGTCCATAAGCCAGAGAAGGGCAGGCAGGGGGCCGAGGCAGATCCCTGGGGATTTGCAGGTCACAGGCTGGAGTCTGGTTTCCATCTGAAGCCGCTGAAGAGTGTGGAGGTGATTTGATCCAAGTGACTTTTTTCTAAGCTCCTATGGAAATCTGGGATAATGGGGAGGAGAGTGGAAAGGAGGAAGTCCGAGCCTCTCTCAAAAGAAGGCTGGAGGCTTGGAGGCCTCGAGCTGCATCCCAGAGGGTAGTGTTGAAGACCGGGTATGAGAGGGACAGTAGACTTTGGGTCAGAGTACCTGGTGTGTGTGTGTGTGTGTGTGTGTGTGTGTGTGTGTGAGAGAGAGAGAGAGAGAGAGAGAGAGAGAGAGAGAGAGAGAGAGAGAAGTTGTAGCAGAAGAGGAAAAACAAAAACAAAAACTTTTTATTTGAAACTGCTGGATGCTGAACACCAGGAGCCCAGCTGAGTCTGCTCAGGTTCCCCTGTACCACACACCCCCTCCCCCCCCTCCCCTCCCCCCCCCCCCCCCCTCCCCTCCCCCTCCCCTCGCTCTGTAACTACAGCCTCCATGCAACTGTTCGACTTGTCAGCCACTCTGCTTCTGGTACCCAGCGGATGCTCAGTGGAAATTCTTGAATGGATGAAGACTAGTGCGTGGCCACATCAAAGCCTCTGGTGGTCGCCCCTACCTCCAGGGGGAGGAAAGTACACTTCCCGTTTTAGAGAAGACTGGAGCGGAGGGAATAGGAGGCGGCATGCTGGGTCATGAAGCTCCCAAGAAGAGGAGCCGTAGTCCACTTCCAAACCTGCCTGGTTCAGGGCCCCCCTCACCACAGGCCAGTACTTTCTTGAGGTGACAGGATGTCGCTAAGGGGGACAAGGATGTCTAGCTCATCAGTGAGACCACTTCCATCCTCATGCCCCGCACTGAGTACCCCCGGTTTCCATATATTGGCATTGTTGTCCATCTAGGGACCTGTAGGGCCTTGGGGGCAAACCCAGTTCTAGCCAGGCATGACCCATTCGCTCTCAGGAACCCTCTTGTCAGCGTGTGTCTCGTTTCCATGCCTCATGCAGAGGATCACTTCCTCCATGTGAACAATCCATCTGCGGTATTGCTTCTGGGTCTTAAGCCCTGCAGCTTAGCACTTAGGGTGGCACCAGACCCCAGAAGGGACTTCCTGTGGAGGCCCAGACAGCAGCCTGCTGGCTGAGGCATCCGAAAGAGCGTCTACAGCACAGGCGAGCCTGTGTGAGCCTCCTGCAACCCACTCCCTGCTCACCATCCTGGGGGGAGCATGGAGCCCTGGAAGTGGGCTGGGGGTGGAGGTGGTCATCACTAGCATTCATTGCTAGCCCAGAGCCTGGCAGGACCCTTGGGGAAGAGATCTGTAAGAGGCCAGGTTAGATGAAAAAGAGACCCAGCCATTCTGACGTAAGCCCTATTCGCTCTGACACACTAATGACCCGTCTGTGTGATTGAGGCTCATACAAGAGGCCGTTGGCACAGCAGTCATTTTTCTAGTGGGACCATCGCCTTCTAAAGCTGCCTTTCTACTGTGTCTGATTTAAAAAATGATCATGGAACTAATGGAAAAAGATGAACAGAAAAATAACAAGATCGGAGCAAACCGAGCTCCCGCCCTAAGCAGCAGAGGGCCGTGGCATGTTCCTGCCCGAGCACTTCCAAGTTAAACAGCAATAAAAAAAGGCACACCAAAACCTTGGATGACCGAGTCCTGGGTGCTAGAGGCCAGGGGAGAAGCTGAGAACACCCTGGAGGGTGCCTCCTGCTGGGGCCACAGTGGAGTGAGTCAATGATCAGCCTCCACTTGAGTCCCTCTCTTGGCTGAGCCGGCGGGTACACAGAGACCAAATCCCAAATGCCCATTCCCGGGTTCATTCCCACACTCCTGGGGTCCTGGATCAGTACCATCTCCAGCTCCCAGCTGTCTACATTCCGGGGGGCTCAGATGAGACGCTGCCTGTGGCTGGCCAGCAGCACCCCTCCCTGCTCAGCGCCCTGACTCTCCTGCTGGAGCTGCTGACTGGCTCACCCAATCCTCTGCTGCTCCAGGATGTCCAGCCGCTCTGCTCTCTGGATGACCTGCAGGATGACCTCCAGCTCTCCGGGGCTCAGACACTGGCTCCTCCTTTGCTTCTCCGTCTGGTATGTGTGCACAGACCAGCCTGTCTGCAGCCTTGGGAGAGAATAGTAGCCCTGGAGGTAAGGCTGCCTGCAACAGCAGTATCCCAGTTGTACCCACAAAGCCCCCATGAGAATGGTGTAGACCCAGCCCAGACACTGCGGTCCAGAGTCCATAATGAGATTTCCTGAAGGCGTGGATGTGTGCCCATCACTGGTGTCAGCATTGGTAGGAGGCAATGTGGGACCCGCTGTTTCCCTGTCTACTAGGGGAGTCTCGGAGGGCCAGGCCCTATCCTGTCTGGTCCCAGCCCCCTCCTTGCCTTTTACACTGGGTACCCCCACACTCCGCACTCAAGCCACACCAGCCTCCCATCAGGGCCTCTCTGTATGCCATGTTCCTTCTACCTCAGGACCTTTGCATATGCTACTTCTTATGCTTGGAACGTTCCCCATAGCTCCTCATCACATTGACTTCGTTGGGTCAACAGAAGCATCATACTCAAAAGGAAGGCTCTCTTGGTCCAGGATCCAGTTAGAACCCCACCCCCACCCCACTGCCAATCAAAGGCATTAAAAGAACTGCACATCCCTAAGCATCCATATAAGCTTCACCTCTTGACATCTCTGCTTTAATTTCAAGGACCAAATGAGTTTAGGAAGGTTCAGGGACATCTGGGTGCCTGGGAGGAAGAGCGTGGGTTGAAACACTCTTCAGGTTCCCGAGGGGGTTCACTGGACTGAACTCTGCAGTGGGGGGGTCTGGGCCGCTGTCCTTCAGACACACTGTCCTTCACCTGGGAGGAGCTGCTCACACTGGCTTTTCTGGAAGGCTCTGGCAGCTCTTAGCAGCTGCTGAACGAGAGCCGAAGTAGCAAACGAAGGGGACACTGAAGGGTCAAGGGACAGCCGGCCTCTTGCACGTAATGCAAGAGCTGAGGTCTCCCAGCAACATGTGCCCTGCCAGGGAGGTCACCTCATTGGCCTGGCATCAGAGGAGACGGTAAGAGGGACCAACCTCATCCCTTGTCACTGTCCCTGCAGGGGTGGAGTGTGGGGGGGTGCTGAGGCACCCAGATGGAGGGAACGAGTCAGCTGTAGAGCAAAGATGCTCACACATCACACGTGACACCACTCTTCCTGAGCGCTTCAGATTAATTTTTCTATCCGCCTTTGATGTCTCCGCTCCGTCCCCCGCAGGCTCATGATGTCTAATTGTGAATTTCTTAAACTCGGTCCCGTTTGGGAAATGCTGGTTTCTGGTACCGACACAGTCTAACAGCTGCGGGGAGGATCCTGACTTATCAGAGCCAGGGACGGCACCCACCAGAGACCAGGAGGCAAGAGCGGCATCTGAAAGGCCCAGCCACAGGTGCAGTGTGTGTGTGTGTGTGTGTGTGTGTGTGTGTGTGTGCGCGCGCGCGCGCGCGCGCGCAACTGGACTGAATGGTCATTAGGCTGAGGAACAACAGGAAAATCAAGACACCCCTCTCACAAACAGACACAAGGGAACCACAGAGGGACAGAGACCCTGCCGAGGGCGAGGGGGAGACGCTGTGGTCTCTGCCAAAGGGAGCTGTCATCCAGGGAACAAGCCTGTGCTCTGTGCTGTCCCCCATGACAGTCTGACAGGAGCAGTGAGGAGGCCTTGTTCCCTGTGGATTGTTGTGATAGAGCACAGGTTTGGGAGTCATCGGAACTCAGACGTGGGTCCCAACCCAGCCATTCCCAAGTGATGAGGGCAAGGAGGTCAGGCCTCACCTTCCTTATCTGAGAAATGGGGACAAGTCAGTTGGACTTAGTGGGTAATAAATAAATTTGCCGGGCACCTACCTCTCTCCAAACTGTCTTCCTGGGAATAAACCTTGCAAAAGACTGGGAGGAAGACAGGCGATGGAGAAGGAAGAGCCACCCTAGTGTGGGGCAAACATGGGCTGCAAAGAGGGTGCTGAGAGGGTTCCAGGCCACCCCTTCAGAGGTGACCCAAGTCCGGGGCGGGGGCAGGACCCCACACCCTAGCAGGCCCCAAAGCTACCTACTTGGCTCGCAGAGCCAGCTGCCGGTCGTTGGGGCAAACCCACTGATCATTTCCACTGCTGAAGATGGTGTCCGCCATGTCTGGGGGCACCGCCCAGGGTGGAGGTCACACCTGAAACAGGAAGGGAAGAGCGGGTGTCAATGGCTGCGGAGCTGATGGCAGACAGGGCCCCTGCTGGCTCTCTCCTCCAGCAAGGCCTCGTTCCAAGCTCCTTTTCCAAAGCCCTGGAATCCTGGACTGGGTGGCTCGGTGCATCACGTGGCGAAGTGGCCAGAGCAGACAGGACATCAGAGGGTGAGAATCAGAAGGGTGAGGAGAAGGCATGCTCCTCGGCAACTTTCAACTCACAAAGGGCACCCAACACAGCACCACCGCCCTGAGCACAGGCCAGGCCGGTGAGGAGATAGCAAGACACTGAGGCAAGCTCGTGATTCTCCCCCCCCGCCAACTGGACCAAAATGGCAGCTCACAGCCCTGTGCTCTGCTCCCTAAGAGGTCCCCATCAAAGCCACAGTGTTCTTCAGAGGGCAAAGCATAGGGTGACAGCCAGCACCTCCACTAGGCACAGTTTTAAGTCATGATGCACAAGGACTATCCTTGAAAGTCCTACAAGGGAGGGACCCCTCCCTCGAACCTGAGGGTTCAACATATGCATTATAGCTTAGCTGGCTTTCAATGTGTTCCGGAACAGAGGACAAACTCAGACTGCTTATTATGAAGATGTTGTTTGTGCCTTCTAAAGGGAGAGAGTGTGAGTGTGTGTGCGTGGGCACACATGTTGGGGAGGAAAAGACGTGAACTTGGGTCAGTGTGCACAAGGAGAATCTGATTTAATCAAATCCAGTCCCGTGGATTACAAATTCAGAACCCCTCTATAGTCAACAACAAGAAAAATATTGAGGGGGGAAGCTGGAGAGATGGCTCAGTGGTCGAGAGCACTGGCTGCTCTTCCGGAGGACCCAGGTTTGATTCCCAGCAACCACAGGGCAGTTTACAGGAGTCTACAATTCCTGTCTCAGGGAGTCTGGTGCCCTCTTCTGGCCTCCATAGGCACTGCATGTATGTAGTGCACAGATAACACATGCAGGCAAAACACACATATACATAAAAATAGTATTTAAAAACATTGAGGTTGGATCAGGTGGGACAGTGATGTCCTCAGAGCTTTGTTCCATTCTCCACGCTTACCAATTGATTTGGGGTGATTTCTTCTGAGAAGGGAGACACTGCTGTATCATACTACAGGAGCTTTGCTTGGAGAACAATGCCTGGACGTTAACTCAGAATAAAAATTTTGTGCTTATTGAATTCCTCCTGCCTCGAGATGAAGGCTGTATGAATGCTGCAATTGTGTCTTTATTGGTCAAAACCACAAAGCACACATTTTAACAGACTCTGGCTTTGCATGGGAATACAGGAACATGACTGTTATGGGTACACAGTTCCATCATCACTAGTCAATACAATTTCTTTCTGTTACAGTTAAAAATAAATGTTTATATGCTAACAATAAAGTTGCGTAACTCAATTAAGTAGCAGGAAAACAAAAACAAAAACAAAAAACATAGGTTGGAAATTTGTTTGCTATGTTAACCAGACTCACCACATGACCCAGCAACTCAATTGTCCCAGTTATCAACTTCAAGAGGACTGAGAATAATAAATATCCTCCTAACACATGTGTACAAAGATTCTTAGTCACATTACTTCCAATAGCCCCGAAAGCAGGGACAATTAAAATATCCTTCATCAACTGATAAAGATATAACGTGTGCTCTGGCCGTACAAAGGAATGTTAGTTTGCTGTAAGAAAGTTCTCAGACCTGCTCTAACATGGTTGAACCTTGAGAACATTAAGCTGAGTGAGAATGCCAGGCCTGCACAAGGGCTCACATAGTGTATAATGTTCCTTATGGAGGAGTCCAGAAAAGGCAAATTTATAGAGGCAGATTAGTGGCCATTCGTTGGCACAAAGGACAGTGACAGCTAATGGCTTTAGGGTTTCTTTGTGGGGCGATGAAAACATTCTGCAATTAGACAGAGGTGATGATTACAATATGCGGATTCCAACTCATGAGATGTTATAAAAACCTTTTGGGGCTGGTGAGATGGTTCATAAGTATAGCACTTGCCGTACGAGCCTGGTGACCTGAGGACCCAGGAGCCACGTAAAGGTGGATGAAGAGAACCAACCCCACAGACTTGCCCTCTGACTCCACACATGTGCCATGGTACACATCATCTTACACACACAATGAAAAATAAACTTTTGAACATTCCAAAACATATGAGCTATATCTACTGATATTTTACTGAAAAATCTAAAAACTTTCATTAAAGATATTATGCCTATTAGGTATTCACATAATTTCTGCCTTTTATGAGAAAAACACATGTTTTCAAAACAAAGGCAGCTCCTGAGGAAACTGAGATTGTTTTTATATTCCTACAGTTCACTTGGATTTGGGGTCTAACTGAAGACAGCTGGGTGTTCTTGTCTGACTTATCTTTCAACCTTCTGAGATGTAGTTCCGGTGAGGCACGTGGGAGGCATCCAGGCTCTCACGGCTGTGTAGGACGGATGGAAGGCGGAGGAGTATTCTAATAGCTTCCCAGATAATGGTGTGTGCTTTTCTGTACTGAAACTCAACAGACGGCACCTGCTTAAAAACTAGTTCCAGCACGGCTTCGGAAGCCACATCTGAGTACTTTCTGTTTTCTCTGTGTTTGTGAAAGAGGCCAAGGATCACATGTTGAGGAAAATAGTTTTGATCTTAGGAGTCTCTGTAAAGTGTTGGGGACCCTCAGGGATCCCTGTACCCTGCTTAGAGACTAGCTCTTCCAGACCAATGTGGCCCATGTCCGTGATGACCACCAGGGGGCAGCGTGTGGGCTAGAGCTTCCTGGCGGGGCACTGTTATCCCACAGGTGGCCTTGACATTCCACCTTGGTCCTCACTTCAGCAAAGAACCCCCAACCAGCCAGGCACAGAGGCTCCATGGGCAAGCCAGGCACCTCTGGACCTTCTACCAAATGGAGCTAATATAGTCCAGAAGAACAGGGAGGCGCAGAGACGGCTCAATGCATAGAGCGGCACTCGCCCAGCCTGATGGGCTGAGTTTGATCCCCAGGACCCACATGGTGGGAGGAGAGAACTAATGCCTCCAGGCTGTCCTCTGACCTCCACACATGTGCTGTCCCCCAAATGAATCCATCAAATGAAAAATTAAGAATGCTGTGTCCATTAGAAAACTTCAACCTGTGCCCCATTCCCGGCCTCTAGGGCACCATGGGGTTGTTATTTTTTGTTTCAGTTTCTGTTAGCTTGTGAATGGCATGGTCACACTGCTACGGGAGTTTGAAATACGTTACTCTACTCAAAGTAAATATTTAAAACACACGACTCATATGGGTTGTGTGTGTGTGTGTGTGTGTGTGTGTGTGTGTGTGTGTTTTGTTTTGTTTTGTTTTTTCCTTTCTAACATTCTAGGAGTGTCAGGAAATGGAAGGGCTATGACCCAGGTAGACAGTTTCTACACAGGCTGCTCAGCTCTGCCCCCAGCCTTCAGGGGGCACTATAGCCAGACCAATGTGTCCAGGGCAGCAACCCCTGAGTCTGACAGCCCAGTTCCTCTGTGACTAGACACAGAAGGAAGGTGGCCCCCGTGATCTGCTGGCCACGCCACAGAAGCAGAGGAGCAATCAGCGTGACCCTGGAAGACAGGAGCAAGCCAGGGAACTTTGGGACTCCGCACCGGGAAGACCTTATGTTCTGCAGAAGCTTCTAAACTGAAGCCCGTGATGGGGTGAGCAGAGAGGACAGGCAGGGGAAACAGGGACGGACCTGGCATTTGAACTCCTTACCTCGGTGATGGCAGAGAATGAAAGGGAGCAGGGAGAAGGTGGGGGCGCTTCAAACCAGCCCTGGCCCCCAAACATCAAAACATCGCTAGGAGTGAATATACTGCTTCAGGTCACTTCCTAGTGCCACGGTTTTATAGGCCACAAACCAGGGAACCCTTAGA